>NC_140586.1:162663068-163263068 GCF_964204655.1 Triturus cristatus
AATCAATTTTCTGATGAAAAACGATGATCTGTGACCTGTCGAACTTTCTCTAGATGGTCAGAAATGGAATTTTTTTTATATTTTGTCTTTTGACTGTAAATGACTATTGCATGTGAATTATTACTTTAGGAGCAAAAATAAGTGTGTTTTGAGTCAGTTTAATGCCTGAAATTGGTCGAAATAGAAGCTTCTGAGTAGCAGAAAAAGTCTGTAAAAATGGCAATTTTGGTCACATTGAGGCTTTAAATAGTAGTTATTCAATATGAGGCACAATCCAAATGACATTTTGAATCAATTTTTCTACAGTCCAAAAAATCAATTTTCTGATGAAAAACGATGATCATTGACCTATCGAAATTTCTTCAGATGGTCACAAATGATAATTTTTTAATGTTTAAGTTTTTTGACTGTAAATGACTATTGCCTGTGAATTATCACTTTTGAAACTAAAATAAGTGTGTTTAAAGTCATTTTAATGCCTGAAATTGGTCAAAATAGAAGATTCTGAGTAGGAGAAAAAGTCTGTAAAAAGGGCAATTTTGGTCACATTGAGGCTTTAAAAAGTAGTTATTCAACATGAGCCACAATCCAAATTACATTTTGAATCAATTTTTCAACAGTCCAAAAAATCAATTTTCTGATGAAAAAAGATGACCCGTGACCTGTCGAACTTTCTCCAGATGGTCAGAAATGGTAATTTATTAATGTTTAAAGTTTTTTGACTGTAAATGACTATTGCATGTGAATTATCACTTTTGAAACTAAAAGAAGTTTGTTTTGAGTCAGTTTAATGCCTGAAATTGTTCGAAATAGAAGCTTCTGAGTAGCAGTAAAAAGTCTGTAAAAATGGCAATTTTGGTCACATTGAGGCTTTAAAAAGTAGTTATACAACATGAGGAACAATCCAAATGACATTTTGAATCAATTTATCTACAGTCCAAAAAATCAATTTTCTGATGAAAAACGATGACCCCGGACCTGTGGCACTTTCTCCAGATGGTCAGAAATGGTAATTTTTTAATGTTTACATTTTTTGACTGTAAATGACTATTGCATGTGAATTATCACTTTAGGAGCAAAAATAAGTGTGTTTTGAGTCAGTTTAATGCCCGAAATTGGTCGAAATGGAAGATTCTGAGTAGCAGAAAAAGTCTGTAAAAATTTTAATTTTGGTCACATTGAGGCTTTAAAAAGTAGTTATTCAGTATGAGGCACAATCCAAATGACATTTTGAATCAATTTTTCTACAGTCCAAAAAATCAATTTTCTGATGAAAAACGATGATCAGTGACCTGTCGAAATTTCTTCAGATGGTCACAAATGGTAATTTTTGAATGTTTAACTTTTTTCACTGTAAATGACTATTGCATGTGAATTATCACTTTTGAAACTAAAATAAGTGTCTTTAAAGTCATTTTAACGCCTGAAATTGGTCAAAATAGAAGATTCTGAGTAGGAGAAAAAGTCTGTAAAAAGGGCAATTTTGGTCACATTGAGGCTTTAAAAAGTAGTTATTCAACATGAGGCACAATCAAAATGACATTTCGAATCAATTTTTCTACAGTCCAAAAATTCTATTTTCTAATGGAAAACGATGACCTGTGACCTGTCGAACTTTCTCCAGATGGTTAGAAATGGTAATTTTTTAATGTTTAAGTTCTTTGACTGTAAATGACTATTGCATGTGAATTATCACTTTTGGAACTGAAATAAGTGTGTTTTGAGTCAGTTTAATGCCTGAAATTAGTTGAAATAGAAGCGTCTGAGTAGCAGAAAAAGTCTGTAAAAATGACAATTTTGGCCACATTGAGGCTTTAAATAGTAGTTATACAACATGAGGCACAATCCAAATGACATTTTGAATCAATTTTTTTACAGTCCAAAAAATCAATTTTCTGATGAAAAACGATGACCCGTGACCTGTCGAACTTTCTCCAGATGGTCAAAAATGGTAATTTTTTTAATGATTAATTTTTTGACTGTAAATGACTATTGCGTGTGAATTATCACTTTTGGAACTAAAATAAGTGTGTTTTGAGTCAGTTTAATGCCTGAAATTTGTCGAAATAGAAGCTTCTGAGTAGCAGAAAAAGTCTGTAAAAATGGCAATTTTGGTCACATTGAGGCTTTAAATAGTAGTTATTCAATATGAGGCACAATCGAAATGACATTCTGAATCAATTTTTCTACAGTCCAAAAAATCAATTTTCTGATGAAAAACGTCACCTGTCGAACTTTCTCCAGATGGTCAAAAATGGTAATATTTTTTAATGTTGAATTTTTTGACTGTATATGACTATTGCGTGTGAATTATCACTTTTGGAACTAAAATAAGTGTGTTTTGAGTCATTTTAATGCCAAAAATTGGTAAAAATAGATGCTTCTGAGTAGGAGAAAAAGTCTGTAAAAGGGCAATTTTGATCACATTGAGGCTTTAAAAAGTAGTTATTCAACATGAGCCACAATCCTAATGTCAATTTGAATCAATTTTTCTACAGCCCAAAAAATCAATTTTCTAATGAAAAACGATGATCCGTGACCTGTCGAACTTTCTCTAGATGGTCAAAAATGGAAAATGTTTAATATTTTGTCTTTTGACTATAAATGACTATTGCATGTGAATTAGAACTCTTGGAACTAAAATAAGTGTGTTTAGAGTAATTTTAAAGCCTGAAATTGGTTGAAATAGAATCTTCTGAGTAGGAGAAAGGGTGTGTAAAAATGGCAATTTTGGTTACATTGAGGCTTTAAAAAGTAGTTATTCAACATGAGCCACAATCCAAATGACCTTTTGAATCAATTTTTCTGCAGTCCAAAAAATCTATTTTCTGATGAAAAACGATGACCCGTGACCTGTCGAACTTTCTCCAGATGGTCAAAAATGGTAAGTTTTTTTAATGTTTAATTTTTGACTGTAAATGACTATTGCGTGTGAATTATCACTTTTGGAACTAAAATAAGTGTGTTTTGAGTCAGTTTAACCACTTCGCTGCGGTGGAAATTCCGCCGCAGCGCTGGGGGGTGCGGGGGGGCAGCGCAGTGGCCCAGTGCTCATGACGGAGCCACGCCGTCATGAGCCACGGTTGGGCTGTGCTCATGAAGGAGTGGTTCCGTCATGACTCCGCCCACAGCGCTAATCGCCCGCACAGGCGGGGAATTAGCGCCGCGTGGGCGGCGCGGCCGCCAACGGCCGCAGCATGACGGAACCACTCCGTCATGAGCACACGGCAACCGTGGCTCATGACGGCGTGGTTCCGTCATGAGCACGGAAGGAGTTAATGCCTGAAATCAATTTGAATCAATTTTTCTACAGTCCAAAAAATCAATTTTCTGATGAAAAACGATGACCCGACCTGTCGAACTTTCTCCAGATGGTCAGAAATGGTAATTTTTTAATGTTTAAGTTTTTTGACTGTAAATGAATATTGCATGTGAATTATCACTTTTGGAACTAATAGAAGTGTGTTTTGAGTCAGTTTAATGCCTGAAATTTGTCGAAATAGAAGCTTCTGAGTAGCAGAAAAAGTCTGTAAAAATGGCAATTTTGGTCACATTGAGGCTTTAAAAAGTAGTTATTCAATATGAGACACAATCCAAATGACATTCTGAATCAATTTTTCTACAGTCCAAAAAAACAATTTTCTGATGAAAAACGTGACCTGTCGAACTTTCTCCAGATGGTCAAAAATGGTAATATTTTTTAATGTTTAAGTTTTTTGACTGTAAATGACTATTGTGTGTGAATTATCACTTTTGGAACTAAAATAAGTGTGTTTTGAGTCATTTTAATGCCAAAAATTCGTAAAAATAGAAGCTTCTGAGTAGGAGAAAAAGTCTGTAAAAAGGGCCATTTTGGTCACATTGAGGCTTTAAAAAGTAGTTATTCAACATGAGCCACAATCCTAATGTTAATTTCAATCAATTTTTCTACAGTACAAAAAATCATTTTTCTAATGAAAAACGATGATCCGTGACCTGTCGAACTTTCACTAGATGGTCAAAAATTTATTTTTTTTTAAATATTTTGTCTTTTGACTATAAATGACTATTGCATGTGAATTAGAACTCTTGGAACTAAAATAAGTGTGTTTAGAGTCATTTTAATGCCTGAAATTGGTCAAAATAGAAGCTTCTGAGTAGGAGAAAAAGTCTGTAAAAAGGGCAATTTTGGTCACATTGAGGCTTTAAAAAGTAGTTCTTCAACATGAGCCACAATCCAAATGACATTTTGAATCAATTTTTCAACAGTCCAAAAAATCAATTTTCTGATGAAAAAAGATGACCCGTGACCTGTCGAACTTTCTCCAGATGGTCAGAAATGGTAATTTATTAATGTTTAAAGTTTTTTGACTGTAAATGACTATTGCATGTGAATTATCACTTTTGAAACTAAAAGAAGTTTGTTTTGAGTCAGTTTAATGCCTGAAATTGTTCGAAATAGAAGCTTCTGAGTAGCAGTAAAAAGTCTGTAAAAATGGCAATTTTGGTCACATTGAGGCTTTAAAAAGTAGCTATACAACATGAGGAACAATCCAAATGACATTTTGAATCAATTTATCTACAGTCCAAAAAATCAATTTTCTGATGAAAAACGATGACCCCGGACCTGTGGCACTTTCTCCAGATGGTCAGAAATGGTAATTTTTTAATGTTTAAATTTTTTGACTGTAAATGACTATTGCATGTGAATTATCACTTTAGGAGCAAAAATAAGTGTGTTTTGAGTCAGTTTAATGCCCGAAATTGGTCGAAATGGAAGATTCTGAGTAGCAGAAAAAGTCTGTAAAAATTTTAATTTTGGTCACATTGAGGCTTTAAAAAGTAGTTATTCAGTATGAGGCACAATCCAAATGACATTTTGAATCAATTTTTCTACAGTCCAAAAAATCAATTTTCTGATGAAAAACGATGATCAGTGACCTGTCGAAATTTCTTCAGATGGTCACAAATGGTAATTTTTGAATGTTTAACTTTTTTGACTGTAAATGACTATTGCATGTGAATTATCACTTTTGAAACTAAAATAAGTGTCTTTAAAGTCATTTTAACGCCTGAAATTGGTCAAAATAGAAGATTCTGAGTAGGAGAAAAAGTCTGTAAAAAGGGCAATTTTGGTCACATTGAGGCTTTAAAAAGTAATTATTCAACATGAGGCACAATCAAAATGACATTTCGAATCAATTTTTCTACAGTCCAAAAAATCTATTTTCTAATGGAAAACGATGACCCGTGACCTGTCGAACTTTCTCCAGATGGTTAGAAATGGTAATTTTTTAATGTTTAAGTTCTTTGACTGTAAATGACTATTGCATGTGAATTATCACTTTTGGAACTAAAATAAGTGTGTTTTGAGTCAGTTTAATGCCTGAAATTGGTTGAAATAGAAGCGTCTGAGTAGCAGAAAAAGTCTGTAAAAATGACAATTTTGGCCACATTGAGGCTTTAAATAGTAGTTATACAACATGAGGCACAATCCAAATGACATTTTGAATCAATTTTTTTACAGTCCAAAAAATCAATTTTCTGATGAAAAACGATGACCCGTGACCTGTCGAACTTTCTCCAGATGGTCAAAAATGGTAATTTTTTTAATGATTAATTTTTTGACTGTAAATGACTATTGCGTGTGAATTATCACTTTTGGAACTAAAATAAGTGTGTTTTGAGTCAGTTTAATGCCTGAAATTTGTCGAAATAGAAGCTTCTGAGTAGCAGAAAAAGTCTGTAAAAATGGCAATTTTGGTCACATTGAGGCTTTAAATAGTAGTTATTCAATATGAGGCACAATCGAAATGACATTCTGAATCAATTTTTCTACAGTCCAAAAAATCGATTTTCTGATAAAAAACGTCACCTGTCGAACTTTCTCCAGATGGTCAAAAATGGTAATATTTTTTAATGTTGAATTTTTTGACTGTATATGACTATTGCGTGTGAATTATCACTTTTGGAACTAAAATAAGTGTGTTTTGAGTCATTTTAATGCCAAAAATTGGTAAAAATAGATGCTTCTGAGTAGGAGAAAAAGTCTGTAAAAGGGCAATTTTGATCACATTGAGGCTTTAAAAAGTAGTTATTCAACATGAGCCACAATCCTAATGTCAATTTGAATCAATTTTTCTACAGCCCAAAAAATCAATTTTCTAATGAAAAACGATGATCCGTGACCTGTCGAACTTTCTCTAGATGGTCAAAAATGGAAAATGTTTAATATTTTGTCTTTTGACTATAAATGACTATTGCATGTGAATTAGAACTCTTGGAACTAAAATAAGTGTGTTTAGAGTAATTTTAAAGCCTGAAATTGGTTGAAATAGAATCTTCTGAGTAGGAGAAAAGGTGTGTAAAAATGGCAATTTTGGTTACATTGAGGCTTTAAAAAGTAGTTATTCAACATGAGCCACAATCCAAATGACCTTTTGAATCAATTTATCTGCAGTCCAAAAAATCTATTTTCTGATGAAAAACGATGACCCGTGACCTGTCGAACTTTCTCCAGATGGTCAAAAATGGTAAGTTTTTTTAATGTTTAATTTTTGACTGTAAATGACTATTGCGTGTGAATTATCACTTTTGGAACTAAAATAAGTGTGTTTTGAGTCAGTTTAACCACTTCGCTGCGGCGGAAATTCCGCCGCAGCGCTGGGGGGTGCGGGGGGGCAGCGCAGTGGCCCAGTGCTCATGACGGAGCCACGCCGTCATGAGCCACGGTTGGGCTGTGCTCATGAAGGAGTGGTTCCGTCATGACTCCGCCCACAGCGCTAATCGCCCGCACAGGTGGGGAATTAGCGCCGCGTGGGCGGCGCGGCCGCCAACGGCCGCAGCATGACGGAACCACTCCGTCATGAGCACACGGCAACCGTGGCTCATGACGGCGTGGTTCCGTCATGAGCACGGAAGGAGTTAATGCCTGAAATTTGTCGAAATAGAAGCTTCTGAGTAGCAGAAAAAGTCTGTAAAAATTGCAATTTTGGTCACATTGAGGCTTTAAAAATAAGTTATTAAACATGAGCCACAATCCAAATGACCTTTTGAATCAATTTTTCTGCAGTCCAAAAAATCAATTTTCTGATGAAAAACGATGATCCGTGACCTGTCGAACTTTCTCTAGATGGTCAGAAATGGATTTTTTTTTATATTTTGTCTTTTGACTGTAAATGACTATTGCATGTGAATTATCACTTTAGGAGCAAAAATAAGTGTGTTTTGAGTCAGTTTAATGCCTGAAATTGGTCGAAATGGAAGCTTCTGAGTAGCAGAAAATGTCTGTAAAAATTGTAATTTTGGTCACATTGAGGCTTTAAAAAGTAGTTATTCAACATGAGGCACAATCCAAATGACATTTTGAATCAATTTTTCTACAGTCCAAAAAATCAATTTTCTGATGAAAAACGATGATCAGTGACCTGTCAAACTTTCTACAGATGGTCACAAATGGTAATTTTTTAATGTTTAAGTTTTTTGACTGTATATGACTATTACATGTGAATTATCACTTTTGAAACTAAAATAAGTGTGTTTAAAGTCATTTTAATGCCTGAAATTGGTCAAAATAGAAGATTCTGATTAGGAGAAAAAGTCTGTAAAAAGGGCAATGTTGGTCACATTGAGGCTTTAAAAAGTAGTTATGCAACATGAGGCACAATCGAAATGACATTTTGAATCAATTTTTCTACAGTCCATAAAATCAATTTTCTGATGAAAAAACGATGACCCGACCTGTCGAACTTTCTCCAGATGGTCAGAAATGGTAATTTTTTAATGTTTAAGTTTTTTGACTGTAAATGAATATTGCATGTGAATTATCACTTTTGGAACTAATAGAAGTGTGTTTTGAGTCAGTTTAATGCCTGAAATTTGTCGAAATAGAAGCTTCTGAGTAGCAGAAAAAGTCTGTAAAAATGGCAATTTTGGTCACATTGAGGCTTTAAAAAGTAGTTATTCAATATGAGACACAATCCAAATGACATTCTGAATCAATTTTTCTACAGTCCAAAAAAACAATTTTCTGATGAAAAACGTGACCTGTCGAACTTTCTCCAGATGGTCAAAAATGGTAATATTTTTTAATGTTTAAGTTTTTTGACTGTAAATGACTATTGTGTGTGAATTATCACTTTTGGAACTAAAATAAGTGTGTTTTGAGTCATTTTAATTCCAAAAATTCGTAAAAATAGAAGCTTCTGAGTAGGAGAAAAAGTCTGTAAAAAGGGCCATTTTGGTCACATTGAGGCTTTAAAAAGTAGTTATTCAACATGAGCCACAATCCTAATGTTAATTTCAATCAATTTTTCTACAGTACAAAAAATCATTTTTCTAATGAAAAACGATGATCCGTGACCTGTCGAACTTTCACTAGATGGTCAAAAATTTATTTTTTGTAAATATTTTGTCTTTTGACTATAAATGACTATTGCATGTGAATTAGAACTCTTGGAACTAAAATAAGTGTGTTTAGAGTCATTTTAATGCCTGAAATTGGTCAAAATAGAAGCTTCTGAGTAGGAGAAAAAGTCTGTAAAAATGGCAATTTTGGTCACATTGAGGCTTTAAAAAGTAGTTATTCAACATGAGCCACAATCCAAATGACATTTTGAATCAATTTTTCTACATTCCAAAAAATCAAGTTTCTGATGAAAAATGATGATCAGTGACCTGTCGAAATTTCTTCAGATGGTCACAAATGGTAGTTTTTTAATGTTTAAGTTTTTTTACTGTAAATGACTATTGCATGTGAATTATCACTTTTGAACGTAAAATAAGTGTGTTTAAAGTCATTTTAATGCCTGAAATTGGTCAAAATAGAAGATTCTGAGTAGAAGAAAAAGTCTGTAAAAAGGGCAATTTGGTCACATTGAGGCTTTAAAAAATAGTTATTAAACATGAGCCACAATCCAAATGACCTTTTGAATCAATTTATCTACAGTCCAAAAAATCAATTTTCTGATGAAAAGCGATGATCCGTGACCTGTCGAGCTTTCTCTAGATGGTTAGGAATGGTGACTTTTTAATGTTTAGTCTTTTGACTGTAAATAACTATTGTATGTGAATTATCACTTTTTGAACTAAAATAATTGTCTTTAGAGTCATTTTCCTGCCGAAATCAGTCAAAATAGAAGCTTCTGAGTAGGAGGAAAAGTCTGTAAAAATGGCAGTTTTGGTCACTGTGAGGCCTTAAAAATTGGGTATGCAACACGCGGCACAATCCAATTGACATTTTGAATCTTTTTTTGTTCAGTCCAAAAAATCAATTTTCTGATGAAAAACGATGACCCCGGACCTGTCGAACTTTCTCCAGATGGTCTGTAATGGTGATTTTTTAATGTTTAATCTTTTGACTGTAAATAACTATTGCATGTGAATTATCACTTTTGGATCTAAAATAAGTGTCTTTGCAGTCTTTGTATTGCCTGAAATCTGTCAAAATAGAATCTTCTGAGTAGGATGAAAAGTCTGTAAAAATGGCAGTTTTCGTCAATGTGAGGCCTAAAAAAATGGGTATGCAACATGAGGCACAACTCAATTGACATTTTGAATCAGATTTTTGTACAGTCCAAAAATCAATTTTCTGATGAAAAACGATGACCCTGGACCTGTCGAACTTTCTCCAGATGGTCTGTAATGGTGATTTTTTAATGTTTAATCTTTTGACTGTAAATAACTATTGCATGTGAATTATCACTTTTGGATCTAAAATAAGTGTCTTTAGAGTCATTGTATTGCCTGAAATCAGTCAAAATAGAATCTTCTGAGTCGGAGGAAAAGTCTGTAAAAATGGCAGTTTTAGTCACTGGGAGGCCTTAAAAATTGGGTTTGCAACATGAGGCACAATCCAATTGACATTTTGAATCAGTTTTTTGTTCAGTCCCAAAAATCTATTTTCTGATGTAAAACGATGACCTGTCGAACTTTTTACCAGATGGTCAGGAAAGGTGATTTTTTAATTATGAGTTTTTTTACTGTAAATACAAATTACTTTTGGAACTAAAATAAGTGTCTTTAGAATGATTTTACTGCCAGAAGTCAGTCAAAATAGAAGCTTATGAGTAGGAGAAAAAGTCTGTAAAAATGGCAGTTTTCGTCACTGTGCGGCCATAAAAATTGGTTATGCAACATGAGGCACAATCCAATTGACATTTTGAATCATTTTTTGCAAAGGCCAAAAACAATTTTCTCATGAAAAACGATGACTCCGGACTAGCAGAACTTTCTCCAGAAGGTCAGGAATGGTGATTTTTTAATGTTGAGTTTTTTACTGTAAATAAAAATTACATGTTAATTATCACTTTTGGAAGTAAAATAAGTGTCTTTAGAATTATTTAACTGCCAGAAATCAGTCAAAATAGAAGCTTCTGAGTAGGAGGAAAACTGTAAAAATGGAAGCTTTGGTCACTGTGAGGCCTTAAAAATTGGTTATTCAACATGAGGCACAATCCAATTGACATTTTGAATCAATTTAATTCAATTTAAACTTTATTTCGGCAATAAGCCATAAAAGTCAACAGAAATAAATAGAACATACATATATACAATTCATAATATAAATGGGAGAAAATTACATTGAGTTGGCGATAAAGAAAATTTTTTCTTAGTTTATAAAAAAACCCATATGTAAGTACCGCAAGTAAAAACATAAATAGTAATATATAAATTAAATAAAAAACCAGAACAATTGATTACATGGGCTGGAGAGACAATAAGACATAAGAGAAGAACAAAAATGGCGGAAATGGGAAAACAGGGGAAAGCAGAGCCTAAATCCAAGTATATTTACAGCTTGTAACTACATTTTTTCCGAATAAAATACACGCTGTATAAAAATCTACTTATTCCAAACACCACTACTTGTGAGGTGTTTGACTTAAGTATACGCTCTGCCTCTTTATAAGATCTAACCCCTATGTAATTGCAAACAGGTTTGATCCAATAACCCCTTGGTTTTTTGTATTTCGGGCAGAAAAAGAGTAAATGGGCAGCATCTTCTTTGGCCCCTAAAGAGCAAAGGGTACACAATTCAGGGCCTTTTACCTTCCCCCAACAAGATGTATATGCGTTAATCTGTAAAACACCATACCTAAACTGTAAGTATAATGATTTTGCTAATGGTGGACAGATCTCATCCATAAATTGCTCTAAACTAGGAATATCTTTGGAAAGCAAAAATTCCATGGTCAGTTTGCCAGACGATGAGCTATACAATAGTTCACCGTTGACGTACGACCAAAAGGTATCCTTTACAAGCTTCCTAGAGAACGATGTCATATTCTGTGGAGCATTCCATAGGTGTGCAAGCCCTAATCTTTCATACCACTTTGAAACAAACTTTACCCATGGTGTATTCAAATAGCCATCAATCTGCGAAAGTTCAACAAAACCACTTTTATAGACACTCAATTCCGGGGTTACCCATAGTCTGACCCAATACAACAATGGTCTTAAAATTACTTGGTAGTCTATTTTTTTAAGATTGATATCTAAAAATACAGGAACCAAAGGGGTTCTAGTTGGTATCTTTAGTAGGCTACGCACAAAGTAATTTTCCATTTTTCCAAACGTATTATTACAATAGTAGCCCCAGACCTCAGCACCATACAGTGCAGCTGATTGTGCCTTGGCTTTGTATACATCTAGAGCCGGAGATATAGCCTTAGAATAGCTAGCTCCGTGAACTTTTAAAATAGGCATTGAATTTTGTTTGAGGGATATGGAGCTTTTGTCTATCTGTCCTTTCCAAGACAAGTTACTGTCCAATAAAATCCCCAAATAAGTAAAACTCTCAACCTGTTCCAATTTTTTGTTTTCAAGGAACAGATTACTCCTAAGGGATTTTTTGGGGTTTATGGACATGTACTTGGTTTTAGTAGGGTTTATTTCTAACCCCTTCCCCTCACAATATTTTTGAAATGTATCAACCAAGTTTTGTAAGCCTCTCGGCGTTTGGGAGATAAGGATAGTGTCATCGGCAAATAATAATGCCGTAACCGCTTCACCACCTAGTTTTGGGGAATCGTGCACGCAGTTACTTAGATAACTAGGTATATCATTAACATATAGGGAAAAGAGGGTTGGGGCTAGCACGCATCCCTGGCGCACACCACGGTCAACGGGAATAGCCCTGGAGATTTCACCGTTCTTTCCCCATCTGATTTTCGCAAAGTTCCCCATGTGAAGCCTGATAAGTTCTTTAAGTAATTCCCCTGGGACCGCCATATTCTTAAGTGTAGACCACAACAATTTACGCGGAACAAGGTCAAAGGCGGCCCTAAGATCCACAAACGCCACATATAGATTACCCTTCCTTAGGTTTATGTACTTCCAGCAGATGCACATAAACCTAAATACTTGATCAATAGTACTAATTTTTGATCTAAAACCAGCTTAATATTTAGTCAATATTTTGGTCTCTTCAGTCCAATCTAAAAGCCTATTTAAAATATGTCTGGCAAAATTTTTTTGTAAAATATCAATTAAACTAATTGGGCGGTAATTACTAGGATCATAACGGTCTCCTTTTTTAAAAATTGTTATTATTTCAGCCCCTTTCCAGGAATCAGGGATTGGTGTACCAGCAGCAATCGAATTACACAGGAAGTTTATATATGGTCCCCACACTTCTACATCATGTTTTAGTAAATCGCCGGGAATTTTATCAGGACCAGGGGCTTTGCTCATTTTCACGGCCTGCAAGGCCTGAATGGATTCTTCTAAACTGAAGTGTAAGGGGGCATTACTCGTTCCTAGGTCTATCTCATGATCCTTAAGGGACAAACTATTCTTTTCAATAGCGTAAAGCTTGGTAAAATGATCACACCATGTATTTTCATCTAGGAAAATATCCTTAGTTGAACTACCTTTCTTATTCCCCTTGGCAATTAAATTCCAGAACGTTCTTTGATCACGTTGTTTAGATGCATTTAAGAGATCCTCCCAGATAGTTTCATCCCAGGATTTTTTTGCTTGGTCCATGGTCTTGTTATATATTAGTCTTCTATTTTTTATGTCTAGACGAGTACCAGATTTTACTGCCTGAATCAACCTTAATTTAGCTTGGCGGCAGTCTTGGTTATACCATGGATTCACCATCTTGAGAGGATTCCCTTCCCTTTTACTGTCTTGTTTATATGTTTTACTCAATAATGGAGTTAAAGCATCCAACAATTTATAATGTAAATCAAGAACGCCCTGTGTACCCACTATAGGCAACTGGGGTGTTCCTATAATTTCAGAGAATACATTATAGATATTTTCCAATATTTTTTCCGACCCCAAAATATGTGGCCATCTTACCGCACGCCTATTGTTAGATATTTGTAACTCCCCACTAAGTGACGATGGTAACATTTCTTCTTCTTGTCTATTAATAAATGGGAGGGGATCTAACCATAGGTGGAGAGGGAAATGATCACTCTCTGTCCTTTGATCTACCTTAAAATCAGCTATTAATTCCCATACATTCCGGGATGCCATTATGAAGTCTATGTGTGATCTATATGTTCCCTTAAAATAAGTCGGAGCTGCTGGTCTATCCGAACGAAAACGGCCATTACAAGCCCTTAGGTCATGCGCCACAGTCAATTGCAAAATTTGGAAAACAGCTACAGTGTTATTAACTGGGCCTACTGATTCTAGGGGTAAAATATCATTAACGGCGTCTTGTTCATCAAATATTTTTTCCATACCTGAAACAGGCTCATATCTACAATTAAAATCCCCGCCAACTAATACCTTTGCATTATCTCCCAATGTATCTAAAAAGGAATCCAACATTTCTATCGTTTTAGATTCCTTATGGGATGGATATGGTCTATTGTATATATTTATTAAGTAAATGATTTCTTTCCTTCTTGTAAGAATTTTAATGCCAAGTAGGTCAGGAGGGGAAATGGATAACTGGCTAGCCTCTATTTCTAGAGACACCTTAACCCAAATAACCAAACCCCCTGATGCTCTACCTCTGTTGGATGGTATTGCATTTAAACAGTATGTTTTAAAACCGAACCTGTGGGGAATTTCCACCATCCATGTCTCCTGTAAGAGTATGATATCATAATCCTCTATGTATGAGGACCATATCTCGTCCATTAAATTCTTAGCTAACCCAGCTATATTCCAAGATAACATTTTAATACGTGGATCCTCTTTTGTGTTTGATGAGGCTGGGCCTACTGATGTGATTTCATTCCCAGTATTAACCTCTAGTATGTCTAAAGGATTTGCCATATTAGCATAATTAGCAACTTCAATATCATCCATTCCCTCCCTAGACATTATATAATGCTTATCTGTGGCCCCTGAACTAGCAGCCTCGCTCGTTGGAGGATAGAAAGATAAAAACTTATTTCCCAGCTTGTCTAACACAGTAACACCGGGGCAAGTTAGTATTGTAAGAGTTGAATCCAATTGTTCAACATTCACACCTGAACCCCTTATCAGATTGTCTATTCCTGTGTCTGTGATTGATTCATTTGGATGTAAATGTCAATCATTTTGGTCTAGCATACTCAATGCTGAGAATCTATTTTCAGTTGGAATAGTAAAGTTTATATCTCTACTAATGGGCAAGGGTCTACGAGTGTTGGGTAATAATGGTAATAGTGGTATTCTAGACAAATGCCTGTAGAAATACCCCAGAGAGTGCACTCCCACATCAAACTCCCCTATATCCCTGGATGCTGCTCTTAAAAGGACGGTTGCAGCGTGCTGGGGGTATCTAAAATTTATAATTATACAATCCCCCTTGCATCTTTTTCTTGCGTTACCAATCCAGGAGACCCTTCTAGTAGACAGAATGTCATCAGAGAGAAGTGGGGGAAAACCACAATTTTTGTGTAGCCAAGCAATTGATTTCCGTTTAAGGGAATCATGGGATTCCTCCCGATGATTTGATATTGATGAATCTAGGAGTGGGACATTTGAAAGGACTACAACATAAGGTTCACAGTCAGGCGGGAGGTTAATGTGATTTGGTCTATGGCCAGAAGTAATAGTCCTCTCGTTATTAGATGGAACTATATTTGACTGAGAGGTACAACCAGCCGGATGACGTATCTCCCTGGGTAAAGGTTTGAATGGGCTCTTCCCTCTGGTTATGGCTGGTTGAGCCTGGACTGTTGAATGTATTTCTGATTCAAGGATTGTTGCAGTCTTATCTTCCCTCCTATTCTCTATAAGATCGCCCAACCTAGATATCTCCATAGATAAGAAATCAATTTTTTCCAAAAGGGGTTTGGTCACCAAGTCTAATTTTGATTCAAATAAGCTAGTTACCTCCATGGTTAAAGAATCAATTTTTTCCGTGAGAGGCTTAATTATAAGGTCTAATTTATCCTCGAAAATCTTGGCAATATGACCCAAAAGATTATCATTCCCATCACCCTTGCTAGCTGTGTTATCAGTAACAGTCACAGTATTTCTATGTCTTTGGTCCAGCTTCAACTTTGGGTGAGCATTTCCCCACTTAGATAGGGTTTTCCTGCATTTTCTTACAGGTCTCTTAAGGGGAGAAAGTAATGGCACAGATTCACTAGGTAACGGTACTTGAGTAGATTCTTTGTGATCCATGGAAGTGGTAGTCAAAGTTTCAGAACAAGAGGCGTCAGTGCTGGTTAGATCTAACATAGTTAGATCACTTCCGATGTTAGTATCTATAAGAATGGTATGGTCCGAAGTGGAATCCTTCCCCAGTGATTTTCGTCGGTCATTGTTTATCTTGCTCACCATTTTGACCAGATAGTTGTCCAAAGTGGAATTCTTTGTGGCCATTCTGGGACTCTAGTATAGGTAGTAAGAAATCAGTACTATTTGAAAAACAATAAAACGCAAAAAGTTAAAAGAAAGAATACCTATCTCAATTCAATCACAAGATATTGCAGTACTATGATGGGACAGCAACCCTGATTCAGCGAATGTTCAGCTGGATAACGCCTTGATACAACTCACGACATCATCATCGTGGCACCGATGATCTCAGGAACCTTGATTTAGGGGGGTGGCCCGTCCCGACCTCTTCCGGCCTCCTAACGGCCACACAACGGCCCGCCCTTTGCCCGGGCTTAGCCCGGCGTCGCCCGCGCGCGTCCCGCGACGCGGAGGGAGCCTCTGCCTTTTGAGCGCCTCCGGGCGCGAAGACAAGCGGAAGTGGCCGCTAAGCAGACTGGGAGCTGTAGTCTCCCCCTGTCACGGGCGCGATAGCGTTAGGCGCTGACAGAGGGGACAAACAGCGTGGGCACCCCAGGAGCGGCAGAGCAGCAACCAAATCTCCAGCAGGACCTCCGGTGAGTAGTAGCGTCAGAAATTGCACCCCCGCTCCACCGAGGGAGCCTCTGCCTTTTGAGCGCCTCCGGGCGCGAAGACAAGCGGAAGTGGCCGCTAAGCAGACTGGGAGCTGTAGTCTCCCCCTGTCACGGGCGCGATAGCGTTAGGCGCTGACAGAGGGGACAAACAGCGTGGGCACCCCAGGAGCGGCAGAGCAGCAACCAAATCTCCAGCAGGACCTCCGGTGAGTAGTAGCGTCAGAAATTGCACCCCCGCTCCACCGAGGGAGCCTCTGCCTTTTGAGCGCCTCCGGGCGCGAAGACAAGCGGAAGTGGCCGCTAAGCAGACTGGGAGCTGTAGTCTCCCCCTGTCACGGGCGCGATAGCGTTAGGCGCTGACAGAGGGGACAAACAGCGTGGGCACACCAGGAGCGGCAGAGCAGCAACCAAATCTCCAGCAGGACCTCCGGTGAGTAGTAGCGTCAGAAATTGCACCCCCGCTCCACCGAGGGAGCCTCTGCCTTTTGAGCGCCTCCGGGCGCGAAGACAAGCGGAAGTGGCCGCTAAGCAGACTGGGAGCTGTAGTCTCCCCCTGTCACGGGCGCGATAGCGTTAGGCGCTGACAGAGGGGACAAACAGCGTGGGCACCCCAGGAGCGGCAGAGCAGCAACCAAATCTCCAGCAGGACCTCCGGTGAGTAGTAGCGTCAGAAATTGCATCCCCGCTCCACCGAGGGAGCCTCTGCCTTTTGAGCGCCTCCGGGCGCGAAGACAAGCGGAAGTGGCCGCTAAGCAGACTGGGAGCTGTAGTCTCCCCCTGTCACGGGCGCGATAGCGTTAGGCGCTGACAGAGGGGACAAACAGCGTGGGCACCCCAGGAGCGGCAGAGCAGCAACCAAATCTCCAGCAGGACCTCCGGTGAGTAGTAGCGTCAGAAATTGCACCCCCGCTCCACCGAGGGAGCCTCTGCCTTTTGAGCGCCTCCGGGCGCGAAGACAAGCGGAAGTGGCCGCTAAGCAGACTGGGAGCTGTAGTCTCCCCCTGTCACGGGCGCGATAGCGTTAGGCGCTGACAGAGGGGACAAACAGCGTGGGCACCCCAGGAGCGGCAGAGCAGCAACCAAATCTCCAGCAGGACCTCCGGTGAGTAGTAGTGTCAGAAATTGCACCCCCAAATCATTTTTTGAACAGGCCAAAAAAATCAATTTTCTGATGATAAACGATGATCCGTGACCTGTCGAACTTTCTCTAGATGGTCAAAAATGGACATTTTTTAATATTTTGTCTTTTGACTATAAATGACTATTGCATGTGAATTAGAACCTTTGGAACTAAAATAAGTGTGTTTTGAGTCAGTTTAATGCCTGAAATTTGTCGAAATAGAAGCTTCTGAGTAGCAGAAAAAGTCTGTAAAAATGGCAATTTTGGTCACATTGAGGCTTTAAATAGTAGTTATTCAATATGAGGCACAATCCAAATGACATTCTGAATCAATTTTTCAACAGTCCAAAATTTTCTGATGAAAAACGTGACCTGTCGAACTTTCTCCAGATGGTCAAAAATGGTAATATTATTTAATGTTGAATTTTTTTACTGTAAATGACTATTGCGTGTGAATTATCACTTTTGGAACTAAAATAAGTGTGTTTTGAGTCATTTTAATGCCAAAAATTGGTAAAAATAGATGCATCTGAGTAGGAGAAAAAGTCTGCAAAAGGATAATTTTGGTCACATTGAGGCTTTAAAAAGTAGTTATTCAACATGAGCCACAATCCTAATGTCAATTTGAATCAATTTTTCTACAGCCCAAAAAATCAATTTTCTAATGAAAAACGATGATCCGTGACCTGTCGAACTTTCACTAGATGGTCAGAAATGGATTTTTTTTAAATATTTTGTCTTTTGACTATCAATGACTATTGCATGTGAATTAGAACTCTTGGAACTAAATAAGTGTGTTTAGAGTCATTTTAATGCCTGAAATTGGTCAAAATAGAAGCTTCTGAGTAGGAGAAAAAGTCTGTAAAAATGGCAATTTTGGACACATTGAGGCTTTAAAAAGTAGTTATTCAACATGAGCCACAATCCAAATGACATTTTGAATCAATTTTTCTACAGTCCAAAAAATCAAGTTTCTGATGAAAAACGATGATCAGTGACCTGTCGAAATTTCTTCAGATGGTCACAAATGGTTATTTTTTAATGTTTAATTTATTTACTGTAAATGACTATTGCATGTGAATTATCACTTTTGAAACTAAAATAAGTGTGTTTAAAGTCATTTTAATGCCTGAAATTGGTCAAAATAGAAGATTCTGAGTAGGAGAAAAAGTCTGTAAAAAGGGCAATTTGGTCACATTGAGGCTTTAAAAAGTAGTTATTAAACATGAGCCACAATCCAAATGACCTTTTGAATCAATTTATCTACAGTCCAAAAAATCAATTTTCTGATGAAAAACGATGATCCGTGACCTGTCGAACTTTCTCTAGTTGGTCAAGAATGGTGACTTTTTAATGTTTAGTCTTTTGACTGTAAATAACTATTGTATGTGAATTATCACTTTTTGAACTAAAATAATTGTCTTTAGAGTCATTTTCCTGCCGAAATCAGTCAAAATAGAAGCTTCTGATTACAAGGAAAAGTCTGTAAACATGGCAGTTTTGGTCACTGTGAGGCCTTAAAAATTGGGTATGCAACACACGGCACAATCCAATTGACATTTTGAATCTTTTTTTGTTCAGTCCAAAAAATCAATTTTCTGATGAAAAACGATGACCCCGGACCTGTCGACCTTTCTCCAGATGGTCTGTAATGGTGATTTTTTAATGTTTAATCTTTTGACTGTAAATAACTATTGCATGTGAATTATCACTTTTGGATCTAAAATAAGTGTCTTTACAGTCTTTGTATTGCCTGAAATCTGTCAAAATAGAATCTTCTGAGTAGGATGAAAAGTCTGTAAAAATGGCAGTTTTCGTCAATGTGAGGCCTAAAAAATGGGTATGCAACATGAGGCACAACTCAATTGACATTTTGAATCAGATTTTTGTACAGTCCAAAAAATCAATTTTCTGATGAAAAACGATGACCCCGGACCTCTCGAACTTTCTCCAGATGGTCTGTAATGGTGATTTTTTAATGTTTAATCTTTTGACTGTAAATAACTTTTGCATGTGAATTATCACTTTTGGATCTAAAATAAGTGTCTTTAGAGTCATTGTATTGCCTGAAATCAGTCAAAATAGAATCTTCTGAGTCAGAGGAAAAGTCTGTAAAAATGGCAGTTTTAGTCACTGGGAGGCCTTAAAAATTGGGTCTGCAACATGAGGCACAATCCAATTGACATTTTGAATCAGTTTTTTGTTCAGTCCCAAAAATCTATTTTCTGATGAAAAACGATGACCTGTCGAACTTTTTACCAGATGGTCAGGAATGGTGATTTTTTAATGATGAGTTTTTTTACTGTAAATACAAATTACATGTTAATTATCACTTTTGGAACTAAAATAAGTGTCTTTAGAATGATTTTACTGCCAGAAGTCAGTCAAAAGAAAAGCTTATGAGTAGGAGGAAAAGTCTGTAAAAATTGCAGTTTTCGTCACTGTGCGGCCATAAAAATTGGTTATGCAACATGAGGCACAATCCAATTGACATTTTGAATCATTTTTGGCAAAGGCCAAAAACAATTTTCTCATGAAAAACGATGACTCCGGACTAGCAGAACTTTCTCCAGAAGGTCAGGAATGGTGATTTTTTAATGTTGAGTTTTTTACTGTAAATAAAAATTACATGTTAATTAGCACTTTTGGAAGTAAAATAAGTGTCTTTATAATTATTTAACTGCCAGAAATCAGTCAAAATAGAAGTTTCTGAGTAGGAGGAAAACTGTAAAATGGAAGCTTTGGTCACTGTGAGTCCTTAAAAATTGGTATTCAACATGAGGCACAATCCAATTGACATTTTGAATCATTTTTTGAATAGGCCAAAAAATCAATTGTCTGATGAAAAACGATGATCCGTGACCTGTCGAACTTTCTCTAGATGGTCAAAAATGGAAATTTTTTAATATTTTGTCTTTTGACTATAAATGACTATTGCATGTGAATTAGAACCTTTGGAACTAAAATAAGTTTGTTGTGAGTCAGTTTAATGCCTGAAATTGGTTGAAATAGAAGCTTCTGAGTAGCAGAAAAAGTTTGTAAAAATGGCAATTTTGGTCACATTGAGGCTTTAAAAAGTAGTTATTAAACATGAGCCACAATCCAAATGACCTTTTGAATCAATTTTTCTACAATCCAAAAAATCAATTTTCTGATGAAAAACGATGATCCGTGACCTGTCGAACTTTCTCTAGATGGTCAGAGATGGAAGTTTTTTTATATTTTGTCTTTTGACTGTAAATGACTATTGCATGTGAATTAGAACTCTTGGAACTAAAATAAGTGTGTTTAGAGTAATTTTAAAGCCTGAAATTGGTTGAAATAGAATCTTCTGAGTAGGAGAAAAAGTGTGTAAAAATGGCAATTTTGGTTACATTGAGGCTTTAAAAAGTAGTTATTCAATATGAGGCACAATCCAAATGACATTTTGAATCAATTTTTCTACAGTCCAAAAAATCAATTTTCTGATGAAAAACGATGATCAGTGGCCTGTCGAAATTTCTTCAGATGGTCACAAATGGTAATTTTTTAATGTTGAATTTTTTGACTGTAAATGACTATTGCTCGTGAATTATCACTTTTGGAACTAAACTAAGTGTGTTTTGAGTCAGTTTAATGCCTGAAATTTGTCAAAATAGAGGATTCTGAGTAGGAGAAAAGTCTGTAAAAAGGGCAATTTTGGTCACATTGAGGCTTTAAAAAGTAGTTATGCAACATGAGGCACAATCGAAATGACATTTTGAATCAATTTTTCTACAGTCCAAAAAATCAATTTTCTGATAAAAAACGATGACCCGACCTGTCGTACTTTCTCCAGATGGTCAGAAATGGTAATTTTTTAATGTTTACGTTTTTTGACTGTAAATGAATATTGCATGTGAATTATCACTTTTGGAACTAATAGAAGTGTGTTTTGAGTCAGTTTAATGCCTGAAATTTGTCGAAATGGAAGCTTCTGAGCAGCAGAAAAAGTCTGTAAAAATGGTAATTTTGGTCACATTGAGGCTTTAAAAAGTAGTTATTCAATATGAGGCACAATTCAAATGACATTTTGAATCAATTTTTCTACAGTCCAAAAAATCAATTGTCTGATGAAAAACGATGATCAGTGGCCTGTCGAAATTTCTTCAGATGGTCACAAATGGTAATTTTTTAATGTTTAAGTTTTTTGACTGTATATGACTATTGCATGTGAATTATCACTTTTGAAACTAAAATAAGTGTGTTTAAAGTCATTTTAATGCCTGAAATTGGTCAAAATAGAGGATTCTGAGTAGGAGAAAAAGTCTGTAAAAAGGGCAATTTTGGTCACATTGAGGCTTTAAAAAGTAGTTATGCAACATGAGGCACAATCGAAATGCATTTTTGAATCAATTTTTCTACAGTCCAAAAAAATCAATTTTCTGATGAAAAACGATGACCCGACCTGTCGAACTTTCTCCAGATGGTCAGAAATGGTAATTTTTTAATGTTTAAGTTTTTTGACTGTAAATGACTATTGCATGTGAATCATCACTTTTGGAACTAAAATAAGTGTGTTTTGAGTCAGTTTAATGCCTGAAATTTGTCGAAATAGAAGCTTCTGAGTAGCAGAAAAAGTCTGTAAAAATGGCAATTTTGGTCACATTGAGGCTTTAAATAGTAGTTATTCAATATGAGGCACAATCCAAATGACATTCTGAATCAATTTTTCTACAGTCCAAAATTTTCTGATGAAAAACGTGACCTGTCGAACTTTCTCCAGATGGTCAAAAATGGTAATATTATTTAATGTTGAATTTTTTGACTGTAAATGACTATTGCGTGTGAATTATCACTTTTGGAACTAAAATAAGTGTGTTTTGAGTCATTTTAATGCCAAAAATTGGTAAAAATAGATGCTTCTGAGTAGGAGAAAAAGTCTGCAAAAGGATAATTTTGGTCACATTGAGGCTTTAAAAAGTAGTTATTCAACATGAGCCACAATCCTAATGTCAATTTGAATCAATTTTTCTACAGCCCAAAAAATCAATTTTCTAATGAAAAACGATGATCAGTGGCCTGTCGAAATTTCTTCAGATGGTCACAAATGGTAATTTTTTAATGTTGAATTTTTTGACTGTAAATGACTATTGCGCGTGAATTATCACTTTTGGAACTAAAATAAGTGTGTTTTGAGTCAGTTTAATGCCTGAAATTTGTCGAAATAGAGGATTCTGAGTAGGAGAAAAAGTCTGTAAAAAGGGCAATTTTGGTCACATTGAGGCTTTAAAAAGTAGTTATGCAACATGAGGCACAATCGAAATGACATTTTGAATCAATTTTTCTACAGTCCAAAAAATCAATTTTCTGATGAAAAACGATGACCCGACCTGTCGTACTTTCTCCAGATGGTCAGAAATGGTAATTTTTTAATGTTTAAGTTTTTTGACTGTAAATGAATATTGCATGTGAATTATCACTTTTGGAACTAATAGAAGTGTGTTTTGAGTCAGTTTAATGCCTGAAATTTGTCGAAATAGAAGCTTCTGAGTAGCAGAAAAAGTCTGTAAAAATGGCAATTTTGGTCACATTGAGGCTTTAAAAAGTAGTTATTCGGGGGGAGGAGCTTAGCGCGTGATCAAGATGGCCGCGTGAGCCTAGAGCTCCCGAGACCCTCGCTCCCTCCGGCAGCTATCCTGTCTATTATCCTGCTTTTGATGCCCGGAATATTGGAGGGGAGCTGTTGCTGAGGCGAGAGCCGCTGTCCGGATCGAAATCGTCCACCGGAGACCGAAGTTGTACTGCCTGGAAGTTTGTGGCCTACTCCCCGCACGGTGCCCGGGCCTTGCGTTGGCACAGTGCCCGTGCACTAATTGAACAACAGCGGCCGGGCTGGGGACGAGTCGGCGGAGGGAAGGTGTTTCTACTTTCACTTTCACTTTCGCCTTCCAGTCTCCACAGCGCCCGGGACGGGGCGTGCGTAGTGCCAGCCACTGGTCGCATGGTTGACTACTCTGTATGGGCAAGGAGAGTGTCTACACGGCAGATTGCGATGTCGACCAAATCGGACGCCGACAAACAGAAGCCCAAGAGTACCAGGCGGGGCAGCTACACCCAGACTAACAACATGGACCGTTATGCCCACCAGAAGGGGTCTCCGGGCGGATCGGGCCCGATACTGGAAGCCTCGAAGGACGCGACACCTCCCCCCACAGAACTGACCCTGCAAGATATTATGGGGGCCATCGAAGGGATGAAGTCCTCGCTTGGGCAACAATTTGAGACCCTGGCACATAAAGTGGACGCCATATCGATTGACGTCAATCTGGTTCGGGCAGACCTGGGGAAAACTAATGAGCGGGTTCAGTCCTTGGACCTCAAGACTGCCGGCCGCCTGGGCGACGTCTCCGGCCTTCAGCAGGAAGTCCGTACCCTGCGGACGGCAAATGATCACTTCGCCCGACGGTTGGAAGAGTTCGAAGGCCGTGCAAGGCGCAATAACGTGCGCATCATTGGGGTCCCGGAAAATTCGGAGGAGCAGTCGGTGGACCTGTTCGTGGAGGACCTGGTGGTGAACCATCTGGCGCCCAAAGGCCTCAGTAAGTTCTTTGCTGTCGAACGGGCCCACAGAGTCCCTGGCGGGAGGCCCAAGGTGGGGGCCCCTCCGAGGCCGATTGTCGCCAGGATTTTTAACTTCAGGGACCGAGATGCTATTCTGCAAGCATCGCGGGTGGCCGGCCCGCTGCCATTCCAGAACACTACTGTAAGTTTCTATCCGGACTTTACCCAGATGGTGCAGAAGCAACGGCAAGGCTTCCTGGCGGTCAAGAGAAGACTACGTGAGATGGGACTAAAATATGCCATGCTCTTCCCGGCCAGGTTGCGGGTGGTGTTCGAAGAGCGGACTTTCTTTTTTGAGTCTCCTGACATGGTCGGAGACTGGCTGGACACATTGCCCCAAGGACGGACTGGCGTTGAATGCTCCGGTGGCGCAGACGGTGGTGGGGATGAACACTGAGCCAGGACTTAAGTACTAGGACTCCGGTTCCTCCGGGAGGTTGATAATCCGGGGGGCAGCGGGGGCAGTAGGGGAGCCTTTTCCTCCTCTGGGGTTCTTTTCGTAGATTAGTAGCATTAAGGGGCGACAGGCACACTGCAAGTTGGGGGGCACTTTAGAGCTTACGCAGGGGTGCAGGGTGGGGGGTGGATGTGGGTTGTTGTTGGGGTTGTTGTTGTTTTATGTTATGCAAGGCGTAAAGATGCAAGCTTCCGTGATTCGGGTCTGGTTCCACGCGGGGGGTGGTGGTCTCCTTACATGTTGGGATGGGGGGTAGGGGCCTAAAGATACTCAGTTGGAATGTAAACGGCTTGGGGGATCGTATTAAGCGTGGGATTGTTCTGCAATTTCTGAAGCGCTGTACCCCTGATATTGTCTTATTGCAAGAGACGCACTTGATTGGTAACACGTGCTATGCACTCAATCGTAAAGGCTATAAATTTGTTGCACATTCCGGGTTTTCCTCGGGTTCTAGAGGGGCGGGAATACTAGTCAGGTCCTCTCTGCCATTCGAGTTTGACTCCACTACCGTTGACGATAGGGGACGCTTTGCGGCAGTAGCGGGGCGGTGGGAGGGCAGGACCCTGGTCCTGGTGTCGGTTTATGTCCCCCCTGCATTGCAGCCCTCTACACTAGCGGACTTAGAGAGGACATTGTTGGATCTCCCAGAGGGACTGTTGGTGGTGGGTGGCGACTTCAATGCGGTTGGCTCTGGCCTGCTCGACAGACACCCGCAGAGGAGTTCGGGGGGGGCTCAGAAGTGGCTTCCTGATTTTATAGATACCCTTGGGCTGGTTGATTGTTGGAGACTGTTGCATCCCACACAACGACAATATACTTTCCACTCAGGGGCGCATGGCAGTCTCTCCAGAATTGATTATGTCCTTACCCTAGCTGCGCACGCCTCCTTCGTCTCTGAGGCCAGGCACATGGCACGAGGTATTTCCGACCATTCCCCGGTGTGGATCTGTATGGATGTTGGCAGAGGAGTGGGAGGTAGGGTGGCCCCAATTAACCCGTGGTATTTCAGGGACCCTGCGACTCGTAGTGCGGTACTGAAGGCGGTCGACCGTTACTTTCAAGAAAACCTTGGTTCGGTCACGTCGGCGGTGTCCTTGTGGGAAGCGTTCAAAACAGTGATTAGGGGTGAGGCCCTCTCCTTGATAACAGCGGCCAAGCGTCGGAGAGACGCGGAGGTCGCCCAGCTAGAGGCGGAGATCGCGGATCTAGAGTTGGCTCTGGAAGGGGAGGTCACGGCGGAGGCGCTGCACAAGTTGAGCCTTAAACAATCGGAGTACAGGGCCCTCGTGACGGATGCGGCCAAAGCCCTGAGTAGGGAACAGCGGGGCCGTCTGTACGACGTCGGGGACAAGGCCGAGAAATTGATCGCGTGGCTAGATAAAAAGGAGCGGGCCAATCGTGTTGTGCCGGACCTTGTGACGGAGGATGGCGTCATGGTCACGGAGCCGGACGGCATAGTCCAGTGCTTTGCGGATTACTTCCACACGGTCTATACCTCCGTGTCTGACAGGCCAGTGGAGGATTCATGTGAGCTCCTGCGCGATCTTGCCCTGCCTTGCCTCTCCGACATAGACAGAGACGATCTTGATGGCGACATCACAGTCGACGAGATTGCGGGGGCTATCCGCTCTTTGCGTCCGGGCAAGGCCTCGGGTCCGAATGGCCTGCCAATTGAGCTTTACAAACTCCGACCGGACAAGATCGCTCCGCATTTGCGTGCTATGTTTGTGGAGGCGCGGGAGATGGGTTGCCTCCCACTTGACCAGCGCCTGGCAACAACCGTGGTCATCCATAAAGATGGCAAGCCCAGGAACCGGTGCAGCTCATACAGGCCGATCTCGCTCCTTAATGCTGAGCCGAAGATCCTTGCCAAAATCCTCGCAAACCGGCTGGTCAGGGTGGTCGGGGATCTGATCCACCCTGACCAATCTGGCTTCATCCCGCATCGCAATACCGCGTTGAATCTTAGGCGCATCCACGGAGTGATCGCAAGGGTGGGGACGATGCGGGAGCCGGCCATGTGGCTGCGCTCGACGCAACGATGGCATTTGACACGGTGGAGTGGGCATACCTGTGGGCTGCGCTTGCGAAATTCGGCTTCGGGCCCGGATTTGTGGGCTGGGTAAGGCTATTATACGAAGGACCTCTCGCCAAAGTCGCAGTTAACGGTAGGGCGTCCCGTCCCTTCGACCTGGGGAGGGGTACCAGGCAGGGTTGTCCTCTATCGCCGCTGTTGTTCGCTCTCGCCCTTGAGCCGCTGGCGGCCTGGATACGATGGCACCCAGATGTGAGGGGGATTCGATGGTCCCCTGATCACGAAGACCGCATTTCCCTCTATGCCGACGATATTCTGCTCTATCTTACTTCACCCCGGAAGTCCCTTGTAGTTGTCTGCGACATATTGACTTCCTTCGGGAGGAACTCGGGGCTAACCATTAATTGGGGTAAGTCATATCTGTATGCCCTGTGTGGGGACGTCCCGGTTCCCCCGCGGAATTGCCCGATCCAGATTGCCCGGGAGGGTTTCCTGTATCTTGGGATTTATATCTCTGCCGACCCAACGGTACGGTATGAGAGGAACCTGCTCCCTCCGTTGGCGCGCCTGCGGCGGGACGTGGCAGGCTGGCGGCGGCTGCCGCTTTCCCTCCTTGGCCGTGCGGTACTATTCAAAATGATGTCTCTTCCCCGTTTTCTCTATGCCCTGCAGAACACCCAGGAGCTGGTTCCGGCCAGCTACTTTCGGGAGGTTGAGAGTCTGCAGCGTTCGCTGCTGTGGGACGGCCGCCCGCGTATAGCGATAGCAAAATTAACTCTCCCTTGGTACGACGGGGGTATCGCGCTTCCCGACATCCGAAGATACTATTGGGCCTCCCAACTGAGCGCGATCAATCATGGAGTCTACGGTCCGGCGCTTGGCCCTGGCTTTGCTATGGACCGGTGGTTGCTGCGGGGTGGTGGCTACTATAGAGCACTTTATTCGAAGCCACCGGCTGGGTCCCTCACAGGGCCGACCGGGGTGGCGGTGCACGTGTGGAAGACAGTCACGAACTCCCTGGGATGGAAGGATAGGCTTACCCTCGCCACTCCGTTGTATGACTCGGACATGTTGGGGAACCTCTGGCACTCTAAGGGATTCGACAAATGGGATCTGATTGGCATCTCCAGGGTGGGGGACATGCTGACCAAGGGGCGGATTAAGTCGTTCGATGAGCTGCGGTCGGAATATGCGCTTGAGGGCACGGAATACTTCCGGTATGCGCAGGTGCGCCACGCGCTGCAGTCGGTCCTCGTTGAGGGGGAAAAGGTGCCTGAGTC
The DNA here is from genome assembly GCF_964204655.1 of Triturus cristatus. Classification (NCBI taxonomy): domain Eukaryota; kingdom Metazoa; phylum Chordata; class Amphibia; order Caudata; family Salamandridae; genus Triturus; species Triturus cristatus. Next base: position 162,690,835 of record NC_140586.1, read on the forward strand.
CTCTCCTTTGGAGGACCGGATCCTGGACGGCCATATGCCGGAGAGCACAATCTCCCTAATTTACAAAAAGCTTGTGAACGTTCGGACCGATCTCCTCCTGGGGGTGCGGGACCAGTGGACTAGAGATGGCCTTGAGCTGGACGATGAGGATTGGCAGTACGCGGTCTCCTCTCCTAAGGAGGTCGCAATCCCCGCCAGGTTGCGGCTTGTCCAGCTTAAGATACTCCACAGAGTCTATGTCACTGGGCCCCGATTGGTCCATATGGGGTTTTCCGAGGATGGGCTGTGTAAGAGGGGCTGCGGGATGGTGGGCACCTTTCTGCACATTATATGGGAGTGTGGTGTGATTGCGGAACTATGGAAGCGGATTCACGTTGTGATGCAGGATGTCACGGGCATTGTATTGCACCCAGAGGCGCGGCGCTGTCTTTTGAATGTGTGGGGTCCTACAGACTACGATGCGGCGCAGACTCAATGGGTGACCCTAGGTAATATGGTGGCTAAGCGAGATATTGCAAGATTGTGGGGATCCCCTAGCCCTCCCACCCTGGATGCTTGGAAGGACAACATGGACTGGTGCATGTTCCGGGAGAAAACGGTGTATAGTGCGCGGGGGAGGCCCAAGAAATGGCATAAGGTATGGGGAGGTTGGAACCAGTATAGGGGGTACATATGTTTGCCTCCTGCCACTGAACCACTAGAGGAGCAACTTTCCCCCTAGCCTCGCGTCCGACTTGGGTATTTCTGGTGCACCTCTGCTAGAATGTTAGCGCCTCTGCTTCTCCCTCCTCCTCTCAATCGGTGGCTTGATCTGATGTTGGAAATGGGGCCGCCCCCTCGCTGGGAGCTGACGCGAACTTATGATGTATACTGCCTTGCTTGTTGTGTTCATTTTTAAAAATTGGAACCTTTGTTTTTATCCTGTATGAGAGCTCTAGATGACTACACGTGTTGATTGAGGAGCTGCCGAACCTCCGGGTTGTCGGCTGAATAGCAGTGTATCTGAATTATACGAATAAAGGTTTTTAAAAAAAAAAAAAAAAAAAAAAAAAAGTAGTTATTCAATATGAGGCACAATCCAAATGACATTCTGAATCAATTTTTCTACAGTCCAAAAAATCAATTTTCTAATGAAAAACGACGATCCGTGACCTGTCGAAATTTCTTCAGATGGTCAAAAATGGTAATATTTTTTAATGTTGAATTTTTTGACTGTAAATGACTATTGCGTGTGAATTATCACTTTTGGAACTAAAATAAGTGTGTTTTGAGTCATTTTAATGCCAAAAATTCGTAAAAATAGAAGCTTCTGAGTAGCAGAAAAGTCTGTAAAATGGGCAATTTTGGTCACATTGAGGCTTTAAAAAGTAGTTATTCAACATGAGCCACAATCCTAATGTCAATTTTAATCAATTTTTCTACAGTCCAAAAAATCAATTTTCTAATGAAAAACGACGATCCGTGACCTGTCGAACTTTCACTAGATGGTCAGAAATTGATTTTTTTTAAATATTTTGTCTTTTGACTATAAATGACTATTGCATGTGAATTATCACTTTTCAAACTGAAATAAGTGTGTTTAGAGTAATTTTAAAGCCTGAAATTGGTTGAAATAGAATCTTCTGAGTAGGAGAAAAAGTGTGTAAAAATGGCAATTTTGGTTACATTGAGGCTTTCAAAAGTAGTTATTCAATATGAGGCACAATCCAAATGACATTTTGAATCAATTTTTCTACAGTCCAAAAAATCAATTTTCTGATGAAAAACGATGATCAGTGGCCTGTCGAAATTTCTTCAGATGGTCACAAATGGTAATTTTTTAATGTTGAATTTTTTGACTGTAAATGACTATTGCGCGTGAATTATCACTTTTGGAACTAAATTAAGTGTGTTTTGAGTCAGTTTAATGCCTGAAATTTGTCGAAATAGAGGATTCTGAGTAGGAGAAAAAGTCTGTAAAAAGGGCAATTTTGGTCACATTGAGGCTTTAAAAAGTAGTTATGCAACATGAGGCACAATCGAAATGACATTTTGAATCAATTTTTCTACAGTCCAAAAAATCAATTTTCTGATGAAAAACGATGACCCGACCTGTCGTACTTTCTCCAGATGGTCAGAAATGGTAATTTTTTAATGTTTAAGTTTTTTGACTGTAAATGAATATTGCATGTGAATTATCACTTTTGGAACTAATAGAAGTGTGTTTTGAGTCAGTTTAATGCCTGAAATTTGTCGAAATAGAAGCTTCTGAGTAGCAGAAAAAGTCTGTAAAAATGGCAATTTTGGTCACATTGAGGCTTTAAAAAGTAGTTATTCAATATGAGGCACAATCCAAATGACATTCTGAATCAATTTTTTTACAGTCCAAAAAATCAATTTTCTAATGAAAAACGACGATCCGTGACCTGTCGAAATTTCTTCAGATGGTCAAAAATGGTAATATTTTTTAATGTTTAATTTTTTGACTGTAAATGACTATTGCGTGTGAATTATCACTTTTGGAACTAAAATAAGTGTGTTTTGAGTCATTTTAATGCCAAAAATTTGTAAAAGTAGAAGCTTCTGAGTAGCAGAAAAGTCTGTAAAATGGGCAATTTGGTCACATTGAGGCTTTAAAAAGTAGTTATTCAACATGAGCCACAATCCTAATGTCAATTTTAATCAATTTTTCTACAGTCCAAAAAAACAATTTTCTAATGAAAAACGACGATCCGTGACCTGTCGAACTTTCACTAGATGGTCAGAAATTGATTTTTTTGAAATATTTTGTCTTTTGACTATAAATGACTATTGCATGTGAATTATCACTTTTGAAACTGAAATAAGTGTGTTTAAAGTCATTTTAATGCCTGAAATTGGTCAAAATAGAAGATTCTGAGTAGGAGAAAAAGTCTGTAAAAATGGTAATTTTGGTCACATTGAGGCTTTAAAAAGTAGTTATTCAATATGAGGCACAATCCAAATGAGATTTTGAATCAATTTTTCTACAGTCCAAAAAATCAATTTTCTGATGAAAAACGATGATCAGTGACCTGTCGAAATTTCTTCAGATGGTCATAAATGGTAATTTTTTAATGTTGAATTTTTTGACTGTAAATGACTATTGCGCGTGAATTATCACTTTTGGAACTAAAATAAGTGTGTTTTGAGTCAGTTTAATGCCTGAAATTTGTCGAAATAGAGGATTCTGAGTAGGAGAAAAAGTCTGTAAAAAGGGCAATTTTGGTCACATTGAGGCTTTAAAAAGTAGTTATGCAACATGAGGCACAATCGAAATGACATTTTGAATCAATTTTTCTACAGTCCAAAAAATCAATTTTCTAATGGAAAACGATGACCCGTGACCTGTCGAACTTTCTCCAGATGGTCAAAAATGGTAATTTTTTTAATGTTAAATTTTTTGACTGTAAATGACAATTGCGTGTGAATTATCACTTTTGGAACTAAAATAAGTGTGTTTTGAGTCAGTTTAATGCCTGAAATTTGTCGAAATAGAAGCTTCTGAGTAGCAGAAAAAGTCTGTAAAAATTGCAATTTTGGTCACATTGAGGCTTTAAAAAGTAGTTATTAAACATGAGCCACAATCCAAATGACCTTTTGAATCAATTTTTCTACAATCCAAAAAATCTATTTTCTGATGAAAAACGATGATCCGTGACCTGTCGAACTTTCTCTAGATGGTCAGAGATGGAAGTTTTTTTTATATTTTGTCTTTTGACTGTAAATGACTATTGCATGTGAATTATCACTTTAGGAGCAAAAATAAGTGTGTTTTGAGTCAGTTTAATGCCTGAAATTGGTCGAAATGGAAGCTTCTGAGCAGCAGAAAATGTCTGTAAAAATGGTAATTTTGGTCACATTGAGGCTTTAAAAAGTAGTTATTCAATATGAGGCACAATTCAAATGACATTTTGAATCAATTTTTCTACAGTCCAAAAGATCAATTGTCTGATGAAAAACGATGATCAGTGGCCTGTCGAAAATTCTTCAGATGGTCACAAATGGTAATTTTTTAATCTTTAAGTTTTTTGACTGTATATGACTATTGCATGTGAATTATCACTTTTGAAACTAAAATAAGTGTGTTTAAAGTCATTTTAATGCCTGAAATTGGTCAAAATAGAGGATTCTGAGTAGGAGAAAAAGTCTGTAAAAAGGGCAATTTTGGTCACATTGAGGCTTTAAAAAGTAGTTATGCAACATGAGGCACAATCGAAATGACATTTTGAAGCAATTTTTCTACAGTCCAAAAAATCAATTTTCTGATGAAAAACGATGACCCGACCTGTCGAACTTTCTCCAGATGGTCAGAAATGGTAATTTTTTAATGTTTAAGTTTTTTGACTGTAAATGACTATTGCATGTGAATTATCACTTTTGGAACTAATAGAAGTGTGTTTTAAGTCAGTTTAATGCCTGAAATTTGTCGAAATAGAAGCTTCTGAGTAGCAGAAAAAGTCTGTAAAAATGGCAATTTTGGTCACATTGAGGCTTTAAAAAGTAGTTATTCAATATGAGGCACAATCCAAATGACATTCTGAATCAATTTTTCTACAGTCCAAAAAAACTATTTTCTGATGAAAAACGTGACCTGTCGAACTTTCTCCAGATGGTCAAAAATGGTAATATTTTTTAATGTTGAATTTTTTGACTGTAAATAACTATTGCGTGTGAATTATCACTTTTGGAACTAAAATAAGTGTGTTTTGAGTCATTTTAATGCCAAAAATTCGTAAAAATAGAAGCTTCTGAGTAGCAGAAAAGTCTGTAAAATGGGCAATTTTGGTCACATTGAGGCTTTAAAAAGTAGTTATTCAACATGAGCCACAATACTAATGTCAATTTTAATTAATTTTTCTACAGTCCAAAAAATCAATTTTCTAATGAAAAACGACGATCCGTGACCTGTCGAACTTTCACTAGATGGTCAAAAATTGATTTTTTTTAAATATTTTGTCTTTTGACTATAAATGACTATTGCATGTGAATTATCACTTTTGAAACTGAAATAAGTGTGTTTAAAGTCATTTTAATGCCTGAAATTGGTCAAAATAGAAGATTCTGAGTAGGAGAAAATGTCTGTAAAAATGGTAATTTTGGTCACATTGAGGCTTTAAAAAGTAGTTATTCAATATGAGGCACAATCCAAATGACATTTTGAATCAATTTTTCTACAGTCCAAAAAATCAATTTTCGGATGAAAAACGATGATCAGTGACCTGTCGAAATTTCTTCAGATGGTCACAAATGGTAATTTTTTAATGTTTAATGTTTTGACTGTAAATGACTATTGCATGTGAATTATCACTTTTGAAACTAAAATAAGTGTCTTTAAAGTCATTTTAACTCCTGAAATTGGTCAAAATAGAAGATTCTGAGTAGGAGAAAAAGTCTGTAAAAAGGGCAATTTTGGTCACATTGAGGCTTTAAAAAGTAGTTATTCAATTTTTCTACAGTCCAAAAAATCAATTTTCTAATGGAAAACGATGACCCGTGACCTGTCGAACTTTCTCCAGATGGTTAGAAATGGTAATTTTTTAATGTTTAAGTTTTTTGACTGTAAATGACTGTTGCATGTGAATTATCACTTTTGGAACTAAAATAAGTGTGTTTTGAGTCAGTTTATGCCTGAAATTGGTTGAAATAGAAGCTTCTGAGTAGCAGAAAAAGTCTGTAAAAATGGCAATTTTGGCCACATTGAGGCTTTAAATAGTAGTTATACAACATGAGGCACAATCCAAATGACATTTTGAATCAATTTTTTTACAGTCCAAAAAATCAATTTTCTGATGAAAAACGATGACCCGTGACCTGTCGAACTTTCTCCAGATGGTCAAAAATGGTAATTTTTTTAATGATTAAGTTTTTTGACTGTAAATGACTATTGCGTGTGAATTATCACTTTTGGAACGAAAATAAGTGTGTTTTGAGTCATTTTAATGCCAAAAATTGGTAAAAATAGATGCTTCTGAGTAGGAGAAAAAGTCTGCAAAAGGATAATTTTGGTCACATTGAGGCTTTAAAAAGTAGTTATTCAACATGAGCCACAATCCTAATGTCAATTTGAATCAATTTTTCTACAGCCCAAAAAATCAATTTTCTAATGAAAAACGATGATCCGTGACCTGTCGAACTTTCTCTAGATGGTCAAAAATGGAAAATGTTTAATATTTTGTCTTTTGACTATAAATGACTATTGCATGTGAATTAGAACTCTTGGAACTAAAATAAATGTGTTTAGAGTCATTTTAAAGCCTGAAATTGGTTGAAATAGAATCTTCTGAGTAGGAGAAAAAGTGTGTAAAAATGGCAATTTTGGTTACATTGAGGCTTTAAAAAGTAGTTATTCAATATGAGGCACAATCCAAATGACATTTTTTTTTTTTTGTTTTTTTTTTAAACCGGTTATTACAGAATCCAAAAGATATACAAAGATGGGCCTACAACCTTCAGGCCGGCCGCTAGCAAACAAAAAGAGCATATAATACAAACAGTAGAACACACGCTGCGGCAGAAGTGAGATCACAGGAGTTGAGAGAAGCGTTGGCAGCCACACCATCCGGACCCCACACAACGGTTTCATTTTTATATAAATAACAAAAAAACAAGTCCACAAGGCAACCCACAATCGGAAACAATAGCATGTGCTCCCCTGGGGGGGACCCTACTGATACACAGGAATATCAAGGGGGGGGATAGGTCGGGACGGAGACAAAGTGGACTCAATGCCCAGAGCCAGGAAGACAAGCAGGCTAAGGAGACGGGGCCGGTGACGGATCAGGCATCAGCGGCAGGGTACAGATTCCCCCACGGTAGGCGTTCCAGGGGCCCCACACTTTCACCCATTTCCCAGGCTTACCTCTCGCAACATACACCACCTTTTCCCGAAACATACACCAATCCATGTTGTCCTTCCACGCCGAGACAGTCGGTGACCTCTGGGAACCCCACAATTGCGCAATATCACGCTTGGCCACCATATATCCCAGAGTCACCCACCACGTCTGCGGCACTGAGTAGTCGGTTGGCTCCCACACATTCAGGAGACATCTCCTCGCCTCGGGCAGCAGCGGCACATGCGTAACTGCCTGCAAAACCTCATGCACACCACGCCAGAATCGCGCCACCTCCGGGCATTCCCACAAAATATGGAGAAAGGTCCCCAAAGAACCACACCCACGCTTACACAACCCGTCCACAGCATAGCCCATACGCATCAGACTCGGCCCCGTAACATAGACCCTATGGAGTATCTTGAGCTGGACGAAACGAAGGCGAGCCGGTATGGCCACCTCTTTCGGGGAGGCCACCGCAGACACCCAGTCCTCGTCATCCAGCTCCAATCCATCAGCCCCCCATGCCTCACGAAGGCCAGTCAGCAGTCCCGAGCGATCATTGATGAGTTTTTTGTAAATTAATGAAATCGTGCCGTCCGGTACATGCCCATCTAGCACTCTATCTTCCAGAGGGGAGTACTCCGGGATGGAGGCAACGTCCGGGAATACGGAGCCCAACGCATGACGGATCTGCATATATCGAAAGTACTCCCTGTCCTGCAACTGGAATTCCGTCTGCAGCACATCGAATGTTTTGAATCCCCCCCTCGTCCAGAGATCGCCCACCCTGCTGATGCCTATCATGTCCCACTTCTCAAAGCCCTTCGAGGTCCACAGGGAGCCCAGCTGCTCAGATGCGTATAGTGGCGTCGCCCGAGTCAAACGATCCTTCCACCCCATCGCCAAGTTAGCCGCGTGCCACACTCGCACCATGACCCGCGTGGGGCCCATCAGACGTGCGTCGAGCGAGCTAGAATAAAGCGCCCGATTATAGTCGCCGCCCGGCAGTAACATTTTATCCAACTCAAAGGCCGGGTTTAGAGCGGGCCCGTAAAGGCCGTGATTTATCGCAGCCAGCTGGGAGGCCCAGTAATATCGCTTGATGTCTGGGAGGGCCACCCCCCCGTCGTACCACGGGAGCGTCAGCTTTGCCAGGGCGATACGCGGTCTACCCTCCCAGAACAGGCGGCGCTGCAAACTCTCCACTTCGCGAAAGTAGCGCGCCGGGACAACGTCCATTGTGTTCTGTGAGGCGTACAGGAAACGTGGCAGCGACATCATCTGAAACAATGCCGCCCGGCCGAGCGGCGAGAGCGGCAAGCGCCTCCAACGCGCGACATCATCCTTCAGGCGCTGGAGGGGGGGAAGCAAGTTCTGTTTATACCGGGTCTCCGCGTCCAGGGTAATGAAGATACCCAGGTACCTAAATCCCCGCGGAGCAATCTGGATAGGACAACCCCGCGGAAGGATAGGAGCCTCCCCAGAGAGGACATACACACAAGATTTAGCCCAATTGATGACTAGGCCGGAGTTGAGGCCAAATGAGTGCAATACATCAACCAGTACTATCAGCGATTTACGCGGGGAAGCCAGGTACAAAAGAATATCATCAGCGTAAAGAGATACGCGGTCCTCATACTCGGGGGTCCATCGGAGACCACGGATAGAAGGATGCCACCGCAGCCACTCCGCCAGGGGCTCCAAGGCAAGCGCGAAGAGGAGCGGCGATAACGGGCAGCCCTGCCGCGTGCCCCTGCCAAGCTCAAACGGAGCCGACACCCTACCGTTCACAGCCACCTGCGCCAGCGGTCCGGAATACAACAATTTCACCCAACCGATGAATCCCGGGCCAAACCCAAACTTCGCCAGCGTCGCCCAAATATATGGCCACTCAAGTGTGTCAAATGCCATAGTGGCGTCCAGGGACGCCAAAATGGCCGGCTCCCATAGGAACGGGACACGCGCGAGCACCCCATGCAAGCGCCGCAGGTTGAGCGCAGTGTTGCGATGAGGGATAAAACCGGACTGATCCTGGTGAATCAGATCGCACACCACGCCAACCAGCCGATTAGCCAACACCTTGGCGAGAATTTTGGGTTCCGCATTCAGCAGCGAAATGGGCCTGTAGGACGTGACCCGGTCCCGCGGCCTCCCCTCCTTATGAATAACCACGATAGTAGCCAGACGCTGGTCTAGCGGGAGGGAGCCCGCCGAACGGGCCGCGAGGAACATAGCACGGAGATGCGGCGCCAGCATATCCGGTCGCAGCTTGTACAATTCGATAGGAAGACCATTAGGACCCATGGCCTTGCCGGAAGCGACCGAACGTATGGCGAGGGCAATTTCCTCAGATGTTGGGGCAGCATCCAACGACACTCTGTCCTCCTCCGAAAGGGAAGGCAGCGCGATATCCCTGAGCACGGCATGGGAATCCTCTTCCGAGCGGGAGGACACCGGGGAATACACCCCACGGAAATATTCTGCAAAGCAATCAACAATTTCTTCCAGTTCAGTGACACACACACCATCCAGTTTCTCAATCGACGGGACAACTCGACTCGCTCTCTCCTTTTTATCCAGCCACGCAATCAGTTTCCCAGCCTTATCACCCACATCATACAGTCTCCCCTGTTGCTCTCTACTGAGGCCCCATGCCGCCTCCATGACGAGGGCCTTATAGGCCGCCTGCTTGAGTCGGAGAACATGTAGTTTGTCATCCGTCACCCCACATTCTAGGTCACCCTCCAACTCGGTTATCTCAGTTTCAACACGGGTCACCTCCTCCCGCTCGCGCTTCCGGGAATGGGAAATAAGGGACAGGGCCTCCCCCCGGAGTACCGTCTTGAAAGCCTCCCACAGGGAGACCGCCGATGACACTGACCCCACATTATCGTCAAAATATCGCTTAAGGGATTTAACCAACTCTGCGCGAATGGTGGGGTCACGCAGGTACCAGGGATTAATCGGGACCACCCTACCCTCCCCCCTCGGGAGAATGTCGAAGTGCAACAGGAGCGGGGAGTGGTCTGAAATACCCCGCGCCAAATAGCGCACCTCCCCGATCCTCCCCGCATGCGCCGCCGGCACCAGGACATAATCTAGCCTTGAGAGACTGCCATGGGCCCCGGAATGAAAGGTGTACTGTTTCTGCGTAGGGTGTGTCAAACGCCAACAATCCACCAGCCCCAAAGTATCCAAGAGGCCAGATAACCACGCTTGGGCACGGGGGAGATCCCTAGGGGGGTGACGGTCCTCAGTTCCGGAAACCACCGCGTTGAAATCCCCCCCAACCACTAGAATCCCCTCCGGAAGGCCAAGGAGGAGGAGCCCCAGATCCACAAAAGTAGTCGTTTGCAACCCTGGCGGGACATAGACAGAAACAAGAACAATCACTCTGCCCTCCATTCTACCCACCAGAACCGTGTAACGTCCCCTGTCATCATGGAGCACCTCATCAACTTCCAATGGGAGCGAGGTTTTAGCCATGATGCCCACACCCCTGGAACCAGACGTGAAGCCCGAATGGGCCAGAAGGCGGTAGCCCCGTCGATTCATAGCACGAAAGGAGTTGCCAATGAGGTGCGTCTCCTGCAGAAAAACTATATCAGGTGAAATTCGTTTCAGGAACTGCAGGACCACACCCCGTTTTATCCTGTCCCCCAGTCCATTAACATTCCAGGACAAAAGACTCAGTCCCCTACCCCCCATCATAGCCGAAAGCGATCAATCGTCCCCCCGAGAGCACTTTAGGAATAGCACAACAATACTTTTGCCTTGTGGTACAAATGAACAATACCCCACCCCAACCCAACCGCCCCAACAAAACTCCCCCCTCCCTGCACCCCTGCATGAGCCCAGACAGCCCCCCCAACTTGCAGTGTGCCTGTCGCCCCTATATAATTGGAACTAGCTAGACCCCCTAGAGGAGGAAAGAGTACCCCCTCAAGACCCCGCACAGCCTCCAAAGGAGGGGAGACGAGTACAACAAACAAAAGACCCTAAGCTTGGCCGAAAGTGGCCTCGTCATCCGGAGTGAGCCCCGGCATCAGTACCTCAGACCCGGTCCGGTGGGCAATCTCCTCCCGCAGCCCCCCCCGCCATCCCGATCATGACCCCCAGACAAAGTGTCCAGCCAGTCCCCGGCCATTTCAGGACGGTCAAAAAAGTGAGTGCGACCATCCACCTCCACCCGCAGCCTGGCCGGGAAGAGCATGGCGTATTTTAAGTTCATGCCTCGAAGCCGCCGCTTAACGCCCAGGAAACTCAGTCTCTGCTTCTGGACCGCTTGGGTGAAGTCAGGATAAAAGTTCACCTCCATGTTCTCCAGCTTAATCGGCCCTTGCAGTCTGGAAGCTTGCAAAATCGCATCCCTGTCCCGAAAGTTAAAGATACGGGCAATAAGAGGCCGCGGAGGGGCTCCAACCTTCGGTCTGCCCCCGGGAACTCTATGGGCCCTCTCCACGGCAAAGAATTTACTCAGCCCTCGAGGCTGGAGATGGGTAGTGATCAGGTCCTCCACAAAGAGATCCGCCGCCGACTCCTCCCGTCCCTCGGGCACTCCGATGATGCGGATATTATTCCTCCGGGCCCGGCTCTCGGAGTCCTCCAGGTGCCGATCCATGAGCACACTCGCCTGACGGAGCCGGTGCACCTCCGTTTGAAGGGCCGCCACCTCAGTCGTGAGGCCCGACGCGGTGTGGGCCAAAGAGTCGACCCGGTCGTTAGTCTTAGAGAGATCAGCTCTCACAAGGTTGACATCAATGAGGACCGCGTCGATTTTGTGCGCTAAAGTGTCGAACTGCTGGCCCACCGAGGCCTTCATCTCAGCAATGGCGCTCATGACGTCTTGCAGAGACAGATCCGTGGGCAAGTCCGGGGGATCCGGGGGGCACTCAGAGGACTTGTGCGATCCGCCGGGAGACCCCTTCGGGAGGGTGTAGCGGTCCATTATGTTGGCCTGATGTGCGGCGCCACGCCGGGCTGACTTGGCCTTCAACCGATCCCCATCCTGCTTCGTGGCCATCGTCGCGGGTCTCACACCCGCACCAGTCACGCAGTGAAGAGCAAGCAATCAAGGCCACGAGCTCCGGGGGGCCACCCCAGGACGGCAGAGCGGGCCACAGCAGGCAGGCAGGCAGGGTCTCCCAGCGAGGCCACCCCAACACAAAGAGCGCCGTGATCCCACTTGCGAAAACGGCAAGGGGGCGAGAAAGTGAAAGTGAAAGTGTGGGGTACGCGACTCGCCAGGCCCAGCCCGCCGTTGTTGTTCACTTTGCCACTGGGTCGCCCCCAAACGCGAATCCGGGGTCAGGAGAGAAGTAGGCCGCAAACTTCAATCGGTGCTCACTCCGGCACCCGAGGTCCGATTCGAAAACGGGAAACGGGTACCACCTCGGCTCAGGCTCACCGACACAGTCCCCTCAACCGATGCAGGATGAAGACAGGATAAACGTAGGAGGTTGCGGAGGTCCTCGGGAGCCTCGCACCTACGCGGCCATCTTGGTTGCGCGCTAGGCTCCTCCTCCCAAATGACATTTTGAATCAATTTTTCTACAGTCCAATAAATCAATTTTCTGATGAAAAACGATGATCAGTGGCCTGTCGAAATTTCTTCAGATGGTCACAAATGGTAATTTTTTAATGTTGAATTTTTTGACTGTAAATGACTATTGCGTGTGAATTATCACTTTTGGAACTAAAATAAGTGTGTTTTGAGTCAGTTTAATGCCTGAAATTTGTCGAAATAGAAGCTTCTGAGTAGCAGAAAAAGTCTGTAAAAATTGCAATTTTGGTCACATTGAGGCTTTAAAAATAAGTTATTAAACAGGAGCCACAATCCAAAAGACCATTTGAATCAATTTTTCTGCAGTCCAAAAAATCAATTTTCTGATGAAAAACGATGATCCGTGACCTGTCGAACTTTCTCTAGATGGTCAGAAATTGAATTTTTTTTATATTTTGTCTTTTGACTGTAAATGACTATTGCATGTGAATTATCACTTTAGGAGCAAAAATAAGTGTGTTTTGAGTCAGTTTAATGCCTGAAATTGGTCGAAATGGAAGCTTCTGAGTAGCAGAAAAAGTCTGTAAAAATGGTAATTTTGGTCACATTGAGGCTTTAAAAAGTAGTTATTCAATATGAGGCACAATCCAAATGACATTTTGAATCAATTTTTCTACAGTCCAAAAAATCAATTTTCTGATGAAAAACGATGATCAGTGGCCTGTCGAAATTTCTTCAGATGGTCACAAATGGTAATTTTTTAATGTTTAAGTTTTTTTTACTGTAAATAACTATTGTATGTGAATTATCACTTTTTGAACTAAAATAAGTGTCTTTAGAGTCATTTTCCTGCCGAAATCAGTCAAAATAGAAGCTTCTGATTAGTAGGAAAAGTCTGTAAAAATGGCAGTTTTGGTCACTGTGAGGCCTTAAAAATTGGGTATGCAACACACGGCACAATCCAATTGAAATTTTGAATCTTTTTTTGTTCAGTCCAAAAAATCAATTTTCTGATGAAAAACGATGACCCCGGACCTGTCGAACTTTCTCCAGATGGTCTGTAATGGTGATTTTTTTCATGTTTAATCTTTTGACTGTAAATAACTATTGCATGTGAATTATCACTTTTGGATCTAAAATAAGTGTCTTTAGAGTCATTGTATTGCCTGAAATCAGTCAAAATAGAATCTTCTGAGTCGGAGGAAAAGTCTGTAAAAATGGCAGTTTTAGTCACTGGGAGGCCTTAAAAATTGGGTTTGCAACATGAGGCACAATCCAATTGAAATTTTGAATCAGTTTTTTGTTCAGTCCCAAAAATCTATTTTCTGATGTAAAACGATGACCTGTCGAACTTTTTACCAGATGGTCAGGAAAGGTGATTTTTTAATGATGAGTTTTTTTACTGTAAATACAAATTACATGTTAATTATCACTTTTGGAACTAAAATAAGTGTCTTTAGAATGATTTTACTGCCAGAAGTCAGTCAAAATAGAAGCTTATGAGTAGGAGGAAAAGTCTGTAAAAATTGCAGTTTTCGTCACTGTGCGGCCATAAAAATTGGTTATGCAACATGAGGCACAATCCAATTGACATTTTGAATCATTTTTTGCAAAGGCCAAAAACAATTTTCTCATGAAAAACGATGACTCCGGACTAGCAGAACTTTCTCCAGAAGGTCAAGAATGGTGATTTTTTAATGTTGAGTTTTTTACTGTAAATAAAAATTACATGTTAATTATCACTTTGGGAAGTAAAATAAGTGTCTTTAGAATTATTTAACTGCCAGAAATCAGTCAAAATAGAAGCTTTTGAGTAGGAGGAAAACTGTAAAAATGGAAGCTTTGGTCACTGTGAGGCCTTAAAAATTGGTTATTCAACATGAGGCACAATCCAAATGACATTTTGAATCATTTTTTGAACAGGCCTAAAAATCAATTTTCTAATGAAAAACGATGATCCGTGACCTGTCGAACTTTCTCTAGATGGTCAAAAATGGAAAATGTTTAATATTTTGTCTTTTGACTATAAATGACTATTGCATGTGAATTAGAACCTTTGGAACTAAAATAAGTTTGTTTTGAGTCAGTTTAATGCCTGAAATTGGTTGAAATAGAAGCTTCTGAGTAGCAGTAAAAAGTCTGTAAAAATGGCAATTTTGGTCACATTGAGGCTTTAAAAATTAGTCATACAACATGAGGAACAATCCAAATGACATTTTGAATCAATTTTTCTACAGTCCAAAAAATCAATTTTCTGATGAAAAACGATGACCCCGGACCTGTGGCACTTTCTCCAGATGTTCTGTAATGGTGGCTTTTTAATGTTACATTTTTTGACTGTAAATAACTATTGCATGTGAATCATCACTTTTGGATCTAAAATAAGTGTCTTTAGGGTCATTGTATTGCCTGAAATCAGTCAAAATAGAGTCTTCTGAGTCGGAGGAAAAGTCTGTAAAAATGGCAGTTTTAGTCACTGGGAGGCCTTAAAAATTGGGTTTGCAACATGAGGCACAATCCAATTGACATTTTGAATCAGTTTTTTGTTCAGTCCCAAAAATCTATTTTCTGATGAAAATCTATGACCTGTCGAACTTTTTACCAGATGTTCAGGAATGGTGATTTTTTAATGATGAGTTTTTTGACTGTAAATACAAATTACATGTTAATTATCACTTTTGGAACTAAAATATTTGTCTTTAGAATTATTTTACTGCCAGAAGTAAGTCAAAATAGAAGCTTATGAGTAGGAGGAAAAGTCTGTCAAAATTGCAGTTTTCGTCACTGTGCGGCCATAAAAATTGGTTATGCAACATGAGGCACAATCCAATTGACATTTTGAATCATTTTTTGCAAAGGCCAAAAAATCAATTTTCTCATGAAAAACGATGACTCCGGACTAGCAGAACTTTCTCCAGAAGGTCAGGAATGATGATTTTTTAATGTTTAGTTTTTTTACTGTAAATAAAAATTACATGTTAATTATCACTTTTGGAAGTAAAATAAGTGTCTTTAGAATTATTTAACTGCCAGAAATCAGTCAAAATAGAAGCTTCTGAGTAGGAGGAAAACTCTGTAAAAATGGCAGCTTTGGTCACGGTGAGGCCTTAAAAATTGGTTATACAACATGAGGCACAATCCAATTGACATTTTGAATCATTTTTTGAACAGGCCAAAAAATCAATTTTCTGATGAAAAACGATGATCCGTGACCTGTCGAACTTTCTCTAGATGGTCAAAAATGGAAAAATTTTAACATTTTGTCTTTTGACTATAAATGACTATTGCATGTGAATTAGAACCTTTGGAACTAAAATAAGTTTGTTTTGAGTCAGTTTAATGCCTGAAATTGGTTGAAATAGAAGCTTCTGAGTAGCAGAAAAAGTCTATAAAAATGGCAATTTTGGCCACATTGAGGCTTCAAATAGTAGTTACATAACATGATGCACAATCCAAATGACATTTTGAATCAATTTTTCTACAGTCCAAAAAATCAATTTCCTGATGAAAAACGATGACCCGTGACCTGTCGAACTTTCTCCAGATAGTCAGAAATGGTAATTTTTTAATGTTTAAGTTTTTTGACTGTAAATGACTATTGCATGTGAATTATCACTTTTGGAACTAATAGAAGTGTGTTTTGAGTCAGTTTAATGCCTGAAATTTGTCGAAATAGAAGCTTCTGAGTAGCAGAAAAAGTCTGTAAAAATGGCAATTTTGGTCACATTGAGGCTTTAAAAAGTAGTTATTCAAGATGAGGCACAATCCAAATGACATTCTGAATCAATTTTTCTACAGTCCAAAAAAACAATTTTCTGATGAAAAACGTGACCTGTCGAACTTTCTCCAGATGGTCAAAAATGGTAATATTTTTTAATGTTGAATTTTTTGACTGTAAATGACTATTGCGTGTGAATTGTCACTTTTGGAACTAAAGTAAGTGTGTTTTGAGTCATTTTAATGCCAAAAATTTGTAAAAATAGAAGCTTCTGAGTAGGAGAAAAAGTCTGTAAAAAGGGCAATTTTGGTCACATTGTGGCTTTAAAAAGTAGTTATTCAACATGAGCCACAATCCTAATGTCAATTTTAATCAATTTTTCTACAGTCCAAAAAATCCATTTTCTAATGAAAAACGATGATCCGTGACCTGTCGAACTTTCCCTAGATGGTCAGAAATTGATTTTTTAAAAATATTTTGTCTTTTGACTATAAATGACTATTGCATGTGAATTATCACTTTTGAAACTAAAATAAGTGTGTTTAAAGTCATTTTAATGCCTGAAATTGGTCAAAATAGAAGATTCTGAGTAGGAGAAAAAGTCTGTAAAAAGGGCAATTTTGGTCAGATTGAGGCTTTAAAAAGTAGTTATGCAACATGAGGCACAATCGAAATGACATTTTGAATCAATTTTTCTACAGTCCAAAAAATCAATTTTCTCATGAAAAACGATGACCCGACCTGTCAAACTTTCTCCAGATGGCCAGAAATTGTAATTTTTTAATGTTTAAGTTTTTTGACTGTAAATGACTATTGCATGTGAATTATCACTTTTGGAACTAATAGAAGTGTTTTTTGAGTCAGTTTAATGCCTGAAATTTGTCGAAATAGAAGCTTCTGAGTAGCAGAAAAAGTCTGTAAAAATGGCAATTTTGGTCACATTGAGAATTTAAAAAGTAGTTATTCAATATGAGGCCCAATCCAAATGACATTCTGAATCATTTTTTCTACAGTCCAAAAAAACAATTTTCTGATGAAAAACGTGACCTGTCGAACTTTCTCCAGATGGTCAAAAATGGTAATATTTTTTAATGTTGAATTTTTTGACTGTAAATGACTATTGCGTGTGAATTATCACTTTTGGACCTAAAATAAGTGTTTTTTGAGGCATTTTAATGCCAAAAATTCGTAAAAATAGAAGCTTCTGAGTAGGAGAAAAAGTCTGTAAAAAGGGCAATTTTGGTCACATTGAGGCTTTAAAAAGTAGTTATTCAACATGAGCCACAATCGTAATGTCAATTTTAATCAATTTTTCTACAGTCCAAAAAATCCATTTTCTAATGAAAAACGATGATCCGTGACCTGGCGAACTTTCACTAGATGGTTTGAAATTGATTTTTTAAAAATATTTTGTCTTTTGACTATAAATGAATATTGCATGTGAATTAGAACTCTTGGAAATAAAATAAGTGTGTTTAGAGTCATTTTAATGCCTGAAATTGGTCAAAATAGAAGCTTCTGAGTAGGAGAAAAAGTCTGTAAAAATGGCAATTTTGGTCACATTGAGGCTTTAAAAAGTAGTTATTCAACATGAGCCACAATCCAAATGACATTTTGAATCAATTTTTCAACAGTCAAAAAATCAATTTTCTGTTGAAAAACGATGACCCGTGACCTGTCGAACTTTCTCCAGATGGTCAGAAATGGTAATTTTTTAATGTTTAAATTTTTTGACTGTAAATGACTATTGAGTGTGAATTATCACTTTTGAAACTAAAAGAAGTTTGTTTTGAGTCAGTTTAATGCCTGAAATTGTTCGAAATAGAAGCTTCTGAGTAGCAGTAAAAAGTCTGTAAAAATGGCAATTTTGGTCACATTGAGGCTTTAAAAAGTAGTCATACAACATGAGGAACAATCCAAATGACATTTTGAATCAATTTTCTACAGTCCAAAAAATCAATTTTCTGATGAAAAACGATGACCCCGGACCTGTGGCACTTTCTCCAGATGTTCTGTAATGGTGGCTTTTTAATGTTACATTTTTTGACTGTAAATAACTATTGCATGTGAATCATCACTTTTGGATCTAAAATAAGTGTCTTTAGAGTCATTGTATTGCCTGAAATCAGTCAAAATAGAATCTTCTGAGTCGGAGGAAAAGTCTGTAAAAATGGCAGTTTTAGTCACTGGGAGGCCTTAAAAATTGGGTTTGCAACATGAGGCACAATCCAATTGAAATTTTGAATCAGTTTTTTGTTCAGTCCCAAAAATCTATTTTCTGATGTAAAACGATGACCTGTCGAACTTTTTACCAGATGGTCAGGAAAGGTGATTTTTTAATGATGAGTTTTTTGACTGTAAATACAAATTACATGTTAATTATCACTTTTGGAACTAAAATAAGTGTCTTTAGAATGATTTTACTGCCAGAAGTCAGTCAAAATAGAAGCTTATGAGTAGGAGGAAAAGTCTGTCAAAATTGCAGTTTTCGTCACTGTGCGGCCATAAAAATTGGTTATGCAACATGAGGCACAATCCAATTGACATTTTGAATCATTTTTTGCAAAGGCCAAAAAATCAATTTTCTCCTGAAAAACGATGACTCCGGACTAGCAGAACTTTCTCCAGAAGGTCAGGAATGGTGATTTTTTAATGTTGAGTTTTTTTACTGTAAATTAAAATTACATGTTAATTATCACTTTTGGAAGTAAAATAAGTGTCTTTAGAATTATTTAACTGCCAGAAATCAGTCAAAATAGAAGCTTCTGAGTAGGAGGAAAACTCTGTAAAAATGGCAGCTTTGGTCACTGTGAGGCCTTAAAAATTGGTTATTCAACATGAGGCACAATCCAATTGACATTTTGAATCATTTTTTGAACAGGCCAAAAAATCAATTTTCTGATGAAAAACGATGATCCGTGACCTGTCGAACTTTCTCTAGATGGTCAAAAATGGAAAAATTTTAATATTTTGTCTTTTGACTATAAATGACTATTGCATGTGAATTAGAACCTTTGGAACTAAAATAAGTTTGTTTTGAGTCAGTTTAATGCCTGAAATTGGTTGAAATAGAAGCTTCTGAGTAGCAGAAAAAGTCTGTAAAAATGGCAATTTTGGCCACATTGAGGCTTCAAATAGAAGTTACACAACATGATGCACAATCCAAATGACATTTTGAATCAATTTTTCTACAGTCCAAAAAATCAATTTTCTGATGAAAAACGATGACCCGTGACCTGTCGAACTTTCTCCAGATGGTCAGAAATGGTAATTTTTTAATGTTTAAGTTTTTTGTCTGTAAATGACTATTGCATGTGAATTATCACTTTTGGAACTAATAGAAGTGTGTTTTGAGTCAGTTTAATGCCTGAAATTTGTCGAAATAGAAGCTTCTGAGTAGCAGAAAAAGTCTGTAAAAATGGCAATTTTGGTCACATTGAGGCTTTAAAAAGTAGTTATTCAATATGAGGCACAATCCAAATGACATTCTGAATCAATTTTTCTACAGTCCAAAAAAACAATTTTCTGATGAAAAACGTGACCTGTCGAACTTTCTCCAGATGGTCAAAAATGGTAATATTTTTTAATGTTGAATTTTTTGACTGTAAATGACTATTGCGTGTGAATTATCACTTTTGGAACTAAAATAAGTGTGTTTTGAGTCATTTTAATGCCAAAAATTCGTAAAAATAGACGCTTCTGAGTAGGAGAAAAAGTCTGTAAAAAGGGCAATTTTGGTCACATTGGGGCTTTAAAAAGTAGTTATTCAACATGAGCCACAATCCTAATGTCAATTTTAATCAATTTTTCTACAGTCCAAAAAATGAATTTTCTAATGAAAAACGATGATCCGTGACCTGTCGAACTTTCCCTAGATGGTCAGAAATTGATTTTTTTAAAATATTTTGTCTTTTGACTATAAATGACTATTGCATGTGAATTATCACTTTTGAAACTAAAATAAGTGTGTTTAAAGTCATTTTAATGCCTAAAATTGGTCAAAATAGAAGATTCTGAGTAGGAGAAAAAGTCTGTAAAAAGGGCAATTTTGGTCACATTGAGGCTTTAAAAAGTAGTTATTCAACATGAGCCACAATCCTAATGTCAATTTTAATCAACTTTTCTACAGTCCAAAAAATCAATTTTCTAATGAAAAACGATGATCCGTGACCTGGCGAACTTTCACTAGATGGTTTGAAATTGATTTTTTAAAAATATTTTGTCTTTTGACTATGAATGAATATTGCATGTGAATTAGAACTCTTGGGAATAAAATAAGTGTGTTTAGAGTCATTTTAATGCCTGAAATTGGTCAAAATAGAAGCTTCTGAGTAGGAGAAAAAGTCTGTAAAAATGGCAATTTTGGTCACATTGAGGCTTTAAAAAGTAGTTATTCAACATGAGCCACAATCCAAATGACATTTTGAATCAATTTTTCAACAGTCCAAAAAATCAATTTTCTGATGAAAAACGATGACCCGTGACCTGTCGAACTTTCTCCAGATGGTCAGAAATGGTAATTTTTTAATGTTTAAATGTTTTGACTATAACTGACTATTGCATGTGAATTATCACTTTTGAAACTAAAAGAAGTTTGTTTTGAGTCAGTTTAATGCCTGAAATTGTTCGAAATAGAAGCTTCTGAGTAGGAGAAAAAGTCTGTAAAAATGGCAATTTTGGTCACATTGAGGCTTTAAAAAGTAGTTATTCAACATGAGCCACAATCCAAATGACATTTTGAATCAATTTTTCTACAGTCCAAAAAATCAATTTTCTGATGAAAAACGATGACCCCGGACCTGTGGCACTTGCTCCAGATGTTCTGCAATGGTGGCTTTTTAATGTTACATTTTTTGACTGTAAATAACTATTGCATGTGAATCATCACTTTTGGATCTAAAATAAGTGTCTTTAGAGTCATTGTATTGCCTGAAATCAGTCAAAATAGAATCTTCTGAGTCGGAGGTAAAGTCTGTAAAAATGGCAGTTTTAGTCACTGGGAGGCCTTAAATATTGGGTTTGCAACATGAGGCACAATCCAATTGACATTTTGAATCAGTTTTTTGTTCAGTCCCAAAAATCTATTTTCTGATGAAAAACGATGACCTGTCGAACTTTTTACCAGATGTTCAGGAATGGTGATTTTTTAATGATGGGTTTTTTGACTGTAAATACAAATTACATGTTAATTATCACTTTTGGAACTAAAATAATTGTCGTTAGAATTATTTTACTGCCAGAAGTAAGTCAAAATAGAAGCTTATGAGTAGGAGGAAAAGTCTGTCAAAATTGCAGTTTTCGTCACTGTGCAGCCATAAAAATTGGTTATGCAACATGAGGCACAATCCAATTGACATTTTGAATAATTTTTTGCAAAGGCCAAAAAATCCATTTTCTCATGAAAAACGATGACTCCGGACTAGCAGAACTTTCTCCAGAAGGTCAGGAATGGTGATTTTTTAATGTTGAGTTTTTTTACTGTAAATAAAAATTACATGTTAATTATCACTTTTGGAAGTAAAATAAGTGTCTTTAGAATTATTTAACTGCCAGAAATCAGTCAAAATAGAAGCTTCTGAGTAGGAGGAAAACTCTGTAAAAATGGCAGCTTTGGTCACTGTGAGGCCTTAAAAATTGGCTATTCAACATGAGGGACAATCCAATTGACATTTTGAATCATTTTTTGAACAGGCCAAAAAATCAATTTTCTGATGAAAAACGATGATCCGTGACCTGTCGAACTTTCTCTAGATGGTCAAAAATGGAAAATTTTTAATATTTTGTCTTTTGACTATAAATGACTATTGCATGTGAATTAGAACCTTTGGAACTAAAATAAGTTTGTTTTGAGTCAGTTTAATGCCTGAAATTGGTTGAAATAGAAGCTTCTGAGTAGCAGAAAAAGTCTGTAAAAATGGCAATTTTGGCCACATTGAGGCTTCAAATAGTAGTTACATAACATGATGCACAATCCAAATGACATTTTGAATCAATTTTTCTACAGTCCAAAAAATCTATTTTCTGATGAAAAACGATGACCCGTCACCTGTCGAACTTTCTCCAGATGGTCAGAAATGGTAATTTTTTAATGTTTAAGTTTTTTGACTGTAAATGACTATTGCATGTGAATTATCACTTTTGGAACTAGTAGAAGTGTGTTTTGAGTCATTTTAATGCCAAAAATTTGTAAAAATAGAAGCTTCTGAGTAGGAGGAAAAGTCTGTAAAAAGGGCAATTTTGGTCACATTGAGGCTTTAAAAAGTAGTTATTCAACATGAGCCACAATCCTGATGTCAATTTTAATCAATTTTTCTACAGTCCAAAAAATCAATTTTCTAATGAAAAACGATGATCCGTGACCTGGCGAACTTTCACTAGATGGTTTGAAATTGATTTTTAAAAAATATTTTGTCTTTTGACTATGAATGAATATTGCATGTGAATTAGAACTCTTGGGAATAAAATAAGTGTGTTTAGAGTCATTTTAATGCCTGAAATTGGTCAAAATAGAAGCTTCTGAGTAGGAGAAAAAGTCTGTAAAAATTGCAATTTTGGTCACATTGAGGCTTTAAAAAGTAGTTATTCAACATGAGCCACAATCCAAATGACATTTTGAATCAATTTTTCAACAGTCCAAAAAATCAATTTTCTGATGAAAAACGAAGACCCGTGACCTGTCGAACTTTCTCCAGATGGTCAGAAATGGTAATTTTTTAATGTTTACATTTTTTGACTGTAAATGACTATTGCATGTGAATTATCACTTTTGAAACTAAAAGAAGTTTGTTTTGAGTCAGTTTAATGCCTGAAATCGTGCGAAATAGAAGCTTCTGAGTAGGAGAAAAAGTCTGTAAAAATGGCAATTTTGGTCACATTGAGGCTTTAAAAAGTAGTTATTCAACATGAGCCACAATCCAAATGACATTTTGAATCAATTTTTCTACAGTCCAAAAAATCAATTTTCTGATGAAAAACGATGACCCCGGACCTGTGGCACTTGCTCCAGATGTTCTGTAATGGTGGCTTTTTAATGTTACATTTTTTGACTGTAAATAACTATTGCATGTGAATCATCACTTTTGGATCTAAAATAAGTGTCTTTAGAGTCATTGTATTGCCTGAAATCAGTCAAAATAGAATCTTCTGAGTCGGAGGAAAAGTCTGTAAAAATGGCAGTTTTAGTCACTGGGAGGCCTTAAAAATTGGGTTTGCAACATGAGGCACAATCCAATTGACATTTTGAATCAGTTTTTTGTTCAGTCCCAAAAATCTATTTTCTGATGAAAAACGATGACCTGTCGAACTTTTTACCAGATGTTCAGGAATGGTGATTTTTTAATGATGAGTTTTTTGACTGTAAATACAAATTACATGTTAATTATCACTTTTGGAACTAAACTGATTGTCGTTAGAATTATTTTACTGCCAGAAGTAAGTCAAAATAGAAGCATATGAGTAGGAGGAAAAGTCTGTCAAAATTGCAGTTTTCGTCACTGTGCAGCCATAAAAATTGGTTATGCAACATGAGGCACAATCCAATTGACATTTTGAATCATTTTTTGCAAAGGCCAAAAAATCAATTTTCTCATGAAAAACGATGACTCCGGACTAGCAGAACTTTCTCCAGAAGCTCAGGAATGGTGATTTTTTAATGTTGAGTTTTTTTACTGTAAATAAAAATTACATGTTAATTATCACTTTTGGAAGTAAAATAAGTGTCTTTAGAATTATTTAACTGCCAGAAATCAGTCAAAATAGAAGCTTCTGAGTAGGAGGAAAACTCTGTAAAAATGGCAGCTTTGGTCACTGTGAGGCCTTAAAAATTGGCTATTCAACATGAGGGACAATCCAATTGACATTTTGAATCATTTTTTGAACAGGCCAAAAAATCAATTTTCTGATGAAAAACGATGATCCGTGACCTGTCGAACTTTCTCTAGATGGTCAAAAATGGAAAATGTTTAATATTTTGTCTTTTGACTATAAATGACTATTGCATGTGAATTAGAACCTTTGGAACTAAAATAAGTTTGTTTTGAGTCAGTTTAATGCCTGAAATTGGTTGAAATAGAAGCTTCTGAGTAGCAGAAAAAGTCTGTAAAAATGGCAATTTTGGCCACATTGAGGCTTCAAATAGTAGTTACATAACATGATGCAAAATCCAAATGACATTTTGAATCAATTTTTCTACAGTCCAAAAAATCAATTTTCTGATGAAAAACGATGACCCGTGACCTGTCGAACTATCTCCAGATGGTCAGAAATGGTAATTTTTTAATGTTTAAGTTTTTTGACTGTAAATGACTATTGCATGTGAATTATCACTTTTGGAACTAATAGAAGTGTGTTTTGAGTCAGTTTAATGCCTGAAATTTGTCGAAATAGAAGCTTCTGAGTAGCAGAAAAAGTCTGTAAAAATGGCAATTTTGGTCACATTGAGGCTTTAAAAAGTAGTTATTCAATATGAGGCACAATCCAAATGACATTCTGAATCAATTTTTCTACAGTCCAAAAAAACAATTTTCTGATGAAAAACGTGACCTGTCGAACTTTCTCCAGATGGTCAAAAATGGTAATATTTTTTAATGTTGAATTTTTTGACTGTAAATGACTATTGCGTGTGAATTATCACTTTTGGAACTAAAATAAGTGTGTTTTGAGTCATTTTAATGCCAAAAATTCGTAAAAATAGATGCTTCTGAGTAGGAGAAAAAGTCTGTAAAAAGGGCAATTTTGGTCACATTGAGGCTTTAAAAAGTAGTTATTCAACATGAGCCACAATCCTAATGTCAATTTTAATCAATTTTTCTACAGTCCAAAAAATGAATTTTCTAATGAAAAACGATGATCCGTGACCTGTCGAACTTTCCCTAGATGGTCAGAAATTGATTTTTTTAAAATATTTTGTCTTTTGACTATAAATGACTATTGCATGTGAATTATCACTTTTGAAACTAAAATAAGTGTGTTTAAAGTCATTTTAATGCCTAAAATTGGTCAAAATAGAAGATTCTGAGTAGGAGAAAAAGTCTGTAAAAAGGGCAATTTTGGTCACATTGAGGCTTTAAAAAGTAGTTATTCAACATGAGCCACAATCCTAATGTCAATTTTAATCAACTTTTCTACAGTCCAAAAAATCAATTTTCTAATGAAAA
This sequence comes from Triturus cristatus, assembly GCF_964204655.1. Classification (NCBI taxonomy): domain Eukaryota; kingdom Metazoa; phylum Chordata; class Amphibia; order Caudata; family Salamandridae; genus Triturus; species Triturus cristatus. The sequence continues at coordinate 162,716,047 of NC_140586.1, forward strand.
ACGATGATCCGTGACCTGGCGAACTTTCACTAGATGGTTTGAAATTGATTTTTTAAAAATATTTTGTCTTTTGACTATGAATGAATATTGCATGTGAATTAGAACTCTTGGGAATAAAATAAGTGTGTTTAGAGTCATTTTAATGCCTGAAATTGGTCAAAATAGAAGCTTCTGAGTAGGAGAAAAAGTCTGTAAAAATGGCAATTTTGGTCACATTGAGGCTTTAAAAAGTAGTTATTCAACATGAGCCACAATCCAAATGACATTTTGAATCAATTTTTCAACAGTCCAAAAAATCAATTTTCTGATGAAAAACGATGACCCGTGACCTGTCGAACTTTCTCCAGATGGTCAGAAATGGTAATTTTTTAATGTTTAAATGTTTTGACTATAACTGACTATTGCATGTGAATTATCACTTTTGAAACTAAAAGAAGTTTGTTTTGAGTCAGTTTAATGCCTGAAATTGTTCGAAATAGAAGCTTCTGAGTAGGAGAAAAAGTCTGTAAAAATGGCAATTTTGGTCACATTGAGGCTTTAAAAAGTAGTTATTCAACATGAGCCACAATCCAAATGACATTTTGAATCAATTTTTCTACAGTCCAAAAAATCAATTTTCTGATGAAAAACGATGACCCCGGACCTGTGGCACTTGCTCCAGATGTTCTGTAATGGTGGCTTTTTAATGTTACATTTTTTGACTGTAAATAACTATTGCATGTGAATCATCACTTTTGGATCTAAAATAAGTGTCTTTAGAGTCATTGTATTGCCTGAAATCAGTCAAAATAGAATCTTCTGAGTCGGAGGAAAAGTCTGTAAAAATGGCAGTTTTAGTCACTGGGAGGCCTTAAATATTGGGTTTGCAACATGAGGCACAATCCAATTGACATTTTGAATCAGTTTTTTGTTCAGTCCCAAAAATCTATTTTCTGATGAAAAACGATGACCTGTCGAACTTTTTACCAGATGTTCAGGAATGGTGATTTTTTAATGATGAGTTTTTTGACTGTAAATACAAATTACATGTTAATTATCACTTTTGGAACTAAAATAATTGTCGTTAGAATTATTTTACTGCCAGAAGTAAGTCAAAATAGAAGCTTATGAGTAGGAGGAAAAGTCTGTCAAAATTGCAGTTTTCGTCACTGTGCAGCCATAAAAATTGGTTATGCAACATGAGGCACAATCCAATTGACATTTTGAATAATTTTTTGCAAAGGCCAAAAAATCCATTTTCTCATGAAAAACGATGACTCCGGACTAGCAGAACTTTCTCCAGAAGGTCAGGAATGGTGATTTTTTAATGTTGAGTTTTTTTACTGTAAATAAAAATTACATGTTAATTATCACTTTTGGAAGTAAAATAAGTGTCTTTAGAATTATTTAACTGCCAGAAATCAGTCAAAATAGAAGCTTCTGAGTAGGAGGAAAACTCTGTAAAAATGGCAGCTTTGGTCACTGTGAGGCCTTAAAAATTGGCTATTCAACATGAGGGACAATCCAATTGACATTTTGAATCATTTTTTGAACAGGCCAAAAAATCAATTTTCTGATGAAAAACGATGATCCGTGACCTGTCGAACTTTCTCTAGATGGTCAAAAATGGAAAATGTTTAATATTTTGTCTTTTGACTATAAATGACTATTGCATGTGAATTAGAACCTTTGGAACTAAAATAAGTTTGTTTTGAGTCAGTTTAATGCCTGAAATTGGTTGAAATAGAAGCTTCTGAGTAGCAGAAAAAGTCTGTAAAAATGGCAATTTTGGCCACATTGAGGCTTCAAATAGTAGTTACATAACATGATGCACAATCCAAATGACATTTTGAATCAATTTTTCTACAGTCCAAAAAATCAATTTTCTGATGAAAAACGATGACCCGTGACCTGTCGAACTTTCTCCAGATGGTCAGAGATGGTAATTTTTTAATGTTTAAGTTTTTTGACTGTAAATGACTATTGCATGTGAATTATCACTTTTGGAACTAGTAGAAGTGTGTTTTGAGTCATTTTAATGCCAAAAATTTGTAAAAATAGAAGCTTCTGAGTAGGAGAAAAAGTCTGTAAAAAGGGCAATTTTGGTCACATTGAGGCTTTAAAAAGTAGTTATTCAACATGAGCCACAATCCTAATGTCAATTTTAATCAATTTTTCTGAAGTCCAAAAAATCAATTTTCTAATGAAAAACGATGATCCGTGACCTGTCGAACTTTCCCTAGATGGTCAGAAATTGATTTTTTTAAAATATTTTGTCTTTTGACTCTAAATGACTATTGCATGTGAATTATCACTTTTGAAACTAAAATAAGTGTGTTTAAAGTCATTTTAATGCCTAAAATTGGTCAAAATAGAAGATTCTGAGTAGGAGAAAAAGTCTGTAAAAAGGGCAATTTTGGTCACATCGAGGCCTTAAAAAGTAGTTATTCAACATGAGCCACAATCCTAATGTCAATTTTAATCAATTTTTCTACAGTCCAAAAAATCAATTTTCTAATGAAAAACGATGATCCGTGACCTGGCGAACTTTCACTAGATGGTTTGAAATTGATTTTTTAAAAATATTTTGTCTTTTGACTATGAATGAATATTGCATGTGAATTAGAACTCTTGGGAATAAAATAAGTGTGTTTAGAGTCATTTTAATGCCTGAAATTGGTCAAAATAGAAGCTTCTGAGTAGGAGAAAAAGTCTGTAAAAATTGCAATTTTGGTCACATTGAGGCTTTAAAAAGTAGTTATTCAACATGAGCCACAATCCAAATGACATTTTGAATCAATTTTTCAACAGTCCAAAAAATCAATTTTCTGATGAAAAACGATGACCCGTGACCTGTCGAACTTTCTCCAGATGGTCAGAAATGGTAATTTTTTAATGTTTAAATTTTTTGACTGTAAATGACTATTGCATGTGAATTATCACTTTTGAAACTAAAAGAAGTTTGTTTTGAGTCAGTTTAATGCCTGAAATCGTGCGAAATAGAAGCTTCTGAGTAGGAGAAAAAGTCTGTAAAAATGGCAATTTTGGTCACATTGAGGCTTTAAAAAGTAGTTATTCAACATGAGCCACAATCCAAATGACATTTTGAATCAATTTTTCTACAGTCCAAAAAATCAATTTTCTGATGAAAAACGATGACCCCGCACCTGTGGCACTTGCTCCAGATGTTCTGTAATGGTGGCTTTTTAATGTTACATTTTTTGACTGTAAATAACTATTGCATGTGAATCATCACTTTTGGATCTAAAATAAGTGTCTTTAGAGTCATTGTATTGCCTGAAATCAGTCAAAATAGAATCTTCTGAGTCGGAGGAAAAGTCTGTAAAAATGGCAGTTTTAGTCACTGGGAGGCCTTAAAAATTGGGTTTGCAACATGAGGCACAATCCAATTGACATTTTGAATCAGTTTTTTGTTCAGTCCCAAAAATCTATTTTCTGATGAAAAACGATGACCTGTCGAACTTTTTACCAGATGTTCAGGAATGGTGATTTTTTAATGATGAGTTTTTTGACTGTAAATACAAATTACATGTTAATTATCACTTTTGGAACTAAAATGATTGTCGTTAGAATTATTTTACTGCCAGAAGTAAGTCAAAATAGAAGCATATGAGTAGGAGGAAAAGTCTGTCAAAATTGCAGTTTTCGTCACTGTGCAGCCATAAAAATTGGTTATGCAACATGAGGCACAATCCAATTGACATTTTGAATCATTTTTTGCAAAGGCCAAAAAATCAATTTTCTCATGAAAAACGATGACTCCGGACTAGCAGAACTTTCTCCAGAAGGTCAGGAATGGTGATTTTTTAATGTTGAGTTTTTTTACTGTAAATAAAAATTACATGTTAATTATCACTTTTGGAAGTAAAATAAGTGTCTTTAGAATTATTTAACTGCCAGAAATCAGTCAAAATAGAAGCTTCTGAGTAGGAGGAAAACTCTGTAAAAATGGCAGCTTTGGTCACTGTGAGGCCTTAAAAATTGGCTATTCAACATGAGGGACAATCCAATTGACATTTTGAATCATTTTTTGAACAGGCCAAAAAATCAATTTTCTGATGAAAAATGATGATCCGTGACCTGTCGAACTTTCTCTAGATGGTCAAAAATGGAAAATGTTTAATATTTTGTCTTTTGACTATAAATGACTATTGCATGTGAATTAGAACCTTTGGAACTAAAATAAGTTTGTTTTGAGTCAGTTTAATGCCTGAAATTGGTTGAAATAGAAGCTTCTGAGTAGCAGAAAAAGTCTGTAAAAATGGCAATTTTGGCCACATTGAGGCTTCAAATAGTAGTTACATAACATGATGCAAAATCCAAATGACATTTTGAATCAATTTTTCTACAGTCCAAAAAATCAATTTTCTGATGAAAAACGATGACCCGTGACCTGTCGAACTATCTCCAGATGGTCAGAAATGGTAATTTTTTAATGTTTAAGTTTTTTGACTGTAAATGACTATTGCATGTGAATTATCACTTTTGGAACTAATAGAAGTGTGTTTTGAGTCAGTTTAATGCCTGAAATTTGTCGAAATAGAAGCTTCTGAGTAGCAGAAAAAGTCTGTAAAAATGGCAATTTTGGTCACATTGAGGCTTTAAAAAGTAGTTATTCAATATGAGGCACAATCCAAATGACATTCTGAATCAATTTTTCTACAGTCCAAAAAAACAATTTTCTGATGAAAAACGTGACCTGTCGAACTTTCTCCAGATGGTCAAAAATGGTAATATTTTTTAATGTTGAATTTTTTGACTGTAAATGACTATTGCGTGTGAATTATCACTTTTGGAACTAAAATAAGTGTGTTTTGAGTCATTTTAATGCCAAAAATTCGTAAAAATAGACGCTTCTGAGTAGGAGAAAAAGTCTGTAAAAAGGGCAATTTTGGTCACATTGAGGCTTTAAAAAGTAGTTATTCAACATGAGCCACAATCCTAATGTCAATTTTAATCAATTTTTCTACAGTCCAAAAAATGAATTTTCTAATGAAAAACGATGATCCGTGACCTGTCGAACTTTCCCTAGATGGTCAGAAATTGATTTTTTTAAAATATTTTGTCTTTTGACTATAAATGACTATTGCATGTGAATTATCACTTTTGAAACTAAACTAAGTGTGTTTAAAGTCATTTTAATGCCTAAAATTGGTCAAAATAGAAGATTCTGAGTAGGAGAAAAAGTCTGTAAAAAGGGCAATTTTGGTCACATTGAGGCTTTAAAAAGTAGTTATTCAACATGAGCCACAATCCTAATGTCAATTTTAATCAACTTTTCTACAGTCCAAAAAATCAATTTTCTAATGAAAAACGATGATCCGTGACCTGGCGAACTTTCACTAGATGGTTTGAAATTGATTTTTTAAAAATATTTTGTCTTTTGACTATGAATGAATATTGCATGTGAATTAGAACTCTTGGGAATAAAATAAGTGTGTTTAGAGTCATTTTAATGCCTGAAATTGGTCAAAATAGAAGCTTCTGAGTAGGAGAAAAAGTCTGTAAAAATGGCAATTTTGGTCACATTGAGGCTTTAAAAAGTAGTTATTCAACATGAGCCACAATCCAAATGACATTTTGAATCAATTTTTCAACAGTCCAAAAAATCAATTTTCTGATGAAAAACGATGACCCGTGACCTTGTGGTAAATAAAATATCACGCTCTCAGACTTTTAAATATTAACAATAGGATCATGCATAAAGCAAGAGGCTGAGTCTGTGGTATCAGATTCATAAAGGGCTTTATTCCAATAACTCGAGTCAAAGGGAGAATATCTCCATCACCAAAAAGGATCTGGACGGGGCTGAAAAGTATTCTCGATATTCTCAAAACATTATTCACAGAGTACAGTATATATACATTTCTCAATTGTACGTAAGCAAGAGAGCAAGAGAGAATGAGATAAGAGCATGTGGGCGTGTAAGTAGGCGTGAAGGTGGGCGTCCATGTGGGCGTCCACTTGATGATAAGGGGTAAATTGTCATGTGTGGGTGGATACCTGGAGATGATTTCGCAATGTCAGCAGAAATACTTGGCAGAGATGCGCGCGCAGCAGCATGACGTGTGATAGACGTGCAACTAGAGGGTGAAGGGGACTTGACATTTAGCTCTACATGTGGAGACAAAAGTCTGGGGTTATGTCAACCTAATCCCAAATCATATCTAATATCCTATGTTTAAAGAACTGTGTTATCCACAAGGGAAGGGCTCTCGGACAGAATCTATTCTATACTGACTGTGTGTGTGTGTACAAGCGTCTAAGTGTCTACACTGAATGCGAGGGGATGGGAATATTCCATGATGACAGGGCTATGAATTACTTGCATGAGGGCAGAGAAACCGGGCCTTTTGCTTGGTAACTGGAGGAATGTTTACTTAAGCTACTAGGCAGGAATGCATCGGCTGAGGGGGAAGCAGATAATTCGAAGGTGAAATACAGCTCTTGGCAGAGAATAGGCTGATGTCAGGCTTCGTGGGCCGCGCAGAGAATGAGACAGAGTTCATGGTCACAGATGCGAGCTCAAGCTGAAGCTGTCAGAGGCAGAGAGCAGGGAAAGGCTTTGAGGACAGAATCGGGCCTACTTGCCTGAACTGTAAAAATGGAGTAACTTAGCCATAAAAAGTCGGTGGCCTTTCATACTTAGGAATCGAATATCCAGCCCATTCATGGCGGATCTGACAGAGGACATGCTAACGGTGGACGCACATGTGTTTGCGTCTTCGAAACTGGAACTGAAGGGAACATACATGTATTTGTAACATGCACATAGAACCGTTGGGGTCCAAGATAGGGGACATAACTGATCAGGGAAATCCACATTTCCACATTCCCTCCTTGTCCCCTACTTGCCCTTCAAGAGATATCAATCTTCATCAATCCATTGATCTGTTCATATAGCATCATTTGTTCTTCTTTCTTCTTCCGTGATCTTGAATGAAATCTTGGTGGTGGAATACACGATGTGGCACACAGACCACAGATCGCTGGTCCACATTGTAGACATAGACAGCAACTGAATAGTATGAGAAGGCCAATACCTAGGAAGGATAGGACCCTCCATCCAAAGGTAGATAATACACTCCAAAACCAACCGGACCAAGTCCAGGTGCCTGGATTCTGGTGTATCTGGCTTACAATCTTATGAAGGCGAGTTATGGCTTTATATACAGATGGCGAATTTTCTGGTATGAAAAATGCAATGGCTTGATCCGATGACCCTACAAGCTCCGCCCCTATCGGCCAGGATAACGTCAAGGACAAGACTATTTTGAAGCACAACAATCCGCATAGCAGACTGCTCTTCTGTTAAATTGCCTAAGGCGGAAATAGTTTTGTTCACTACTGCTTCAAGGGTTCTGGTTAATCTACGTATCAGCTTACTATTGGTAACTGTACCTATATAGGGAAAGAAACCTTTATTGAAATCTGTGTATTTTTCCCATGCTGTTTCAGTGTAATTGACAATTGGGAGATCTCTCTGCTGTCTATTGTGTACTAAATGAGTATTTCTATGAGAATCAGGAGGAGCTAGGAAAACAGGTGGTAGGAGGAATGCTATGTAACAGGTACCGTCCCAATCTAGAGGTAAGCGTATATATGCGGTCTGGCCACATATAAAGTAGGAATGACGAGAAGCTCTAAATGTAGACTTGCCTTGATCACTGAATTTTATTACAGTGGTGCATTTACTATGGCCCATGTGTATGGAGCCATTCTTTCTTATACATAATTCCTCTTTTACTGGGAATACGGACATGGCGGGCAAGATTGGTGTAGCTTCAGATTCAACGTTCAGGATCATGAGGTTAAGTGTAAAATTACCTAATCCATATACTTCATTTCTTAGATCAGTTCCTGTTCTTTTGGGAAGTCCCTCCTTGTTAGGGTAGCAGACTTTAAGCAAAAACTAAATTCAGGTTTCCCCATACCCAGTTGTCTTGATAAACTGCGGAATTCGAATCTAGGGAATTAATCAAACTAAACCATGCTCCACAGGAGCCATTGTGTGTGAACGGATAGAGAATAAAGGGGCAAAACTCCCTTATAGTTCTGATAGGGGGGGAGTCGGCCACAGACCCAGCAGTCTGTAGCATTGCTAGTCTGATGTGAATGGTGCAGCATCTGAATAAAGGTATTGTTGCGTAAGGCAAGTCGATATGATAGCTCATAGGATGGCAGATCACTAAATGTGTGCTTTATGGTATCATTAGTGGAGGAGTGTAAAAGTGAGGCAATAGGAGGAAAAATAGCATGTAGTATTAAGCTGATACATATTATCGTGATGCTCTTAAGATATTGAAAAATTACAGTCACTATACATCTATTTGCTTCTTATCTAACTCTCTTATTTTTGCTTTATGTTATTGTCCAAGATCTTATGCGAGCCAGAATACATGTTCAACCGCTTCACCACCTAGTGGACTTAATTGATCAAACGGGTTCTGACTTTTTGAATCAAGGTTTAGCTTTGTGGAAACTTCTGGGCATTCTCCTCTAGAAAATGTTGTTCAAAATCCAAGTTCAAAGTTTTTTTTCCTTTGTAAAAGAGTGGTGAAGGTGCACTTTGACTTTAACGGCTGTCCCCGTGGTCCAGAGCACTGACTTCGGCGCCTGTCATCCAGGAGCGATGGAGTATTCTTTGACCTGGGTGTTGTCAGGGAAGGCGGCAGCAACCTGCGAACAACAAGAGAGTAGTGCAGACATCAAGGAAGCCAGGTAATCTGTCAGCATGTTACTGTCAACATAAGTAATCTTTTAGGCATTGTAGTGCCCCACATATTTGGTGGTCTACCAAAGACCACTTCATAGGGAGATAAGCCTGTTCTAGAATGAGCTACTATTCGCATGTAAAAGAGGGCAACCGGCAGGGCTACCATCCAATCTATACCTTTGTCTGCGCAAATTTTAATGTCTGATTATGTCTTTCTACAAGGCCTGCTGCTTCAGGATGTCGCACACAATGGAATTTCCAGGTATACCCTAACAGAAGGGACACCTGCTTCATTAGTACCAGGACATATTTGTAACCTCTACATCTGTTTATTTGGATATAATCCATTTGGAGCACTTCAAAAGGGTGGGCAGGTGGATGGAATCCACCTTGTTCCATCGGAATGCCTTTACCTGCATTGAATTGGCAACAGATCATACATGTTCTGACCTTTTGTTTCGCTGCTGCACGCAGGTGCTTGTTGAACCATATATTCTGTAAGCTATCTATCATTGCTTTCTCTCCTAAGTGTGCAGGACTATGTGCGGTATTTATAATCACTTGTACCATGGTATCAGGAAGAAACCATGTGGATTTGCCCTTTGTCATCCAACCTTGATCAGTCAGTACCCCTCCTTGTTCCGATCATTTCTTTAATTCGTCTACAGTAGCATGTGTCTGAATGTCTTGTACATCCCTGGAAGGATCCCTAACTGTCATGGCTTTGGACAGTGATAGTATCTGTGATTTTGTCATGTCTAGTGGGGTCTGAGCTGTCTGTTTAGCAGTTCGGTCTGCCAGATCATTGCCTTGGGAAATGGTATCTGTGGCTCTAGTATGTGCTTTACATTTTAGGATAGCTATGGCTGTTGGTAAATGTATTGCTTCCAGTAGGGCTTGAATAAGGGGGCCATGCTGTATCTTGGCCCCATGAGAGGTCAAGAAACCTCTTTCTCGCCAGAAAATCGGTGTAAATGTTTACTCTCAGGTGCTTAGCTCTTATGCACGCTTGTGTCAGGGCGATGAGCTCTGCTGCTTGTGCTGACAATATGTCTATTCTTTTAGTCTCTATTATTACAGTATCAGCAGTCACTGCATATGCTGCCACTAATTCTCCCGCCCCTGTCCTCATGCATGAGCCGTCAACATATAGTGTTAGGTCGGGGTCTGGGAGTGCAACATCTGTCAAGTCTTGTCTTGGTTTAGTCACGGTATGTATTACTTCAACACAGTTGTGTGGTGAAACGCTTTCTGTACTGGAGGGCAAAAGGGTAGCGGGATTCAGTATGTTGCATCGTCTGATCTCTATGTGTGGTTGAAATAACGTCAGCTCATAATCTGTCAGTCTAGCTACAGTCAGGTGTTGTGTTTGTGTCCGGTTCAAGAGAACCTCTACTGCGTGTGGTACTTGTACTGTCAGAGGGTGGCCCAGCACTATCGAGTCACTTTGTCTTATGGCTAAGGCCGTTACTGCAACTGATTTAGGCACGCAGGCAAAGCCTGTGCTACTGGGTCTAATGTACTAGAAAGATAAGCACAGGGCTCGTGTTTTCCTGCATGATCTTGTGTTAGGACAGATAGTGCTGTTCCATCCCGCTCTGTCACAAAAACATAAACGATTTGTTGTAATCAGGGTTTGCTAAAACTGGTGCTTGACATAAAGCTCTCTTTAATTCTTCAAATGCCACAGTGTGTTCTTGTGTCCAAGGGAGGACTTTAGTAGAAGCTGTATTAGGGGCTTGGACTAATTCCCCTGAAAGATCACAATAAAACATGAGGAAAAGGGGAAAACACCATACCTATTTCCTTGGCTTAATTTCCAAGGGGGCTAATTTCTAAGGGGCTTAATTTCTTAAGGGGCTAGCGGGAAGCGAACCTCCTCAGGGGCCACCCTGTGTCTTGACAATACTATTAATCCCTGTGTGTAGCTACTGGGCGTAAGCAAAATTATAGGAGATACACAGCGTATGTGAAACGGCGAGAAATCCTTCAAATTAATGTACAAACCTCATTGTGTTAGCTCATAAGCTAGCCAAATGACATCTCATATGCAAATGTCCCTATTACATGAACCTACACCAACCTGAAGTCAATATTAATGCTAGGAGGCCCTAATAGGAATGCTAAATTACCTAAATATTCGGAAAACCAAGTTTAAGAACAGTTGTTAATGTTGATAATTAATAATTTATCTGCTAAAGAAATCAGTCAATGTGCAATAATTTCCACCTATACAATAAATAGCCTAATTCAAAAACAAGTCAACTTTTGGGGCCACCACTCACAAGAATGAGCTTACTAAAGCAAAACTTTAAAAAGGAAATTCTGTCAGATATTTTCTCATTACCCTAAATACCGGGCCTCATTTGTCACTCTGTGGTGGCAGTCCTTATTTAAAACAGGCCTTCAAGAGTTAAGATGCAAGTGCACAGATCATAATTGTTCCTTAATGTCCAATCTGGAAACACATGACCGAGGCTGCCTGTCTATAAGAGAAAGGCAGTTATGTGAAAAATATTTTAGTCTTGCATAGCCTTTTTCTTTTGTTTCATTCATCTCCAACACCAATTAGACATACACTGATAACGTGTTGTCTGCTATTTTGACAGCATGATAATGGTAATATCATGTCTGTGAAATTTAGTAATTGTGCCAAGCCATCAGTATACCGGGCACAGAAAGCATAGATAATTACACTAACATATATAAATGAGCAGCGATGCGTAATTACAGTACCTACAGCTCAGATGCGAACATTCTGGCCTGCTTAATTTGTCAGGCTTATAATCAATAACTTATTTACTTGCCCTATACAACCCCATCTGGCAGTGGGTCATCCCAATGATGACCGCGTCAAGTCTGACACACAGGATCAGCAACAATAATCAAAAAATGACGAACACACGAACCTGTCTCTCTTTTTTTTTTTTTTTTTTTTTTTTTTTTTTTATAAAAATGTGCTATGCTTCTTTGTACACAATGTACCCTCATGTCCTAGTCGAAGATGCATCTCACATCTTTCCTCACAGACCCGTAACCACTGGATCATTTATCCAATGCAACTGGTGGCAGCTTGTGGCCACAATTCAAAAATGTCTGAATTTGAAAATCGTTTTTATATAGGCACATAGCCCTTAAAATTCCAAACAAGAGCAACATTTTACTTTCTGACCAGAAGCAATATAACAATTGCTAAAAAATAAAACAAATCTTCTCCATAGACATTTCCTCGGGGCTCTTGTTTTGCACAGAATAGAACAAGGGAATCTTTCTCGACTTACATTTCTCAGCTGCCCTGTCTTATCAGAGAAGTTAAAAATAGCCCCTCAGCGCGGCCTGAGCCTGGGCTGCCAGCCATCTTTTTTTTGTTTTTCCTACTCCTGGCCCCAAGGCTCTCCAGCTGCAGGCATTACACAGATGCGATGTCAGAGAAGCCTTCTAAGCAGTGCCCTGTTCTGCTCCTCTCATCGGCCCCCACCTACACTGGCTACAAGGTCAGAATCTGTCTCCGATTTCTGTATCACATTCTGCTCTACACGGCCCCCACCTTCTCCTCACTCTGAAGCTGTCAAAGACAAAAAGACTACTCAATTCCATAAAAACTGCAATACTTCGCTCAATTGAAAAATTATTTTTACATACAATTTGCACTCAGGGGGTCATAATCTTACCGACTTGACCCAGCACATTGGCTCACTGGACCATCAAGAACACAAACCTGTATTCATGAAAAATTTGCAAATTCGAAATACCCACAATTCTTTTTCCAAGCTAAACTTGTCACTAATTATTTTTCGTTAACACTTTGTACATTAGGGGTGTCATCAAATCACAGGAGTTGCTCCTTCTCTAGCTGCACCCCTCTCAATTTCCTATTGACAATGTAGTCAAATGTTGGACCATGTAAACACCAGCTATGCGCTGTTCATTTGGTGGGGGGCTCAAGAACCTTTGGGCTACTATGTAATTAATATATGTATTAGAACTGGTCTTTTTACTGGCGCCACTCTTGCTAGGTCCTCTGAAAGGACGGGATAAATACCAGCAACGTCAGTATTTCTTTTTCTGTCAGCCTGCGCTCATTTTACCAGCTCAAATTCCTCCTGTAACATCTCATCCTTGGCTTTTCCAGACACCAGTCCACTTCTCTCTGCTTCGTGAAACACTTACTCTGTCCTTCTATGTCACTCCTTGCGCCAAAAACTCAATGGCATCCTTCCAAGCTGGTCTACATTTTCTCTTTCATAAGAGTGTTTCGTTGTCCATCTTTTACTCGTATACCTTCCTCAACTAACACGTTTTCTCGGGCTTTGTCTGAATCCTCCCTACTTTTCTCTTCTTTTCTGAGCGCTTACTCTGTGCGTCTATGCTATTCTTTACGCCATAATTCAACAGCGTCTTTCTGTGACTGTCTAGCTTTCCTCTTCCACAACTCTTCTTCGACTTTCATGATACATTCGGCATCCCAGGTCCCAGCTACGGGCCATCTCTGACTTTCTGGTAACTCTTTGGTGTAGTCCACCCATAGATCAAGGAATAATATGGCGTCTAAGCCATGCTTGTGAAAAATAAAATGTCCTGTAGTGTCCCTAGGAGGAATAGGAACTGCTTCTTCAAGCACCCCTTTTCTGGTAGTAATCTGTCTTAACTTCGAGAAGAGCGGCATATTGACAACTGATCTGATACTTACTCTTGAACTCACTTAATACGAAAAAAACACAATAATGAACAGTGAACAATGAACAATCATTCATACCACAATATTTGAACACTTTAAACATTTTAACAACGACCGACAATGATGACAGTCTGCCTAACTAATCACCACGCTGAATTCTTGACAATAACTGAATACTTCGGAATACTTGATATACTGCTAAACAGTACATATACACTGCTAAACAGTGCAGACCGGATTTGTGTACCCAAATCCGTCTTGACCGGCACAACCTATGTGCGCGTCAACACGCCTCCCCGGCGATGGTACTCACCGAGTAGCTCCTTGAAACGGAAGGCCTCAGAGAATGGACTGGACTCGACGACTGCGGACATCGGACCCTCTGGACATCGGGACTTTGAAAACCTGGTGGGCCTCTGTATACCTCAGACGCAGCTCTCTCGCAGGTGGGCTCTGGGTAGACAATCTGCGTTCCTCACCGCCTCGTATGGATGCCTTGTCGCAGTCTGTCCCCTTCGGTGGCCTGAGGGAGTTGGCGGGAAAAACCCGCGACGTGCACGCTTGAAGTCCATCACGGCTATGGAAGGGGGCAAAACAGGACCTTCATCTCCGGCGTGTGGGGAAAGAGATTAAACTGTTCGGGCGCCATTCTGTGGTAAATAAAATATCACGCTCTCAGACTTTTAAATATTAACAATAGGATCATGCATAAAGCAAGAGGCTGAGTCTGTGGTATCAGATTCATAAAGGGCTTTATTCCAATAACTCGAGTCAAAGGGAGAATATCTCCATCACCAAAAAGGATCTGGACGGGGCTGAAAAGTATTCTCGATATTCTCAAAACATTATTCACAGAGTACAGTATATATACATTTCTCAATTGTACGTAAGCAAGAGAGCAAGAGAGAATGAGATAAGAGCATGTGGGCGTGTAAGTAGGCGTGAAGGTGGGCGTCCATGTGGGCGTCCACTTGATGATAAGGGGTAAATTGTCATGTGTGGGTGGATACCTGGAGATGATTTCGCAATGTCAGCAGAAATACTTGGCAGAGATGCGCGCGCAGCAGCATGACGTGTGATAGACGTGCAACTAGAGGGTGAAGGGGACTTGACATTTAGCTCTACATGTGGAGACAAAAGTCTGGGGTTATGTCAACCTAATCCCAAATCATATCTAATATCCTATGTTTAAAGAACTGTGTTATCCACAAGGGAAGGGCTCTCGGACAGAATCTATTCTATACTGACTGTGTGTGTGTGTACAAGCGTCTAAGTGTCTACACTGAATGCGAGGGGATGGGAATATTCCATGATGACAGGGCTATGAATTACTTGCATGAGGGCAGAGAAACCGGGCCTTTTGCTTGGTAACTGGAGGAATGTTTACTTAAGCTACTAGGCAGGAATGCATCGGCTGAGGGGGAAGCAGATAATTCGAAGGTGAAATACAGCTCTTGGCAGAGAATAGGCTGATGTCAGGCTTCGTGGGCCGCGCAGAGAATGAGACAGAGTTCATGGTCACAGATGCGAGCTCAAGCTGAAGCTGTCAGAGGCAGAGAGCAGGGAAAGGCTTTGAGGACAGAATCGGGCCTACTTGCCTGAACTGTAAAAATGGAGTAACTTAGCCATAAAAAGTCGGTGGCCTTTCATACTTAGGAATCGAATATCCAGCCCATTCATGGCGGATCTGACAGAGGACATGCTAACGGTGGACGCACATGTGTTTGCGTCTTCGAAACTGGAACTGAAGGGAACATACATGTATTTGTAACATGCACATAGAACCGTTGGGGTCCAAGATAGGGGACATAACTGATCAGGGAAATCCACATTTCCACAACCTGTCGAACTTTCTCCAGATGGTCAGAAATGGTAATTTTTTAATGTTTAAATGTGTTGACTATAACTGACTATTGCATGTGAATTATCACTTTTGAAACTAAAAGAAGTTTGTTTTGAGTCAGTTTAATGCCTGAAATTGTTCGAAATAGAAGCTTCTGAGTAGGAGAAAAAGTCTGTAAAAATGGCAATTTTGGTCACATTGAGGCTTTAAAAAGTAGTTATTCAACATGAGCCACAATCCAAATGACATTTTGAATCAATTTTTCTACAGTCCAAAAAATCAATTTTCTGATGAAAAACGATGACCCCGGACCTGTGGCACTTGCTCCAGATGTTCTGTAATGGTGGCTTTTTAATGTTACATTTTTTGACTGTAAATAACTATTGCATGTGAATCATCACTTTTGGATCTAAAATAAGTGTCTTTAGAGTCATTGTATTGCCTGAAATCAGTCAAAATAGAATCTTCTGAGTCGGAGGAAAAGTCTGTAAAAATGGCAGTTTTAGTCACTGGGAGGCCTTAAATATTGGGTTTGCAACATGAGGCACAATCCAATTGACATTTTGAATCAGTTTTTTGTTCAGTCCCAAAAATCTATTTTCTGATGAAAAACGATGACCTGTCGAACTTTTTACCAGATGTTCAGGAATGGTGATTTTTTAATGATGAGTTTTTTGACTGTAAATACAAATTACATGTTAATTATCACTTTTGGAACTAAAATAATTGTCGTTAGAATTATTTTACTGCCAGAAGTAAGTCAAAATAGAAGCTTATGAGTAGGAGGAAAAGTCTGTCAAAATTGCAGTTTTCGTCACTGTGCAGCCATAAAAATTGGTTATGCAACATGAGGCACAATCCAATTGACATTTTGAATAATTTTTTGCAAAGGCCAAAAAATCCATTTTCTCATGAAAAACGATGACTCCGGACTAGCAGAACTTTCTCCAGAAGGTCAGGAATGGTGATTTTTTAATGTTGAGTTTTTTTACTGTAAATAAAAATTACATGTTAATTATCACTTTTGGAAGTAAAATAAGTGTCTTTAGAATTATTTAACTGCCAGAAATCAGTCAAAATAGAAGCTTCTGAGTAGGAGGAAAACTCTGTAAAAATGGCAGCTTTGGTCACTGTGAGGCCTTAAAAATTGGCTATTCAACATGAGGGACAATCCAATTGACATTTTGAATCATTTTTTGAACAGGCCAAAAAATCAATTTTCTGATGAAAAACGATGATCCGTGACCTGTCGAACTTTCTCTAGATGGTCAAAAATGGAAAATGTTTAATATTTTGTCTTTTGACTATAAATGACTATTGCATGTGAATTAGAACCTTTGGAACTAAAATAAGTTTGTTTTGAGTCAGTTTAATGCCTGAAATTGGTTGAAATAGAAGCTTCTGAGTAGCAGAAAAAGTCTGTAAAAATGGCAATTTTGGCCACATTGAGGCTTCAAATAGTAGTTACATAACATGATGCACAATCCAAATGACATTTTGAATCAATTTTTCTACAGTCCAAAAAATCAATTTTCTGATGAAAAACGATGACCCGTGACCTGTCGAACTTTCTCCAGATGGTCAGAAATGGTAATTTTTTAATGTTTAAGTTTTTTGACTGTAAATGACTATTGCATGTGAATTATCACTTTTGGAACTAGTAGAAGTGTGTTTTGAGTCATTTTAATGCCAAAAATTTGTAAAAATAGAAGCTTCTGAGTAGGAGAAAAAGTCTGTAAAAAGGGCAATTTTGGTCACATTGAGGCTTTAAAAAGTAGTTATTCAACATGAGCCACAATCCTAATGTCAATTTTAATCAATTTTTCTGAAGTCCAAAAAATCAATTTTCTAATGAAAAACGATGATCCGTGACCTGTCGAACTTTCCCTAGATGGTCAGAAATTGATTTTTTTTAAATATTTTGTCTTTTGACTCTAAATGACTATTGCATGTGAATTATCACTTTTGAAACTAAAATAAGTGTGTTTAAAGTCATTTTAATGCCTAAAATTGGTCAAAATAGAAGATTCTGAGTAGGAGAAAAAGTCTGTAAAAAGGGCAATTTTGGTCACATTGAGGCCTTAAAAAGTAGTTATTCAACATGAGCCACAATCCTAATGTCAATTTTAATCAATTTTTCTACAGTCCAAAAAATCAATTTTCTAATGAAAAACGATGATCCGTGACCTGGCGAACTTTCACTAGATGGTTTGAAATTGATTTTTTAAAAATATTTTGTCTTTTGACTATGAATGAATATTGCATGTGAATTAGAACTCTTGGGAATAAAATAAGTGTGTTTAGAGTCATTTTAATGCCTGAAATTGGTCAAAATAGAAGCTTCTGAGTAGGAGAAAAAGTCTGTAAAAATTGCAATTTTGGTCGCATTGAGGCTTTAAAAAGTAGTTATTCAACATGAGCCACAATCCAAATGACATTTTGAATCAATTTTTCAACAGTCCAAAAAATCAATTTTCTGATGAAAAACGATGACCCGTGACCTGTCGAACTTTCTCCAGATGGTCAGAAATGGTAATTTTTTAATGTTTAAATTTTTTGACTGTAAATGACTATTGCATGTGAATTATCACTTTTGAAACTAAAAGAAGTTTGTTTTGAGTCAGTTTAATGCCTGAAATCGTGCGAAATAGAAGCTTCTGAGTAGGAGAAAAAGTCGGTAAAAATGGCAATTTTGGTCACATTGAGGCTTTAAAAAGTAGTTATTCAACATGAGCCACAATCCAAATGACATTTTGAATCAATTTTTCTACAGTCCAAAAAATCAATTTTCTGATGAAAAACGATGACCCCGGACCTGTGGCACTTGCTCCAGATGTTCTGTAATGGTGGCTTTTTAATGTTACATTTTTTGACTGTAAATAACTATTGCATGTGAATCATCACTTTTGGATCTAAAATAAGTGTCTTTAGAGTCATTGTATTGCCTGAAATCAGTCAAAATAGAATCTTCTGAGTCGGAGGAAAAGTCTGTAAAAATGGCAGTTTTAGTCACTGGGAGGCCTTAAAAATTGGGTTTGCAACATGAGGCACAATCCAATTGACATTTTGAATCAGTTTTTTGTTCAGTCCCAAAAATCTATTTTCTGATGAAAAATGATGACCTGTCGAACTTTTTACCAGATGTTCAGGAATGGTGATTTTTTAATGATGAGTTTTTTGACTGTAAATACAAATTACATGTTAATTATCACTTTTGGAACTAAAATGATTGTCGTTAGAATTATTTTACTGCCAGAAGTAAGTCAAAATAGAAGCATATGAGTAGGAGGAAAAGTCTGTCAAAATTGCAGTTTTCGTCACTGTGCAGCCATAAAAATTGGTTATGCAACATGAGGCACAATCCAATTGACATTTTGAATAATTTTTTGCAAAGGCCAAAAAATCCATTTTCTCATGAAAAACGATGACTCCGGACTAGCAGAACTTTCTCCAGAAGGTCAGGAATGGTGATTTTTTAATGTTGAGTTTTTTTACTGTAAATAAAAATTACATGTTAATTATCACTTTTGGAAGTAAAATAAGTGTCTTTAGAATTATTTAACTGCCAGAAATCAGTCAAAATAGAAGCTTCTGAGTAGGAGGAAAACTCTGTAAAAATGGCAGCTTTGGTCACTGTGAGGCCTTAAAAATTGGCTATTCAACATGAGGGACAATCCAATTGACATTTTGAATCATTTTTTGAACAGGCCAAAAAATCAATTTTCTGATGAAAAATGATGATCCGTGACCTGTCGAACTTTCTCTAGATGGTCAAAAATGGAAAATGTTTAATATTTTGTCTTTTGACTATAAATGACTATTGCATGTGAATTAGAACCTTTGGAACTAAAATAAGTTTGTTTTGAGTCAGTTTAATGCCTGAAATTGGTTGAAATAGAAGCTTCTGAGTAGCAGAAAAAGTCTGTAAAAATGGCAATTTTGGCCACATTGAGGCTTCAAATAGTAGTTACATAACATGATGCACAATCCAAATGACATTTTGAATCAATTTTTCTACAGTCCAAAAAATCAATTTTCTGATGAAAAACGATGACCCGTGACCTGTCGAACTTTCTCCAGATGGTCAGAAATGGTAATTTTTTAATGTTTAAGTTTTTTGACTGTAAATGACTATTGCATGTGAATTATCACTTTTGGAACTAGTAGAAGTGTGTTTTGAGTCATTTTAATGCCAAAAATTTGTAAAAATAGAAGCTTCTGAGTAGGAGAAAAAGTCTGTAAAATGGGCAATTTTGGTCACATTGAGGCTTTAAAAAGTAGTTATTCAACATGAGCCACAATCCTAATGTCAATTTTAATCAATTTTTCTGAAGTCCAAAAAATCAATTTTCTAATGAAAAACGATGATCCGTGACCTGTCGAACTTTCCCTAGATGGTCAGAAATTGATTTTTTTTAAATATTTTGTCTTTTGACTCTAAATGACTATTGCATGTGAATTATCACTTTTGAAACTAAAATAAGTGTGTTTAAAGTCATTTTAATGCCTAAAATTGGTCAAAATAGAAGATTCTGAGTAGGAGAAAAAGTCTGTAAAAAGGGCAATTTTGGTCACATTGAGGCCTTAAAAAGTAGTTATTCAACATGAGCCACAATCCTAATGTCAATTTTAATCAATTTTTCTACAGTCCAAAAAATCAATTTTCTAATGAAAAACGATGATCCGTGACCTGGCGAACTTTCACTAGATGGTTTGAAATTGATTTTTTAAAAATATTTTGTCTTTTGACTATGAATGAATATTGCATGTGAATTAGAACTCTTGGGAATAAAATAAGTGTGTTTAGAGTCATTTTAATGCCTGAAATTGGTCAAAATAGAAGCTTCTGAGTAGGAGAAAAAGTCTGTAAAAATTGCAATTTTGGTCGCATTGAGGCTTTAAAAAGTAGTTATTCAACATGAGCCACAATCCAAATGACATTTTGAATCAATTTTTCAACAGTCCAAAAAATCAATTTTCTGATGAAAAACGATGACCCGTGACCTGTCGAACTTTCTCCAGATGGTCAGAAATGGTAATTTTTTAATGTTTAAATTTTTTGACTGTAAATGACTATTGCATGTGAATTATCACTTTTGAAACTAAAAGAAGTTTGTTTTGAGTCAGTTTAATGCCTGAAATCGTGCGAAATAGAAGCTTCTGAGTAGGAGAAAAAGTCTGTAAAAATGGCAATTTTGGTCACATTGAGGCTTTAAAAAGTAGTTATTCAACATGAGCCACAATCCAAATGACATTTTGAATCAATTTTTCTACAGTCCAAAAAATCAATTTTCTGATGAAAAACGATGACCCCGGACCTGTGGCACTTGCTCCAGATGTTCTGTAATGGTGGCTTTTTAATGTTACATTTTTTGACTGTAAATAACTATTGCATGTGAATCATCACTTTTGGATCTAAAATAAGTGTCTTTAGAGTCATTGTATTGCCTGAAATCAGTCAAAATAGAATCTTCTGAGTCGGAGGAAAAGTCTGTAAAAATGGCAGTTTTAGTCACTGGGAGGCCTTAAAAATTGGGTTTGCAACATGAGGCACAATCCAATTGACATTTTGAATCAGTTTTTTGTTCAGTCCCAAAAATCTATTTTCTGATGAAAAATGATGACCTGTCGAACTTTTTACCAGATGTTCAGGAATGGTGATTTTTTAATGATGAGTTTTTTGACTGTAAATACAAATTACATGTTAATTATCACTTTTGGAACTAAAATGATTGTCGTTAGAATTATTTTACTGCCAGAAGTAAGTCAAAATAGAAGCATATGAGTAGGAGGAAAAGTCTGTCAAAATTGCAGTTTTCGTCACTGTGCAGCCATAAAAATTGGTTATGCAACATGAGGCACAATCCAATTGACATTTTGAATAATTTTTTGCAAAGGCCAAAAAATCCATTTTCTCATGAAAAACGATGACTCCGGACTAGCAGAACTTTCTCCAGAAGGTCAGGAATGGTGATTTTTTAATGTTGAGTTTTTTTACTGTAAATAAAAATTACATGTTAATTATCACTTTTGGAAGTAAAATAAGTGTCTTTAGAATTATTTAACTGCCAGAAATCAGTCAAAATAGAAGCTTCTGAGTAGGAGGAAAACTCTGTAAAAATGGCAGCTTTGGTCACTGTGAGGCCTTAAAAATTGGCTATTCAACATGAGGGACAATCCAATTGACATTTTGAATCATTTTTTGAACAGGCCAAAAAATCAATTTTCTGATGAAAAACGATGATCCGTGACCTGTCGAACTTTCTCTAGATGGTCAAAAATGGAAAATTTTTAATATTTTGTCTTTTGACTATAAATGACTATTGCATGTGAATTAGAACCTTTGGAACTAAAATAAGTTTGTTTTGAGTCAGTTTAATGCCTGAAATTGGTTGAAATAGAAGCTTCTGAGTAGCAGAAAAAGTCTGTAAAAATGGCAATTTTGGCCACATTGAGGCTTCAAATAGTAGTTACATAACATGATGCACAATCCAAATGACATTTTGAATCAATTTTTCTACAGTCCAAAAAATCTATTTTCTGATGAAAAACGATGACCCGTCACCTGTCGAACTTTCTCCAGATGGTCAGAAATGGTAATTTTTTAATGTTTAAGTTTTTTGACTGTAAATGACTATTGCATGTGAATTATCACTTTTGGAACTAGTAGAAGTGTGTTTTGAGTCATTTTAATGCCAAAAATTTGTAAAAATAGAAGCTTCTGAGTAGGAGGAAAAGTCTGTAAAAAGGGCAATTTTGGTCACATTGAGGCTTTAAAAAGTAGTTATTCAACATGAGCCACAATCCTGATGTCAATTTTAATCAATTTTTCTACAGTCCAAAAAATCAATTTTCTAATGAAAAACGATGATCCGTGACCTGGCGAACTTTCACTAGATGGTTTGAAATTGATTTTTAAAAAATATTTTGTCTTTTGACTATGAATGAATATTGCATGTGAATTAGAACTCTTGGGAATAAAATAAGTGTGTTTAGAGTCATTTTAATGCCTGAAATTGGTCAAAATAGAAGCTTCTGAGTAGGAGAAAAAGTCTGTAAAAATTGCAATTTTGGTCACATTGAGGCTTTAAAAAGTAGTTATTCAACATGAGCCACAATCCAAATGACATTTTGAATCAATTTTTCAACAGTCCAAAAAATCAATTTTCTGATGAAAAACGAAGACCCGTGACCTGTCGAACTTTCTCCAGATGGTCAGAAATGGTAATTTTTTAATGTTTACATTTTTTGACTGTAAATGACTATTGCATGTGAATTATCACTTTTGAAACTAAAAGAAGTTTGTTTTGAGTCAGTTTAATGCCTGAAATCGTGCGAAATAGAAGCTTCTGAGTAGGAGAAAAAGTCTGTAAAAATGGCAATTTTGGTCACATTGAGGCTTTAAAAAGTAGTTATTCAACATGAGCCACAATCCAAATGACATTTTGAATCAATTTTTCTACAGTCCAAAAAATCAATTTTCTGATGAAAAACGATGACCCCGGACCTGTGGCACTTGCTCCAGATGTTCTGTAATGGTGGCTTTTTAATGTTACATTTTTTGACTGTAAATAACTATTGCATGTGAATCATCACTTTTGGATCTAAAATAAGTGTCTTTAGAGTCATTGTATTGCCTGAAATCAGTCAAAATAGAATCTTCTGAGTCGGAGGAAAAGTCTGTAAAAATGGCAGTTTTAGTCACTGGGAGGCCTTAAAAATTGGGTTTGCAACATGAGGCACAATCCAATTGACATTTTGAATCAGTTTTTTGTTCAGTCCCAAAAATCTATTTTCTGATGAAAAACGATGACCTGTCGAACTTTTTACCAGATGTTCAGGAATGGTGATTTTTTAATGATGAGTTTTTTGACTGTAAATACAAATTACATGTTAATTATCACTTTTGGAACTAAAATGATTGTCGTTAGAATTATTTTACTGCCAGAAGTAAGTCAAAATAGAAGCATATGAGTAGGAGGAAAAGTCTGTCAAAATTGCAGTTTTCGTCACTGTGCAGCCATAAAAATTGGTTATGCAACATGAGGCACAATCCAATTGACATTTTGAATCATTTTTTGCAAAGGCCAAAAAATCAATTTTCTCATGAAAAACGATGACTCCGGACTAGCAGAACTTTCTCCAGAAGCTCAGGAATGGTGATTTTTTAATGTTGAGTTTTTTTACTGTAAATAAAAATTACATGTTAATTATCACTTTTGGAAGTAAAATAAGTGTCTTTAGAATTATTTAACTGCCAGAAATCAGTCAAAATAGAAGCTTCTGAGTAGGAGGAAAACTCTGTAAAAATGGCAGCTTTGGTCACTGTGAGGCCTTAAAAATTGGCTATTCAACATGAGGGACAATCCAATTGACATTTTGAATCATTTTTTGAACAGGCCAAAAAATCAATTTTCTGATGAAAAACGATGATCCGTGACCTGTCGAACTTTCTCTAGATGGTCAAAAATGGAAAATGTTTAATATTTTGTCTTTTGACTATAAATGACTATTGCATGTGAATTAGAACCTTTGGAACTAAAATAAGTTTGTTTTGAGTCAGTTTAATGCCTGAAATTGGTTGAAATAGAAGCTTCTGAGTAGCAGAAAAAGTCTGTAAAAATGGCAATTTTGGCCACATTGAGGCTTCAAATAGTAGTTACATAACATGATGCAAAATCCAAATGACATTTTGAATCAATTTTTCTACAGTCCAAAAAATCAATTTTCTGATGAAAAACGATGACCCGTGACCTGTCGAACTATCTCCAGATGGTCAGAAATGGTAATTTTTTAATGTTTAAGTTTTTTGACTGTAAATGACTATTGCATGTGAATTATCACTTTTGGAACTAATAGAAGTGTGTTTTGAGTCAGTTTAATGCCTGAAATTTGTCGAAATAGAAGCTTCTGAGTAGCAGAAAAAGTCTGTAAAAATGGCAATTTTGGTCACATTGAGGCTTTAAAAAGTAGTTATTCAATATGAGGCACAATCCAAATGACATTCTGAATCAATTTTTCTACAGTCCAAAAAAACAATTTTCTGATGAAAAACGTGACCTGTCGAACTTTCTCCAGATGGTCAAAAATGGTAATATTTTTTAATGTTGAATTTTTTGACTGTAAATGACTATTGCGTGTGAATTATCACTTTTGGAACTAAAATAAGTGTGTTTTGAGTCATTTTAATGCCAAAAATTCGTAAAAATAGATGCTTCTGAGTAGGAGAAAAAGTCTGTAAAAAGGGCAATTTTGGTCACATTGAGGCTTTAAAAAGTAGTTATTCAACATGAGCCACAATCCTAATGTCAATTTTAATCAATTTTTCTACAGTCCAAAAAATGAATTTTCTAATGAAAAACGATGATCCGTGACCTGTCGAACTTTCCCTAGATGGTCAGAAATTGATTTTTTTAAAATATTTTGTCTTTTGACTATAAATGACTATTGCATGTGAATTATCACTTTTGAAACTAAAATAAGTGTGTTTAAAGTCATTTTAATGCCTAAAATTGGTCAAAATAGAAGATTCTGAGTAGGAGAAAAAGTCTGTAAAAAGGGCAATTTTGGTCACATTGAGGCTTTAAAAAGTAGTTATTCAACATGAGCCACAATCCTAATGTCAATTTTAATCAACTTTTCTACAGTCCAAAAAATCAATTTTCTAATGAAAAACGATGATCCGTGACCTGGCGAACTTTCACTAGATGGTTTGAATTTGATTTTTTAAAAATATTTTGTCTTTTGACTATGAATGAATATTGCATGTGAATTAGAACTCTTGGGAATAAAATAAGTGTGTTTAGAGTCATTTTAATGCCTGAAATTGGTCAAAATAGAAGCTTCTGAGTAGGAGAAAAAGTCTGTAAAAATGGCAATTTTGGTCACATTGAGGCTTTAAAAAGTAGTTATTCAACATGAGCCACAATCCAAATGACATTTTGAATCAATTTTTCAACAGTCCAAAAAATCAATTTTCTGATGAAAAACGATGACCCGTGACCTGTCGAACTTTCTCCAGATGGTCAGAAATGGTAATTTTTTAATGTTTAAATGTTTTGACTATAACTGACTATTGCATGTGAATTATCACTTTTGAAACTAAAAGACGTTTGTTTTGAGTCAGTTTAATGCCTGAAATTGTTCGAAATAGAAGCTTCTGAGTAGGAGAAAAAGTCTGTAAAAATGGCAATTTTGGTCACATTGAGGCTTTAAAAAGTAGTTATTCAACATGAGCCACAATCCAAATGACATTTTGAATCAATTTTTCTACAGTCCAAAAAATCAATTTTCTGATGAAAAACGATGACCCCGGACCTGTGGCACTTGCTCCAGATGTTCTGTAATGGTGGCTTTTTAATGTTACATTTTTTGACTGTAAATAACTATTGCATGTGAATCATCACTTTTGGATCTAAAATAAGTGTCTTTAGAGTCATTGTATTGCCTGAAATCAGTCAAAATAGAATCTTCTGAGTCGGAGGAAAAGTCTGTAAAAATGGCAGTTTTAGTCACTGGGAGGCCTTAAATATTGGGTTTGCAACATGAGGCACAATCCAATTGACATTTTGAATCAGTTTTTTGTTCAGTCCCAAAAATCTATTTTCTGATGAAAAACGATGACCTGTCGAACTTTTTACCAGATGTTCAGGAATGGTGATTTTTTAATGATGAGTTTTTTGACTGTAAATACAAATTACATGTTAATTATCACTTTTGGAACTAAAATAATTGTCGTTAGAATTATTTTACTGCCAGAAGTAAGTCAAAATAGAAGCTTATGAGTAGGAGGAAAAGTCTGTCAAAATTGCAGTTTTCGTCACTGTGCAGCCATAAAAATTGGTTATGCAACATGAGGCACAATCCAATTGACATTTTGAATAATTTTTTGCAAAGGCCAAAAAATCCATTTTCTCATGAAAAACGATGACTCCGGACTAGCAGAACTTTCTCCAGAAGGTCAGGAATGGTGATTTTTTAATGTTGAGTTTTTTTACTGTAAATAAAAATTACATGTTAATTATCACTTTTGGAAGTAAAATAAGTGTCTTTAGAATTATTTAACTGCCAGAAATCAGTCAAAATAGAAGCTTCTGAGTAGGAGGAAAACTCTGTAAAAATGGCAGCTTTGGTCACTGTGAGGCCTTAAAAATTGGCTATTCAACATGAGGGACAATCCAATTGACATTTTGAATCATTTTTTGAACAGGCCAAAAAATCAATTTTCTGATGAAAAACGATGATCCGTGACCTGTCGAACTTTCTCTAGATGGTCAAAAATGGAAAATGTTTAATATTTTGTCTTTTGACTATAAATGACTATTGCATGTGAATTAGAACCTTTGGAACTAAAATAAGTTTGTTTTGAGTCAGTTTAATGCCTGAAATTGGTTGAAATAGAAGCTTCTGAGTAGCAGAAAAAGTCTGTAAAAATGGCAATTTTGGCCACATTGAGGCTTCAAATAGTAGTTACATAACATGATGCACAATCCAAATGACATTTTGAATCAATTTTTCTACAGTCCAAAAAATCAATTTTCTGATGAAAAACGATGACCCGTGACCTGTCGAACTTTCTCCAGATGGTCAGAAATGGTAATTTTTTAATGTTTAAGTTTTTTGACTGTAAATGACTATTGCATGTGAATTATCACTTTTGGAACTAGTAGAAGTGTGTTTTGAGTCATTTTAATGCCAAAAATTTGTAAAAATAGAAGCTTCTGAGTAGGAGGAAAAGTCTGTAAAAAGGGCAATTTTGGTCACATTGAGGCTTTAAAAAGTAGTTATTCAACATGAGCCACAATCCTGATGTCAATTTTAATCAATTTTTCTACAGTCCAAAAAATCAATTTTCTAATGAAAAACGATGATCCGTGACCTGGCGAACTTTCACTAGATGGTTTGAAATTGATTTTTAAAAAATATTTTGTCTTTTGACTATGAATGAATATTGCATGTGAATTAGAACTCTTGGGAATAAAATAAGTGTGTTTAGAGTCATTTTAATGCCTGAAATTGGTCAAAATAGAAGCTTCTGAGTAGGAGAAAAAGTCTGTAAAAATTGCAATTTTGGTCACATTGAGGCTTTAAAAAGTAGTTATTCAACATGAGCCACAATCCAAATGACATTTTGAATCAATTTTTCAACAGTCCAAAAAATCAATTTTCTGATGAAAAACGAAGACCCGTGACCTGTCGAACTTTCTCCAGATGGTCAGAAATGGTAATTTTTTAATGTTTACATTTTTTGACTGTAAATGACTATTGCATGTGAATTATCACTTTTGAAACTAAAAGAAGTTTGTTTTGAGTCAGTTTAATGCCTGAAATCGTGCGAAATAGAAGCTTCTGAGTAGGAGAAAAAGTCTGTAAAAATGGCAATTTTGGTCACATTGAGGCTTTAAAAAGTAGTTATTCAACATGAGCCACAATCCAAATGACATTTTGAATCAATTTTTCTACAGTCCAAAAAATCAATTTTCTGATGAAAAACGATGACCCCGGACCTGTGGCACTTGCTCCAGATGTTCTGTAATGGTGGCTTTTTAATGTTACATTTTTTGACTGTAAATAACTATTGCATGTGAATCATCACTTTTGGATCTAAAATAAGTGTCTTTAGAGTCATTGTATTGCCTGAAATCAGTCAAAATAGAATCTTCTGAGTCGGAGGAAAAGTCTGTAAAAATGGCAGTTTTAGTCACTGGGAGGCCTTAAAAATTGGGTTTGCAACATGAGGCACAATCCAATTGACATTTTGAATCAGTTTTTTGTTCAGTCCCAAAAATCTATTTTCTGATGAAAAACGATGACCTGTCGAACTTTTTACCAGATGTTCAGGAATGGTGATTTTTTAATGATGAGTTTTTTGACTGTAAATACAAATTACATGTTAATTATCACTTTTGGAACTAAAATGATTGTCGTTAGAATTATTTTACTGCCAGAAGTAAGTCAAAATAGAAGCATATGAGTAGGAGGAAAAGTCTGTCAAAATTGCAGTTTTCGTCACTGTGCAGCCATAAAAATTGGTTATGCAACATGAGGCACAATCCAATTGACATTTTGAATCATTTTTTGCAAAGGCCAAAAAATCAATTTTCTCATGAAAAACGATGACTCCGGACTAGCAGAACTTTCTCCAGAAGCTCAGGAATGGTGATTTTTTAATGTTGAGTTTTTTTACTGTAAATAAAAATTACATGTTAATTATCACTTTTGGAAGTAAAATAAGTGTCTTTAGAATTATTTAACTGCCAGAAATCAGTCAAAATAGAAGCTTCTGAGTAGGAGGAAAACTCTGTAAAAATGGCAGCTTTGGTCACTGTGAGGCCTTAAAAATTGGCTATTCAACATGAGGGACAATCCAATTGACATTTTGAATCATTTTTTGAACAGGCCAAAAAATCAATTTTCTGATGAAAAACGATGATCCGTGACCTGTCGAACTTTCTCTAGATGGTCAAAAATGGAAAATGTTTAATATTTTGTCTTTTGACTATAAATGACTATTGCATGTGAATTAGAACCTTTGGAACTAAAATAAGTTTGTTTTGAGTCAGTTTAATGCCTGAAATTGGTTGAAATAGAAGCTTCTGAGTAGCAGAAAAAGTCTGTAAAAATGGCAATTTTGGCCACATTGAGGCTTCAAATAGTAGTTACATAACATGATGCAAAATCCAAATGACATTTTGAATCAATTTTTCTACAGTCCAAAAAATCAATTTTCTGATGAAAAACGATGACCCGTGACCTGTCGAACTATCTCCAGATGGTCAGAAATGGTAATTTTTTAATGTTTAAGTTTTTTGACTGTAAATGACTATTGCATGTGAATTATCACTTTTGGAACTAATAGAAGTGTGTTTTGAGTCAGTTTAATGCCTGAAATTTGTCGAAATAGAAGCTTCTGAGTAGCAGAAAAAGTCTGTAAAAATGGCAATTTTGGTCACATTGAGGCTTTAAAAAGTAGTTATTCAATATGAGGCACAATCCAAATGACATTCTGAATCAATTTTTCTACAGTCCAAAAAAACAATTTTCTGATGAAAAACGTGACCTGTCGAACTTTCTCCAGATGGTCAAAAATGGTAATATTTTTTAATGTTGAATTTTTTGACTGTAAATGACTATTGCGTGTGAATTATCACTTTTGGAACTAAAATAAGTGTGTTTTGAGTCATTTTAATGCCAAAAATTCGTAAAAATAGATGCTTCTGAGTAGGAGAAAAAGTCTGTAAAAAGGGCAATTTTGGTCACATTGAGGCTTTAAAAAGTAGTTATTCAACATGAGCCACAATCCTAATGTCAATTTTAATCAATTTTTCTACAGTCCAAAAAATGAATTTTCTAATGAAAAACGATGATCCGTGACCTGTCGAACTTTCCCTAGATGGTCAGAAATTGATTTTTTTAAAATATTTTGTCTTTTGACTATAAATGACTATTGCATGTGAATTATCACTTTTGAAACTAAAATAAGTGTGTTTAAAGTCATTTTAATGCCTAAAATTGGTCAAAATAGAAGATTCTGAGTAGGAGAAAAAGTCTGTAAAAAGGGCAATTTTGGTCACATTGAGGCTTTAAAAAGTAGTTATTCAACATGAGCCACAATCCTAATGTCAATTTTAATCAACTTTTCTACAGTCCAAAAAATCAATTTTCTAATGAAAAACGATGATCCGTGACCTGGCGAACTTTCACTAGATGGTTTGAAATTGATTTTTTAAAAATATTTTGTCTTTTGACTATGAATGAATATTGCATGTGAATTAGAACTCTTGGGAATAAAATAAGTGTGTTTAGAGTCATTTTAATGCCTGAAATTGGTCAAAATAGAAGCTTCTGAGTAGGAGAAAAAGTCTGTAAAAATGGCAATTTTGGTCACATTGAGGCTTTAAAAAGTAGTTATTCAACATGAGCCACAATCCAAATGACATTTTGAATCAATTTTTCAACAGTCCAAAAAATCAATTTTCTGATGAAAAACGATGACCCGTGACCTGTCGAACTTTCTCCAGATGGTCAGAAATGGTAATTTTTTAATGTTTAAATGTTTTGACTATAACTGACTATTGCATGTGAATTATCACTTTTGAAACTAAAAGAAGTTTGTTTTGAGTCAGTTTAATGCCTGAAATTGTTCGAAATAGAAGCTTCTGAGTAGGAGAAAAAGTCTGTAAAAATGGCAATTTTGGTCACATTGAGGCTTTAAAAAGTAGTTATTCAACATGAGCCACAATCCAAATGACATTTTGAATCAATTTTTCTACAGTCCAAAAAATCAATTTTCTGATGAAAAACGATGACCCCGGACCTGTGGCACTTGCTCCAGATGTTCTGTAATGGTGGCTTTTTAATGTTACATTTTTTGACTGTAAATAACTATTGCATGTGAATCATCACTTTTGGATCTAAAATAAGTGTCTTTAGAGTCATTGTATTGCCTGAAATCAGTCAAAATAGAATCTTCTGAGTCGGAGGAAAAGTCTGTAAAAATGGCAGTTTTAGTCACTGGGAGGCCTTAAATATTGGGTTTGCAACATGAGGCACAATCCAATTGACATTTTGAATCAGTTTTTTGTTCAGTCCCAAAAATCTATTTTCTGATGAAAAACGATGACCTGTCGAACTTTTTACCAGATGTTCAGGAATGGTGATTTTTTAATGATGAGTTTTTTGACTGTAAATACAAATTACATGTTAATTATCACTTTTGGAACTAAAATAATTGTCGTTAGAATTATTTTACTGCCAGAAGTAAGTCAAAATAGAAGCTTATGAGTAGGAGGAAAAGTCTGTCAAAATTGCAGTTTTCGTCACTGTGCAGCCATAAAAATTGGTTATGCAACATGAGGCACAATCCAATTGACATTTTGAATAATTTTTTGCAAAGGCCAAAAAATCCATTTTCTCATGAAAAACGATGACTCCGGACTAGCAGAACTTTCTCCAGAAGGTCAGGAATGGTGATTTTTTAATGTTGAGTTTTTTTACTGTAAATAAAAATTACATGTTAATTATCACTTTTGGAAGTAAAATAAGTGTCTTTAGAATTATTTAACTGCCAGAAATCAGTCAAAATAGAAGCTTCTGAGTAGGAGGAAAACTCTGTAAAAATGGCAGCTTTGGTCACTGTGAGGCCTTAAAAATTGGCTATTCAACATGAGGGACAATCCAATTGACATTTTGAATCATTTTTTGAACAGGCCAAAAAATCAATTTTCTGATGAAAAACGATGATCCGTGACCTGTCGAACTTTCTCTAGATGGTCAAAAATGGAAAATGTTTAATATTTTGTCTTTTGACTATAAATGACTATTGCATGTGAATTAGAACCTTTGGAACTAAAATAAGTTTGTTTTGAGTCAGTTTAATGCCTGAAATTGGTTGAAATAGAAGCTTCTGAGTAGCAGAAAAAGTCTGTAAAAATGGCAATTTTGGCCACATTGAGGCTTCAAATAGTAGTTACATAACATGATGCACAATCCAAATGACATTTTGAATCAATTTTTCTACAGTCCAAAAAATCAATTTTCTGATGAAAAACGATGACCCGTGACCTGTCGAACTTTCTCCAGATGGTCAGAAATGGTAATTTTTTAATGTTTAAGTTTTTTGACTGTAAATGACTATTGCATGTGAATTATCACTTTTGGAACTAGTAGAAGTGTGTTTTGAGTCATTTTAATGCCAAAAATTTGTAAAAATAGAAGCTTCTGAGTAGGAGAAAAAGTCTGTAAAAAGGGCAATTTTGGTCACATTGAGGCTTTAAAAAGTAGTTATTCAACATGAGCCACAATCCTAATGTCAATTTTAATCAATTTTTCTGAAGTCCAAAAAATCAATTTTCTAATGAAAAACGATGATCCGTGACCTGTCGAACTTTCCCTAGATGGTCAGAAATTGATTTTTTTAAAATATTTTGTCTTTTGACTCTAAATGACTATTGCATGTGAATTATCACTTTTGAAACTAAAATAAGTGTGTTTAAAGTCATTTTAATGCCTAAAATTGGTCAAAATAGAAGATTCTGAGTAGGAGAAAAAGTCTGTAAAAAGGGCAATTTTGGTCACATTGAGGCCTTAAAAAGTAGTTATTCAACATGAGCCACAATCCTAATGTCAATTTTAATCAATTTTTCTACAGTCCAAAAAATCAATTTTCTAATGAAAAACGATGATCCGTGACCTGGCGAACTTTCACTAGATGGTTTGAAATTGATTTTTTAAAAATATTTTGTCTTTTGACTATGAATGAATATTGCATGTGAATTAGAACTCTTGGGAATAAAATAAGTGTGTTTAGAGTCATTTTAATGCCTGAAATTGGTCAAAATAGAAGCTTCTGAGTAGGAGAAAAAGTCTGTAAAAATTGCAATTTTGGTCACATTGAGGCTTTAAAAAGTAGTTATTCAACATGAGCCACAATCCAAATGACATTTTGAATCAATTTTTCAACAGTCCAAAAAATCAATTTTCTGATGAAAAACGATGACCCGTGACCTGTCGAACTTTCTCCAGATGGTCAGAAATGGTAATTTTTTAATGTTTAAATTTTTTGACTGTAAATGACTATTGCATGTGAATTATCACTTTTGAAACTAAAAGAAGTTTGTTTTG
The DNA here is from genome assembly GCF_964204655.1 of Triturus cristatus. NCBI lineage: Eukaryota > Metazoa > Chordata > Amphibia > Caudata > Salamandridae > Triturus > Triturus cristatus. The sequence goes on from NC_140586.1 coordinate 162,748,906, forward strand.
AGTCAGTTTAATGCCTGAAATCGTGCGAAATAGAAGCTTCTGAGTAGGAGAAAAAGTCTGTAAAAATGGCAATTTTGGTCACATTGAGGCTTTAAAAAGTAGTTATTCAACATGAGCCACAATCCAAATGACATTTTGAATCAATTTTTCTACAGTCCAAAAAATCAATTTTCTGATGAAAAACGATGACCCCGCACCTGTGGCACTTGCTCCAGATGTTCTGTAATGGTGGCTTTTTAATGTTACATTTTTTGACTGTAAATAACTATTGCATGTGAATCATCACTTTTGGATCTAAAATAAGTGTCTTTAGAGTCATTGTATTGCCTGAAATCAGTCAAAATAGAATCTTCTGAGTCGGAGGAAAAGTCTGTAAAAATGGCAGTTTTAGTCACTGGGAGGCCTTAAAAATTGGGTTTGCAACATGAGGCACAATCCAATTGACATTTTGAATCAGTTTTTTGTTCAGTCCCAAAAATCTATTTTCTGATGAAAAACGATGACCTGTCGAACTTTTTACCAGATGTTCAGGAATGGTGATTTTTTAATGATGAGTTTTTTGACTGTAAATACAAATTACATGTTAATTATCACTTTTGGAACTAAAATGATTGTCGTTAGAATTATTTTACTGCCAGAAGTAAGTCAAAATAGAAGCATATGAGTAGGAGGAAAAGTCTGTCAAAATTGCAGTTTTCGTCACTGTGCAGCCATAAAAATTGGTTATGCAACATGAGGCACAATCCAATTGACATTTTGAATCATTTTTTGCAAAGGCCAAAAAATCAATTTTCTCATGAAAAACGATGACTCCGGACTAGCAGAACTTTCTCCAGAAGGTCAGGAATGGTGATTTTTTAATGTTGAGTTTTTTTACTGTAAATAAAAATTACATGTTAATTATCACTTTTGGAAGTAAAATAAGTGTCTTTAGAATTATTTAACTGCCAGAAATCAGTCAAAATAGAAGCTTCTGAGTAGGAGGAAAACTCTGTAAAAATGGCAGCTTTGGTCACTGTGAGGCCTTAAAAATTGGCTATTCAACATGAGGGACAATCCAATTGACATTTTGAATCATTTTTTGAACAGGCCAAAAAATCAATTTTCTGATGAAAAATGATGATCCGTGACCTGTCGAACTTTCTCTAGATGGTCAAAAATGGAAAATGTTTAATATTTTGTCTTTTGACTATAAATGACTATTGCATGTGAATTAGAACCTTTGGAACTAAAATAAGTTTGTTTTGAGTCAGTTTAATGCCTGAAATTGGTTGAAATAGAAGCTTCTGAGTAGCAGAAAAAGTCTGTAAAAATGGCAATTTTGGCCACATTGAGGCTTCAAATAGTAGTTACATAACATGATGCAAAATCCAAATGACATTTTGAATCAATTTTTCTACAGTCCAAAAAATCAATTTTCTGATGAAAAACGATGACCCGTGACCTGTCGAACTATCTCCAGATGGTCAGAAATGGTAATTTTTTAATGTTTAAGTTTTTTGACTGTAAATGACTATTGCATGTGAATTATCACTTTTGGAACTAATAGAAGTGTGTTTTGAGTCAGTTTAATGCCTGAAATTTGTCGAAATAGAAGCTTCTGAGTAGCAGAAAAAGTCTGTAAAAATGGCAATTTTGGTCACATTGAGGCTTTAAAAAGTAGTTATTCAATATGAGGCACAATCCAAATGACATTCTGAATCAATTTTTCTACAGTCCAAAAAAACAATTTTCTGATGAAAAACGTGACCTGTCGAACTTTCTCCAGATGGTCAAAAATGGTAATATTTTTTAATGTTGAATTTTTTGACTGTAAATGACTATTGCGTGTGAATTATCACTTTTGGAACTAAAATAAGTGTGTTTTGAGTCATTTTAATGCCAAAAATTCGTAAAAATAGACGCTTCTGAGTAGGAGAAAAAGTCTGTAAAAAGGGCAATTTTGGTCACATTGAGGCTTTAAAAAGTAGTTATTCAACATGAGCCACAATCCTAATGTCAATTTTAATCAATTTTTCTACAGTCCAAAAAATGAATTTTCTAATGAAAAACGATGATCCGTGACCTGTCGAACTTTCCCTAGATGGTCAGAAATTGATTTTTTTAAAATATTTTGTCTTTTGACTATAAATGACTATTGCATGTGAATTATCACTTTTGAAACTAAACTAAGTGTGTTTAAAGTCATTTTAATGCCTAAAATTGGTCAAAATAGAAGATTCTGAGTAGGAGAAAAAGTCTGTAAAAAGGGCAATTTTGGTCACATTGAGGCTTTAAAAAGTAGTTATTCAACATGAGCCACAATCCTAATGTCAATTTTAATCAACTTTTCTACAGTCCAAAAAATCAATTTTCTAATGAAAAACGATGATCCGTGACCTGGCGAACTTTCACTAGATGGTTTGAAATTGATTTTTTAAAAATATTTTGTCTTTTGACTATGAATGAATATTGCATGTGAATTAGAACTCTTGGGAATAAAATAAGTGTGTTTAGAGTCATTTTAATGCCTGAAATTGTTCGAAATAGAAGCTTCTGAGTAGGAGAAAAAGTCTGTAAAAATGGCAATTTTGGTCACATTGAGGCTTTAAAAAGTAGTTATTCAACATGAGCCACAATCCAAATGACATTTTGAATCAATTTTTCAACAGTCCAAAAAATCAATTTTCTGATGAAAAACGATGACCCCGGACCTGTGGCACTTGCTCCAGATGTTCTGTAATGGTGGCTTTTTAATGTTACATTTTTTGACTGTAAATAACTATTGCATGTGAATCATCACTTTTGGATCTAAAATAAGTGTCTTTAGAGTCATTGTATTGCCTGAAATCAGTCAAAATAGAATCTTCTGAGTCGGAGGAAAAGTCTGTAAAAATGGCAGTTTTAGTCACTGGGAGGCCTTAAATATTGGGTTTGCAACATGAGGCACAATCCAATTGACATTTTGAATCAGTTTTTTGTTCAGTCCCAAAAATCTATTTTCTGATGAAAAACGATGACCTGTCGAACTTTTTACCAGATGTTCAGGAATGGTGATTTTTTAATGATGAGTTTTTTGACTGTAAATACAAATTACATGTTAATTATCACTTTTGGAACTAAAATAATTGTCGTTAGAATTATTTTACTGCCAGAAGTAAGTCAAAATAGAAGCTTATGAGTAGGAGGAAAAGTCTGTCAAAATTGCAGTTTTCGTCACTGTGCAGCCATAAAAATTGGTTATGCAACATGAGGCACAATCCAATTGACATTTTGAATAATTTTTTGCAAAGGCCAAAAAATCCATTTTCTCATGAAAAACGATGACTCCGGACTAGCAGAACTTTCTCCAGAAGGTCAGGAATGGTGATTTTTTAATGTTGAGTTTTTTTACTGTAAATAAAAATTACATGTTAATTATCACTTTTGGAAGTAAAATAAGTGTCTTTAGAATTATTTAACTGCCAGAAATCAGTCAAAATAGAAGCTTCTGAGTAGGAGGAAAACTCTGTAAAAATGGCAGCTTTGGTCACTGTGAGGCCTTAAAAATTGGCTATTCAACATGAGGGACAATCCAATTGACATTTTGAATCATTTTTTGAACAGGCCAAAAAATCAATTTTCTGATGAAAAACGATGATCCGTGACCTGTCGAACTTTCTCTAGATGGTCAAAAATGGAAAATGTTTAATATTTTGTCTTTTGACTATAAATGACTATTGCATGTGAATTAGAACCTTTGGAACTAAAATAAGTTTGTTTTGAGTCAGTTTAATGCCTGAAATTGGTTGAAATAGAAGCTTCTGAGTAGCAGAAAAAGTCTGTAAAAATGGCAATTTTGGCCACATTGAGGCTTCAAATAGTAGTTACATAACATGATGCACAATCCAAATGACATTTTGAATCAATTTTTCTACAGTCCAAAAAATCAATTTTCTGATGAAAAACGATGACCCGTGACCTGTCGAACTTTCTTCAGATGGTCAGAAATGGTAATTTTTTAATGTTTAAGTTTTTTGACTGTAAATGACTATTGCATGTGAATTATCACTTTTGGAACTAGTAGAAGTGTGTTTTGAGTCATTTTAATGCCAAAAATTTGTAAAAATAGAAGCTTCTGAGTAGGAGAAAAAGTCTGTAAAAAGGGCAATTTTGGTCACATTGAGGCTTTAAAAAGTAGTTATTCAACATGAGCCACAATCCTAATGTCAATTTTAATCAATTTTTCTGAAGTCCAAAAAATCAATTTTCTAATGAAAAACGATGATCCGTGACCTGTCGAACTTTCCCTAGATGGTCAGAAATTGATTTTTTTTAAATATTTTGTCTTTTGACTCTAAATGACTATTGCATGTGAATTATCACTTTTGAAACTAAAATAAGTGTGTTTAAAGTCATTTTAATGCCTAAAATTGGTCAAAATAGAAGATTCTGAGTAGGAGAAAAAGTCTGTAAAAAGGGCAATTTTGGTCACATTGAGGCCTTAAAAAGTAGTTATTCAACATGAGCCACAATCCTAATGTCAATTTTAATCAATTTTTCTACAGTCCAAAAAATCAATTTTCTAATGAAAAACGATGATCCGTGACCTGGCGAACTTTCACTAGATGGTTTGAAATTGATTTTTTAAAAATATTTTGTCTTTTGACTATGAATGAATATTGCATGTGAATTAGAACTCTTGGGAATAAAATAAGTGTGTTTAGAGTCATTTTAATGCCTGAAATTGGTCAAAATAGAAGCTTCTGAGTAGGAGAAAAAGTCTGTAAAAATTGCAATTTTGGTCGCATTGAGGCTTTAAAAAGTAGTTATTCAACATGAGCCACAATCCAAATGACATTTTGAATCAATTTTTCAACAGTCCAAAAAATCAATTTTCTGATGAAAAACGATGACCCGTGACCTGTCGAACTTTCTCCAGATGGTCAGAAATGGTAATTTTTTAATGTTTAAATTTTTTGACTGTAAATGACTATTGCATGTGAATTATCACTTTTGAAACTAAAAGAAGTTTGTTTTGAGTCAGTTTAATGCCTGAAATCGTGCGAAATAGAAGCTTCTGAGTAGGAGAAAAAGTCTGTAAAAATGGCAATTTTGGTCACATTGAGGCTTTAAAAAGTAGTTATTCAACATGAGCCACAATCCAAATGACATTTTGAATCAATTTTTCTACAGTCCAAAAAATCAATTTTCTGATGAAAAACGATGACCCCGGACCTGTGGCACTTGCTCCAGATGTTCTGTAATGGTGGCTTTTTAATGTTACATTTTTTGACTGTAAATAACTATTGCATGTGAATCATCACTTTTGGATCTAAAATAAGTGTCTTTAGAGTCATTGTATTGCCTGAAATCAGTCAAAATAGAATCTTCTGAGTCGGAGGAAAAGTCTGTAAAAATGGCAGTTTTAGTCACTGGGAGGCCTTAAAAATTGGGTTTGCAACATGAGGCACAATCCAATTGACATTTTGAATCAGTTTTTTGTTCAGTCCCAAAAATCTATTTTCTGATGAAAAATGATGACCTGTCGAACTTTTTACCAGATGTTCAGGAATGGTGATTTTTTAATGATGAGTTTTTTGACTGTAAATACAAATTACATGTTAATTATCACTTTTGGAACTAAAATGATTGTCGTTAGAATTATTTTACTGCCAGAAGTAAGTCAAAATAGAAGCATATGAGTAGGAGGAAAAGTCTGTCAAAATTGCAGTTTTCGTCACTGTGCAGCCATAAAAATTGGTTATGCAACATGAGGCACAATCCAATTGACATTTTGAATCATTTTTTGCAAAGGCCAAAAAATCAATTTTCTCATGAAAAACGATGACTCCGGACTAGCAGAACTTTCTCCAGAAGGTCAGGAATGGTGATTTTTTAATGTTGAGTTTTTTTACTGTAAATAAAAATTACATGTTAATTATCACTTTTGGAAGTAAAATAAGTGTCTTTAGAATTATTTAACTGCCAGAAATCAGTCAAAATAGAAGCTTCTGAGTAGGAGGAAAACTCTGTAAAAATGGCAGCTTTGGTCACTGTGAGGCCTTAAAAATTGGCTATTCAACATGAGGGACAATCCAATTGACATTTTGAATCATTTTTTGAACAGGCCAAAAAATCAATTTTCTGATGAAAAACGATGATCCGTGACCTGTCGAACTTTCTCTAGATGGTCAAAAATGGAAAATGTTTAATATTTTGTCTTTTGACTATAAATGACTATTGCATGTGAATTAGAACCTTTGGAACTAAAATAAGTTTGTTTTGAGTCAGTTTAATGCCTGAAATTGGTTGAAATAGAAGCTTCTGAGTAGCAGAAAAAGTCTGTAAAAATGGCAATTTTGGCCACATTGAGGCTTCAAATAGTAGTTACATAACATGATGCAAAATCCAAATGACATTTTGAATCAATTTTTCTACAGTCCAAAAAATCAATTTTCTGATGAAAAACGATGACCTGTGACCTGTCGAACTATCTCCAGATGGTCAGAAATGGTAATTTTTTAATGTTTAAGTTTTTTGACTGTAAATGACTATTGCATGTGAATTATCACTTTTGGAACTAATAGAAGTGTGTTTTGAGTCATTTTAATGCCAAAAATTTGTAAAAATAGAAGCTTCTGAGTAGGAGAAAAAGTCTGTAAAAAGGGCAATTTTGGTCACATTGAGGCTTTAAAAAGTAGTTATTCAACATGAGCCACAATCCTAATGTCAATTTTAATCAATTTTTCTGAAGTCCAAAAAATCAATTTTCTAATGAAAAACGATGATCCGTGACCTGTCGAACTTTCCCTAGATGGTCAGAAATTGATATTTTTAAAATATTTTGTCTTTTGACTATAAATGACTATTGCATGTGAATTATCACTTTTGAAACTAAAATAAGTGTGTTTAAAGTCATTTTAATGCCTGAAATTGGTCAAAATAGAAGATTCTGAGTAGGAGAAAAAGTCTTTAAAAAGGGCAATTTTGGTCACATTGAGGCTTTAAAAAGTAGTTATGCAACATGAGGCACAATCGAAATAACATTTTGAATCAATTTTTCTACAGTCCAAAAAATCAATTTTCTGATGAAAAACGATGACCCGACCTGTCGAACTTTCTCCAGATGGTCAGAAATGGTAATTTTTTAATGTTTAAGTTTTTTGACTGTAAATGACTATTGCATGTGAATTATCACTTTTGGAACTAATAGAAGTGTGTTTTGAGTCAGTTTAATGCCTGAAATTTGTCGAAATAGAAGCCTCTGAGTAGCAGAAAAAGTCTGTAAAAATGGCAATTTTGGTCACATTGAGGCTTTAAAAAGTAGTTATTCAATATGAGGCACAATCCAAATGACATTCTGACTCAATTTTTCTACAGTCCAAAAAAACAATTTTCTGATGAAAAACGTGACCTGTCGAACTTTCTCCAGATGGTCAAAAATGGTAATATTTTTTAATGTTGAATTTTTTGACTGTAAATGACTATTGCGTGTGAATTATCACTTTTGGAACTAAAATAAGTGTGTTTTGAGTCATTTTAATGCCAAAAATTCGTAAAAATAGAAGCTTCTGAGTAGGAGAAAAAGTCTGTAAAAAGGGCAATTTTGGTCACATTGAGGCTTTAAAAAGTAGTTATTCAACATGAGCCACAATCCTAATGTCAATTTTAATCAATTTTTCTACAGTCCAAAAAATCAATTTTCTAATGAAAAACGATGATCCGTGACCTGTCGAACTTTCACTAGATGGTTTGAAATTAATTTTTTTAAAATATTTTGTGGCAATTACGATCCGGTAAAAAAAATTCCCGTACGACTCGTATCCGGTCTTTTTACCGTACGAATCGTACAAGTGCCGTACAAACTGGCAATCACGATTCGCATGGTAACGAGCCCATACGAGTCGCATTGGGAATAATTCCCCCCACGTCCTTGGGTCGGAAAAAGTGTCCGACACGTCCTCGGACAATTTACCGTACAAACATGAAAAGCGAAGTCCGACCAGGGAATCACGATCCGTCCCGGGCGTCCGAACGTACAACCGTATGGTTAAAAGACCGTCCGCACCGAACTCCTATAGCAACCATGGAGACGTCCAAACAGGTGCCCGGTACGCGCCGTACCCCCCCCAGCCCCCGCATGTACGCGCTGTACCCCCCCCAGCCCCCGCATGTACGCGCCGTACCCCCCCAGCCCCCGCATGTATGCGCCGTACCCCCCCAGCCCCCGCATGTATGTGCCGTACCCCCCCCAGCCCCCGCATGTACGCGACGTACCCCCCCCAGCCCCCGCATGTACGCGCCGTACCCCCCCAGCCCCCGCATGTACGCGCCGTACCCCCCGTGTATGTACACCCGAGTACGTGTCGAACTGTACGTGTCGAACCCCCCCGTGTATGTACACCCGAGTACGTGTCGAACTGTACGGGGGGGTTCGACACGTACTCGGGTGTACATACACGGGGGGTTCGAGACGTACAGTTTGACACGTACTCGGGTGTACATACACGGGGGGGTTCGACACGTACAGTTCGACACGTACTCGGGTGTACATACACGGGGGGTTCAACACGTACAGTTCGACACGTACTCGGGTGTACATACATGGGGGTTCGACGCGTACATGCGGGGGCTGGGGGGGGTAAGGCGCTTACCGGGCCACCTACTCTGGTCGTTTCGCGCCGTACTTCGCATTTCCGGCACTTTTTGGTTGCCGTAAAAATATTGCCGTCCGGACTGCTGTCGGTTCGAATCGTACTTCCTGGGTCGTGAAACGCTGCCTGGAAGCGTCCCGACGTCACGTCGCAGCATTCCCGGATCACATTCGTATGCATATTTTCGTTGGTCGGTGTTTTTTACGATTCGTACGGAAATGGTGTTTCCGTGCGAATCGTAATTCCATGTTTGTAATGTTTTACAACCGGGTACGAGTCGGACGGAGAATACGCTCCGACCGACGGTTCGTACCCGGTTTTTACCGGATCGTAATCGGCACCTTTGTCTTTTGACTATAAATCACTATTGCATGTGATTTAGAACTCTTGGAAATAAAATAAGTGTGTTTAGAGTCATTTTAATGTCTGAAATTGGTCAAAATAGAAGCTTCTGAGTAGGAGAAAAAGTCTGTAAAAATGGCAATTTTGGTCACATTGAGGCTTTAAAAAGTAGTTATTAAACATGAGCCACAATTCAAATGACCTTTTGAATCAATTTTTCTACAGTCCAAAAAATCAGTTTTCTGATGAAAAACGATGATCCGTGAACTGTCGAACTTTCTCTAGATGGTCAGAAATTGAATTTTTTTTATATTTTGTCTTTTGACTGTAAATGACTATTGCATTTGAATTATCACTTTAGGAGCAAAAATAAGTGTGTTTTGAGTCAGTTTAATGCCTGAAATTGGTCGAAATAGAAGCTTCTGAGTAGCAGAAAAAGTCTGTCAAAACGGTAATTTTGGTCACATTGAGGCTTTAAAAAGTAGTTATTCAGTATGAGGCACAATCCAAATGACATTTTGAATCAATTTTTCTACAGTCCAAAAAATCAATTTTCTGATGAAAAACGATGATCAGTGACCTGTCGAAATTTCTTCAGATGGTCACAAATGGTAATTTTTTAATGTTTAATTTTTTTTACTGTAAATGACTATTGCATGTGCATTATCACTTTTGAAACTAAAATAGGTGTGTTTAAAGTCATTTTAATGCCTGAAATTGGTCAAAATAGAAGATTCTGAGTAGGAGAAAAAGACTGTAAAAAGGGCAATTTGGTCACATTGAGGCTTTAAAAAGTAGTTATTAAACATGAGCCACAATCCAAATGACCTTTTGAATCAATTTATCTACAGTCCAAAAAATCAATTTTCTGATGAAAATCGATGATCCGTGACCTGTCGAACTTTCTCTAGATGGTCAGGAATGGTGACTTTTTAATGTTTAGTCTTTTGACTGTAAATAACTATTGTATGTGAATTATCACTCTTTGAACTAAAATATTTGTCTTTAGAGTCATTTTCCTGCCGAAATCAGTCAAAATAGAAGCTTCTGAGTAGTAGGAAAAGTCTGTAAAAATGGCAGTTTTGGTCACTGTGAGGCCTTAAAAATTGGGTATGCAACACACGGCACAATCCAATTGACATTTTGAATCTTTTTTTTTCAGTCCAAAAAATCAATTTTCTGATGAAAAACGATGACCCCGGACCTGTCGAACTTTCTCCAGATGGTCTGTAATGGTGATTTTTTAATGTTTAATCTTTTGACTGTAAATAACTATTGCATGTGAATTATCACTTTTGGATCTAAAATAAGTGTCTTTAGAGTCATTGTATTGCCTGAAATCAGTCAAAATAGAATCTTCTGAGTCGGAGGAAAAGTCTGTAAAAATGGCAGTTTTAGTCACTGGGAGGCCTTAAAAATCGGGTTTGCATCATGAGGCACAATCCAATTGACATTTTGAATCAGTTTTTTGTTCAGTCCCAAAAATCTATTTTCTGATGAAAAACGATGACCTGTCGAACTTTTTACCAGATGGTCAGGAATGGTGATTTTTTAATGATGAGTTTTTTTACTGTAAATACAAATTACATGTTAATTATCACTTTTGGAACTAAAATAAGTGTCTTTAGAATTATTTAACTGCCAGAAATCAGTCAAAATAGAAGCTTCTGAGTAGGAGGAAAACTGTAAAAATTGCAGCTTTGGTCACTGTGAGGCCTTAAAAATTGGTTATTCAACATGAGGCACAATCCAATTGACATTTTGAATCATTTTTTGAACAGGCCAAAAAATCAATTTTCTGATGAAAAACGATGATCCGTGACCTGTCGAAATTTCTTCAGATGGTCACAAATGGTAATTTTTTAATGTTGAATTTTTTGACTGTAAATGACTATTGCATGTGAATTATCACTTTTGAAACTAAAATAAGTGTGTTTAAAGTCATTTTAATGCCTGAAATTGGTCAAAATAGAAGATTCTGAGTAGGAGAAAAAGTCAGTAAAAAGGGCAATTTTGGTCACATTGAGGCTTTAAACATAGTAATTAAACATGAGCCACAATCCAAATGACCGTTTGAATCAATTTTTCTACAATTCAAAAAATCAATTTTCTGATGAAAAATGATGATCCGTGACCTGTCGAACTTTCTCTAGATGGTCAGAAATGAAATTTTTTTTATATTTTGTCTTTTGACTGTAAATGACTATTGCATTGGAATTATCACTTTAGCAGCAAAAATAAGTGTGTTTTGAGTCAGTTCAATGCCTGAAATTTGTCGAAATAGAAGCTTCTGAGTAGCAGAAAAAGTCTGTAAAAATGGCAATTTTGGTCACATTGAGGCTTTAAAAAGTAGTTATTCAATATGAGGCACAATCCAAATGACATTCTGAATCAATTTTTCTACAGTCCAAAAAAACAATTTTCTGATGAAAAACGTGACCTGTCGAACTTTCTCCAGATGGTCAAAAATGGTAATATTTTTTAATGTTGAATTTTTTGACTGTAAATGACTATTGCGTGTGAATTATCACTTTTGGAACTAAAATAAGTGTGTTTTGAGTCATTTTAATGCCAAAAATTCGTAAAAATAGACGCTTCTGAGTAGGAGAAAAAGTCTGTAAAAAGGGCAATTTTGGTCACATTGAGGCTTTAAAAAGTAGTTATTCAACATGAGCCACAATCCTAATGTCAATTTTAATCAATTTTTCTACAGTCCAAAAAATGAATTTTCTAATGAAAAACGATGATCCGTGACCTGTCGAACTTTCCCTAGATGGTCAGAAATTGATTTTTTTAAAATATTTTGTCTTTTGACTATAAATGACTATTGCATGTGAATTATCACTTTTGAAACTAAACTAAGTGTGTTTAAAGTCATTTTAATGCCTAAAATTGGTCAAAATAGAAGATTCTGAGTAGGAGAAAAAGTCTGTAAAAAGGGCAATTTTGGTCACATTGAGGCTTTAAAAAGTAGTTATTCAACATGAGCCACAATCCTAATGTCAATTTTAATCAACTTTTCTACAGTCCAAAAAATCAATTTTCTAATGAAAAACGATGATCCGTGACCTGGCGAACTTTCACTAGATGGTTTGAAATTGATTTTTTAAAAATATTTTGTCTTTTGACTATGAATGAATATTGCATGTGAATTAGAACTCTTGGGAATAAAATAAGTGTGTTTAGAGTCATTTTAATGCCTGAAATTGTTCGAAATAGAAGCTTCTGAGTAGGAGAAAAAGTCTGTAAAAATGGCAATTTTGGTCACATTGAGGCTTTAAAAAGTAGTTATTCAACATGAGCCACAATCCAAATGACATTTTGAATCAATTTTTCAACAGTCCAAAAAATCAATTTTCTGATGAAAAACGATGACCCCGGACCTGTGGCACTTGCTCCAGATGTTCTGTAATGGTGGCTTTTTAATGTTACATTTTTTGACTGTAAATAACTATTGCATGTGAATCATCACTTTTGGATCTAAAATAAGTGTCTTTAGAGTCATTGTATTGCCTGAAATCAGTCAAAATAGAATCTTCTGAGTCGGAGGAAAAGTCTGTAAAAATGGCAGTTTTAGTCACTGGGAGGCCTTAAATATTGGGTTTGCAACATGAGGCACAATCCAATTGACATTTTGAATCAGTTTTTTGTTCAGTCCCAAAAATCTATTTTCTGATGAAAAACGATGACCTGTCGAACTTTTTACCAGATGTTCAGGAATGGTGATTTTTTAATGATGAGTTTTTTGACTGTAAATACAAATTACATGTTAATTATCACTTTTGGAACTAAAATAATTGTCGTTAGAATTATTTTACTGCCAGAAGTAAGTCAAAATAGAAGCTTATGAGTAGGAGGAAAAGTCTGTCAAAATTGCAGTTTTCGTCACTGTGCAGCCATAAAAATTGGTTATGCAACATGAGGCACAATCCAATTGACATTTTGAATAATTTTTTGCAAAGGCCAAAAAATCCATTTTCTCATGAAAAACGATGACTCCGGACTAGCAGAACTTTCTCCAGAAGGTCAGGAATGGTGATTTTTTAATGTTGAGTTTTTTTACTGTAAATAAAAATTACATGTTAATTATCACTTTTGGAAGTAAAATAAGTGTCTTTAGAATTATTTAACTGCCAGAAATCAGTCAAAATAGAAGCTTCTGAGTAGGAGGAAAACTCTGTAAAAATGGCAGCTTTGGTCACTGTGAGGCCTTAAAAATTGGCTATTCAACATGAGGGACAATCCAATTGACATTTTGAATCATTTTTTGAACAGGCCAAAAAATCAATTTTCTGATGAAAAACGATGATCCGTGACCTGTCGAACTTTCTCTAGATGGTCAAAAATGGAAAATGTTTAATATTTTGTCTTTTGACTATAAATGACTATTGCATGTGAATTAGAACCTTTGGAACTAAAATAAGTTTGTTTTGAGTCAGTTTAATGCCTGAAATTGGTTGAAATAGAAGCTTCTGAGTAGCAGAAAAAGTCTGTAAAAATGGCAATTTTGGCCACATTGAGGCTTCAAATAGTAGTTACATAACATGATGCACAATCCAAATGACATTTTGAATCAATTTTTCTACAGTCCAAAAAATCAATTTTCTGATGAAAAACGATGACCCGTGACCTGTCGAACTTTCTTCAGATGGTCAGAAATGGTAATTTTTTAATGTTTAAGTTTTTTGACTGTAAATGACTATTGCATGTGAATTATCACTTTTGGAACTAGTAGAAGTGTGTTTTGAGTCATTTTAATGCCAAAAATTTGTAAAAATAGAAGCTTCTGAGTAGGAGAAAAAGTCTGTAAAAAGGGCAATTTTGGTCACATTGAGGCTTTAAAAAGTAGTTATTCAACATGAGCCACAATCCTAATGTCAATTTTAATCAATTTTTCTGAAGTCCAAAAAATCAATTTTCTAATGAAAAACGATGATCCGTGACCTGTCGAACTTTCCCTAGATGGTCAGAAATTGATTTTTTTTAAATATTTTGTCTTTTGACTCTAAATGACTATTGCATGTGAATTATCACTTTTGAAACTAAAATAAGTGTGTTTAAAGTCATTTTAATGCCTAAAATTGGTCAAAATAGAAGATTCTGAGTAGGAGAAAAAGTCTGTAAAAAGGGCAATTTTGGTCACATTGAGGCCTTAAAAAGTAGTTATTCAACATGAGCCACAATCCTAATGTCAATTTTAATCAATTTTTCTACAGTCCAAAAAATCAATTTTCTAATGAAAAACGATGATCCGTGACCTGGCGAACTTTCACTAGATGGTTTGAAATTGATTTTTTAAAAATATTTTGTCTTTTGACTATGAATGAATATTGCATGTGAATTAGAACTCTTGGGAATAAAATAAGTGTGTTTAGAGTCATTTTAATGCCTGAAATTGGTCAAAATAGAAGCTTCTGAGTAGGAGAAAAAGTCTGTAAAAATTGCAATTTTGGTCGCATTGAGGCTTTAAAAAGTAGTTATTCAACATGAGCCACAATCCAAATGACATTTTGAATCAATTTTTCAACAGTCCAAAAAATCAATTTTCTGATGAAAAACGATGACCCGTGACCTGTCGAACTTTCTCCAGATGGTCAGAAATGGTAATTTTTTAATGTTTAAATTTTTTGACTGTAAATGACTATTGCATGTGAATTATCACTTTTGAAACTAAAAGAAGTTTGTTTTGAGTCAGTTTAATGCCTGAAATCGTGCGAAATAGAAGCTTCTGAGTAGGAGAAAAAGTCTGTAAAAATGGCAATTTTGGTCACATTGAGGCTTTAAAAAGTAGTTATTCAACATGAGCCACAATCCAAATGACATTTTGAATCAATTTTTCTACAGTCCAAAAAATCAATTTTCTGATGAAAAACGATGACCCCGGACCTGTGGCACTTGCTCCAGATGTTCTGTAATGGTGGCTTTTTAATGTTACATTTTTTGACTGTAAATAACTATTGCATGTGAATCATCACTTTTGGATCTAAAATAAGTGTCTTTAGAGTCATTGTATTGCCTGAAATCAGTCAAAATAGAATCTTCTGAGTCGGAGGAAAAGTCTGTAAAAATGGCAGTTTTAGTCACTGGGAGGCCTTAAAAATTGGGTTTGCAACATGAGGCACAATCCAATTGACATTTTGAATCAGTTTTTTGTTCAGTCCCAAAAATCTATTTTCTGATGAAAAATGATGACCTGTCGAACTTTTTACCAGATGTTCAGGAATGGTGATTTTTTAATGATGAGTTTTTTGACTGTAAATACAAATTACATGTTAATTATCACTTTTGGAACTAAAATGATTGTCGTTAGAATTATTTTACTGCCAGAAGTAAGTCAAAATAGAAGCATATGAGTAGGAGGAAAAGTCTGTCAAAATTGCAGTTTTCGTCACTGTGCAGCCATAAAAATTGGTTATGCAACATGAGGCACAATCCAATTGACATTTTGAATCATTTTTTGCAAAGGCCAAAAAATCAATTTTCTCATGAAAAACGATGACTCCGGACTAGCAGAACTTTCTCCAGAAGGTCAGGAATGGTGATTTTTTAATGTTGAGTTTTTTTACTGTAAATAAAAATTACATGTTAATTATCACTTTTGGAAGTAAAATAAGTGTCTTTAGAATTATTTAACTGCCAGAAATCAGTCAAAATAGAAGCTTCTGAGTAGGAGGAAAACTCTGTAAAAATGGCAGCTTTGGTCACTGTGAGGCCTTAAAAATTGGCTATTCAACATGAGGGACAATCCAATTGACATTTTGAATCATTTTTTGAACAGGCCAAAAAATCAATTTTCTGATGAAAAACGATGATCCGTGACCTGTCGAACTTTCTCTAGATGGTCAAAAATGGAAAATGTTTAATATTTTGTCTTTTGACTATAAATGACTATTGCATGTGAATTAGAACCTTTGGAACTAAAATAAGTTTGTTTTGAGTCAGTTTAATGCCTGAAATTGGTTGAAATAGAAGCTTCTGAGTAGCAGAAAAAGTCTGTAAAAATGGCAATTTTGGCCACATTGAGGCTTCAAATAGTAGTTACATAACATGATGCAAAATCCAAATGACATTTTGAATCAATTTTTCTACAGTCCAAAAAATCAATTTTCTGATGAAAAACGATGACCTGTGACCTGTCGAACTATCTCCAGATGGTCAGAAATGGTAATTTTTTAATGTTTAAGTTTTTTGACTGTAAATGACTATTGCATGTGAATTATCACTTTTGGAACTAATAGAAGTGTGTTTTGAGTCATTTTAATGCCAAAAATTTGTAAAAATAGAAGCTTCTGAGTAGGAGAAAAAGTCTGTAAAAAGGGCAATTTTGGTCACATTGAGGCTTTAAAAAGTAGTTATTCAACATGAGCCACAATCCTAATGTCAATTTTAATCAATTTTTCTGAAGTCCAAAAAATCAATTTTCTAATGAAAAACGATGATCCGTGACCTGTCGAACTTTCCCTAGATGGTCAGAAATTGATATTTTTAAAATATTTTGTCTTTTGACTATAAATGACTATTGCATGTGAATTATCACTTTTGAAACTAAAATAAGTGTGTTTAAAGTCATTTTAATGCCTGAAATTGGTCAAAATAGAAGATTCTGAGTAGGAGAAAAAGTCTTTAAAAAGGGCAATTTTGGTCACATTGAGGCTTTAAAAAGTAGTTATGCAACATGAGGCACAATCGAAATAACATTTTGAATCAATTTTTCTACAGTCCAAAAAATCAATTTTCTGATGAAAAACGATGACCCGACCTGTCGAACTTTCTCCAGATGGTCAGAAATGGTAATTTTTTAATGTTTAAGTTTTTTGACTGTAAATGACTATTGCATGTGAATTATCACTTTTGGAACTAATAGAAGTGTGTTTTGAGTCAGTTTAATGCCTGAAATTTGTCGAAATAGAAGCCTCTGAGTAGCAGAAAAAGTCTGTAAAAATGGCAATTTTGGTCACATTGAGGCTTTAAAAAGTAGTTATTCAATATGAGGCACAATCCAAATGACATTCTGACTCAATTTTTCTACAGTCCAAAAAAACAATTTTCTGATGAAAAACGTGACCTGTCGAACTTTCTCCAGATGGTCAAAAATGGTAATATTTTTTAATGTTGAATTTTTTGACTGTAAATGACTATTGCGTGTGAATTATCACTTTTGGAACTAAAATAAGTGTGTTTTGAGTCATTTTAATGCCAAAAATTCGTAAAAATAGAAGCTTCTGAGTAGGAGAAAAAGTCTGTAAAAAGGGCAATTTTGGTCACATTGAGGCTTTAAAAAGTAGTTATTCAACATGAGCCACAATCCTAATGTCAATTTTAATCAATTTTTCTACAGTCCAAAAAATCAATTTTCTAATGAAAAACGATGATCCGTGACCTGTCGAACTTTCACTAGATGGTTTGAAATTAATTTTTTTAAAATATTTTGTGGCAATTACGATCCGGTAAAAAAAATTCCCGTACGACTCGTATCCGGTCTTTTTACCGTACGAATCGTACAAGTGCCGTACAAACTGGCAATCACGATTCGCATGGTAACGAGCCCATACGAGTCGCATTGGGAATAATTCCCCCCACGTCCTTGGGTCGGAAAAAGTGTCCGACACGTCCTCGGACAATTTACCGTACAAACATGAAAAGCGAAGTCCGACCAGGGAATCACGATCCGTCCCGGGCGTCCGAACGTACAACCGTATGGTTAAAAGACCGTCCGCACCGAACTCCTATAGCAACCATGGAGACGTCCAAACAGGTGCCCGGTACGCGCCGTACCCCCCCCAGCCCCCGCATGTACGCGCTGTACCCCCCCCCAGCCCCCGCATGTACGCGCCGTACCCCCCCAGCCCCCGCATGTATGCGCCGTACCCCCCCAGCCCCCGCATGTATGTGCCGTACCCCCCCAGCCCCCGCATGTACGCGACGTACCCCCCCCAGCCCCCGCATGTACGCGCCGTACCCCCCCAGCCCCCGCATGTACGCGCCGTACCCCCCGTGTATGTACACCCGAGTACGTGTCGAACTGTACGTGTCGAACCCCCCCGTGTATGTACACCCGAGTACGTGTCGAACTGTACGGGGGGGTTCGACACGTACTCGGGTGTACATACACGGGGGGTTCGAGACGTACAGTTTGACACGTACTCGGGTGTACATACACGGGGGGGTTCGACACGTACAGTTCGACACGTACTCGGGTGTACATACACGGGGGGTTCAACACGTACAGTTCGACACGTACTCGGGTGTACATACATGGGGGGTTCGACGCGTACATGCGGGGGCTGGGGGGGGTAAGGCGCTTACCGGGCCACCTACTCTGGTCGTTTCGCGCCGTACTTCGCATTTCCGGCACTTTTTGGTTGCCGTAAAAATATTGCCGTCCGGACTGCTGTCGGTTCGAATCGTACTTCCTGGGTCGTGAAACGCTGCCTGGAAGCGTCCCGACGTCACGTCGCAGCATTCCCGGATCACATTCGTATGCATATTTTCGTTGGTCGGTGTTTTTTACGATTCGTACGGAAATGGTGTTTCCGTGCGAATCGTAATTCCATGTTTGTAATGTTTTACAACCGGGTACGAGTCGGACGGAGAATACGCTCCGACCGACGGTTCGTACCCGGTTTTTACCGGATCGTAATCGGCACCTTTGTCTTTTGACTATAAATCACTATTGCATGTGATTTAGAACTCTTGGAAATAAAATAAGTGTGTTTAGAGTCATTTTAATGTCTGAAATTGGTCAAAATAGAAGCTTCTGAGTAGGAGAAAAAGTCTGTAAAAATGGCAATTTTGGTCACATTGAGGCTTTAAAAAGTAGTTATTAAACATGAGCCACAATTCAAATGACCTTTTGAATCAATTTTTCTACAGTCCAAAAAATCAGTTTTCTGATGAAAAACGATGATCCGTGAACTGTCGAACTTTCTCTAGATGGTCAGAAATTGAATTTTTTTTATATTTTGTCTTTTGACTGTAAATGACTATTGCATTTGAATTATCACTTTAGGAGCAAAAATAAGTGTGTTTTGAGTCAGTTTAATGCCTGAAATTGGTCGAAATAGAAGCTTCTGAGTAGCAGAAAAAGTCTGTCAAAACGGTAATTTTGGTCACATTGAGGCTTTAAAAAGTAGTTATTCAGTATGAGGCACAATCCAAATGACATTTTGAATCAATTTTTCTACAGTCCAAAAAATCAATTTTCTGATGAAAAACGATGATCAGTGACCTGTCGAAATTTCTTCAGATGGTCACAAATGGTAATTTTTTAATGTTTAATTTTTTTTACTGTAAATGACTATTGCATGTGCATTATCACTTTTGAAACTAAAATAGGTGTGTTTAAAGTCATTTTAATGCCTGAAATTGGTCAAAATAGAAGATTCTGAGTAGGAGAAAAAGACTGTAAAAAGGGCAATTTGGTCACATTGAGGCTTTAAAAAGTAGTTATTAAACATGAGCCACAATCCAAATGACCTTTTGAATCAATTTATCTACAGTCCAAAAAATCAATTTTCTGATGAAAATCGATGATCCGTGACCTGTCGAACTTTCTCTAGATGGTCAGGAATGGTGACTTTTTAATGTTTAGTCTTTTGACTGTAAATAACTATTGTATGTGAATTATCACTCTTTGAACTAAAATATTTGTCTTTAGAGTCATTTTCCTGCCGAAATCAGTCAAAATAGAAGCTTCTGAGTAGTAGGAAAAGTCTGTAAAAATGGCAGTTTTGGTCACTGTGAGGCCTTAAAAATTGGGTATGCAACACACGGCACAATCCAATTGACATTTTGAATCTTTTTTTTTCAGTCCAAAAAATCAATTTTCTGATGAAAAACGATGACCCCGGACCTGTCGAACTTTCTCCAGATGGTCTGTAATGGTGATTTTTTAATGTTTAATCTTTTGACTGTAAATAACTATTGCATGTGAATTATCACTTTTGGATCTAAAATAAGTGTCTTTAGAGTCATTGTATTGCCTGAAATCAGTCAAAATAGAATCTTCTGAGTCGGAGGAAAAGTCTGTAAAAATGGCAGTTTTAGTCACTGGGAGGCCTTAAAAATCGGGTTTGCATCATGAGGCACAATCCAATTGACATTTTGAATCAGTTTTTTGTTCAGTCCCAAAAATCTATTTTCTGATGAAAAACGATGACCTGTCGAACTTTTTACCAGATGGTCAGGAATGGTGATTTTTTAATGATGAGTTTTTTTACTGTAAATACAAATTACATGTTAATTATCACTTTTGGAACTAAAATAAGTGTCTTTAGAATTATTTAACTGCCAGAAATCAGTCAAAATAGAAGCTTCTGAGTAGGAGGAAAACTGTAAAAATTGCAGCTTTGGTCACTGTGAGGCCTTAAAAATTGGTTATTCAACATGAGGCACAATCCAATTGACATTTTGAATCATTTTTTGAACAGGCCAAAAAATCAATTTTCTGATGAAAAACGATGATCCGTGACCTGTCGAAATTTCTTCAGATGGTCACAAATGGTAATTTTTTAATGTTGAATTTTTTGACTGTAAATGACTATTGCATGTGAATTATCACTTTTGAAACTAAAATAAGTGTGTTTAAAGTCATTTTAATGCCTGAAATTGGTCAAAATAGAAGATTCTGAGTAGGAGAAAAAGTCAGTAAAAAGGGCAATTTTGGTCACATTGAGGCTTTAAACATAGTAATTAAACATGAGCCACAATCCAAATGACCGTTTGAATCAATTTTTCTACAATTCAAAAAATCAATTTTCTGATGAAAAATGATGATCCGTGACCTGTCGAACTTTCTCTAGATGGTCAGAAATGAAAATTTTTTTATATTTTGTCTTTTGACTGTAAATGACTATTGCATTGGAATTATCACTTTAGCAGCAAAAATAAGTGTGTTTTGAGTCAGTTCAATGCCTGAAATTTGTCGAAATGGAAGCTTCTGAGTAGCAGAAAAAGTCTGTAAAAATGGTAATTTTGGTCACATTGAGGCTTTAAAAAGTAGGTATTCAATATGAGGCACAATCCAAATGACATTTTGAATCAATTTTTCTAAAGTCCAAAAAATCAATTTTCTGATGAAAAACGATGATCAGTGACATTTCGAAATTTCTTCAGATGGTCACAAATGGTATTTTTTTAATGTTTGATTTTTTGTCTGTAAATGACTATTGCATGTGAATTATCACTTTTGAAACTAAAACAAGTGTGTTTAAAGTCATTTTAATGCCTGAAATTGGTCGAAATACAAGCTTCTGAGTAGCAGAAAAAGTCTGTAAAAATTGCAATTTTGGTCACATTGAGGCTTTAAAAAGTAGTTATTCAATATGAGGCACAATCCAAATGACATTTTGAATCAATTTTTCTACAGTCCAAAAAATCAATTTTCTGATGAAAAAAGATGATCAGTGACATTTCGAAATTTCTTCAGATGGTCACAAATGGTATTTTTTTAATGTTTGATTTTTTGACTGTAAATGACTATTGCATGTGAATTATCACTTTTGAAACTAAAACAAGTGTGTTTAAAGTCATTTTAATGCCTGAAATTGGTCGAAATAGAAGCTTCTGAGTAGCAGAAAAAGTCTGTAAAAATTGCAATTTTGGTCACATTGAGGCTTTAAAAATAAGTTATTAAACATGAGCCACAATCCAAATGACCTTTTGAATCAATTTTTCTGCAGTCCAAAAAATACATTTTCTGATGAAAAATGATGATCCGTGACCTGTCGAACTTTCTCTAGATAGTCAGAAATGGATTTTTTTTTATATTTTGTCTTTTGACTGTAAATGACTATTGCATGTGAATTATCACTTTAGGAACAAAAATAAGTGTGTTTTGAGTCAGTTTAATGCCTGAAATTGGTCGAAAATGGAAGCTTCTGAGTAGCAGAAAAAGTCTGTAAAAATGGTAATTTTGGTCACATTGAGGCTTTAAAAAGTAGTTATTCAAGATGAGGCACAATCCAAATGACATTATGAATCAATTTTTCTACAGTCCAAAAAATCAATTTTCTGATGAAAAACGATGATCCGTGACCTGTCGAACTTTCCCTAGATGGTCAGAAATTGATTTTTTTTTAAATATTTTGTCTTTTGACTATAAATGACTATTGCATGTGAATTATCACTTTTGAAACTAAAATAAGTGTGTTTAAAGTCATTTTAATGCCTGAAATTTGTCAAAATAGAAGATTCTGAGTAGGAGAAAAAGTCTGTAAAAAGGGCAATTTTGGTCACATTGAGGCTTTAAAAAGTAGTTATGCAACATGAGGCACAATCGAAATGACATTTTGAATCAATTTTTCTACAGTCCAAAAAATCAATTTTCTGATGAAAAACGATGACCCGACCTGTCGAACTTTCTCCAGATGGTCAGAAATGGTAATTTTTTAATGTTTAAGTTTTTGGACTGTAAATGACTATTGCATGTGAATTATCACTTTTGGAACTAATAGAAGTGTGTTTTGAGTCAGTTTAATGCCTGAAATTTGTCGAAATAGAAGCTTCTGAGTAGCAGAAAAAGTCTGTAAAAATGGCAATTTTGGTCACATTGAGGCTTTAAAAAGTAGTTATTCAATATAAGGCACAATCCAAATGACATTCTGACTCAATTTTTCTACAGTCCAAAAAAACAATTTTCTGATGAAAAACGTGACCTGTCGAACTTTCTCCAGATGGTCAAAAATGGTAATATTTTTTAATGTTGAATTGTTTGACTGTAAATGACTATTGCGTGTGAATTATCACTTTTGGAACTAAAATAAGTGTGTTTTGAGTCATTTTAATGACAAAAATTGGTCAAAATAGAAGATTCTGAGTAGGAGAAAAAGTCTGTAAAAATGGCAATTTTGGTCACATTGAGGCTTTAAAAAGTAGTTATTCAACATGAGCCACAATCCAAATGACATTTTGAATCAATTTTTCTACAGTCCAAAAAATCAATTTTCTGATGAAAAACGATGACCCCGGACCTGTGGCACTTGCTCCAGATGTTCTGTAATGGTGGCTTTTTAATGTTACATTTTTTGACTGTAAATAACTATTGCATGTGAATCATCACTTTTGGATCTAAAATAAGTGTCTTTAGAGTCATTGTATTGCCTGAAATCAGTCAAAATAGAATCTTCTGAGTCGGAGGAAAAGTCTGTAAAAATGGCAGTTTTAGTCACTGGGAGGCCTTAAATATTGGGTTTGCAACATGAGGCACAATCCAATTGACATTTTGAATCAGTTTTTTGTTCAGTCCCAAAAATCTATTTTCTGATGAAAAACGATGACCTGTCGAACTTTTTACCAGATGTTCAGGAATGGTGATTTTTTAATGATGAGTTTTTTGACTGTAAATACAAATTACATGTTAATTATCACTTTTGGAACTAAAATAATTGTCGTTAGAATTATTTTACTGCCAGAAGTAAGTCAAAATAGAAGCTTATGAGTAGGAGGAAAAGTCTGTCAAAATTGCAGTTTTCGTCACTGTGCAGCCATAAAAATTGGTTATGCAACATGAGGCACAATCCAATTGACATTTTGAATAATTTTTTGCAAAGGCCAAAAAATCCATTTTCTCATGAAAAACGATGACTCCGGACTAGCAGAACTTTCTCCAGAAGGTCAGGAATGGTGATTTTTTAATGTTGAGTTTTTTTACTGTAAATAAAAATTACATGTTAATTATCACTTTTGGAAGTAAAATAAGTGTCTTTAGAATTATTTAACTGCCAGAAATCAGTCAAAATAGAAGCTTCTGAGTAGGAGGAAAACTCTGTAAAAATGGCAGCTTTGGTCACTGTGAGGCCTTAAAAATTGGCTATTCAACATGAGGGACAATCCAATTGACATTTTGAATCATTTTTTGAACAGGCCAAAAAATCAATTTTCTGATGAAAAACGATGATCCGTGACCTGTCGAACTTTCTCTAGATGGTCAAAAATGGAAAATTTTTAATATTTTGTCTTTTGACTATAAATGACTATTGCATGTGAATTAGAACCTTTGGAACTAAAATAAGTTTGTTTTGAGTCAGTTTAATGCCTGAAATTGGTTGAAATAGAAGCTTCTGAGTAGCAGAAAAAGTCTGTAAAAATGGCAATTTTGGCCACATTGAGGCTTCAAATAGTAGTTACATAACATGATGCACAATCCAAATGACATTTTGAATCAATTTTTCTACAGTCCAAAAAATCAATTTTCTGATGAAAAACGATGACCCGTGACCTGTCGAACTTTCTCCAGATGGTCAGAAATGGTAATTTTTTAATGTTTAAGTTTTTTGACTGTAAATGACTATTGCATGTGAATTATCACTTTTGGAACTAGTAGAAGTGTGTTTTGAGTCATTTTAATGCCAAAAATTTGTAAAAATAGAAGCTTCTGAGTAGGAGAAAAAGTCTGTAAAAAGGGCAATTTTGGTCACATTGAGGCTTTAAAAAGTAGTTATTCAACATGAGCCACAATCCTAATGTCAATTTTAATCAATTTTTCTGAAGTCCAAAAAATCAATTTTCTAATGAAAAACGATGATCCGTGACCTGTCGAACTTTCCCTAGATGGTCAGAAATTGATTTTTTTTAAATATTTTGTCTTTTGACTCTAAATGACTATTGCATGTGAATTATCACTTTTGAAACTAAAATAAGTGTGTTTAAAGTCATTTTAATGCCTAAAATTGGTCAAAATAGAAGATTCTGAGTAGGAGAAAAAGTCTGTAAAAAGGGCAATTTTGGTCACATTGAGGCCTTAAAAAGTAGTTATTCAACATGAGCCACAATCCTAATGTCAATTTTAATCAATTTTTCTACAGTCCAAAAAATCAATTTTCTAATGAAAAACGATGATCCGTGACCTGGCGAACTTTCACTAGATGGTTTGAAATTGATTTTTTAAAAATATTTTGTCTTTTGACTATGAATGAATATTGCATGTGAATTAGAACTCTTGGGAATAAAATAAGTGTGTTTAGAGTCATTTTAATGCCTGAAATTGGTCAAAATAGAAGCTTCTGAGTAGGAGAAAAAGTCTGTAAAAATTGCAATTTTGGTCACATTGAGGCTTTAAAAAGTAGTTATTCAACATGAGCCACAATCCAAATGACATTTTGAATCAATTTTTCAACAGTCCAAAAAATCAATTTTCTGATGAAAAACGATGACCCGTGACCTGTCGAACTTTCTCCAGATGGTCAGAAATGGTAATTTTTTAATGTTTAAATTTTTTGACTGTAAATGACTATTGCATGTGAATTATCACTTTTGAAACTAAAAGAAGTTTGTTTTGAGTCAGTTTAATGCCTGAAATCGTGCGAAATAGAAGCTTCTGAGTAGGAGAAAAAGTCTGTAAAAATGGCAATTTTGGTCACATTGAGGCTTTAAAAAGTAGTTATTCAACATGAGCCACAATCCAAATGACATTTTGAATCAATTTTTCTACAGTCCAAAAAATCAATTTTCTGATGAAAAACGATGACCCCGGACCTGTGGCACTTGCTCCAGATGTTCTGTAATGGTGGCTTTTTAATGTTACATTTTTTGACTGTAAATAACTATTGCATGTGAATCATCACTTTTGGATCTAAAATAAGTGTCTTTAGAGTCATTGTATTGCCTGAAATCAGTCAAAATAGAATCTTCTGAGTCGGAGGAAAAGTCTGTAAAAATGGCAGTTTTAGTCACTGGGAGGCCTTAAAAATTGGGTTTGCAACATGAGGCACAATCCAATTGACATTTTGAATCAGTTTTTTGTTCAGTCCCAAAAATCTATTTTCTGATGAAAAACGATGACCTGTCGAACTTTTTACCAGATGTTCAGGAATGGTGATTTTTTAATGATGAGTTTTTTGACTGTAAATACAAATTACATGTTAATTATCACTTTTGGAACTAAAATGATTGTCGTTAGAATTATTTTACTGCCAGAAGTAAGTCAAAATAGAAGCATATGAGTAGGAGGAAAAGTCTGTCAAAATTGCAGTTTTCGTCACTGTGCAGCCATAAAAATTGGTTATGCAACATGAGGCACAATCCAATTGACATTTTGAATCATTTTTTGCAAAGGCCAAAAAATCAATTTTCTCATGAAAAACGATGACTCCGGACTAGCAGAACTTTCTCCAGAAGGTCAGGAATGGTGATTTTTTAATGTTGAGTTTTTTTACTGTAAATAAAAATTACATGTTAATTATCACTTTTGGAAGTAAAATAAGTGTCTTTAGAATTATTTAACTGCCAGAAATCAGTCAAAATAGAAGCTTCTGAGTAGGAGGAAAACTCTGTAAAAATGGCAGCTTTGGTCACTGTGAGGCCTTAAAAATTGGCTATTCAACATGAGGGACAATCCAATTGACATTTTGAATCATTTTTTGAACAGGCCAAAAAATCAATTTTCTGATGAAAAACGATGATCCGTGACCTGTCGAACTTTCTCTAGATGGTCAAAAATGGAAAATGTTTAATATTTTGTCTTTTGACTATAAATGACTATTGCATGTGAATTAGAACCTTTGGAACTAAAATAAGTTTGTTTTGAGTCAGTTTAATGCCTGAAATTGGTTGAAATAGAAGCTTCTGAGTAGCAGAAAAAGTCTGTAAAAATGGCAATTTTGGCCACATTGAGGCTTCAAATAGTAGTTACATAACATGATGCAAAATCCAAATGACATTTTGAATCAATTTTTCTACAGTCCAAAAAATCAATTTTCTGATGAAAAACGATGACCCGTGACCTGTCGAACTATCTCCAGATGGTCAGAAATGGTAATTTTTTAATGTTTAAGTTTTTTGACTGTAAATGACTATTGCATGTGAATTATCACTTTTGGAACTAATAGAAGTGTGTTTTGAGTCATTTTAATGCCAAAAATTTGTAAAAATAGAAGCTTCTGAGTAGGAGAAAAAGTCTGTAAAAAGGGCAATTTTGGTCACATTGAGGCTTTAAAAAGTAGTTATTCAACATGAGCCACAATCCTAATGTCAATTTTAATCAATTTTTCTGAAGTCCAAAAAATCAATTTTCTAATGAAAAACGATGATCCGTGACCTGTCGAACTTTCCCTAGATGGTCAGAAATTGATATTTTTAAAATATTTTGTCTTTTGACTATAAATGACTATTGCATGTGAATTATCACTTTTGAAACTAAAATAAGTGTGTTTAAAGTCATTTTAATGCCTGAAATTGGTCAAAATAGAAGATTCTGAGTAGGAGAAAAAGTCTTTAAAAAGGGCAATTTTGGTCACATTGAGGCTTTAAAAAGTAGTTATGCAACATGAGGCACAATCGAAATAACATTTTGAATCAATTTTTCTACAGTCCAAAAAATCAATTTTCTGATGAAAAACGATGACCCGACCTGTCGAACTTTCTCCAGATGGTCAGAAATGGTAATTTTTTAATGTTTAAGTTTTTTGACTGTAAATGACTATTGCATGTGAATTATCACTTTTGGAACTAATAGAAGTGTGTTTTGAGTCAGTTTAATGCCTGAAATTTGTCGAAATAGAAGCCTCTGAGTAGCAGAAAAAGTCTGTAAAAAGGGCAATTTTGGTCACATTGAGGCTTTAAAAAGTAGTTATTCAACATGAGCCACAATCCTAATGTCAATTTTAATCAATTTTTCTACAGTCCAAAAAATCAATTTTCTAATGAAAAACGATGGTCCGTGACCTGTCGAACTTTCACTAGATGGTTTGAAATTTATTTTTTTAAAATATTTTGTGGCAATTACGATCCGGTAAAAAAAATTCCCGTACGACTCGTATCCGGTCTTTTTACCGTACGAATCGTACAAGTGCCGTACAAACTGGCAATCACGATTCGCATGGTAAAAAGCCCATACGAGTCGCATTGGGAATAATTCCCCCCACGTCCTTGGGTCGGAAAAAGTGTCCGACACGTCCTCGGACAATTTACCGTACAAACATGAAAAGCGAAGTCCGACCAGGGAATCACGATCCGTCCCGGGCGTCCGAACGTACAACCGTATGGTTAAAAGACCGTCCGCACCGAACTCCTATAGCAACCATGGAGACGTCCAAACAGGTGCCCGGTACGCGCCGTA
This sequence comes from Triturus cristatus, assembly GCF_964204655.1. NCBI lineage: Eukaryota > Metazoa > Chordata > Amphibia > Caudata > Salamandridae > Triturus > Triturus cristatus. The sequence continues at coordinate 162,776,917 of NC_140586.1, forward strand.
CCCCCCCCAGCCCCCGCATGTACGCGCTGTACCCCCCCCAGCCCCCGCATGTACGCGCCGTACCCCCCCAGCCCCCGCATGTATGCGCCGTACCCCCCCAGCCCCCGCATGTATGTGCCGTACCCCCCCCAGCCCCCGCATGTACGCGACGTACCCCCCCCAGCCCCCGCATGTACGCGCCGTACCCCCCCAGCCCCCGCATGTACGCGCCGTACCCCCCGTGTATGTACACCCGAGTACGTGTCGAACTGTACGTGTCGAACCCCCCCGTGTATGTACACCCGAGTACGTGTCGAACTGTACGGGGGGGTTCGACACGTACTCGGGTGTACATACACGGGGGGTTTGAGACGTACAGTTTGACACGTACTCGGGTGTACATACACGGGGGGTTCGACACGTACAGTTCGACACGTACTCGGGTGTACATACACGGGGGGTTCAACACGTACAGTTCGACACGTACTCGGGTGTACATACATGGGGGGTTCGCCGCGTACATGCGGGGGCTGGGGGGGGTAAGGCGCTTACCGGGCCACCTACTCTGGTCGTTTCGCGCCGTACTTCGCATTTCCGGCACTTTTTGGTTGCCGTAAAAATATTGCCGTCCGGACTGCTGTCGGTTCGAATCGTACTTCCTGGGTCGTGAAACGCTGCCTGGAAGCGTCCCGACGTCACGTCGCAGCATTCCCGGATCACATTCGTATGCATATTTTCGTTGGTCGGTGTTTTTTACGATTCGTACGGAAATGGTGTTTCCGTGCGAATCGTAATTCCATGTTTGTAATGTTTTACAACCGGGTACGAGTCGGACGGAGAATACGCTCCGACCGACGGTTCGTACCCGGTTTTTACCGGATCGTAATCGGCACCTTTGTCTTTTGACTATAAATCACTATTGCATGTGATTTAGAACTCTTGGAAATAAAATAAGTGTGTTTAGAGTCATTTTAATGTCTGAAATTGGTCAAAATAGAAGCTTCTGAGTAGGAGAAAAAGTCTGTAAAAATGGCAATTTTGGTCACATTGAGGCTTTAAAAAGTAGTTATTAAACATGAGCCACAATTCAAATGACCGTTTGAATCAATTTTTCTACAGTCCAAAAAATCAGTTTTCTGATGAAAAACGATGATCCGTGAACTGTCGAACTTTCTCTAGATGGTCAGAAATTGAATTTTTTTTATATTTTGTCTTTTGACTGTAAATGACTATTGCATTTGAATTATCACTTTAGGAGCAAAAATAAGTGTGTTTTGAGTCAGTTTAATGCCTGAAATTGGTCGAAATAGAAGCTTCTGAGTAGCAGAAAAAGTCTGTCAAAACGGTAATTTTGGTCACATTGAGGCTTTAAAAAGTAGTTATTCAGTATGAGGCACAATCCAAATGACATTTTGAATCAATTTTTCTACAGTCCAAAAAATCAATTTTCTGATGAAAAACGATGATCAGTGACCTGTCGAAATTTCTTCAGATGGTCACAAATGGTAATTTTTTAATGTTTAATTTTTTTTACTGTAAATGACTATTGCATGTGCATTATCACTTTTGAAACTAAAATAGGTGTGTTTAAAGTCATTTTAATGCCTGAAATTGGTCAAAATAGAAGATTCTGAGTAGGAGAAAAAGTCTGTAAAAAGGGCAATTTGGTCACATTGAGGCTTTAAAAAGTAGTTATTAAACATGAGCCACAATCCAAATGACCTTTTGAATCAATTTATCTACAGTCCAAAAAATCAATTTTCTGATGAAAATCGATGATCCGTGACCTGTCGAACTTTCTCTAGATGGTCAGGAATGGTGACTTTTTAATGTTTAGTCTTTTGACTGTAAATAACTATTGTATGTGAATTATCACTCGTTGAACTAAAATATTTGTCTTTAGAGTCATTTTCCTGCCGAAATCAGTCAAAATAGAAGCTTCTGAGTAGTAGGAAAAGTCTGTAAAAATGGCAGTTTTGGTCACTGTGAGGCCTTAAAAATTGGGTATGCAACACACGGCACAATCCAATTGACATTTTGAATCTTTTTTTTTCAGTCCAAAAAATCAATTTTCTGATGAAAAACGATGACCCCGGACCTGTCGAACTTTCTCCAGATGGTCTGTAATGGTGATTTTTTAATGTTTAATCTTTTGACTGTAAATAACTATTGCATGTGAATTATCACTTTTGGATCTAAAATAAGTGTCTTTAGAGTCATTGTATTGCCTGAAATCAGTCAAAATAGAATCTTCTGAGTCGGAGGAAAAGTCTGTAAAAATGGCAGTTTTAGTCACTGGGAGGCCTTAAAAATCGGGTTTGCATCATGAGGCACAATCCAATTGACATTTTGAATCAGTTTTTTGTTCAGTCCCAAAAATCTATTTTCTGATGAAAAACGATGACCTGTCGAACTTTTTACCAGATGGTCAGGAATGGTGATTTTTTAATGATGAGTTTTTTTACTGTAAATACAAATTACATGTTAATTATCACTTTTGGAACTAAAATAAGTGTCTTTAGAATTATTTAACTGCCAGAAATCAGTCAAAATAGAAGCTTCTGAGTAGGAGGAAAACTGTAAAAATTGCAGCTTTGGTCACTGTGAGGCCTTAAAAATTGGTTATTCAACATGAGGCACAATCCAATTGACATTTTGAATCATTTTTTGAACAGGCCAAAAAATCAATTTTCTGATGAAAAACGATGATCCGTGACCTGTCGAAATTTCTTCAGATGGTCACAAATGGTAATTTTTTAATGTTGAATTTTTTGACTGTAAATGACTATTGCATGTGAATTATCACTTTTGAAACTAAAATAAGTGTGTTTAAAGTCATTTTAATGCCTGAAATTGGTCAAAATAGAAGATTCTGAGTAGGAGAAAAAGTCAGTAAAAAGGGCAATTTTGGTCACATTGAGGCTTTAAACATAGTAATTAAACATGAGCCACAATCCAAATGACCGTTTGAATCAATTTTTCTACAATTCAAAAAATCAATTTTCTGATGAAAAATGATGATCCGTGACCTGTCGAACTTTCTCTAGATGGTCAGAAATGAATTTTTTTTTATATTTTGTCTTTTGACTGTAAATGACTATTGCATTGGAATTATCACTTTAGCAGCAAAAATAAGTGTGTTTTGAGTCAGTTCAATGCCTGAAATTTGTCGAAATGGAAGCTTCTGAGTAGCAGAAAAAGTCTGTAAAAATGGTAATTTTGGTCACATTGAGGCTTTAAAAAGTAGGTATTCAATATGAGGCACAATCCAAATGACATTTTGAATCAATTTTTCTAAAGTCCAAAAAATCAATTTTCTGATGAAAAACGATGATCAGTGACATTTCGAAATTTCTTCAGATGGTCACAAATGGTATTTTTTTAATGTTTGATTTTTTGTCTGTAAATGACTATTGCATGTGAATTATCACTTTTGAAACTAAAACAAGTGTGTTTAAAGTCATTTTAATGCCTGAAATTGGTCGAAATACAAGCTTCTGAGTAGCAGAAAAAGTCTGTAAAAATTGCAATTTTGGTCACATTGAGGCTTTAAAAAGTAGTTATTCAATATGAGGCACAATCCAAATGACATTTTGAATCAATTTTTCTACAGTCCAAAAAATCAATTTTCTGATGAAAAAAGATGATCAGTGACATTTCGAAATTTCTTCAGATGGTCACAAATGGTATTTTTTTAATGTTTGATTTTTTGACTGTAAATGACTATTGCATGTGAATTATCACTTTTGAAACTAAAACAAGTGTGTTTAAAGTCATTTTAATGCCTGAAATTGGTCGAAATAGAAGCTTCTGAGTAGCAGAAAAAGTCTGTAAAAATTGCAATTTTGGTCACATTGAGGCTTTAAAAATAAGTTATTAAACATGAGCCACAATCCAAATGACCTTTTGAATCAATTTTTCTGCAGTCCAAAAAATACATTTTCTGATGAAAAATGATGATCCGTGACCTGTCGAACTTTCTCTAGATAGTCAGAAATGGATTTTTTTTTATATTTTGTCTTTTGACTGTAAATGACTATTGCATGTGAATTATCACTTTAGGAACAAAAATAAGTGTGTTTTGAGTCAGTTTAATGCCTGAAATTGGTCGAAAATGGAAGCTTCTGAGTAGCAGAAAAAGTCTGTAAAAATGGTAATTTTGGTCACATTGAGGCTTTAAAAAGTAGTTATTCAATATGAGGCACAATCCAAATGACATTATGAATCAATTTTTCTACAGTCCAAAAAATCAATTTTCTGATGAAAAACGATGATCCGTGACCTGTCGAACTTTCCCTAGATGGTCAGAAATTGATTTTTTTTTAAATATTTTGTCTTTTGACTATAAATGACTATTGCATGTGAATTATCACTTTTGAAACTAAAATAAGTGTGTTTAAAGTCATTTTAATGCCTGAAATTTGTCAAAATAGAAGATTCTGAGTAGGAGAAAAAGTCTTTAAAAAGGGCAATTTTGGTCACATTGAGGCTTTAAAAAGTAGTTATGCAACATGAGGCACAATCGAAATGACATTTTGAATCAATTTTTCTACAGTCCAAAAAATCAATTTTCTGATGAAAAACGATGACCCGACCTGTCGAACTTTCTCCAGATGGTCAGAAATGGTAATTTTTTAATGTTTAAGTTTTTGGACTGTAAATGACTATTGCATGTGAATTATCACTTTTGGAACTAATAGAAGTGTGTTTTGAGTCAGTTTAATGCCTGAAATTTGTCGAAATAGAAGCTTCTGAGTAGCAGAAAAAGTCTGTAAAAATGGCAATTTTGGTCACATTGAGGCTTTAAAAAGTAGTTATTCAATATAAGGCACAATCCAAATGACATTCTGACTCAATTTTTCTACAGTCCAAAAAAACAATTTTCTGATGAAAAACGTGACCTGTCGAACTTTCTCCAGATGGTCAAAAATGGTAATATTTTTTAATGTTGAATTGTTTGACTGTAAATGACTATTGCGTGTGAATTATCACTTTTGGAACTAAAATAAGTGTGTTTTGAGTCATTTTAATGACAAAAATTCGTAAAAATAGAAGCTTCTGAGTAGGAGAAAAAGTCTATAAAAAGGGCAATTTTGGTCACATTGAGGCTTTAAAAAGTAGTTATTCAACATGAGCCACAATCCTAATGCCAATTTTAATCAATTTTTCTACAGTCCAAAAAATCAATTTTCTAATGAAAAACGATGATCCGTGACCTGTCGAACTTTCACTAGATAGTTTGAAATTGATTTTTTTAAAATATTTTGTGGCAATTACGATCCGGTAAAAAAAATTCCCGTACGACTCGTATCCGGTCTTTTTACCGTACGAATCGTACAAGTGCCGTACAAACTGGCAATCACGATTCGCATGGTAAAAAGCCCATACGAGTCGCATTGGGAATAATTCCCCCCACGTCCTCGGGTCGGAAAAAGTGTCCGACACGTCCTCGGACGATTTACCGTACAAACATGAAAAGCGAAGTCCGACCGGGGAATCACGATCCGTCCCGGGCGTCCGAACGTACAACCGTATGGTTAAAAGACCGTCCGCACCGAACTCCTATAGCAACCATGGAGATGTCCAAACAGGTGCCCGGTACGCGCCGTACCCCCCCCAGCCCCCGCATGTACGCGCCGTACCCCCCCCAGCCCCCGCATGTTCGCGCCATACCCGCCCCAGCCCCCGCATTTATGCGCCGTACCCCCCCCCAGCCCCCGCATGTACGCGCCGTACCCCCCCAGCCCCCGCATGTACGCGATGTACCCCCCCAGCCCCCGCATGTATGCGCCGTACCCCCCGTGTATGTACACCTGAGTACGTGTCGAACTGTACGTGTCGAACCCCCCCGTGTATGTACACCCGAGTACGTGTCGAACTGTACGGGGGGGTTCGACACGTACTCGGGTGTACATACACGGGGGTTCGACACGTACAGTTTGACACGTACTCGGGTGTACATACATGGGGGGTTCGACACGTACAGTTCGACACGTACTCGGGTGTACATACACGGGGGGTTCGACACGTACAGTTCGACATGTACTCGGGTGTACATACATGGGGGGTTCGACGCATACATGCGGGGGCTGGGGGGGGTACGGCGCTTACCGGGCCACCTACTCTGGTCGTTTCGCGCCGTACTTCGCATTTCCGGCACTTTTTGGGTGCCGTAAAAATATTGCCGTCCGGACTGCTGTCGGTTTGAATCGTACTTCCTGGGTCGTGAAACGCTGCCTGGAAGCGTCCCGACGTCACGTCGCAGCATTCCCGGATCACATTCGTATGCATATTTTCGTCGGTCGGTGTTTTTTACGATTCGTACGGAAATGGTGTTTCCGTGCGAATCGTAATTCCATGTTTGTAATGTTTTACAACCGGGTACGAGTCGGACGGAGAATACGCTCCGACCGACGGTTCGTACCCGGTTTTTACCGGATCGTAATCGGCACCTTTGTCTTTTGACTATAAATGACTATTGCATGTGAATTAGAACTCTTGGAAATAAAATAAGTGTGTTTAGAGTCATTTTAATGTCTGAAATTGGTCAAAATAGAAGCTTCTGAGTAGGAGAAAAAGTCTGTAAAAATGGCAATTTTGGTCACATTGAGGCTTTAAAAAGTAGTTATTAAACATGAGCCACAATTCAAATGACCTTTTGAATCAATTTTTCTACAGTCCAAAAAATCAGTTTTCTGATGAAAAACGATGATCCGTGAACTGTCGAACTTTCTCTAGATGGTCAGAAATTGAATTTTTTTTATATTTTGTCTTTTGACTGTAAATGACTATTGCATTTGAATTATCACTTTAGGAGCAAAAATAAGTGTGTTTTGAGTCAGTTTAATGCCTGAAATTGGTCGAAATAGAAGCTTCTGAGTAGCAGAAAAAGTCTGTCAAAATGGTAATTTTGGTCACATTGAGGCTTTAAAACGTAGTTATTCAGTATGAGGCACAATCCAAATGACATTTTGAATCAATTTTTCTACAGTCCAAAAAATCAATTTTCTGATGAAAAACGATGATCAGTGACCTGTCGAAATTTCTTCAGATGGTCACAAATGGTAATTTTTTAATGTTTAATTTTTTTTACTGTAAATGACTATTGCATGTGAATTAACACTTTTGAAACTAAAATAGGTGTGTTTAAAGTCATTTTAATGCCTGAAATTGGTCAAAATAGAAGATTCTGAGTAGGAGAAAAAGTCTGTAAAAAGGGCAATTTGGTCACATTGAGGCTTTAAAAAGTAGTTATTAAACATGAGCCACAATCCAAATGACCTTTTGAATCAATTTATCTACAGTCCAAAAAATCAATTTTCTGATGAAAATCGATGATCCGTGACCTGTCGAACTTTCTCTAGATGGTCAGGAATGGTGACTTTTTAATGTTTAGTCTTTTGACTGTAAATAACTATTGTATGTGAATTATCACTTTTTGAACTAAAATATTTGTCTTTAGAGTCATTTTCCTGCCGAAATCAGTCAAAATAGAAGCTTCTGAGTAGTAGGAAAAGTCTGTAAAAATGGCAGTTTTGGTCACTGTGAGGCCTTAAAAATTGGGTATGCAACACACGGCACAATCCAATTGACATTTTGAATCTTTTTTTGTTCAGTCCAAAAAATCAATTTTCTGATGAAAAACGATGACCCCGGACCTGTCGAACTTTCTCCAGATGGTCTGTAATGGTGATTTTTTAATGTTTAATCTGTTGACTGTAAATAACTATTGCATGTGAATTATCACTTTTGGATCTAAAATAAGTGTCTTTAGAGTCATTGTATTGCCTGAAATCAGTCAAAATAGAATCTTCTGAGTCGGAGGAAAAGTCTGTAAAAATGGCAGTTTTAGTCACTGGGAGGCCTTAAAAATTGGGTTTGCATCATGAGGCACAATCCAATTGACATTTTGAATCAGTTTTTTGTTCAGTCCCAAAAATCTATTTTCTGATGAAAAACGATGACCTGTCGAACTTTTTACCAGATGGTCAGGAATGGTGATTTTTTAATGATGAGTTTTTTGACTGTAAATACAAATTACATGTTAATTATCACTTTTGGAACTAAAATAAGTGTCTTTAGAATGATCTTACTGCCAGAAGTCAGTCAAAATAGAAGCTTATGAGTAGGAGGAAAAGTCTGTAAAAATTGCAGTTTTCGTCACTGTGCGGCCATAAAAATTGGTTATGCAACATGAGGCACAATCCAATTGACATTTTGAATCATTTTTTGCAAAGGCCAAAAACAATTTTCTCATGAAAAACGATGACTCCGGACTAGCAGAACTTTCTCCAGAAGGTCAGGAATGGTGATTTTTTAATGTTGAGTTTTTTACTGTAAATAAAAATTGCATGTTAATTATCACTTTTGGAAGTAAAATAAGTGTCTTTAGAATTATTTAACTGCCACAAATCAGTCAAAATAGAAGCTTCTGAGTAGGAGAAAAACTGTAAAAATTGCAGCTTTGGTCACTGTGAGGCCTTAAAAATTGGTTATTCAACATGAGGCACAATCCAATTGACATTTTGAATAATTTTTTGAACAGGCCAAAAAATCAATTTTCTGATGAAAAACGATGATCCGTGACCTGTCGAAATTTCTTCAGATGGTCACAAATGGTAATTTTTTAATGTTTAATTTTTTGACTGTAAATGACTATTGCATGTGAATTATCACTTTTGAAACTAAAATAAGTGTCAAAATAGAAGATTCTGAGTAGGAGAAAAAGTCAGTAAAAAGGGCAATTTTGGTCACATTGAGGCTTTAAACATAGTTATTAAACATGAGCCACAATCCAAATGACCGTTTGAATCAATTTTTCTACAATTCAAAAAATCAATTTTCTGATGAAAAATGATGATCCGTGACCTGTCGAACTTTCTCTAGATAGTCAGAAATGGATTTTTTTTTATATTTTGTCTTTTGACTGTAAATGACTATTGCATGTGAATTATCACTTTAGGAGCAAAAATAAGTTTGTTTTGAGTCAGTTTAATGCCTGAAATTGGTCGAAAATGGAAGCTTCTGAGTAGCAGAAAAAGTCTGTAAAAATGGTAATTTTGGTCACATTGAGGCTTTAAAAAGTAGTTATGCAACATGAGGCACAATCGAAATGACATTTTGAATCAATTTTTCTACAGTCCAAAAAATCAATTTTCTGATGAAAAACGATGTCCCGACCTGTCGAACTTTCTCCAGATGGTCAGAAATGGTAATTTTTTAATGTTTAAGTTTTTTGACTGTAAATGACTATTGCAAGTGAATTATCACTTTTGGAACTAATACAAGTGTGTTTTGAGTCAGTTTAATGCCTGAAATTTGTCGAAAAAAAAGCTTCTGAGTAGCAGAAAAAGTCTGTAAAAATTGCAATTTGTTCAAATTGAGGCTTTAAAAAGTAGTTATTCAACATGAGGCACAATCCAAATGACATTTTGAATCAATTTTTCTACAGTCCAAAAAATCAATTTTCTGATGAAAAACGATGACCCGTGACCTGTCGAACTTTCTGCAGATGGTTAAAAATGGTAATTTTTTTAATGTTTAATTTTTTGACTTCAAATGACAATTGCGTGTGAATTATCACATTTGGAACTAAAATAAGTGTGTTTTGAGTCAGTTTGATGCCTGAAATTGGTCAAAATAGAAGCTTCTGAGTAGCAGAAAAAGTCTGTAAAAATTGCAATTTTGGTCACATTGAGGCTTTAAAAAGTGGTGATTAAACATGAGCCACAATCCAAATGACCTTTTGAATCAATTTTTCTACAGTCCAAAAAAATCAATTTTCTGATGAAAAACGATGATCCGTGACCTGTCGAACTTTCTCTAGATGGTCAGAAATGGAATTTTTTTTATATTTTGTCTTTTGACTGTAAATGACTATTGCATGTGAATTATCACTTTAGGAGCAAAAATAAGTGTGTTTTGAGTCAGTTTAATGCCTGAAATTGGTCGAAAATGGAAGCTTCTGAGTAGCAGAAAAAGTCTGTAAAAATGGTAATTTTGGTCACATTGAGGCTTTAAAAAGTAGTTATTAAACATGAGCCACAATCCAAATGACCTTTTGAATCAATTTTTCTACAATCCAAAAAATCAATTTTCTGATGAAAAACGATGATCCGTGACCTGTCAAACTTTCTCCAGATGGTCAAAAATGGTAAGTTTTTTTAATCTTAAAGTTTTTTGACTGTAAATGACTATTGCATGTGAATTATCACTTTTGAAACTAAAATAAGTGTGTTTAAAGTCATTTTAATGCCTGAAATTGGTCAAAATAGAAGCTTCTGAGTAGCAGAAAAAGTCTGTAAAAATTGCAATTTTGGTCACATTGAGGCTTTAAAAAGTGGTGATTAAACATGAGCCACAATCCAAATGACCTTTTGAATCAATTTTTCTACAGTCCAAAAAATCAATTTTCTGATGAAAAACGATGATCCGTGACCTGTCGAACTTTCTCTAGATGGTCAGAAATGGAATTTTTTTTATATTTTGTCTTTTGACTGTAAATGACTATTGCATGTGAATTATCACTTTAGGAGCAAAAATAAGTGTGTTTGAGTCAGTTTAATGCCTGAAATTGGTCGAAAATGGAAGCTTCTGAGTAGCAGAAAAAGTCTGTAAAAATGGTAATTTTGGTCACATTGAGGCTTTAAAAAGTAGTTATTCAATATGAGGCACAATCCAAATGACATTTTGAATCAATTTTTCTACAGTCCAAAAAATCAATTTTCTGATGAAAAACGATGATCAGTGACCTGTCGAAATTTCTTCAGATGCTCACAAATGGTAATTTTTTAATGTTTAATTTTTTGACTGTAAATGACTATTGCATGTGAATTATCACTTTTGAAACTAAAATAAGTGTGTTTAAAGACATTTTAATGCCTGAAATTGGTCAAAATAGAAGATTCTGAGTAGGAGAAAAAGTCTGTAAAAAGGGCAATTTTGGTCACATTGAGGCTTTAATTAGTAGTTATTCAACATGAGCCACAATCCAAATGACATTTTGAATCAATTTTTCAACAGTCCAAAAAATCAATTTTCTGATGAAAAACGATGACCCGTGACCAGTCGAACTTTCTCCAGATGGTCAGAAATAGTAATTTTTTAATATTTAAATTTTTTGACTGTTAATGACTATTGCATGTGAATTATCACTTTTGAAACTAAAAGAAGTTTGTTTTGAGTCAGTTTAATGCCTGAAATTGTTCGAAATAGAAGCTTCTGAGTAGCAGTAAAAAGTCTGTAAAAATGGCAATTTTGGTCACATTGAGGCTTTAAAAAGTAGTTATACAACATGAGGCACAATCCAAATGACATTTTGAATCAATTTTCCTACAGTCCAAAGAATCAATTTTCTGATGAAAAACGATGACCCCGGACCTGTGGCACTTTCTCCAGATGTTCTGTAATGGTGACTTTTTAAGGTTAAATTTATTGACTGTAAATAACTATTGCATGTGAATTATCACTTTTGGATCTAAAATAAGTGTCTTTACAGTCATTGTTATGCCTGAAATCAGTCAAAATAGAAGCTTCTGATTTGGAGGAAAAGTCTGTAAAAATGACAGTTTTCGACACTCTGCGGCCTTAAAAATTAGTTTTTCAACAGAGGCACAATCCAATTGATATTTTAAATCATTTTTTGTACAGTCCAAAAAATAAATTTTCTGATGAAAAACGATAACCCCGGACCTGTCGACCTTTCTTCAGATGGTCTGTAATGGTGATTTTTAATGTTTAGTCTTTTTTTTTTTTTTTTTGAAACCGTTTATTACAGAATCCAAAAAATATACAAAGATGGGCCTACAACCTTCAGGCCGGCCGCTAGCAAACAGAAGGAGCATGTAATACAGACAATAGAACGCACGCTGCGGCAAAAGGGAATTCACAGGAGTTGAAAGAGGCGTTGGCAGCCACACCATCCGGACCCCACACGACGGTTTCATTTTTATATAAATAACAACAAAAAACAAGTCCACAAGGCAACCCACAGTCGGAAACAACAGCATGTGCTCCCCTAGGGGGGGGACCCCGCCGATTCATAGGAATATCGAGGGGGGGAATAGGTCAGGACGGGGAAATGTTTAGTCTTTTGACTGTAAATAGCTATTACATGTGAATTATCACTTTTGGAACTAAAATAATTGTCTTTAGAGTCATTTTACTGCCCGAAATCAATCAAAATAGAAGCTTCTGTGTAGGAGGAAATGTCTGTAAAAATGGCAGTTTTGGTAACTGTGAGGCCTTAAAAATTGGGTATGCAACATGAGGCACAATCCAATTCACATTTTGAATAATTTTTTGGACTGTCCAAAAAATCAATTTTCTGATGAAAAACGATGACCCTGGACCTGTCGCACTTTCTCCTGATGGTCTGTTATTGTGATTTTTTTATGTTTAATCTTTTGACTGTAAATAACTATTGCATGTGAATTATCATTTTTGGAACTAAAATAAGTGTCATTAGAGTCATTTTCCTGCCGAAATCGTTCTAAATAGTAGATTTTGAGTAGGAGGAAAAGTCTGTAAAATTGGCATTTTTGGTCACTGTGAGGCCTTAAAAATTGGTTATGCAACATGAGGCACAATCCAATTGACATTTTGAATAATTTTTTGTACAGTCCAAAAAATCCATTTTCTGATGAAAAACTATGACCCCGGACTTGTCGAACTTTCTCCAGATAGTCTGGAATGGTGATTTTTTAATCTTTAGTCTTTTGACTTTAAATAACTATTGCATATGAATTATCACTTTGGGAACTAAAATAAGTGTCTTTGATGTCATTTTACTGCCTGAAATCAGTCAAAATAAAATCTTCTGAGTAGAAGGAAAAGTCTATAAAAATGGCAGTTGTAGTCACTGTGAGGCCTTAAAAATTAGTTTTTCAACATGAGGCACAATCCAATTGACATTTTGAATCAGTTTTTTGTACAGTCCAAAAAATTAATTTTCTGATGAAAAATGATGAACTTTCTCCAGATGGTCAGAAATGGTAATTTTTTAATGTTTAGACTTTTGACTGGAAATAACTATTGCATATGTATTATCATTTTTGGAACTCTGCATTTCATTTAAGATATGAAGGAAGTTCTCCTGGCTCATTCTCACGTAGGGAGTCAGCATATAGTGTAGTGATCAAGCCCTTGCGGTCTTCTCCCGCCAGCACTGCCTGCAGTGCTCGCAGCGGCTGTGGTTCAGTCGGATAGGCAGGGTAGATTGCTCTGACCGCCTGTCGCACCCTTACAAATGTGAAGCTCAGCCTGAACATCTGGCAGCGATCGGAACTGGCACTGTTTGTATAGGTCACCCATCTGCACTACGACAATCGTCTGCAGCGCACGCAAAGCAAAGCGCTTCCGTGCCGCAGAGATATCTGGATGCTTGGCCACGGGCAGATTAGAGGCATAAAGGTAGTCTAGCTGTGCCCTTCAAGCAAGGGCCTGTCAGGTCCAGGTGGTACATAGTACTGGGTTAATCTCTGCCCTGGGGCCGCCACCACCACCCAAGAGGGCTGCAGCCACAAGTGGCAACGGGAGAATTGCATCAGCCTCTATCGCCGTGTGGGGTAGGAACCGCTGCGGGTAAAACCAATAGTGCGTGAAATGCGCTTGGGCGCACAAATAGTAGAGACGCATGTCCGGTGCCTCAAAGCCGCCACGGTCAAATGGTTGTACAAGAGAGTTCCAGCTACATTGTGGTTTTTTACCTCCCCAGACAAACGACAATAAGGCAGACTGTAGTGTTTTAAAAATGGATAGGTTCAGACGTATAGAAATATTCACAAAGAGATACAATAATTTGGGTAAGATGATCATTTTGGACACCGCAATGCGGTCCGCAAGCGAGACGGGAAGCTGGGCCAAGCGCTCAGCCTTATCTGTGATTTGTGAAATGGTGCGACCATAGTTCATGGAGATTACCTGCTCAGGGTCCCTATGTAGCCAGATACCCAGGTATTTCACCGGGTTCTGAGTCCAGGACAGTGGGAAGTCCAGTTCAATCTCACAAGTGCCGGCTGTCAGGGTAAACTCCGTCTACTTGGCCCAGTTATTCCCTAAGCCGGAGAAACCATCAGATTTCACATATTCGCATAGCAATGCTGGGAGGTAGGTTGCAGGTTCGCGAACATACAAAAGCATGTCATCTGCATAAAGCGAGACTACCAGCGGGCGCTGTCGGAAAAGCAATGCCGCTGATGCATGCAACTGGCATAGCTTGCAAGCTAGAGGTTCTAAAGCCAGAGAAAATAGCGTCGGTGACTGGGGACAACCCTGCTGTGTACCCCTGCCAATGGGAAAGACCAAGGACACCCAGTCATTTACACGAACCCTGGCTACCGGCTCGGTATAGAGGACTCTGATCCACTGGAGGAAGAAGGGGGGGGATACCCATTCTCGTGAGAATAGTAAACATGTAATCCCATTGAAGGAAATCAAATGCCTTTGCTGCGTCAAGCAGCACCACTACGGCCTGAAAGTCAGATTCAAAATTGTGCAGCGTGGCGAACAACATGCGGAGATTGTGCGTGGTGGACTGGGCGGGCACAAACCCTGACTGGTCAGGAAGTACCAGCATTGGAACAAGGGGCTGCAGCGGGAGAGCAATCATTTTGGCCAATATCTTAGCATCAATGTTAATAATTAAGAGGGGCCTGTAGGAGTCACAGCGATTAGATGCCTTATCAGGCTTCAACAGCATAACTAAAAGGGCTTCTCTTAAGGGGCCGGGAGACGACCCGTGTCATACTCCTCGGCGTATACCACAAGAAGTCTGGGGCCTAACATATCCGCATACGCCTTGTAAAACTCACTAGGGAGCTCGTCCAATCCTGCAGCCTTACAAGTGGGAAGGGACATAATAGCCAGTTTCCTCCTCATCAAAAGGTTGCGTGAGATATTCCCTGTCAGTGGAAGACAGCCACCCAAGGGCAACGTCGTCTAAATAAGTGTGTATATCGCCCTGCTGTACCACGGTCCTATTTTCATATAATTTGGTATAGAAGTCGAGTATGGTCCCACTAATTTCAGCTGTAGTGTGTTGTGCCTCCCCCGCCTCGTCAAGGATCTCCGTAATGGAGTCCTGGCAATGTGGGGCAGCCAGCTTCTGGGCGAGGTGTGCCCCCCTTGCCGTAATACCGAGCCTTACTGCGTTGAGATCTATGGGTTATCCCTTGATCAACAGTATTGTTGTGCTCAGTGACCAGCTCCCGGATCGCCGAGAGTGTAGATGGGGAGGGGTCCGATTCGTAGGATTGTTCTAAAGTGGAACTTTCTGTAGCTAATTTATTGATCCTACGTCTCAAGTCCCCCGCTTGCGCCCCCATGCGCCCCCTAATAGTCGCCTTAAACGCTTCCCAGAGAACGCCTGCGCTGTCAACTGAACCCTTGTTTTCCTTAAAATAATTATGGATCGCCTCCCTTATAGTGTGTTTAAAGACAGGGTCAGATAGTGAGGATGACTGCAGACACCAATTGCATGGAGGCCGCTCGCATGCAGGAACCTGCAGCTCCAAGAGCATAGGGGAATGGTCTGAGAGCGCCGGGGCATATGGCGGACCGCCACCGTCCAGGTGCACGCAGCCTCAGTGGCGAGCCAGAAATCCAGGCGGGACCAGGTCCCATGTACAGAGGAAACAAAAGTGCTCTTGAGCGCCGGGTAGATGTAATCGCTACACATCCTTCAAGCGGCCAGCATCCATCAGTCCCAGCAGCAACTCCGAGGCCTGCATAGGCCGCAACGTTTCACCACCCATAAGGTCAATAGCCAATTCCAGGCACATAGAAGTTTCCACCCCAGAGTATCTCCGCCTCCGGGAAGCTAGTAATGCGGTGCCATACATCCGAGAAGAAAACCGGGTCATCAATATTGGGACGTACACATTAACTAACAGCACATTCGTTCCGCCCAACTGTTCATGCACTAACGCATTCCGGTCTGAGTCATCAGTTTCTGCTCTAAGTACTGAAAAAGGGATCCCACGTTTGACCAAAATCATTACCCCTCTAGCATAGCTAGAATATGAGGACGTCACTCGCACCCCCGCCCACAGACTCCCCAAAAGAATTTCGGACAGTTTCGTGAGGTGGGTTTCCTGCAAATAGGCTATCTGGACGTCCATTCTGTCCAAGTAAGCAAACACAGATCAGATCTTTTTGGGAGCGTTTAAGCCTCGGACATTCTAGGTTAACAATCGCACTTTACCACTCATTGCGTCAATGGAGTCCTAATGGGCCTGTCAATTGGAAAAATAAAAGCCTCATATCTGCTCGTGTAAGTACAAAGGTGAATACACCAAAACCAAGAAACTGACAGTGCTGGTGTCCCATCCAAACACCCTCCACCACCGGCCCGCCACCCACTTCAGCGTCCCTAACTCATCAAAGGCATCCCTACTCTCCCAAACCCAACCCCAATTAAGGAAAACCAGAATAGCTTGTAATTGGGGTATTCCCATTGGGGGGCGACAGAGTGCTACTAGCCTCCTAACAAGGAGGAGGTGGCTGAGCATATTAGCACCCGTGCCTGGTAAAGGATACCGTAAACAACCACATGGCGAAAAAGCCGTACAGTGATAAAAAGAACCGTACAATGGCAACCTGTGCATGGAAAATCATCATAAAATGCATACAAATCACAACATTTGAACAATTGGAAGATAATGCCATTCAGAGGGGTTACATGACAGGGTACAGTATCAAGGTGTCCCTCACATCCCTTCTGCTCTTCGGTTTCAGATGGTGTCTGGGATTCGCGTCACCATCTCTTGAGAGGTTTAGCATGTTCCAGAGCTGCCTTGGGATTGGTGAAAATCTTTGAGTCCCTGTCCGGGCCTACCTTCAAGCGGGCGTAGTATAGCATGGCATACGGGACACCTTCAGATTGAAGGAACTTTTTCACATCCCCAAACTCTCTACGTGCAGCCTGTACAGTCACAGTAAAATCAGAGAAAACTGAGAGTGTGTTGCCCTGGTGTTCAATAGTGCCCTTGTCCCTGTCCATGCGCAAGATGGCGTCTCGGTCTCTGTAGTTCAGTACCCACGCAATAACAGGACGAGGTGGGGCGCCAGGGACAGGTCGGGTTGCGAGAGAGCGATGGGCCCACTCAATAATGAACATGGTGGAGAGCGATTCAGTACCAAAAATATCCTTAATCAAGTTCTCAACAAAGGTCTCCATCTTGCCTACATTTGTAGATTCTGGTTGCCCTGTGATTCGAATATTATTTCGGCGGGAGTGGGCTTCCAAATCCTCATTCTTGGCCTGGATGAGGGAGAGAACTTTTTCCATATTGAGTGTTTTCCCTGTGACCTCGCTCAGACCGTCCTCAGTTGCAGACACTCGTTTCTTGAGTTTTGCTTTTCAAGTTGTGACGACATGTGGTCGAGGCGTTGATGAACCACCGCCATTGTACCCTCTATGGATTGGAGACTGCGCTGCATGGCCAAAAATGTTGTCTCTATCGTGGAAGGGCCCCCATCTTGGGCGTCCACCTCAGAGTCTGAAGCGGCCTTCTGTGGGGTCTTGGAAGACTTGCACGCCTCAAACGTGAGGCAAGGTTGGGACTTATCAGTTCTCCCCATGTTGTACGCCAGAGAGACACACTGTCATTAAGGAGTGAGGATTCAGTGGGCACCCCTTATACGGAACCTGGTATGAATTGGCAGTGAGTGCCAGACCAGGCCACGTTGAACTCGCTGCTGGGCACAATAGGCGGGGTGCAGTAGTATCAGGAGATAGTGCAGCTGCGTGGCCCTTCTATGCGTTCTATATAGCCTGGGCGATAGAGTGATAGTGCGGAGAAGTGCTTAGGAAGTATGAGCAGTCAGTCAGGGCCAACAGGAGACCCAAGCACCCACCTTCAACACATAGATAGGAACGACCAACCCAGGTAGGTAGGCAGGGAGCGAGACGGCAACCCTAATAATCTGGTCCCACTGCAGGGTTCAGCGCATTGTGAGTTGAGGAGAAAGCAGGCTAAGGATTTCAACTGTGGCACTTATGCAGCGTCAGGGCCTCAGGTGCTGGACAGGCCGGGCCGACATGTCAGCAGTCAAATCAGGGTGCCGGACACACCGGTGTAACCCCTCCAGGACTCCGGGCTCAGCATCGGCCGCAGAGGCGGGCAGATCACGAGCAGCGTACAGCGGGCCTAGGCAGTGTGATGTGAGACCTCCCACGCACCCTAGTCCCCAGCAACAGCACACAGGCCGTGACCCTGACCAGGCCCGCACCCACCTCCGCAGAAATGGACCCGAACCAGGCCGCACCCCACTCACTGCCACCAGTGCCCTGGGCACCAGGATCGCCATCAACTGCCTCCGCCACACATACCGGAGGGCCCGATAGGAAGGCCCCCTGACTCCAGAGGCACAGCACCCACACCAGGAGCGACGGTCAACACTGGACAGAGGCCAGCACCTGTGGAGCCGCAGTGACCAGGAGAGCCTCCGCAGGATTCCGAGGGGCACAGCCGCCAGGCCGAGTCAAGCTAGTGCAGGCACAATGGACGCCGCCACTGTGTTGGCACGCTTCAGGAGAGGGTTCCGCCCAAATCCGGTGGTCGCAGCTGTCGCAGGCAATTCAAACAGCACACCAAGGGAAGCAGAATGTCTTTGCACACAGGTTACGAGCTTCAGCGTCTCTGGATGACGGTTTTAACAGCCTGATAATAGTCTGATATAAGCCCAGCCTGGCAGAGCCTCACTAGAGTTCGGCCATCTTGCCGTGCGCCCTGTAGCGCCCCATCCTGAACTGTGTTTTAAACCCACTTTTGGACAAGTCCGGGGGCCCGGTCAGGCGCCCCTCGGTCACTGCTAAAGTTATTTGTGATATAGCCATGCAGGTGGGTCTAGTCGATATCTGGAGGACTAGGCATTCAGGAGCAGGCGGGTTCATGCACTACTCCGCCCCTCACGACATACACACTAGAATTGATTACATGCTCATTTTGAGTTCTCTCCTTCCTCGGGTTCCTGAATGTACAGTGCTTCCTCGCACATTCTCAGATCACTCTCCAATCATTATGGCGGTTGAAATCTCCCCCACAGTCAACATCGGTTCGGTTGAGCACTTTTCCACAGTCTGGGAGACATTCAAAGTGTACATTAGAGGTATTGCCATAAATAAGGATGCAGGAGTTCTTCGCTCCATCAGGGGCAGACTCTTGACCCTCGAGGTGCAATTGGGCAGGCTTGAACAAGAGGCTCTCAAGGGCAGTGACCCGCAGGTGGCAGATGCTCTGAACACAATGCTGGAAGAATATACAGCCTCATGCATCAAGCCAAAATCCAGTCGGTAAAATACCGATTCGCTAATAGCTCCCGGTATTGAGTTAAAAATACCCAATGCCAATGCATCAACCCAAAAGCAAAAATCGCTATTTAAGGAATCCTTAAATAGCGATTCCTTAAATAGCGATAGCATTTAAGGAATCCCAAATTGAGATTCCTTAATTTAAGGAATCTCAATTTGGGATTCCTTAAATGCAATGCATGAAAGTTAAAAAATTAGCGAATTCGCTACTAGGGGGAGCAAATTACCATGAAGATGAACTGCATGGTAATTTGCTAAAAGTTTGAAAAATGCACTTTTGTGCATTTTTCAAAGTTTCATGTTGCGCACACACATGCCCTTAGAGCATGTGTGTGTGCAACATATGTGCACATATCAATTTCAGGGGTGCAATAGGGTGTCATTTTGACACCCTTGCACCCTTGAAATTGCATGAGCAATTTGCGAGAACCTACTGGTACTCGCAATTTGCTCATGCAATCTCCAATTCATTCCTATGGGCCTGGAGGCCCATAGGAATGATTGGGACGGCATTCCTTAATTGCTACTCGCAATTTGCTAGTAGCAATTAAGGAAAGTTAAGGAATCGCTATTTGAATAGCGATTCCTACATGCATAGCCTTTTGCTATTCCTTATTAGCGAATCCTTATTTTTCGCTAATAAGGAATAGCAAATGCCAATGTTGATGCATATGCCCCATAGTGAGGAAGCGGACAGTTAAGTTAAACACATGGGGAAGTATGCAGTAGCTAGAACTTATGGTAAAGGGGATAGACCTGGATCAGTGCTGGCGGCTCTGCTTGGCGCCAAAGAGATTCAGGTGGGGTATTAGAGCTAATTGAGGAGGATGGCACTGTACTGAGTGACCCTTCTTATATAGCGCACCTATTCAGTAAGTACTATGAAGATCTGTACAGTTCTAAAATTGCGGTGGATGAAGCAACCCTGTTAGAACACATGAAGTTACCCTGGCTCTCGAATGCGCATAGAGAGTACTTGATGAGGCCACGGGACTCCACAGAGATTCAGGTTGCCTTGAATTCTATGCAAGACGGAAGCGCTCCAGGGCACGATGGACTAACCGTCACCTTTTACAAGGCTTACAAAGATTACTAGTACCCCATCTAAGCAGGCTATTTGAGGAAATCGGCGATATGGGCATAATGCTGCCGACAATGAGGGAGGCCTTCATATTTACTCTGCTAAAACCAGGTAAATCTCCGCAGTTTTGCTCATCCTACAGGCTGCTATCACTTCTCAATGTCGACACGAAAATATCTGCCAAACTTTTAGCCAATCGGCTCACTCTCCTCCTCCCGACTCTTGTAGGATCAGAACAGGCAGGAATTGTTCCGGGGCGCACGTTAACCCAAAACCTTAGGACAGTGTTTGGGGTTATTTAACATTTTAGGCCAGATGTCAAGGCTGCAGCCATCTTCCTGGATGCAGAAAAGGCATTCGACTCATTCGAGTGGTCGTTCATGATGGCAGTATTACGAAGACTGGGTGTTGGAGATATTTTCCTCAGATTAATCTCAGTTCTGTATAATCAGCCGACTGCCAGAGTGAGGACAGGAAGTTATTTCACATCCTCCTTTGGTATATCTCAGGGCACCAGACAGGGCTGCCCTTTGTCCCCGCTGTTGTACACCATAGTCGCAGAACCTTTATTGTGCTCCCTTAGAGAGTACCATGGGCACCGGGGAATTTATTTTCCCAAATACAATCTTATTATGTCTGCTTGTGCGGACAATATGCTACTGTACACAAGGGACCCAGCTACCAACCTGGCTCCATTGATTTGCGAGGTGATAAGATTCGGTCGGGGGTGTCTTGGGGCTAAAGATTAACTGGAACAAGTCCATTATTTTTCCATTAACCCCAGCTATGTTGCCCTTTGACTTAGACTTCCCTCTGCAGTGGACCACTTACTCAGTTCGATATCTAGGGATACAAGTTCATACTGACTCAGATGGTCCTGAGAGACAATTATGGAAAAGCAATTAGCAAACGTAAAAAAGATGTCGACAAGTGGATAAGGTTACCACTTTTGTTGGCTGAATCGCTCTAATGAAAATGATTGTATTGCCAAGATTATTGTTTCTCTGTATGAATATCCCAATGGTCATCGTGAAATACATTTTTAAGAGGTCGGGTGCCTTGATGGTACGATTGGCGTGGGCAGGGAAGTCCTCTCGTGTAAAGATGGATACACTTACACTTCCATATTCTATGGGTGGGCTGGCTGCCTCAGATCTGGAGCTATACGATAGAGTTACACAGAGCTCACATGCCTATTCCTGGTGTCATGTTACTCTCCCTCATCTCCATATTGAGGAAATAGCAGTAGACCCCTCTCCGCTGCCCTGGCTGCTCACTTGCCCCCTAACAGACACTGCCGGAGTATTAGACTCTATAACCTCGACTGTGCATGCTTGGCATCATTTATTAAAGAGACAAGTGGGTACACTATTATACTCCCCACTGCTACCAGTGGGTTGGTGTCAATGGCTCCCGTTGAGTGTGGAGAGTACCATGGTCCAGTCACTCAAGGCTGTTCTTATTCACAAAATGGGTGATTTGTTTTCGGAAGGTAGGGTATGCACTTGGGAGGAGGCTAGTGTTGGTGCGCATTGAGCCTCTCCACTATTTCAGGGTCAGTCAAATTATCTTTAAGGCCATTGTCCAGCTTAATCTTTTATCAATGCAGGTTTATAAACAATTACTAGGACTGCAGCTTAATCAATAAATTAGTAAAATAAAGTGGGAATGATGCTTCAAGCATTCTAGGAGCATCTACCCAACAACTATCGGTAGCAAAGTGACACACTGGCACCAACTATCTGCTGGTCAAAAGAACAGATAAAAGTGAATAGCCTTGACCCTCTGAGCAGGCTGCAAACTGGAAAAAACACTGAATTATGACGCATTTAGGAAGTTCATTTTTTGGAATAGTTACTAATTTAGTCATTAGCTAGTGCTAGACAAGGGATTCAATAATTGACTATCCCAAAATTGGGATCTATTATAGCAATGTTGCCAATTTCAATAATTTTACAAGTATTGCACTTCTTTGCCTTTCATAGAATTTAGATCTGAAATTAAATATGAATACTTTGCACTAAATGTGTTTTTTTTTTAATTATTAAAGCCTTTCAAAAGAACTGCATAGATTTCCTGTGAGCATCCTTTGGGAAAAAGTGTCCAAGTAACCCACATCTAAATATAGCGTATTCCAGACTGTCTGGCAGTATTAATTGTAAACAAACATTAACCCCAAGTAAGTGAAGGAAGAGGTATGGTCACAGATTGCTGCTTAATTGGTTCAAACTGTGCCTACCTAAAGCTAAAGGCCAAGAGGAATCTATTGGGCTTCATTTATAGGTGAATCTCTAACATCACTTTCTTGAACAAAAGTATTGTTTACTTAGATTATAAAACAATACAGAAACAAAGTCTTGCTCCAATAAAGGATATACTAGGAAACGTTATACATGGGAAGGCTTACATAAGGATTTGTCGCTGGAGGGAGATCTGGGCCACAGATGTCCGACTTCAGGCCTAGAGACCAATAAGGTATGCAGGGAAGCATGGCATATTGTATGGGACTTGGCCCTAGTTTGCATAATCGTTGCAAATACAACTCCAAACATTTGTGACTAGCACCGTCCAAAAAAGATAATCTCTGATACAATAGTTGCAAGCAGTGTTCCCATTGCATAACTGTTATACTGGAAACCACCCCAAGGAGCGGTTTAGAGGAAATGATGATCACAGACTCATTTGATTAATACAAGGATGCACAGATTAGTTAAAAAATGTATTGGCATCAGTTCAGCAAAAAATCGAGGAAGAGTCCAGCAGCCAAAGGTTTCCCCTGAAGTCCTGATTGAGAGGTCTTCAGTCACCGACAAGAAAGGAGATGCAGTGTCAATAGACTGCTAAACAGCTCAGTGGCAGAACAAAAGCGCTTAGTCAAAATACAACTTCTACTAGGGCAGATAAACTTCCTAAGTAGCCTTGCTCTACTGGACCCAGGTAGGTCAGCTATACTGCAGACTTCTCTAGGACACTCCTACAAGAAGCTATATTTCCCTTCACAGCCTCTTAAAGAACCACCTTCTCTGCCACTAGGGCAAAGATGAGTTTATCTTACCAGGGCAGCCTACTAATCGGTTTCCTTGATCATGTCACCAAACTAGTCCCACGCCCCCAGAAGGACACTGCTGGCACCTATGCACAAGGCCAGCCCCGTACTAACAATCACAATTTTGTTCATATAGGATTGACCTAGCCCTGAGAGGTTAGAGTTTTACTAACTAGTCCAGCTTGCATGAGCAACCGACAGCAGTTTCCAAAACCATGAGCGATTACAGATTTAAAGGTATACAAGCAAAAGCATATAGCCGTGACATCACAGAACAGAGATACACCAATTTAGGTGAAACTGGGGCACATTTAGGCTTTTAAGGTGGGTGTTACAAGTGAGGCTCTACAGTGAGAGGAGGCTGGTTGGGATGTTGCAGGAACATTAGTGCAGAGATGGTCAGTGGAGTGATGGTGCAGGGTCTGGATTTGTGTTGAGGGTGGGATATTCATGGGCAATTAGAACTTACTTTGTTTATTTCTACAATCGTTTCATTGGTGCTGTGGGTATTGAAAGACGGGCCAGAGCTAAGCTAAGCCCATCCATGTGTAGGGAGACCAAGGCTCAGAGCCTGCATTCTACAAGAGGGTTAAGGCTGGTACAGGCTGGAAGAGGAGCCAGGATCAATTGTTAAGGGTTACGCAGAGATACAGATAATTTTCCCCAGAGATCAGGCAGGCGACTGCATAACAAGCCACCCTTCAGAATTAGCATGAGTGTTCTAGGGCAGTGAGAAGTGTGCACTACCTTCCGGAGTAGGCAGGTCTTAAGCCATAGAACAGGTGGCTTTTCTTGTGAGGAATCCAACTCAAAATCCTGCTATCTCATGGTTAACTGCCCAACTACTATTGTACATTATCATAGGTTTGCTGTGTAACTAGCTTTCTACAGGCTTCCACAGTGCCGGTCGGGCACATCCAAAAATGCCCTCCTACCACCCCTCAACTGACTTGGTAATCACAGGAAAAGACTAGTGATCTACAGGCACATGCATCAAGAAAATCTTTTGCGAGTCCTTAATTGCGAATATTAAGGAATCGCAATTAAGGACACGCAAAAGCCTATGCATGTAGGAATCGCTATTAAAATAGCGATTCCTTAACATTCATTAATTGCGACTCACAAATTGCGAGTCGCAATTAATGAATGGCTTCCCATTCATTCCTATGGGCCTCCAGGGCCATAGGAATGAATTGGAGATTGCGGGAGCAATTTGCGAGTACCAGTAGGTACTCGCAAATTGCTCCCGCAATTTCTAGGGTGCAAGGGTGTCAAAATGACACCCTATTGCACCCATGTATTTGAACTCTGCACACATGTTGCATACACACATGCTCTAAGGGCATGTGTGTGCGCAACATGAAACTTATAAAAATGCAAATAAGTGCATTTTTCTAAGTTTTAGCAAATTACCATGAAGTCCAGCTTCATGGTAATTTGCTCCCGCTAGTAGCGAAATCGCTATTTTTTAAACTTTAATGCATTGCATTTAAGGAATCTCAATTAGGGATTCCTTAAAAGCAATCGCTATTTAAGGAATCCCTATTTTGAGATTCCTTAAATTGCGATTTTTGCATTTGGGATGATGCATCCCAAATGCAAAAATACCGGTCGCAAAGGGGCAGATTCTGAGAATCTGCCCGTTTGCGACCGGTTTTGTGGTTGATGCATGTGCCTGCTAGAAGCATTACTTTTAGTCTAAGGAATCTTAAAAGCACCAAATATGGGTTCCATTAATAACGTGCCTCGTTTGTCAAGCTCAGAGAATTTGGTGTGACAGCTACCACCAAGCAGCAGCTCGTGTTCTTCCAGGGTAGATGCAAGCAACTGCCTGGGGTTCTGCCTGGGGTTCTCCAGGGATCTGCAGTTGTGTCCTTCCGAGGACACTGCCGAGGCTGTGAAAGAGAAACAAGTTGTAGCAAACACTGGAGGGAAAACAGCAAGAAAAGGTGCACCAAAGGCAACGTTGCACACAAGGGTCACAAGTCACCATTGTTAGTACAGAAGGGAACAGCTTCATACTCACCAGCATTAAAGCAGCACATCTGTTTAGGACGCCATGCAGGACCCACAGCCAGGGTCTGCATCATGGATTTAGGTTAAATATCTTCCATTGAGATACCTGAATATTGGCTTTTTATTGTATTGTATTGTATTGTAATTGCATTTATATAGCGCTTACTACCCCTGGCGAGGTGTCGAAGTGCTTTTTCGGCGAGTAGTACGCTACTCCGGGACCCATACAGGATTAGTGTTGAATTAGTATAGTGAAACATGCAAGTAAATTTTAAGTGGTGGATAGGTTAGTCAGTTATTTGGATTCGGAAGGATAGCAGAAGGATAGAAGAGGAAAAAAAAAAGGTTTGTATTTATATAGCGCTTGTTACCCCTGATGGGGTGTTGAAGCACGCTACTCCGGAAACCTATAAAGGATTAGTGCTGAATTAGTATGGTGAAATATGAAAGTCATTTGAGTGGTGGATATTAGTCAGTTATTTTGAGTAAGGAGGGAAGCGGAGAGATAAAAGGGAAGAAAGGTTTGCATTCATGTAGCACCTGTTACCTCTGATGCGTGTTGAAGCGCTTTTCTGGAGAGTACGACGCTACTCCGGTACCCATAAAGGATTAGTGTTGAAAATTAGTATAGTGAAGTATGAAGTAATTTGAGTGGTGGATATGTTATTCAGTTATTTGGATAGAGAAGGGTAGGTTGCGGGATAGAAGAGGGAAAGAGGTTTGTATTTATATAGCGCTTGCTACCCCTTGATGGGATTTTGAAGCGCTTTATTGGCTAGTAGCACGCTACTCTGGAACCCATAAGGATTACTGTTGAATTAGTATGGCGCAACATGAAAGTAATTTGAGTGGTGGATATGTTAGTCAGTTATTTGGATTGAGAAGGGTTGGGGAGGGGTAGAAAAGGGAAAAAGGTTTGCATTTATATAGCGCTGGTAACCCTGCTGGGGTGTTAAAATGCTTCATTGGCGAGTAGCACGCTACTCTGGAACCCATAAAGGATTAGTGGTGAATTAGTATAGTGAAATATGGAAATTGAGAAGTGAACATGTTAGTCTGTTATTTTGATTGAAAAGGATAGTGGAGGGACAGAAGAGTGAGATTTTTTGGATTTTTTTTTGAGGTCATAGCAGTCGGAGGAGGCTTTTGGATGAGTAAAAAGGGGTTTTTGATGGGAAGAGTCAGAGGGGAGAGTTTATAAAGGTTTGTTTTAGGGGATCGGTAAAGTAAAAAAGAGGTGTCAGATGATGCATGGAGGGGTAGAGTAGGAGAGAGTCTAGAAAGGGTTATTTTGGGGGTCATAGTAGTGGTATGGAGTTTGGGAGTGGATGTAGATTGTGCATTGAAAAGAGTAGTAGAAAGAAGTTTGAGATGAGTCAGAAAGTTGGGCCAGAGGATATATTGAGAGAAGTATAGGCTGAGAAATAGGGTAGTGCATTTGAAATGCTAAATTAGAAGAAAGTGATAAATAAAGGAGGTAAGTATATATAGATTGAAAATATTGATAGAGGTACAGGATGAGTAGTGCATTGGATATACTTTTTCAGGAGAAAGGTAACAGACACACAGATCCAGCGATGTGTGCCGGTTTGTGGACAATCTGATGCAGGTTCAGGGCCTCTAGGCCAGTGATTACCAAAATTAGTTAGGCTACACAACTCATGTATCTGTTCTGTATCATGTTCCTTATCCAGCATGCTAAGAAGGCATTTTAATGGGTCTGCATGTGTATGTGGTGGAGACGGTGTTCGAGAGTGAGGTGGTGTGCTGCGTTGTTTTTGTGGTGTAACATTGTTGTGTAACATTGTTGTGCAGTAGACATGGGGAAGCAAAGTTGTGAGGTGTGGCATGGCGCTTATGTTGTTTGCTGAAACTGGTGGTTGTTTGCGTGTGTTTATGGCGTAAGGTGTATGAGTCAGGGGTGGCAGTGCAGCACGTGGGTCATGTAGTAAGTTTCTATATTGTCCAATGGACGAGAGGCGGTTAGAAGAGAGTTGCTGTGTTGCTGTATATGTGTTCGGTGTGGTGGAAGAGAGAAAGCTTGGCATTGGAATGTGTTCCTTTGTGTGGTTTGAAAGGTGGCTGTATGTTTGTATTTTGTGATGGTAAGTATTCCGACGTGTTGCGCTTTGAAGATCTAGTTGTGCTGGTGTGTGTGATATGTTTTGTTTTTGAGGAGTAGTGAAAAGGGGTGCTGGTGTATTTGTTTCATGCAATGGATTTGGTTGTATAGTATTGTTTGTCAGAGGAGGTTGTAAGGTAGAGGGGGTGGTGATGTGTTTATAAGTAGAGTGTGTGTTGTGTGTAGGAGGGAAAGAAGTAGAGGTAAGAGTGTTTGTCTTAGACTGGTTTGTTGCATGAGTTAAAAAGTGTGGTGGTGTGCAATGTGTGTGTTGTGCGTTAGTGTTATTATGGTAGTAAGGAGAGGAGGGTGTTGGTTGGACAAATGATGGAAGGATGAATATATGTTTGTTAGTGATAAAAGGTGGTCTGTTAGAGCAGGGAGCTTGTTTCTGGATGGGATGTAGTTATGTATGGTGTTGAATGGGGTTGTGTTAGTGATGAGTGGATTGGTTAGTGGTATAGTGGTATAGGATAGAGTTGTGTACTGTTTGTAGGTGATGGTGGAAATGTGTGGTAGTTGGAATAGAAGGGAATATAGATGTGGTTTGGTTGGGTTTGTAGTGCATGCTGGTACATTGGTCCATGCATAGGGTTGTGTGTGGTGTACAATTGGTGTGAATGTGTTACTATGTTTGTGGATGGTGTGGGGTAGCTATTACTGAATGTGAACATGGGCAGCATTTCTGTCTCAAACAGGCTCAAACAGGTAATTGCCCTTGTCCTCTCCACCCTTAGCCTCGACGCCCGGGCTGTGATGCCCTAAACCTCGTCCTTTTATAGCCCTAGTAATCAGGTGACCCCTTCAGCCAATGGGAACCCTAGACCCAACCCTATCCAATCACAACACTAGCCCTAAAATCTAGAACCAATACGAGACCAGGACCTTACAGCCAATCTCAGCCCTAGTCCAAGCACCCGATAACTTTAAAAAAACCCTGATCTCTACGTCCCATAGAGGCCCTAGCCCTACCAGTAGTCCCAAGTCCAAGCAACCAATGGCACAGGAATCCCTAGTCCCTACTTCCAATAGCAAGCCCAATCCTACTCTTAGTACCACACCTAGTCCAGCAACCAATCACACCAGAAGCCCTAATCGCTACTTCCAATTAAAGGCCTAACCCTAGCCCTAGTCCCACCCTGTACCAACAACCAATAACACAGGAAGCCCTAGTCCCTACTTCCAATAGAAAGCCTAACCCTAGCCCTAGTGCCACCCCACATTGATTGACTCACAGACCCAGAACCCTCAAATACCCAACCAATAAGGACACTAACCCTAATCCAATAGGAATATCAGATACAACCACCAATCAATGTATACATGTGATCCAGCGGGTTACCAGCTAGAGATACTCACAAACCACATATTCACCAGGGCCCAATAAACAGGCTTACGCATGAGCTAATAAAGTTCAGCTTGGGTCAATTTGTTGTACTAATACCTGTAAGATGAATTTACCTTATCAGTTCTTACCAAACCTTTTAGTTAACTTTTGTAGGTAAAAATTGACATAGAATAAAATCATTTAAATAACCACAGACTCGGGAGAGTTTTAAATGTTTATCTAGTTAAATTCATGTGAGCCAGAAACCCAAATACAATTTGTACACCGTTTCTCCAAGGAAGGGAATCAAATTTAAGTCAGAAAAATCGTTAAACAATGTTATTACGATGACAGTACCTGAATAGGGAGAAACAGAGAGAGCAATACAATGACATACTACACAGATTTATAGTTACCTAGGATGGTGTGGAAACCAACTCCTTGGCCAGGGAGCTGGAAAGCGTCCCCTGGGACAGATCAGGTGACAAAGGTTCAGGACAGGATTCAGGTACAGGGTAGATGACCTCTTCTAGATACGACGCCTGTGTCGCACCCCTATCTGACACTATCTTCCTCCTCAATTATTCCGCGATCTTCTTCTATTATGTTCCTCCTCGATTCTTCCGCGATCTTCCTCTAATGAATTGGCTCAAATTCTAAGTCTGGAAATCAATTCTTCTTCAGCATTTATTCAGTTCTCAGACAGCATCGCAGTCTCTCAGCAGCTCGGCAGTACGAGCATAACTAACTGACTAAACTACCTCAATGATACTTTTCTAATGGCATGTACCACCGCTAAATGTTTCAAATTTATGAAACTCCTAATTCTGATTGGACAGGAAAGGGGGGATGATCATCACACCATGCTAAGTTTTAATAATTTTCTTTAGTCTATTGTTCAGCGTACCCGCCCCTTTAATTTACTTTCCCAAGCTTCATTTCCCACCCTCATTTCACATTTTTATCAATAAAAAGTATACATTTAATAATGTTCTCATTCATCACTCAGTATGTCAACTGCTTTCCCAGGACATAATGGGATCGTGGCCTTGGCTGTGGTTCAAAAACATCATCATGGCTCCTGGCGGGTTACGAGAGCGCATGCGTTGGGTATCACATGGCATAGAGACTTTAGTATTGCTCTGAGGCCCAAATACCAACTAAATAGAAAGAGTCAAAGAAGCATG
The DNA here is from genome assembly GCF_964204655.1 of Triturus cristatus. Lineage (NCBI taxonomy): Eukaryota > Metazoa > Chordata > Amphibia > Caudata > Salamandridae > Triturus > Triturus cristatus. The sequence continues at coordinate 162,806,987 of NC_140586.1, forward strand.
TTAGAAATCAAAATAAAATAATTTTTCTGTATACCACCTATCTATACTCTAATCCCATTTACTTGTAAAAATCTTTAGCATTAGCATTTTAATAAAATTGCATGGTTTAGTTTCAGCAAAAGCATGCGCTTTAACATGTGAGTTTCAAGCAGCCATCTTAAAAGCGATTGTGCAGTTGCAAAGATTTCCCTCCAAGCAAAGACTCGTCATTACTACGTAGATGTAGATGACACATGCGCAGTACAGAATTCTGCGTTAGCAGCCATTTTAAGTCACACTCGGGTTACTTGTTAATTCGACACATATGCAAGCTTCCCCTAAGCTTAAATGTATGAACTGTAATGTATGTTAGTATTTACAAACATAATTATTACGGTATTACAAGTTAGGATTGCATCCGAGCAAGTCTCTTTTATGCGAGTCCTTGCTCCATCAATCCCCTCTCTGATGGCATTTTATGCCATCACCAATTTCCCACCACCAAATCAGATGCCAATTTTAACACATCTCGATTCTTTCTTCAACCTTTTCATTTCCTTCTTTCTTGTTACTGTACTGTAAACTCCTCATCTTTGTATATAGATCTCCTTTCATTTCTTCTGGACTAATAGTGTTATTACAAATATTAGCAATATTATCTGCCCTAAAATGCTCTTACCTATGTTAGAAAACCAGCTCCCTATGGCAGTGATACTATTTGTTAATTTTTCCCATACACTGTCAACTTCCAGTGGTTTCAAATCTTCCTCCAATTTAGTAATATTTTTAATATATCCTCCAATTTCAACACTTTTGTCCGGAATGTAAGTGCAACAATGTTGCACTTTCAGCATTTTACAGACTCCGCCCTCTTTTGCCAATAATATGTCAAGAGCAAATCGCTTTGCAAAACCATAGATCTCATTGCAACCATTTCTGTGTTGATCATCAAACATCCTCCAGCAGTGTCAGTTGATAATCGATCAACTACTGTAGATAGCAGACACATTTTTTGTGAATTCAGAATTACTCCCACTGACGGTATCAATGCATTAACTATATCACCTACTATTTCTGAAAAACTAGCTCTCTTAGTACGTGTTAGTTCCTTAGCGTCTTCATTGCTTCCAGTGATTCTTTTCACATGTTACACCTTTGGGAATACAATCCAAAATAGCAACTCCCGTACCAATGAGCGGGCAGCCTGAAATAGGCTTTATTGCCACACATGTAATAAACTCCAGGAAATACTGGATCTGTTCTGCCTTTTAGTCCCCAACCCCCAATAACTAAGAATGTATGTTCACATTCACTGGAACCAATAAATGCATTGTTATATTCAGTATTTAATCTATGGAGGCAGATCTTCCCTTTCTTTTCAAAGTCCAATGACATAGCAGCATGAGCCTTGCCAGTTGTATAAATTCCTTCTTTCTCAGCCCATTGAGGTATTTGAGGTTTCAGTTCAGAAGCCCTTCTTTGGAAGTCCTGTCTCCTTTGCTCAACTACATTCAAAAATATATTTTCTTCTTTGTGTAATGTACATGTTAAATTGTGCTTGTGTGCTTCAGCTATATCTATTGTTTTCATAGTTAGAAAATATTCTCCCATAAACTGTGCATCCTTAGCACTAAGAACTGGGTTCATGCTCTTTCGCATAGGAACATCAGAAAAAAATCACATCTACATTAGAATAGTAATATTGTAACTTTCCTGTTCTATAAAACAAACTTGCTAAAATGCTACAAGAAATCGCATTGGTTAATGGAAAATGGTGATATGTTACACCTTCTGCTACTGAAGCAGGTAATTTCATACACACATAACAATCACTAACTTCCATAGTGTCCATGTATTGTACTAATAACTTTGTAAATACACTTAAAGAGGTGTCATTATTTGTCACAGTGTGGTGTATATCTAACTCATCTGGTGCTCCTAAATCTACTCTGCCTCTTTTAGTCTTAGGCTCATCTGGTGCTTCCAATGCTACTTTATTTCCTTTAATGTTAGCTACCCTTTCATGTGTGCTTGTGTTATTCTTTTCTTTGGTAACCATCAAATAATGGATGGCTACTGTTAGTACTAACCAAATTATAAGTACCAAAAATATACTGCATATGCATATTCTACAACATCTTTTTACACAATTTCATTTTGGTTCACCAGCAGCCCTATCATCAGCCATTTTGGGCTAAGAAGATTTCTCTTCTTTATTTTTGAATTATTTATGAGATATAAATTCTTGGGGATTTTTCTGGTTGGTCTCACTTCTTAGACAATCTGTTCTGCATGTATTTCTTCATCACTTTCTTCATTTAAATCTAGATTCTCAAATTCTTCAAGAATTACATATGTCCATTCAGGACACTTGAACTTATTGTTCAATACTTTTAATGTTTGACTTCTTCATTTTGGCTTATCAGTAGATGTCCCAGACTGACTAGAAATTTTGTTTACCTGTTCAGGTTCTTCATTTATTGTTTTGAAATGATACTTTAACCTTTTAACACCACCTGGCCAGTTATCACCCCTTCTGACCCTTTTGGCTTGCACTGCACTGTCACTGTCTTTGAGTGTTCTTTTATTTTCATTAAGTTGTGGCACAATCTGTTTTTTTTTTGTTTTCAGAATCCCTCTCTGTCTGTCCTTGTCCAGGGCTTATTTCTCTAACGTCATTTTCTGCCTGGATGCGTTCCTCCCTGGCCTGACCCTGGTGAGGTTTATTTAGATTTTTTTCTTCTTCTACCTGAACTTGTTCTTCTTTTCCTGACTGGTCCTGCTCAGGTCTTACTGCACTTTGGTTTTCTGCAGCCTGATCGTGTTCTTCTAGACCTATCTGTCCCTCCTCAGACTCATGAATTGTTTCATCCACCTCTGTCTGAGTAGATTGTTCTCTCCTTGTCTGGTCCTGCTCAGGTTCTCCAACAGTTGCATTTTCACTTTCCTGACCTTGTTCTTCTATACCTATCTGGTCCTTACTATTCTCCTGTCTCTCTAACCGGGTTTGGCTTCTTGTTCACACATTTACTTCAGGTATGTCAACCACTGGTATCCAGTCATCCTGACTTATGCTTGGTTGTTCTTGGTCAACTACTTCAGGGTCTGATACTCTAGATCCTTCAGCTGCACAACCTTCTGCAGCCTCAACTGCTTGAGTCAGTTGAGGTCCTTCCTCGTCATGTGCTGGTACTCTCTTAGTATGGCTTGCATGAATCCAATTAGGCAAGCCTGCACATTTCAGTACTGTTGTTGTAACCAACACAACCTGATGTGGTTTTTCCCACCTGGGTGCTAAGCACGGCTCTCGAGTGTTATTCTTCACCAACACCCAGTCACCGGGATTCAGATCATGTGCTTGATCCGGCTGCCCGGCAACTGCGTCCTCTCCAACCTGGTGAGTGATAGAACGCACTAGGTCAGCCAGTTCTTTGCAATAGTCCAATATAAAAATCATCAGATATAGTCAACAGTTTGTGTGCTTTCTTCATTGCTCTTCCCCGGAGTATTTCATGGGGACTCAATCCTGCATTCTTGTCAGGAATGCTTCTGAGTCCCATCAGAACAAGAGGCAAAGCATCAGGCCACTCCAGTGGGATGGATGCACACACCTTTGCCAGTCTTGTTTTTATAGTGCCATTTATTTGTTCTACCACTCCAGAAGCCTCTGGGCAATATGCACAGTGCAGTTTTTGTTCAATTTTAAATGCTTTACAGATTAGTTGAATTATTTCATTATTAAAATGAGACCCTCTATCTGATTCCAAAGTTATTGGAAAACCGAACCGTGGAATCAGTTCTCTCAACAATAGTTTGGCAACTGTTATACTGTCATTTCTTCTAGTAGGGTATGCCTCCACCCACCATGAGAATAAACAAACTATGACAAGTATGTACTTCAATCCTCTACATGGTGGTAATTGTATGAAGTAGCCATATAAATGGACCTTCTGCTTTTCAATTATTCCCATACTGACAATTGTTTTTCTGCCTGGATTCCTTTGTTGACAGATGAAGCATTTCTGGCATAGACTCTCTACTACAATCCTGAACTTTGGATTAAACCAATCCTGCCTAAAGAGTCTGATCATGGCATCCCTGCCTATATGGTTGTCTCCGTGATACATCCTAGCCAATTGTGAAAGTATACGGTCTGGCATTACTGGTCTGCCATCTCGTTAAACCCACACATCATCTTCTGACCTCTTTTGGCACCGTACTTTTACCCATTCTTCTCTTTCTTTCACTTCTACCTCATCTTGTAGTTTTCTTACTTCTTCCCATGTTTCCAATCCTGAGAGTAGCATAAGTTGGCAGCTAATTCCACTTGTTTCAATTTTCTTGTTTACCGGAAATTTATTTCTGGCACAGTATTGGGCAACATGGTCAGCCTACCTATTACCGGCTGTCACATAGTCATCTCCTGACTGATGTGCGGCACACTTGACCACTGCCACTTCTTTTGGCAATTGTATTGCTTCAAGCAGTTCTTTTACGAATTTTCCATTTTTGATTGGGGATCCTGAAGAAGTCAAGAAATCCCTCTGCATCCACAGCTGGCTAAAATCATGCACAACCCCGTAACCATACTGGCTATCAGTAAAAATGGTTACATTCCAATTTTTACCAATTTTGCAAGCTTTAATCAAAGCTATCAATTCGGCTACTTGTGCAGATTTGACTCCTGGTAAATAGGATGCTTCGACTATTCCAGTCAATGTAAACACAGCATAAGCAGCACTTAGTCCTTCCTCCTCATGGTGCATACACGAGCCATCTACAATAGCTCATGTTCAGCATTCTTCAAAGGTTCTTCCTGTATGTCTGGACGGGGTTTGGTGCAAAGTTCAGTCACATTAAAACAGTTGTGCTCGACTTCATCTCTCACCTCTTCTCCATATACAAATGGTAATATGGTGTACAGTACACCTGACTATTGTCACGTTTTCAGCACCCAATATGATTCTTTCATACTCAGTCATCCGACTAGAAGAAAGATACTGAGTTCGAGTTCTTGTTAAAAGAATCTCAACTGAATGTGGAACATGCACCTTTACAGGATGTCCCATCACAATTGATTCATTTTGTTCCAGACTCATGCAGGTTGCAGCTACTGCTTTTAAACAACCAGGTAAAGCTGAGGCTATAGGGTCCAAAGTAGCAGAGAAGTATGCCACTGGACGTCGCATCAGACCATGTCTCTCTGTCAAAACTGAGAGTGCACAACTATTTCTTTCACAACAAAACAGTGCGAATTCTTTCAAGTAATCTGGCATACCTAAGGCAGGGGCTTCACACAAACACTTCCGTAATTTCACAAATGCTTCCATACTCTCATCATCCCATTCTATAGGATCCTTTGTTCGTTTCTTGGTCATTTGTATTAGGGGTTTGGCTAGCAGAGAAAACCCTACAATCCACTGCCTACAGCATCCCACAACCCCAAGGAACATTCTTATTTCTCTCTGGGTTTGCGGCAATTTCATTTGTCTTATTATTCCTATTCTTTCAGGGGTCACTTTCCTTACTCCGCGTTCTATTTGGTGTCCTAGATATTTGACTCCAGGCTTGCAAAACTGCAAGTTTTCTGGGGACAGTTTATGTCCACCATCAGCCAAATGATTTAACAAGGCAATTGAATCAGTAACACAGTCATCTCTTGTCTCAGACGCGACTAGCAAGTCATCAATATATTAACAGCACTGATCTCCTGGGTAGCACTAAGGTTTCTAAGCACTTTTTCAATATTTGATTAAAAATCGAAGGACTTTCAGTATACCCTTGAGGAACGCGATTCCTGACTAAAATACGGTCCTCAAACTTAAATGAAAAGAGATACTGGCTGTCAGGGTGTAATGTAATGGAGAAAAAGGCATGGCATAGATCAATTACAGTAAACCATCCTGCCTTCCATGGTAACTGGTACAGAATTACTGCTGGGTTGGGCACTACAGGGCAACAAGGTACAATAATCTTGTTAATCTTTCTTAAATCTTGAACTATTCTATATTTCCCGCTGGGTTTCTTATTGCCAATTATAGGTGAATTACAGGGACTGCTCATTATTTCTTTTAGAATGCCTTGTTCAATCATTCGAGCAATTTCTGCTGCAACACCAGCTTTAACTTCGGGGCTCATTTTGTATTGTCGAGTGTTTGGATAGACTGCACCTTCCTTCACAGTTACCTTCACTGGGTCTACATTTGCCATTAACCATACTTCCTTTCCTGTAAAATCCCACACATCAGGATTTACTGTTGTTTTGACCTCATCTGGCAAATCGTCGTTTGTCATCAAGGAATACATCTCGTCTACTTCTGTGCCTTGTTTAGCTAACATGATTTTGTAGACTCCGTCTTCATCTGGGGTTTGAATTGTAACACTGTCCGGCGTGCAAAAAAGGGTGCAGTTCATTTTGCACAGTAGATCTCTTCCTAATAAATTTACGGGACTGAAGTCGCACACCACAAATTTGTGCATTTCTCTGAAATTGTCAATGCGTACCTCCATTGGTTCTGTAATAGGGGTTCTGATCTGTTTATTTGAAATGCCCACTACTTGGATCGCTTCTCCCGAGAGGGGTAGGTTTGGGATGTCTGATGTTCTCACAGAACGGGTAGCACCAGTGTCCACCAAAAAGGTAATATCTTTTCCTTCTACCTTACCATCAACATATGGACCTGACTGATCTACCGGTAAGGAGGCGCCAAGTACGAACTCCTTTTCATCCCCCTCAGGCACAGTCATTGGTCGCTGTCATCAAAATAAGTGTCCTATAAAAGAAATTGTGATGTTACAGAATTTTTCTTACTACTTCCTCCTTGAAATCCAGTGTCCGCACTGTACTTGGCCTGGTTCACAAAATTTGGCATAGGGGCAGGTGGCAACTGACTCTTTAGATTTACAACCTGCTGCAGTTGACTCATTATCACCTAATTCTGCGTCTGTGGATTTAAATTTTGATTTGGGCCATTATTATTCTGAATATTTTTACACTCGTTTTTCCATTGCCCCAATTTTCCGCACCCATGACAGGGAAACTTTTTCTTTGGCCCTGCCCCTTCCCTTGATTTCCTGTCTGACTGTTTAATTGGAGTTCCTGCTGTTCTGCTAATTTTACTTGAGCCCACATCACCTTTTCTCCTAACTTCTTTCGTCTATTGTCAATTTCATCTCTGCAATACTTTGCGTATTTAAGAATGTCATCTATTGGTCTCGCTTGCCAACACAACATGTGTTGACGAATCATGTTTCCAATTTCTGGTTTTAATCCTGTCACAAATCGATACACAAAATGTCCCACATCTTTATCTCCAATGTTCTCAAACCCACTATAATGTTTAAATACCTGCAGTAAGCGTTCATAATAAGTATGTACAGTATATCCTGGGTCGTTCTATCAATCTTTACATAATCTATTTCTTTTGGAGGAATTTTCCCTTTCAAGAAAGTGATCACCTGGTGATATTTCTTCATTACCTCTTCTGGAGGTGCTCCTGTTTTCTCATCTCTCGGGTAATTATCGCAAGGCCAATCAACAGTAATTTTACATTCTGTCCATAAATCAACAGGTACCACTATAGTAAATAAGCCATCCAAATCTTTTAACAATACTTTAGAGACCTTCACAAATCTTTCAACTTGCCGATACCATTCAACTGGCTTTTCTCTTAACTTCGGGAAATCATTTGTAAATGACAAAATATCCTGTCTGGTCCAAGGAACATGTACATATCCTCCTCCTGGTACCTCTCTAATTGGACATAATCTTTCTACCTTTCCTGTTTCTTTCAACAAAAATTCAGAAGTTGTTCGATTGGCATTTGCTTCTTCCTTTTTTCTCATCCATCTAGCTTTCCATTTGTCTAGATCACCCCATTTTTGTAAAATGGTCATTAACTCTTTAACCTGTAATTTTCTTCCGGACACATTCATATTTTCCAAGTCCTTATTACTGAATTCTGCTCTGTATGGTTTCTGTAATACCTTGGATTTCCCTAGTTCAACTCCCATTTCAGAGGCTAGGTCTGTCAATTTCTCGTGGATTATTTTTGTATTTCTAGTGATACTTCTACAAATGAACAGCAATTCTTCTTCAGTGTAGGTATTTAAACTATCTAACTCCACATTTCCAACTACCATTTCTTCTAATTCTACTCTCAATTTATAAATATCTAAAAGTTTTCAGTGGCCGTTTTGGCTTGTCTATTCCCTGTGCCCATCTTTCTATTTCTTTTGGTGATACTATTGTGGCACTCTTGACTCCTGTTGAAGTCTCTATTTGTACTTCCTTTGAACAACTAGGTGTGACTCTTCTCTGGGTTTCCTTTATCTGTCCTCTTATAGGTAAATCCATTAATGATATCACCAAATCACATTCACTGGCTTGATCATCAAGTATTATATTCTCTTTTCTGGGTTCAATTGCAGGTGTGGACATGACTGGTGGTTACTGACAGATTGCTTTATCTCCATATAATGGAACTACCGGACCTATAGTAACTGGTATAGTCAGTGCTTCAGGGTGGGAACTCAATTGGGTTATTTTCTGTGTTAATTCTTCTCTATTCTTGTTTATTGCCTCTCTTTCCTTTTCCTGAAGTACCCTTCCATTCATTGGGTCATGTATAAATTGTGGAACCAATGGTGTTCCCAAAACCGGGGCACTAGGAGTAGTTCTACTGAGTCCTTCTTGGTAAGGCAGAGGGTTTTTCATTAAAATGTCCTCCATAAAATCATCTTCTGATTCTCCACTACCTGTCATCGTTAAATGTTAGTTTTTTTCTGTGCACTTGCCTCCTGATGGTTCCTCAGCCATTAGTACAGGATATAATCCTTCGGTTACCATTGCTTGTCTCCATTGTTTCATCTGGTTATCTCGTGAGTCTAGGATAAAACCCTCTAAAGCTTCTCTACTTCTGGATCTATCACGCTCAAATGCTTCAGTTTCCCATTCTTCTAAAGCCTCATATTGTGTTAATCTTGGTCAGGGCTCTAATTCATTCATTCATTCTTAATCTCAGATTATGTAGAATTCTCCCATTAAACGTACAATGTTCTGGGAAAGCTAGCACTCCATCACTTTTTGTATATTTTCTCCAATTTTCCAACCTTACACAAGTATGATAGCCTCTTTCCATCATCATGTATGATGCGGGTGTTTTTGGGGGAGGGATAAGAACTCCCTCTCTAATCTTAATGGGTTTATCCTGTTTTTTAAAAATTTTTTATTTTCTGCATAAATGTCATTTTTCTTTTTTCTCCATACATTTTGGGTATTGATCCTTTTATATATTGTTCTCTGGCAAAGCCTAAATACCTTCTGTCTGGGCGATTCCCTATTAAAGTTGGATCGTATCTCCACTTGCAAATCCCACTGTCAATTATTATTGTATTTTCTATTTTACTAACCAATCAAATGTTCGCTTTTACTCTAATAATCGACTGATACCAGCGCTGCTTCTATTCTTTCGACCAATCAAATTCGTTTTCACTCTATGCGTTTAGCCAATACTAGCACGGCTTTTCTGTGACGTAAGTATCACTCCTTACTACTGAACACTCCTTTACAATTTCATGCCCGTCACACACCCGCTGTTCCAACCAATCCCAGCGCAGCCCTCTGTGACGTCAGTGCAGCACCCGCAACTGACCCCTCCTTTACAAGTTAACACAAATCATTTTTCTCACAATTTACATACAAAATTCATTAAATGACAACATAGAAACATTCGCTACTCTGTTTGCTCCTGCAAAGTCAGAAAGTCGATTACATTTACTGCGAGTAAAACCTTTCCGCTTACTCTTCATACACTAGGAGTAAAACTCTTTCACTTACTCTTCACTCAAGCACCGACAAACCTGCTACTCCTTCAGTATTACCCTTTCTAGGTGATATAAGACCAAAGTTTCACCAGCGAACTCTTTGCTATCAATCACTCTCACTTTTATACAAATGAATCCCTAAATCAGCACTGCCAGCCTTGCATAGCCTTTCAGCGCTATCATTAACAAACGAGTAACTTCACTGCAGTGTGGTTTCCAATCACCACCCGCTATTCAATATTCCCGGGAATTTCCAAACAACATAGAACAAGATACAAACGGGTTAGTTAATACATAATCAGTACCTCAAATGTCGATGTTTTCACCTAACTAGTTAATAAATAACCATTGCTCTGCTATCAGAAAAACTGATCCAGCGGGTTACCAGCTAGAGATACTCACAAACCACATACTCACCTGGGCCCATTAAACATGCATACACATGAGCTAGTAAAGTACCGCTGGGGTCAATTTGTTGTACTAATACCTGTAAGATGAATTTACCTTATCAGTTCTTACCAAACCTTTCCGACCGAATGTACTTTCCTCTGGTCAATGGACCTTTTAGTTAACTTTTGTAGGTAAAAATTGACATAGAATAAAATATTTTAAATAACCACAGACTCAGGAGAGTTTTAAATGTTTAGCTAGTTAAATTCATGTGAGCCAGCAACCCAAATACAATCCGTACACCGTTTCTCCAAGGAAGGGAATCAAATTTAAGTCAGATAAATCGTTAAACACTGTTATTACGATGACAGTACCTGAATAGGGAGAACCAGAGAGAGCAATAAAATGACATACTACACAGATTTATAGTTACCTAGGATGGTGTGGAAGCTAACCCCATGGTCAAGGAGCTAGAAAGAGTCCCCTGGGACAGATCAGGTACCAAATGTTCAGGACAGGATTCAGGGACAGGGTAGATGACCTCTTCTAGATACGACGCCTGCGTCGCACCCCTCTCTGACACTATCTTCCTCCTCGATTCTTCCACGATCTTCTTCTCCTATGTTCCTCCTTGATTCTGCCGTGATCTTCTTCTAATTAATTGGCTCAAATTCTAAGTCTGGAAATCGATTCTTATTCAGCATTTATTCAGTTCTCGGATAGCATACCGGTCTCTCGGCATGACGACAGTACAATCATAACTAACTAAACTACCTCAATTATACTTTTCTAATGGCATGTACCACCCCTAAATGTTTGGACAGGAAAGGGGGGATGATCATCACACCATGCTAAGTTTTAATAATTTTCTTTAGTCTATTGTTCAGCGTTCCCGCCCCTTAAATTTACTTTCCCAAGCTTTATTTCCCACCTGCATTTCACATTTTTATCAATAAAAATATACATTTAATAATTTTCTCATTCAGGATGTCAACTGCTTTCCCGGGACATGTTGCAATCGTGGCCTTGGCTGTGGTTCAAGAACATCATTATGGGTCTTGGCGATTTACGAGTGCGCATGTGTTGGGTATCACATGGCATATAGACTTTAGTATTGCTCTGAGGCCCAAATACCAACTAAATAGAAAGAGTCAAAGAAACATGTTAGAAATCAAAATAAAATGATTTCACTGTATACCACATATCTCTACTTTAATCCCATTTACTTGTAAAAATCTTTCCCATTAGCTTTTAATAAAATTGCATGGTTTAGTTTCAGCAAAAGCATGCGCTTTAACATGTGAGTTTTAAGCGGCTATCTTAAAAGCGATTGCGCAGCTGCAAAGATTTCCCTCCAAGCAAAGACTCGTTATTACTACGTAGATGTAGTTGATGCATGCGCAGTACAGAATTCTGCATTAGCAGCCATTTTAAGTCACACTCAGGTTACTTGTTAATACGACACATATGCAAGCTTCCCCTAAACTTAAATGTATGAACTGTAATGTATGTTAGTATTTACAATCATAATTATTAAGGTATTTCAAGTTATTTGAGAGGACTGCATCCGAGCAAGTCTCTTTTATACGAGTCCTTGCTCCATCACATGTACCAACCACTAGCAGACTATATAAGGTCCCAGCGACCTTAGACAAGGTTTGCTGGCCCGGGAGCTGGGAGCTGCTTCTCTTGTTCTGAATCTCCTAGGAGACAGACAGGCTCAATTCACACTTTGGACTGCTGAAGGTAAGGGCCTAACGTGTCCACAATAGTGAATCAACAGAGGGATGCCTGACAATAGTGAATCAACAGAGGGATGCCTGACAATAGTGAATCAGCAGAGCGATGCCTGAAAATAGTGAATCAACACAGGGCATGAATGCCTGACAATAGTGAATCAACAGAGGGATGAATGCCTTAGAACAGTGAATCAACAGAGAGAAGAATGCCTTACAACAGTGAATCATCAGAGGGGCACCTGACAACAGTGAATCAACAGAGGGATGCCTGACAATAGTGAATCAACAGAGGGTTGCCTGATAATAGTGAATCAACAGAGGGATGAATGCCTGACAATAGTGAATCAAAAGAGAGATGAATGCCTTACAACAGTGAATCAACAGAGGGGCGCCTTACAACAGTGAATCAACAGAGGGGCGCCTGACAACAGTGAATCAACAAGGGATGCCTAACAATACTAACTCATCAGAGGGTTGCCTGACAATAGTGAATCAATAGAGGGTTGAATCAACAGAGGGGCGCCTGACAATAGTGAATCGTACTTGGGATCCAAAATCCAGGCTCTCGCTCTCTCTCAAGAGAGAGCCAGCAAATCTCTACTGAGCCCTCTAGCCATCAGCACTACAGCTGGGAACACCCAGTGGGGACACTCAAATAATGAAACGGGTGGCCCACATGGGGTCCCTGCTGTAGTGCTGAGGGCTTGCTTTTTTAAAAAACATTTCACAGGAAATGCAGGCAGGAAAATTAGAAGAACTGAGGCAGAAGACAGGTAGGAAAATTAAAATTGAGGCTGAAGACAGTAAAAGGAAGGTTAACAAAGAAAGACAGTTTAACAACTTGTTTAATAAAACTACATGAAGGATGAACAGCTCAGAATGCTGCACTGGAGATCAACCTGGTAACTACAGATTACATATCCACTAACACTATACTAAATCTGAGCCTGCAAGGTATGGACAAACACATGCTTATTGTAGCAGAAAGAATGACATCACGCCAGAGGCGAAGAACCCAAGAGCAACCTTCCGCTGAAGCCCCGGAGCCACAGGTCAGTGTTTTGTTTTAGTCAAGGAATTTCCTCCAGTTGGATCTTTAGGGACTGGGGCAGCACTGGCTTCTTGCCCCAGAGCACTCCATGTTTGAAAGCCTTGGAGGGCAGACAGAAGAGCAGGCTTTAGAGTCAGGCCCCAGACCTACCTGATCAGCTCAGAGAACTGCAGGGTGGTTGGGGAAATGCCAAAGTGGATCATGGAAAGTTTGCATTTCCGCTGCTGTTGTACTTTATGCAGAAACGCTTTACTTTTAGAGCACTGGTGCTGAACTGCATACTGCAGAACAGAAGCCCAAGCCAGTTCAGCCTCACTGCTGAGAGTGTGAAGATGGGCTGTTTCCTCTACTGTGGGAGGACCTGCTCCCTAAGGAGCAACGTTAAAGACAGATGGGCGGAACGCAGGCCCTACTGCATACAAGTGGCATCGGCTGTAAACAAGCATTACCAGTCTGAAGAGAGTGCTGGATACCCCTTGCTGCCACTGGAGAGAACTTTTCTCCAATGGAGAAAATATAGCCCCAGGGAGACAGTGGACCATTGGACGAAGGAAACAGACAGTATTTAGGGGAGAGCCCGTTATCAGATAGATTATAACACTGGAATGGAATGGAATGGATGTGGATTTATAGAGCGCGAATTGCTGCCCGAAGGCGTCCAAGCGCTAGAATAACCAGGGAACCTGCAGAGGGGCCTAACTGGGGTTAGTGGGGCAGTTTAAAAAGAAAAGTTTTTAGCTGTTTCCGGAATGTGGGCAGATTGCAATTGGCTCTCAGGTGCAGGGGGAGGTTGTTCCATGCCATGGAAGCGTTATAGGCGAACGTCCTGCCGCCCGATCTGGATCTTTTTATTCTTGGTATCGTGGCCAAGAAAGTCTGGCTGGAGCGGAGGTTTCTGCTGGGGAGGTAGTGAGTAATTAGGTCCCAGGTAATCCTGGGACCCGTATCCCAGAAGGCCTGATGTGCAATGCACATGGCCTTAAACAGAATCCTCTGGCGCACTGGTAGCCAATGAAGGTTAGCCAGCCCGGCCCTCACCGATTGTCTGCGCGGGATGTTCAGCAGCAGACGTGCTGCGCAGTTCTGCACTATCTGGAGTCTGCGTATGGTATATTCTGGGGCACCGAGATAAAGCACATTGTTGAAGTCCAGGCGTGATTGTATTAGACCCTGTACAGCCACCTGTTTTGCCTCCATGGGGAGGAGAGGGAAGATTTTTTTTAACATTCTCATGAGTCCAAAACAGGCGGCTGAGAGTTTTGTGGCCTGGGTGCTAAATGATAAGGATCTATCCAACCAAACCCCAAGGCTCTTGATGTTGTTTTTTGGGGTAGGAGGAAGGCCTAAACAAGGGGGCCACAGGGTGTTGGGGAAGTAGGGGTCCGGGGAACCTAGGAGCATCAGCTCCGTTTTGTCCCCATTCAGTTTGAGAAATGAAGAGGACATCCAGCCCTTGACCTTCTCTAGGCATTCCTTGAGACCGCCTGACGCAGGCATATTGGCCTCCTGCGCCAGTGAGACCACCAGCTGCGTGTCGTCCGCATAGGAGATGATCTTAATCCCAAATGAGCGGACAACCTCAGCCAGTGGCCTCATGTATATATTGAACTCCCATCTAGAAGGAAAATGCTCACATCTAGGGAGGTGTCCATCTATTATTTTGACTGCAATGCAGGAAAAAAATGATTCACATTCAGATGCTCAGTATATCTGATCCAACTATGGCCTGGGCTCTATAGCATGCCATTGCTTTGAGTACCCCACAAGTCCATTCATCCCAGAGACACTCCATCAAGACAGAAATGACCAAGTAATAGCGATTAATAGGATGGAAATTCTGAGCCAGGTTGAAATGCTTGGATTGTGAAGGTGGAGTTTCAAGTGAAGAGGTACGCAGTGATGGCAGCTCAGGCCAGGACCATGAACCGCACCAGAAGCCCATCAGCAGAGGATGGAAATATTGTCTCCAAGATAAGATCCATTCTACTGCCAAGGACCAAGTCATTGCTACAAATAAGAGGGGGGTTACTGGCTGGGATATACCGTTGCTATGGTGATCCACCATGATTAGGCTGGATCAAATATCTGTTACTGAGAGCACCAGGCACCTACTATTGGAATTCCTACATAAATTCCCCCCCCACGGGCTCACAAGAGGACTCTGTGCATTAACTGGTATCTGCGGGCTACAGAGGCCCGCAGAGACTCTAGAGCAAACACCCCTTCTAGCAGGCTGCTACCAGGGAGGGTAAAAAAAGCATTTTGCCAAAACTTAAGCCAGCTTTCCACAGCAGTTCTTCCATGTTGTTACCGGGTATCACTTAAGATATACATTTAAAAAAACACCTTGGGGGTGGAAACCATAAACAAAGTAATTTATGAGCACATCCCTGCTGGATGCGTTTGTCCTGCATTACTGGACAAGGAACCCAACCTACGAACCAAGGAGAAGCAGTCAGCGACAAAGACCCAGAAATGGAAGACAGCCCCAATTAGCCACCAAGAACGTGAAACATCAAGTGCCTGCAAGCAATCTGCCTGGAGACCTTCAGGCGTCACTGGAATCCAGCGCTTGCCAACATCCAGACTTAATACCAGTTTCCTACAGTGCTCCCAGTATGGGACCACAGCTCAGAAAGTCCTTTTTAAACGCATTCACTCATTTCAGTTCTTTTAATGACTTGCATATTGCTGAGGAACAGCAAAAGAGTGGAAAAAGCTGGCGGTGTCTAGCTTGTATAGTGAAACTTACGTAGGGCAGGGAAAGAAGGACGAGCAAGGAGGGAGGAAGCAGTAGATGAAACAAGTCCTGCAAAGGACGACTGGAGAAAGGCTTAGGTTTTACAAGACTACGTTCATTGGTTTTTAGAGTGGACGCCTGTACTGTTAGTAACCACCTTTGGGCATTAAAGAGACAAAGGCTGTACTGAAACAGACAAAAAGATCCCTTCTGTGACTTAAGAGGTTAAAGGGTAGATACTGATCCCCGGACAGATACTGGGTGAAGCAAAGGAATACTCAAGGCTGGTTTAACCCTGAAGCCATGCCCAACTACCACACCAAAGGGGTTGGCAATGCCGCCCATGCACTACACGGACAACGATCAGCAGGTTTGTGCAAGGTTGTTTTCAGGACCAGGTGGCTTAGGATACCCAATGAAACAATGCAGCCTCACAGTAATGACTTGCTGTGGTGGTGAACAATGATCTTGGCATGGTACCAGGCCAAGTGTATACATCCTGTAGCATTATACAGCTGATAGTCTACTTTACACTCTAAAACATCATTGGTCAAATAATGAGAATCGCAAGATGAGACGAAGATAGGCTGACTAGGATCAGTGCCTTGTGGTGCTAATAGTAGGCATTTTTAGGGCGGCCTTAAACTCCTGGCTCAGCCTGAATTAAATCAAGTTTTATGGTGGGTTGATCTGAGACTCAAAATACAGATAGCAGAGGTCGACAGCACAACCAGACTGTCAAAGTGTCTCTAGAATAGGGATTAACCTGTACCACAGGGGCGCTAAAGTGTAGTTGAGTCATACTAGATCTCCCAACCAGATCAAGCTTCCACAATGCACAGCAGACAGAGGAAATCCAAGAACGCACACAATTTATAAATGAGAAATTCAAGGCATCTGACACATGGTGCCTTTGAGACTTAGAAATGGTGCAGGCTAAAATCAGGCATCTGCCGCGAGGTCAGTCACATGACAAAGGTTAGTGGTCAAGGTGATGGAAGCAGTCTACTAAGCGGGATCGCAGATTTGGAGGTCCACAGAAGGCTGTACTAGAAGGCAAAAAGTGGACTTCTAAAGACAAGTTCAGGGGTTTGTCTGGACTACATTGAGCTAGTTCAGTTAGGCTATCCATTTTGATGTACTAAGGAAAGCCTATTTCAGGATTACTTAGTGGATGCTTGAGGAACGCTTCAAGTGACAGCCCCAGTCCGAGCACGCTTACTTATGAATTTTCAGAAAGCTAGCCAGAGAAACAAACCCACCTACGACAGGCATTGGTGTAGGGTCTCCTTTTGAAATGTTTGACAGCAAAAGAAGAGTTTTCTGCAGGGGCGAGACCGAGATGCAATGCCTGGAAAGGTGAAATGCGCCAGAATGACAAGTGGTTCTATCCCTCCTTTTAGCACGTCAGCCATAGCTCAGCTCACACACCAGGAAACACTGAAGTAGAACAGAACTAGGCCTGTCTGCAGTCTACCTTACACAGCTAGCAATGCAAAGCTATCCCTTCCCACTGCTGCTGACTCGAGAGCTAGGTCATGGAGACTCAGCATTTTACTAAAGTGAGTGAACTACTGATCCACCAGAGCCTTTTAGCCATTTAAAATTAGGAAACTGGCGCACGTGGCATCACTTGAACACAGACCTGTAGTAAGGGTAATCATTACTCTCCGAGAGATCCCAAGTACCCCTGGTATGCGTTCACTGACCTGGGTCCTGTTAGGATAGTGGTCTTCAAACTTTTAAATGCTGCCCCTTCCCCCGTGACCAAATAAAATCAGACCCCCCTCAACATTTTTTACATTTATTTGATTAAATTGGCAATGTTTCAAGAGGTCCTGACTTATTTAAACATTGCAGTCAAGTTTTGCTACTATTTTAAAAACAATCAAAGGGATGTTGCCAAACATACTATTCTGGTTAGGCAGGCCTTAGTAACGAGTAAAAGTATCTGCAGTGCGATTAGAAATGGGGGTGGAGAATTTAACACCTTCTCCCACCCAGGATATAAATGACAAAAGAGGTTAGTGAAGACCATTTACAGAGCGGCTTACTGCCACTCGTTTTTTCCACTGAAAAAGCAATGTTATCAGCATAATACGTCTTTTGGGCAGAGCCTGGCGCCCCCCCTGGAATCATGTGAGGCCCCGCCCCCCAGTTTGAAGACCCCTGTGTTAGCAGTATGCACTGCGACAAGTATAACCAGGGGTGAAGCATGCCTTTGCTATGTCTTCCAGCGATGCAATACCAGAACTTCCCACAACCAGAAGAGAACAGTAGGAAAGCTTCATCATTAGCTCTTAGAAACCAAGTAAGCAAAAACAGGATCGATGTTTAGCCTGTGTGTCTCCTTCACCACTCCTCCCATACTATGAGCAAGAATAAAATCAGTGGTCGAAGTGGGCGGGATTGGCAGGGCACGGCGTTCCCCTACTTCTTTCATCTAATACAGTCCGTTCCCCTACTTTATTATTTTAGATATGAGTCCCAGGACGGCCGAAATAGCCCGGCAGTTCGTGGCTGTTCAAGGACCGGCGGGCACAGAAGGAAAAGGGCTGTCGTTACCTTCTTGCCCAGAGAACTCAAGGACAGTGTCCACTTCTCCTGCTCCACCGCTAGCAGCCGCCCCCCTCTCTTATTCTCTACCTTTTTGTCGTGCTCCAGGTCACTTGTTGAAAACGTGACTTTTCTTTCCTCTGATTTCCTTCATTCGTTCCCCTGCGAAATGGATCCAAAAAAAGAGGAAATACTTTTGCTGCAAATGTCTTTTTCTGACATTTTTCTATGCAGGAGAGAAAAAAAGGTTTAACATTTGAACAATAAATACATAACTAAATAAAGCAAGAGAGAGTGGTCGCAAATTGGCCTGATTGATTTTATACACCCCCAAACACATTAGCGGCACTTTACAGCATTTGCCAATGAATCGCTACTTTTTCTTTCTCATCTTTCTTTAAACAGAATTTTTCCCCAAGTGGGGAAATGCGCCATTCATGGAGGTACTGCAATACCTGCTTGATGAGTGGATTGGAAAACATTTAATGTGATCCTTATCCGTTGTTTTCCCTATTTTAGTTCATAAAATGTGTACCGCAGCACTGTGTCCAGGGATGTGGTCTTTTTAAACCATACTGCCTATGTTTTATGAGGATATAAGCAATGGACATTGAAACGGGTCCCTTCCAAGCCCTTTAGTCATGTGCTTAACTCTTCAGGCAAAAACGCTCATTGATTTCTGAATAATGAGTGTAAAAGTGTTAAGTTGTATTCCCTATGAGTGTTTGCTTTTTCCAGAATGTTGTAACTTTTTTCAGC
Organism: Triturus cristatus; assembly: GCF_964204655.1. Taxonomy (NCBI): domain Eukaryota; kingdom Metazoa; phylum Chordata; class Amphibia; order Caudata; family Salamandridae; genus Triturus; species Triturus cristatus. The sequence continues at coordinate 162,826,026 of NC_140586.1, forward strand.
CAATGTATTACTCTAGTCAAGTGTATATTTTGAATTGAATCTCATCTAGGTGTTTAGAGTTGCACAATTTGGTAGTAGTTAAAGGCAGTGCGATTTTCTCTAAGTGGGGCAGTATGGTGTCAAGTGGGGGAGAGTATGTGGCACATCTTTGGCCAGAGATGCGGAATTTGGAACTGGGGAACCAGGTTCAGCCTTTATGACCAGTCCAACAGACTACTCTCCTGAGAGAGCACATTCCCCTGCTAGACCTTAGAAGGCCCAGCTCGACCTTAAAAGCCCTGGTGTCTCAGCATCAGCAGGTGGACCCTACGGGTGGCAAGTGTGGGTTAATCTTCAAGGCAATCCATACTGAAGTTCACCTCCAGTCTTGTCGGCAGGCATACGAAGAAGCACACCCTAGAGCGACAGTGACTCTGTCCCTGTGGTCCCAGGACCTTTGATGCCGGTCCGCCTCACCCATTGGTACCTTCACTGGCCTTGTTTCAGCCGTATTAGCTGCAACTCATCAGGGCTCGGCAATGCAGGATTTGCATGCACACTAAAATACGTTCAAAAAGTTAACAGTCTCTTTGCTTCATGCACAAGCACTATTAACATGTGCTGCCTGCTTTGAAGTTGCTGGAATTATGCAGCAATGGAGGACAAAATTATGCTGCAGTGTTAACTAAATTATGCAGCAAGAAAAAGGTTGCAGCGTAATGCGGTATATTTCCTGATACTTTATTATTTTGACATTTTTACACATACTAACAGTCTCTGCAAATATTTTGACTCGTTAGTACCAGTTCAACATACAAATGTAGCAGTTATAAAGGTAACCACTCAACCTTTGCAAAGGGCCATTCACTTCACAGCAACACAAGTCACATTTTTAGTAACTTTTGATCCGTTTGAGCTACAAACAATTTATTAGTTAATAGCGTCATATAATGCAGCAGATGTTGTATTATGTAGCAAATATGGTAGAGCCATAATTATGTGGAAAACATTTGCAAAATAGGATATTTTGCCATTCATGTTTGAACTGCTTTTGTGGAAAAGGGGAGGAAAAGCGCTGATGACAGAAACTGCACGGCTGAGAGACAAATGGCTTGTGATAGCACTTTGAAGCGTATTTGGGACATTCTGTGATTGGATACGTATCCCAATTTGTGAATGTATTTTAATGTCAATTTGAATTAAATAATGTAATGAGCTGTAACTGGTCAGTGAAATGCAAAGCAAATACTAAAAATTGGCATGTTTTGCTCCTTCTGGCAACACCTGTGACTCCGCCCACTGCCCCAATCCTCGGGTTATTTCCACCCTCTGATTCTCCGCCCACAGTTCCCCTACTTTTTTCCCCCCACTTTGACCACTGAATAAAACAAAATAAATAGCAAGCAATCTTGAGCTCTGGTGCTGTGGTTCGTGCAGAGCAGGTACACTGTTACAGGTTCAAGTTCATCCAGGTACTAGAGGGGAAAACAGAACAAAATTATTTTTCAAAAAACAGCTTTGTGCAAGTGCTCGGAGAAACAAATTCAGGGTGTAATAAAACCTCTCGAAGCTGCAGAGCATCTTACCAAAGGAGGTGGGCCTCAGAACAAATGTAATTCATCAAGCCAAGTGACCAACTACATTTCCATCACTGATGAGACAATGAGGCTGCAGACCTGTAGAAGACAAAAACAATACATTAAATAAAGAGCCAGGAGCAGTAGTGTTTTTGCTTCAACCAATGTGTTAACATGAGTCTCAGGACCGGGCTCATAACATGACTATAGTTCTAAACATTCTCTCCCTTGCCCAAAACCTCCTGAAAAGCCCAGAGACAACATTTGACTTGTATTATCTGATATGTATAATATTTCTAAGGCTAAACGAAATGGTACGTCTGCAGGAAATATAGCTTTAAACAGATTAAATACAAAAACTACTGGCGTAAAACCCTGCTTTGACGACAACACCCGATCCCATGCCTTCTCAAACAGTAAACATGTCTGAGCAAAATGACCCCCCCCAAAAAAACACTACTCGACTTCACAAAATTCTATAAAGCCCCCCAAACCCTTGTGTATTTCAATATGAAATTAACCCCATACAATAGTTCTCATAAGGAAAAGACAATTCACCAAATGCAGTGTCTGAACTTCAACCCAAACATCCCATGAACACAGCTTTAAACACCAAGCACCCAACATGGCCGTACTGAGCTCAAAATACTTCGGGACACGGCACCAGTGGCGGAGCCAGACACTTTCACGCCCGTGGCGCGGTCCCTGTCTTTGCCGCAGCAGAAAAGCAGGGGGGGAGGTAATAGGAGGCTGCTGCACCCAATACTCATTGACCGCCCCCTTCAAGGGGCATAACACAGGCCCCCACTGCCCCCACGGTGCTGGGGGGCCCCTAGCTTCAGGGGCCCCCTCAACACTGCACTCTGGCTGCAGAGCTCCTGATTGAGCCCGAAGGTGGCCCCTCCATGTGCCTTGCAGGGAGGCCCCCTCAAGGTTCGTTACTGCTATGCCACATAACACCTACACTTAATCAGCTAACACCCCAAGCCCATTTCGTAGCCTCCGAACAAGACCCTTACCGAAGGCTCCGGCTTTACTGTGGCTGCCCACGGCCCATGCAGGGGGCCACTCAAACGGGCGGCCTTCTAGAGCCATCTGGGCACCAACCCACCCCCCTCTCTAATGCGGGTACTCAGGGAGGAGTCCCCCCTCCTTGCCTGTGGTGCACTAGGCGCATCACTTCTGGCGTGCCGAGGATTGGGGGGAAGGTATATAGGCCTTCCCCCGCCATCCTGGTGTCCTATTTTGCGCCGGACACGCCGTCTGTTGTGCCCTTCGTCCAGGCGTGCATCACCGCGGGGTCCTTTCCCTCACAGGCCGGGGTCTTCATCGGCCATCTTTGTCCGTCGGGGTGATTAAAGTGAGTCAGGGTTGCGTGTGTTGTCCCTGCCTCTTGCTTGGTGTATCTTCAACTGGCATCAGGCTGTGCCATGTATCAGCCGTTGGTGGCGTGGCGCGAGAGACCCCTGGTTGTGACACCGAGGTTATGGTGGTACGGAGCCATTCAGGCGATTTTCAGCGCTCGTTTGCATAGTAGAGAAGGGGATTGCACATAGACACCGGCGCACAAAGTGGCTAGGCACCACCTCAGCAAGCCATTTGCGGCGTACTTGGCATAATTAGCACGGACAGTCAGTGAAGGCTGAGCGGCACTTCAATTAACATGGAAAGGCTCGGGCGAGTTGTGCTGCTATGGGGGAGGGGGCGCTCCATGCATCAACCAGGTATTGTAGTACCTCCAAGAATGGTGCACTTCCCTACCCGGGGAAAACAATGCTGTTCAAAGAAAGATGAGAAAACGAAAGTAGCTCTTCCCTGGCAAACTCTGTAAAGTGGCACTAATGTGTCTGGGTGTAAATAAAACCAATCTGGCCACTTTGTGACCACTCTGTCTTGCTTTACTTAGTTATTTTTCATATTTGTAACCTTTTTTTTCACTCCAGAGGCTGCAATTTAGAATAGAAAGATGTCAGAAAAAGACATTTCCAGAAAAAGTGTTTCTTTCTTTTTTAGATCCATTTCACAGAAGAAAGAATGAAGGAAAGGAGAGGAAAGAGAGGGTAGGAGTCATTTCTTGAAGCCACTGTTTTCAGCAAGTGAGGAGGAGTGAGACAAGGACCGAAAGAGAGGGAATAAAAGGAAGAGGAAGAAAGAGAGGGGGGCAGCAACAGAGCAGGAGAAGTGGACACTGTCCTTGTCTTCTCTGGACAAGAAGGAAGAGAAATAGTCCTTTTCCTTCTCTGCCCATCCTCCCAGTCCTGAATGGGTGAGCCTTATCTATTTTTTAAATTAAAAAAGTAAGGGCACGTCGTGCCCTGCTGATCCCACACACTTCAACCACAGCCTACAAGGCTTCCACAATCTTTCACACGGATATCTTCATGGCGGTCCCCTTTTGGCATCTGGGGTTTGCCAATTCAGTCCTGCACATGGGCAATGTCCCGATCGGTGCAGCAGTCGTTTCCTCACACAGGGAGTCTACTTCTCAGGGCTCCCCACTGGACCTCGCTCCCTCCAATGCTCTCCTCTTCCTCACAGGGTGCACTGGTCTTGGCAAGCAGGCGGTGCTGGTGCTCCAGGCTCCTGGGAAGGTGGCCTTGGATTCCATGGGTGACGCCACCTCATCCATAAAGGTGACTAGAAGGCCTGTGCACAGGCACAAGTCTTGCAGAGCTTCTCCTCCTCACAGAGCCCAGCTGCTTGAGAGATGGCAGTTTCTGGGGTCTCAACCTCTCCCGTCCATTTCCAGACACCAAACCTGATTTGGGATCTAGTCTTTGAGATTTTATTTTGTTATCTTGCTTCTTTTGAAGTACAGACCCCTCTGCTCCCTCTTCCTCTTGAAAAGCAGTCTTTCACAGCAGGAGTGTCTCACAAGCTGATAGTCCTACAACACAGGCCAGCGGAGTGATAAGAGTTCACACGGGATGTCAGCCACTGTGATATGTGCATCAAAAATTAGCCAGGGGCTTCCAGACCACTCTTTATGATTCTCCTATCAGCCCCATCTCCATCCTGAGATGTGCTCAGGCCCCTTCCTTGTGACCTCTCACGAAATCAAAGAACAATCTTTGAAGTGTACAGGAACGGCCTGGTCCTCACCTTCTCAGTGTGTGTCCCACTCAAATTACAGGAATGCAGCTATCCACAAATCTGTCTGCGGGGATCTATCTACCTCCTCTTCATGTTTCACCATGGAGACCTGGGCCTCCCAAAATAAAACCCAGGGTCCTCCATGTATTGTACCATTCACAGGCGCACACACACCCAGTGCATGTAAACAGCATACCTGCACTGCACAGTACTGTATCTTCCATGTACAGAACTATACAGAGGCACATATACATCCAGCATATGCTTTTAATATGTAGGCACTGTACCCTTCATGTATTGTACCACTCACAGGTACACATACAACCAGCACATGTATTTATCCTGCAAGCACTGTACTGCACTACATCCTTCTGGGACTTTACCACTCAGATGCACGTGTACATCCAGCATGTGCATACACCATGCATGCACTACTTCCCAGAGACACATACACCCAGCGCAGATACACCACTTCTGTGCTGTGCAGCACTTCACACCAACTGATGCAGACCAGAGGTGAGATAAGCACAAAGCAGCAGAACATTAATAAGTGAGTGAGCCTGTAAGCCCCACTCCAGTGGCCCAAGTTAAAAGGACCTGTTCACTCCTACTGATCACTACACGGCATGCTGCCACCACCGCGCTCGTGCTGCTTAACTACAACTGAAGACATTAGCCTTCCACCACTATGAGGGTAGCGCTTTAGGCGCCCCTCCCGATCCAACAAGTCCAATCATTAATAATATCATCCGTGGAAAACACATTAAAAGCGCTGAAAATGACTAACAGTTGGTCATCTTTAATCCCTCCATAATCTCCCATAATTTGCACATCATTTTCCATATTTAGTCAGGCTTGCTGGATCTCAGATGACCACCCAGGGGACAAATACACATTGAGGATATCACTAAAGCCAGCCTCTTTGTCAATCCATGTAGGTTCCACATGTACTACATTGGCATGCACATAGCTGATACCAATGTGTTGAGCTTTATATATCACCCTACCTGATACCCAAACTGGAAGTCCCCCCCTGGTCTGCCCTTCATTCGAAGCTCAGCGGGTTCATACAAAATTCAGTATACGCATCACCAACAGTCTCAGTTAATGTCCAGGCCTCTTGGAAGAAGCGAATGCTATCATTTTTAAGAAATCATAGTCATTCTCAATCCAATCTCCTACGGGTCGACCCAGCAATGCCCCAGGATAAAGCACTGAGGCAGTCGATGATCAATCCAAGGTCTTCTCTCTTTACTCAGCCCACACACATCTGTAACACTTCGATGATGTTGCAACAGCTTCTTTAGTTCACACTTGCGCATGTTCGCCTCGACCCGCGGCATAGCGTGGGTTGCCAGCGCCCGGGCAAGGCAGGTATCCTTTCGCTTTTCTTTTAACATTTTGCGCCCCTAAGAATGTTCCAAGGAATTTTGCGCCTGGGGCAACCGCCCGTGTGGCCCCGCCCACGCTACGCCACTGGTCCTGGCTGCTATCTTTGCTGGCTGGGGTCGCTGTCACCCATGCCCACTCTGAGCCCTTCGGGTTCTCGTCAGTTCCTTCACTGTAGACAGAGTTCTAACTTCCCAATAATTTGACCTTTATTGTATATTTCTCTTTTGTAATCAAGAGCTTCGGACAAGCCGTCCCTTTGCCAATTCCTATTACGCTGAACATGCGATCAAGTTTGGAAGTTGGATTAGCTGTAACCTACGTCGCAGGTCGATGATCAAAACGTTGTTGGCACTTAACTGTTCTTGGCACGGAAAGACATCTGTGCATACAATGTGCAGGTGGTCTCGATTGGCCATAATCAATCTACCAATACTGTCTTGGGGAACCAAACTCCACTTTGGTATTATGAGGCCGGCCGGTTGTGAATATTTCCACCAGCCTCACGCATCGAACTTCTCAGGGATGGTACAACATAAGGAAGGAGAGCGGCCGTGACCTTTCAATGGTTTGGTGTACTTACACCCGGAAATAGATCTATAAACTCGTTGTGGCAAGTAAAGGATTACTGTGAACCCCTTCCAGCGGTTCAACAACAGCCTTATTTATTACCAAATTATCCGTAGCCACTGTCTGCCCTTATTTCAGGGTTCAGCTAATGGATTTAATGATAACTCACTGGTGCTGGGTGAGTCTACGGATGTACCTACTCCCCTTAGATAAAATGTCATTTCCACCCACTTTAAACGTGTTTCTGTAAACTAGCGCATCAGCTTTGATCGCAGGATTCTCTCACCTTAATAATTGTGTCCGTATACTTTTTTTTATATCCGTATCTTTATTTGTGTTCAGATACATAATGTCATACAGCAGATTCATTGTGAAGACTGTAACGCTTCAAAATTCATTATAAACAAAGGAAGGTCTCACTAGCAAACATAACTGTATGCTCTTGGTAACCACTCTGCGTTTGGATGTCGTATCCGGTCACCGCCAAATGTGTCTCCCCCCAAAAAGGAAGTTGCTTTGAGCACTCAGATGGGGGTTCTAGAATCGTTATAGGATATTCATAAGGGGCGGAAAGCAACATCTCAGAGGGCTGGACAAAAGACAGATGGAAAAATGTGCAAGGTGGACTGGGGTGAAGAAAGGAGGAAGGCCCAGGTGGAATTGCCACACTAAAATTGTAGGTAGCACCCTCCATTCAAGTAAGGCGGTGAAGCTGGTACTAGATGAGCAACAATAAGTTGACTATGGCTATAAGTTCAGGGTCAGGAGGGGTATAACAATGGGGCGGTATGTGGAGGAACACTCAGTGCTCCAGAAAAGAAAAATCGCAGAACAATCTCGAAAGCAGTAGGACAACAGCCCATCCTTCCAAGAGGGGAGTCCCTCAAACTCCTTAAACTCTCCACCCAAGCACCTCATCATGATGACCCAGCATGTGTGTTGTGCTCAAGTCTCCTGGTCCGCGCATCCATGGGAATTCATATAAGACTTAGTGGCCTCCACCTGTGAAAGCAAAGGCGGTTTAACTCCTACTGCCACAGTTAGCCTGGCAGGGAATAAGCCTGGGGACTCTTTGATGCTTCTGCGCTGGTCCTTGAAAACAACAGAGTGATTGGTGGAATGCTTGGATTACTCTCAGCCACTGGTAATTACTTAGGTCACATTCCAATACATCATTTTTGCAATGTACCACTCTAGGTAGAGATCAGGCATATGCAAATCAGTCTGGTTCTACTCCAATAGGAAAGGTGCAGCCTGAGTTGCCAAACCAGGCCCCCACCAGATGGCAACACCAGCAACCCCAGGTCAGTTTCAACCTACTTAGGCATCCTATGTGAGGTGTAGCTTGAGTTCTATGGTACAGTGAGCACAGCATCTACATCTGGGCATACCTGTCACACTCGGGGCATCTAAATCAACAAGCAACAAAGTGATGGAAGGAAGGCTTCAATTAATGGCAAACACCGGTGATAACTTGGGTCATATTCCAGGCCATCATTTCTAGGCCTGGGCGGTAAATTTCGTTCCGCTCACGGAATTTGCGATATTTTGACATTTTCGCGTTCCGCGGAGAGCACGAAAATGTCAAAACATTCGCATCTGCCGCGAAATGGAAGTATTTTTCTTGTTCGCTCTTTAAAAATGCGTTCTCATGCGCGCGGTCGCGACTTACCGGGTCCCTGCGTTCGCCGATGAGTTTTCCTATCCGTTCACGTGCGCCACGAGATGTTGGATTGTTGGTAGCCGGTCGCGCTATCCCGCGCGAGTTTGCGATCACGAACACGTCATTGCAATCGTGAACACGTCCTTCGACCCGGAACAGGAAATAAGCCTCGCGTGCAAGATGGCCGCGCCCATTAGCGACTGCATGGGCAAGTTGGAGATACATTTCCCCGAGAGCACGCAAAAACACATCGCGAACGGGCGGGAAAAGAAATCTCCACATCTCCGCGAAAGTTCCACGTGCTCGCGGAGTTTTTGCGCAATTTCGCGATAATTTGCTAAAGTCCATTTCGCAAATTCCGCCCACCCCTATACTCTAGACAGAAACCAGAGACGTACAAATCAGACTCGGTCCTGCTCCAACAGGAGCATTCTAGTCCACACTGCCAAGCCAGGTTGACTCCAGACGGGAACACCAGCAAACCTAGAGTGATTTCACTCTGTTTAGGCCACTCCAATCAGGTATAGCTTGATTCCTGTGGTACAGTCAGCACAGGACCCACATCTGGGTATCCCTGTCACACTTAGAGCGTCACACAGAGGATAACAAAAAGGTGATGAGTGGAATGCTTGAATTAATCTTGGCCACTGGTAAATATTTGGGCCACATTTCAGTCCATCATTGTATTGCCCACTATGCCACTCCAGACAGAGATCAGCCATATGCATATAGTGCTGGTCGTGCTCCGATAGGATCTGTAAAGTTCGAACAAGAGCAGATGCCACTTCCACTGTATCCTCATATTAGTCATGGGACTCAGACCTGGAAATTAAAGGATGCAGTTTCCCTCTAGAGCATTTCCCCTTTCCTCATCAGGGCTCACAGTGCCCTCACTGTAGTCTTCTCCTCCAGTGACCAATGCCATTGTGCCAACATTCCCTCCACCTATTCTTGAGCATTTGTTGATATCACCATCGCTCTTAAAAGCATTAGATGCTCTTCCGCCAAGTCAGCTTGAACACTTGTTGGAAAAACACCCCTAGCTCTGTCTGTATGTCCAAGTTGTCTTCCCTGATGACACTGGTCCTGCGTTATTTTCTAAGCATTGAAGCTGATTTTCTAGGCAAACAATGGAGACAAGAGAACATGATTGAATAGTTGTGAATTTTGTGGATCCTCCTACAAGTCACTGTAATGATAATTCTGCCTTCTCCAGCCTCCTTAAGGTTGAACGCTCTTCCCTTTTGGCATCAGCCAGGGACGTTTCCACGCCCCCGATTTGTGGAGTTTCCCAATCAAGGCCATCAGTATCTTCGAAACCTTTAATTAAATGAGTCGCTCTCCTTATCTCATGGTTGCTCTCTTGTCTCAAGGGGACAGTGCTGGAAGAGCTGCTCAGTTGAATTTCTAACAAATGTATGCGAAAATTATATGCACAATGTGCCTTGAAAATATTCTTGGTGGGGGCAACCCACAAAAGCATCCCAATCAATGTTGACTGACTGATTTAGGAAAGCTTGGGGTAGATATTTGTGCCACACCACCTTTAAGTTCTCTGACTGCAGCCCCTAGGTTCTCAGGGTACAAATGCTGTGATAATGGCACTTTGCAGATGCAGGGATGGGTGTGTGAGTCCTTTGCAGGCTTTATTTTCTGCATTCGCATCCATTCACAAGGATTCACAAAGAGATCCTGCTAGTAAATGTTGTGATGCTTCGGTGTGTGTCACAGCACAAACTTATAGCCGGACGCGTCGATGATCCTGTGCAATATCACCATCCGATGTGGCCCGCCGAGAGTCCATCTGGGCCATTAAGTCCAAATACTCAAAACAGGGGACCCCAATATATGCCTTTGCCCAGGGCCCCATAAATCCTTAAGATGCTTCTGCCACACAGATCTTCTCATTGAAATGTAGACCTGAAAATACCTTTCTATGGTGTAGCTCTAGGCTCTAAGGTGCAACCTTAGCTCTTCTCTGGTTATTTTATTGATTGCATATATTTTAGTTTCAGGAAGAATGCAACTGTGCACACTTTTTTTTAAACCACCTCCTTTGTCAGCACGGTTCAGAACTTGGCACTACATTGTGACATAGACAATCTATCACATTATACTGACCTGATCCACAGATTGTGGATGCACAACTTGTCTCATGAGCAGTGCAGTCAATAATTCAGATTTTTGGTATGCATGGAAGATTCTGTCCACAACACTGGGCAGATGTAGTCCTTAGTGAATATACATATACATCCACTGTACTTTTGTCAGTGTACCTCCATCACTGCATTGTGAAGCCTCGTGGAGCCCTGCAATATATGATTGTCATTCGTTAAGGAGATTCAGCATTGGTGCTGCATGTTACAGAATATGTACTCCAGTGTTTTCTGTCCACGGCACGTCACTTCCGGACACTCTCAGGCACATGCGTTCATGAACATTTGGTTGTAAGGTCACTCCCAAGATCAGACTGGCCCACAGGGCAATCTGAGGGTGCCAGAAGGGTTGGTCTCAGCGGTCACTGTGTGGGTCGAATTTTTTAGCTATTTTTGGGCCTGTTTTACAGTCTGGTTAACCGGTTTTTACTGTTCTTTTCCCTGATATTACCACACTCATTACCTACAGCAAGTACAAATGCAGAGTCTCACATAACTTGCATAACACCTATTCAGCGCGTCGTTGTAAGTTCAACACTGCCCCAACTTGCAAATGAGAAAAGCTTCTAACTAAAAGATTCAATAATGGGAACCACTTTTATTTTAGTGCCTGGACCTATTTTCCGTCTGATTGCGACCTTGGTTAGTACTGGAAAGTTTTTTTTTGCCTCTGGCAACATACGTAAGTCACTGACAAAGACTCTTGATGCTTAGGGTCTAGATCTGCTGACATTAAGTGGGAAACCAGATTTGTGTCCTGCGCAGAAAAGTCTGTGATTTTGGACAAAGCACTTAGGGCTAAGTGTACAAAGCATTTTTGTGTTTGCAAATGGCCCGATTTGCAGAATCTGGTTATTTGCGACCATAAACTGACCAATTCTCAGAATCGGGTCATTTGCGACCACAATAATGCCTTTTCTGATGTACAAAACCCAGATTGCGATTCAGTAACTTGTCTCCAAATTGCAGTTTGGGTTTTGCAATTCAGTATTTGAAAGGGGCGTTTTGAGGGCGTCCATTCCTAATACCGAATCGCAGTGGTATGCACAAATGTTTTGCGATCGAAATGTGGTTGCAAAACATTCTCAATTTACCGCCAACTGAAAGTTGGTGTTAACTCATTCGCAAATGGGAAGGGATCGGGAAACATCCTTTACCACGCAACCATTACAACGCGGTATGGTTACATCGTGGTTTTTACAACGAAAGTCGTTACACCGACTTGCACTGGAGGGCGCTCTAGACTAAGGAATAGTGTGAATTACTATTCCAACACCTTCCCTACTGTACGTAGACTGGAGTTGGAATAGTAATTCACACTATTCCTAAATCCAGCGCCCTTCAACGCAAGTCGATGTAACGACTTGCGTTGTCAAAACCGCGATGTAACATACCGCGTTGTGATGGTACGCATTGTACCATCATACATCCGAAGGGATCACTTACCCTTTGAGAATGGTTGAATAAATATTTTTTAAGGGCTGGCAGTGATCCAAGAAACCACTGCCTACTCTTAAAAAATGAAACTTCAAAATTTCATTTTTTTCTTTTTAAACGCACCCTGTTTTCCTTTAAGGAAAACAAACGGGCTGCTTTTCTTAAAAATAAAAAAAAACTGCTATATTTAAAAGTAATCGCAGACACAGTGGTCTGCTGACCCCAGCAGAACACCATCCTTGTGATAGTAACGAATCGTAGTGGGTCGCAAATTACGACCTACCTTATTAATATGCATGAGGTAGGTATATTTGCGACCCACTCCGAATCGCTAAATGAAGCTCAATGAGTGTCATATAGAAGGAATCAATTTCCTAATTGCGAATCGCAAAAAATCGCAATTAGGTCATCGTTGGTCCTATTTTCATACATATAGCCCTTAATCACTCAGTGATTTAAAAAAAAAATAAGGTAATTGACGCTCATGTAAAGGACTCCTTGGCCCGCAAACTGCATAAAGAAGGAATAGGCACTCATACTGAAGGGCGAAGTCGCACACACTAGAATTCAGCACCCCAATCGTGATCAGGAAGGATCTTGGCATGTTTTTTGTTCCTTTAGTGTCCAGCAGCCGGTGGCGCTTCGAGTTTACCAGCGTCGAAAAAATCGAGTATTGAAGATAACTTTGCTGGCCGGCAGAGGGAGCCAGAGCACAAGGAGTGTCAACACAACGGTCAGATTAAAAAGTTTAACAATCCCTCTTGCGACCAGAATTTACGAACATCAAGCATTTGCAAAGTCAAAGGTCTGGTGTTGTGTGCCAGCCCTTTGGCTTTTTAATACTTACAATATATTTTCATTTTATAAAATGTTATCGTTGACTGCACAGCCTAGCCAATATGAAAAAAGTGACTAAAACCAAAAATATTTTTTTTGTCTTATAAAATACTCACTACCACAGTAGTCCCTGGCGCTGAAGGGAACCACTTTCCACTCAGATGTGCTCCTTGTGAAACAGCAGAATGCAGTCGCTCACAGTGGAGTCAGCCAAAGGCTGAAGTGGGCTGACTCATTGCTCTATGCTGTTAAGATCAATGGGGTCACCATGTCTCCCTCGGAACCTGGGTTAATAGTTATAAAACTACAAGTGGTTCCGTTGGGTAAACTGCATGCTGTAGTGGGGAGAAGAAAATGTGAATGACACAACAACAGACCAATAGATGAAAAGCCCCTTTAAGTTCATTATATATATATATAATTTTAGCAAACTCGAAAGGTCTTGACTAATGAAAGACTGAAAAGGGAGGAACAGATAAATAAACATCTGTATTTTACAGACGCCAAATGCCTACGAGGCATCACTTAATCTGTGAGGCAAAGGGAATCAATTGCTGATGTCACATTTAGACCTTCCGAAGCCCCAGCATCCCTCCCGGTATTGATTCAGTACCATTGAGGCTCATTCATGGATTCCCGTTTCTGAACCCATGGCAGGGCGAAGAAGCACACGTATGAGATGAGGAGTTGTAAGGCGGGGTGCCCAGGGCTCTCAAGCTTCCCAGGTCTAATCATGGGCACCTCATGCAGTCCAGATGTTTGCTTTGCTTTCTGGCACTTGACGTCCTGTTTATAGGACTATATGATCTTGACTACAATACTCACAACCCAAAGCAGAAAATCTGGACTGGATGAGCTACTCACACATAGACCTGGGAAATCTGAGAGCTCTGGATCACCCTGTCCATTGACACTCTCCTGTCAGTGTTGATGGTACAGAGTGGACAATCTCTTTACTCCCACTACTGACAAGCTTAACTTCCACGATGGACACCCATCAGCCTCATTGGCATCAGGTTTGTCGCAGCTTTCAAAGCAGCTGCGTCTGGTGGTTGAGTGGACTCAAGCATCTACTGCAAGCATCTGTGTCACATGATCACAGGCTTGGACCCTGGCAGTTCCATTCAGCCATTCATCATTATGAGGTCGACCAATGCACGTTATGTTAACTGATGATGGGTGAGACCTTGCTCGCCATGACACCCTCCCACTAGAATTGTTTCGCTAGGTGCTGCACTGTACCTAATACGGTGTCCCTATGAGATTCAGTCATCGGACCCGTGATCCCTAAGATACACAGGAGTCTAAGGGAGACAACGTTCTTCTAGCATTTCCTGCCTCTACTCTTGAAGTACTCGTAATCCCCCGAGTTCTCGGATTTGGAGGCATCCTAATTTCAGCCAGTCAGCCAACTCATTATGGTCCAATTCCATGGCCATAGGTTCAAAGATTGGGGGTTAGGAGGTGTTGGGGTGCATGAGATCTAAAGGCAGCCCTCAATCCTTGATTCACAGTGGAAATCAAGATCAAAGCCCTGATTGCAAGAGGGCCGGATAGTGGTGAAATACCATGGAGCGTGGTGGTTGCAGGAAAATTAGGAATTACATGCACAATTTGATGCTTTGAGACACAAATTATAACACGTATTGGAAATTATTGTATAATTTTCAACCAGCACATTTTTGCAGGCATATACAAATTTACTATTCTTAATTCCAGAACTAAGAATATCTAAGTAAATCTGTTCTTACTTATAAGTACTTACTTTCACAATATTGGGATAGTTGTTATTCTGGCTGCGATATTTTTGACGGATGATATTTCAAAGACAACATTCTTATAGAATACCTCTTAAAAGGGGGGGCGGAGCTTGCCTGGCCTAAAGATGGCCACTAACTAAGTGAGCTCCGCTAGCCACCACATCATACAGGCAGGTTTCGGCTGCTATTAACCTTGCATCTCACTCGAGGGACTGAGCACACTAAGCCCTACTGACAGTGCCCTGAAAGCTGGTGAAGCGGAGTCGATTGGCCCAGCTGATCTGTAGTAACTGGACGAGACGCTGCATTCCCCTACACTGAGTGACGTGGCGGCTGGCGAGGGCGGTGCCTCCTGCTAGGTCGCTTCTGCGTGCTCACTCAGCCCTCGCGAACTCCGTATCGAAGAGGCGACCGGACCCCTTGCTCAGCAGCGCTCCTCCTGAATGGTGCTTGAAGCATTTGCCGATCGCCGAAGACTCACTGACACCGCTGAGCTTTGTGGCTGGTGAGACGCTGCGGGGCCTGGGCCGACACGAGGTGAGGATCCTTAGCGTGCGACCTGATCGGCTGCGACTCGGTGTGAGGGCCTGCTGGTGAGGCGCCGCCTGCCTTGAGCCTCTGCATAAGACTCTGGGGGCGTGCAAGAAAGCCCTGGAACTTCAGTGAGTTTGCTACCGTTAAACTAATTGCCGGGTGTGCGTGAACCCATCTCATTGTGCTGCTTCGCTTCTGCACTGGGCCCTGAATGCCTGGGGGCTGCGCGTATGCATGCAATCCCCCCCCCCCTGGATCGGAGAAACGTTGGGGCCATATTAATAGAGGCGACAGTGAAGTTGGGCGACTGCCTCCTGTGTGAGTTGCTACACTGCATGCTGTGAATCCCTCCTTGACTCCCTTTGTGAGGCCTGTGTCCAGCATAAGCAGGCACTTACACTCACTGGTGAGGTAGAGGGAGTTGCAGAAAACGCTGACCCTGTACTAAATGTGCAGATACTTATCAGTGCCAACATGGGGAAACCAGACAAGACACAGCCTAAGCTGTCCAGGCATAAAGAGGATGCTGCGGAGTCTGTTGCGTCGGAATCTGACGCATTATCTAATGACCCCATTGGTGACATTAAAACAATTCTTGTGTCCATGCAGAAAGGTTTGTCAGCGATTGATGCGAAAATCGACACCTTGTCCTATAGAATGGACCACATGTCCGAGAGGGTTGACAAACATGCGGAACATCTCGATATGGCCGAACGCAGAATTACCGAAACTGAGGAGGCTCAGACTGACTCTAATAGCGCACAGAAACAGAGGGAGAAGATTCTGGTCACTTTGCAGGACAGAGCTGAGGATTTGGAGGCCAGATCGTGGCATAGCAACCTGCGCATTATAGGCCTACCCGAGTCCACTGCGACAGGCAATATGGAGGTCTTCACAGAAAAACTGCTTACTACTCTGCTTGGCGCCGCCACTTTTTCCCCCAAATTTGTCGTGGAGCATGCGCACCATATACTGGGGCCTAAGCCTCCTCCGGATGCCCCTCCAAGGCCTGTCATAGCGAAGCTGCTGAACTACAGAGAGAGGGATGCAGCCATGGGGAAGGCCTGAGAACTGGGTGACCTACAGTACGAAGGCTCTTCTCTCTCCTTGTTCCCAGACTTCACTCTCAGAGTCCAAGAGGCCAGGAAGCAATTCCCGTCTCTGAAGTGCAAGCTGAGGGAGCAAAGAGTGGAATACGCGATGCTGTACCCGGCACGGCTGAGAGTGATGCTGAATGGGAAGGCAAAGATTTTCTCTGATCCTCAATCCCTCCAAAAAGCCCTCAAACACTGGGACATGATTGGCAAGCGTAGCAAAGACCAGACAGCAGATGATCGAGCGGATGGTGCGGGTGGAGGTCTCGATGAAACCGACTAATGAGAAAATTGGACACCAGACCCTAGTGACGATTAACCCTCATGTGAAGACCATCTGAACAGGTCTGAGGAGTTTGGAACTTGACCCTCCAATGGTAACCTCACTAATGAGGATTGTAATCTGTGTTTCTACTGCCAATTCATGAGAAGACTAACAAATCTGCTGGCTCTTGTGTTACCCAGAAACTGGTGCCAGGATGCTTGTATCCAGTTCAGGGAAGACCTGGCTTGGCAGTTCGTGCTGGACTGTTCCCATGAGGCACAGGGTCAAGACTGATTTGCATATAGCTGGGTCTGAACTGAGGTGGCGAAGTGAGCTAAAGAATGATGATGGATTCAACCCAGATCTGTGACTGGGGGTGAGTGTCTGAAAAGTTTCAGCGCTCCATCCATTATCTACTTGTGTTTGCTTTGTTTGCCCTAAGTTGGCAGGGTATGCCCAGACGTGGGTCCCTTGCTCGCTTTGCCACTGGATTCAAGCTAGCCTGGCTGATGAAGGGTATTATCCAGAAACCGGTCCCGGGATGCTTGTATCCGGTTAAGGGAAGACCTGGCTTGGCAGTTCGGGCTGGACTGTTCCCATAAGGCACAGGGTCAAGACTGATTTGCATATAGCTGGGTCTGAACTGAGGTGGCGAAGTCAGCTAAAGAATGATGATGGATTCAACCCAGATCTGTGACTGGGGGTCAGTGTCTGAAAAGTTTCGGCGCTCCGTCCATCATCTACTTGTGTTTGCTTTGTTCGCCCTAAGTTGGCAGGGTATGCCCAAACATGGGTCCCTTGCTCACTTTGCCACTGGATTCAAGCTAGCCTGGCTGATGAAGGGTATTACCCAGAAACCGGTCCCAGGATACTTGTATCCGGTTCAGGGAAGACCTGGCTTGGCAGTTCGGGCTGGACTGTTCCCATAAGGCACATGGTCAAGACTGATTTGCATATAGCTGGGTCTGAACTGAGGTGGCGAAGTCAGCTAAAGAATGATGATGGATTCAACCCAGATCTGTGACTGGGGGTGAGTGTCTGAAAAGTTTCACTGCTCCGTCTATCATCTACTTGTCTTTGTCTTGTCTGCATAAGCCAGACCCATTGTTATGGACAATTGGTTCCTCTCAAGCGAGAGTCACTAGCCATCAGTATCTGTTTGCGCAGCTCCCAGGGAGAATTATTCCCTCCTGTGGAAGTCTTGACCTTTGGCTAGTGGTGGTGCGACACTGGGATCACACATAAGTGTTGGCCGGCAACATCCGCCCCAATGTGTCCCACGTTTAATCACCACGAGTTAATTAGTGCTTATTGCTGCACAACTGTTGTTTTCTTTTTATATGTATTAGTAGTTGCTGGGGGGGGGAGCAGGCCGCCTATGCCTAGTTGGGGTCGGCATGGCATGGGAGGAGGGAGGGCTTTTGTTCCTTTTGTTGCAGTTCACATTTACATGTGGGTCATGAGCGATAATGTTAACATATTCAAAATAGCAGCTAGGATGGTCAGATCATGTGATAGTTGTGAATGACACACTGTTGCATCGACAACGGAAGCGCTCGTACACATACGCAAGTATTGAATCTGCATTCATTGCCTAATTGACGGTCGACTGCCCACGGGGACCGTATGTCTTCTAACGCCTGAATTCATGTACGATTAAGACTACTGCCTTGACACGCAATTACCGGTTGGAATTGCACCTTGGGCCATAGAAAATTTCATGGACCTCTATTGATTAGGAACCTGCACCCTGCAAGTCTTTTTGGCGGGTATGTGACTAAGCCCTATATCTAACAAGGTTGCCCCACCCTGTCCTGAGGAAGACCCGCAAGGTCGAGGCTCGAACTACCCTCGTGGCCACAAGACGGGTCAAAACGTCGACACCCCTTTAATCAGCCTGGACCCCACACTCTTTCCCATAAACGTGCCACGCAAGAATGTATTATTGCGTTAATTAAAATTGTAATTGAATTGAATTTTACTGTAAACGTGGCCAGGCGAGATAGGACGGTGAATTACAACCGGTCCATGTGTTTAAAATTATGAATGTTCTTTTCCCTATGTCACCACTCTGAAGTTCTTTTCACATCTCTCTACACTTGAGCACCCTCTTTATGCACGTTCCACCTGGAGCAACCTTCTATATTTAATGATAAATGTACATTATTCAGAAAATGTTCTTGAACCGTACACTAATGGCATAAGAATAAAATGCATGGTGAATTGAGTTATGGGTCATTGCACGTCTTTTTCATTTTTGAATAAGGTATTTAATACTATGAGCAGGTGCGTTGCGCCTGAGTATGCTCATGAAAATTGTTACTAAATACACCCGGACGGGGAGTTGATTTATGTCTTTCAAAAAAAAGGTCTAGGACCACTGTCTTTTGTATTACACTGTGGAACAGAGCAGGGACATAGAAGGAGACTGCGGCTAATGACCTGGAATGTGAGGGGTTTGAATGACCATAGAAAGTTGCGTGAAATCCTGGCGTACTTGAAAAGAAAGGAAGTGGACATTGCTCTGCTTCAAGAAACGCATCTTGCCCCCAACAGCGCTATGCTCACGAGACGAAACCTATTAGGTCTGTTCCAAGCAGCTGGCTTCACCTCGCACTCAAGGGCCGTACTTACCTGGGTAAATCCTAAATCAGGTCTTTAACTCGAAAGAACGCAGGGCTGATCCTGCTGGTAGATACGTAATCTCAAGATGTTATGGTAGAGGAGCTGACTTCCAAATTATTAATACTTACGGACCCAACTATGATGATCCTCAGTTCTACAACTCACTATTGACACTCATTAAGAACTACCCTTCATTACCACTGATCTGGGGTGGGGATTTTAATTGTGTATTAGATCCTGCGCTTTACCGATCGAAGGGTCCTCCTAGGCGTCCCTCTACAGCTGCCAATGCCATTGCTGACATAGTGCTACAAGTGCATCTGGTTGACGTTTGGAGAACCAGATCCCCTGGGAGAGGCGGCTTCACACACTACCGTGTGTACCACGATACACACACTAGAATAGATTTCTGGTTAATATCGGAGGCTCTAGTGTCCAGGGTACGGGACTGCACAGTGTTAGCTCGCTCCTTTTCCGACCACTCTCCCATATTGTTAGCGGTCGAAATTCCCCGGCGGGGCCCTCCCCTTTCCTGTGGAGATTCCCTCCATACTCCCTACTAGACACAGTATTTAAAGCAGATTTAGCTGACACTATTACTGAATTTTTTTAAACTAACATTGTTTCAGTCAACTGTTTTGCCATGGTATGGGAGACATTTAAGGTGTTCATAAGGCGGGCGCCATGAATAAACACTCTGGGGTACTCCATTCCATTAGAGGTAGACTCACTTATTAGAGGATCGATTGGGTGCACTGGAGAGAGAGGCTCTGAATAGGAATGATCCCCAGATTTTAGAACAACTGAAAACAACACTAGAAGAGTACCATGAGGAAGCCGATAGTGAAATTAAGCATATGGGGAAATATGCATTGGTCAGAACCTAAGGTGAGGGAGACAGGCCGGGCTCAATATTGGCGGCGATCGCTCGCTGTCGATGTGAGTCTGGAGTCATTAACAAGTTGACAGATGAGGAGCGCACTGTCCTAAAAGTGCAGACGGACATAGTGAACAGATTTGGCAGATACTACCAGGACCTGTATAGCTCCAAAGTTACCCCAGATGAAGAGAACATAGTGAATTATTTGGAATATATACAACTACCCTGGATGACAGATAGTCATGGAGAGTACCTCATGAGGCCCCTTGACGCTGTTGAGATCCATATGGCACTTAACTCCATGAGGGATGGGAGTGCCCCGGGCCAAGATGGGCTCACTGTGTCATTCTACAAGGCCTTTAGTGAACTGCTGGTCCCACACTTGAGCACCCTGTTCCAGTAACTAGGAGAGACTGGCATAATGCCTCCCTCCATGCGTGAGGCACTAATTGTAGCCATATTGAAACCTGGCAAGGCTCCCCAAGAGTGCTTGTCTTACAGACCACTGTCATTGATAAATGTTGACACAAAAATGTTTGCTAAAATATTGGCCAACAGACTGACCCCTCTCCTGCCCATTATGGTAGGCCCTGAACAAGCGGGCTTTGTGCCTGGCTGCATGCTATCATATAATCTGAGAACTGTTTTTGGAGCTTTACAACACGTTAAACCAGACGTTAAGGCTGCAGCAGTGTTTTTAGACGCTGAAAAAGCCTTTGATTCGGTTGAGTGGAAATTCATGCTGGTGGTGCTAAGGCGCTTGGGAGTCGTAGAAATGTTTCTAAAATTAATCTTGGTTCTTTATAACTCTCCCACATCTCAAGTGCGCTTAGGGGATGCTGTCTCCTCTCCCATTCAGATATCTAGAGGTACCAGACAAGAGTTCCCCTTATCACCATTACTGTATGCCGTGGTAGCAGAGTCCCTATTCAGTGCACTTTGTGAGTATCATGGCAATAGAGGCATACGTTTCCCCAACTACAATCTCATTGTCTCTGCTTATGCGGATGATATGCTATTGTATATACGTGATCCGGACACTAATCTCTCTCCAGTAATACGGGAGGTGTTGAGATTTGGCAGCATCTCGGGTCTTAAAATCAACTGAGATAAATCTATAATCTTCCCATTAACACAGGTCACAATGCAGATGGCCTTAGACTATTCCCTTCAATGGACATCAGATCCAGTTAGATATCTGGAGATACAGGTCCACTCTGATGCAGAACAAGTTCGTAGGGCAAATTATGGCAGAGCCATCACTAAATTGGAGGACAACATAGAAAGGTGAATTTGCCTCCCTCTATCACTGGTGGGTCACGTGTCCCTCATGAAAATGATAATACTTCCCAGATTCCTTTTTCTCTTCGTCAATATCCCTGTGGTTGTACCCCAACACATTTTTAAAACGTTTGCTTAGGCTGGTAAAACTCTGCATGTAAAACTGGATATCCTAACTCTGCCCTAGTCTGCGGGAGGCTTGGGGGCACCGGATCTGGAGCTATACTACAGGGTGGCTCAAAGCTCGCATGCTCACAATTGGATCCATGATCTGCACAATCTACCCCACCTCCAAATAGAGAGGGTAGCTCCAAGCCCTGACCCCCTCCCTTGTTGTCTATCTCAAGCACCTATTAGGCGTTGCAGCGTGCTGGATTCAGTCAACTCTACCGTACACGCCTGGCATGTCTTACTAAGAAAACAGGCCAGTGCCTTATTGTACTCCCCGCTTATGCCTGTGGAATGGTGCCCCTGGCTTAGTATCAGCACCGAAAGAGGTGCACTCCGCTCGCTGATAGTCCTGCAGATACATGTGATGGGCAATTTCTTTAAGGAGGGAAGAGCACGCACGTGGGAGGAGGCAGCAGAGGACATACACGACCTTACCTCTTTAACACAATTTCACTTTTTTAGAATCCGCCATGCATTGAGGGTGTTACTTGGGGATCAGCTACAAGAACCTCCGGAGTTGCCTGCTCTCTCGCTACGACTGCATTCAGAATCCCCCATCAAGCTAGTCTCGCAAGTTTATGCCACATCACAAGCCTTTAAACATGCACAATACACCAAAACTAGGCTGGAGTGGTACAATGAAATTGGGGTAGCCCTTACCGATGACATCTGGTCCATTTCAAGTATCTCAATAGGGTACACTACACGCCAAAGAGGTTATTTCGATATGGACTCAGGGACGCCGACTGCTGTGAACATTGTGGGGAGGCGGAGGCAGATTTTTTGCATGTGGCATGGTCGTGTCCACCAGTTGTGGAAGTTTGGAAGCACATTTTTCACACATTAAATGCTATTGTGGATCAATCCCTCTCCCCTGACCCCCTACCAGTGCTTTTGGGATACACAAAACCCCTTAATAAGAACATCAGGAAATTAGTCTCTATGGGTCTACTATATGCGTGGTCCCACACCAACAGTGACAGAATGGGAGCAGGATATGCTCTACTGTAACACCCAGGCCGATGTTAATAATGAGCTGATGCCCCCCAAAGTCATCCAAAAAGTTTCTGGGTTCTATATGCGCAATGTTTGGTTTCAAAACAAGGCTTACAGCGCAGACAATGAATGATAGCATGTTGTACAGTGTAGGCCCAGAAACCATAAGTACAAAGGGGCAGATTTACAAGAAAGTGACGCATCTGTATAGATGTGTCACTTTCCCCGCGCCACTCTAAGAAACCCTTGCGCCACCATGGATGTGCCGTATTTACAATACGGTGCACCATGGCGCAAGGACTGACATATGCATCAGAAATTCTGACGCATCTGTTGGGGCAAATGTCACGCATTGCTGGAGTCGTGTCGCATGCACGACGCAACTCCAGCAATGCATTTTGAGGCCTATTCCCACTACACTGCATCACTCCTTATGTCTGCTTCAAGCAGGCGTAAGGTTTTGATGCAGTGGCATCCTAGAAGTGACGCAGAGAAATCTTGTAGATTTCACTGCGTCACTTTTACAAGACTTTCCTGCGCGGAAATGCCTACCCTACATACATTTTACATGACGCAGGTATAATGTGACGCAGGGCTTTACAACGTGACGCATCTCCCTCGATGCGTCATGTTGTAAACTGTCCGCATTTTTTACGCCGCCGTTGCATCACAAAAGTGATGCAACAGCGGCGCAAAAGTGTCGCAAGGGGCTTGTAAATATGCCCCTATGAGTATTGTATTAAAACGATCATGTTGGATGTATTTCACACATAGTAGCCGCTTGCACTTAGACTAATGGGTCCCGCAGACTGCAATATTGATGTTCTAGAGTGTACTATTTAATCTTTTCATCCTTATAGCAACGTTCCATTGCTACTGTGAAATGTGTCAACAGTTGTTACTGATTAATGGACGACTCATGTATGTTATTTATCATGTTCTTTGCATTGATGTGTACTGGGTTATGAAAACTAATTTTAAAAAAAAGAATACCTCTTAAAAGTGCCTTCCATAATTGGTGCAGCATCAAAAAGAGTGATCCATATGCCTGCCACTCAGGGGCGTAGCTAGGGGGGGGGGTCCGCCCCAGGCGGCACTATTTTGGGGGCGGCGGCTGCACGGCACTGGTGGCCCGTGGCGGTGGTCTTTATTATTTATTTGGGGACAGTAGTGTCAGTGTCCCCAATTAAATTATAAAGGCGGCCGCCATGGGCTACCAGTGACGCGCGAACCCCACCCTGACACTAGTGACGTGCAGTGAAGTGCAAGTGCTTGCAAAATGCTGCAGCGCACGCACCACCAAGGGTAGTGGTGGTGGTGCAGTGCGCGACGTCCCATCCCGTGTTTATGGGTCCAAGGGCCGTCAATCTTGTAGCACGTGTAAGCGCCACCAATGACGGCCCTGGGCATCATATTTGTCCAGCCCCAGCGCCGAAAATACAGCAGTTGTGCGTGCCACCATGACGCACTCTCGTCATGAGTGGAGACGAGGCATGGGAGTGCTGGGCGATTTGCAGCAGAACTAACCTCTACGGTACCGCCACCACTGTGTAGTCTACACACGACCTACGGGAGCCTGAGGTAAGATGGCTGAAAATTTCTCTCCATTGCTCGGTGAACACACGCTCTGTGCAGCGGGCCCGGCTCGGCCTGTACTGTTATACACTTGGCCTGGAAAACCCTTATCACCTGATGCTGTAAAACCTGCGGCGTAACTTGACATTCTGGAAAGAAAGGAAGAAATGACGGGGAAACAGAGGAGGCCCAGCAGCCTGGCGTCAGCGAAAGCTCCGGCCCCCTCTGCGACCTGCTTGGTATTCCACAGGTGTCAGGCTCGTGGCTGTAAAGTCAGTCAGTAGCGGAGGGCCTCCGACAGCTGGGGACCCGGCTCCACACACCGACCATCAGAGGGGTTCGCCGCACAGACAACCGGCCCATTGCAGGCCGACCCTCTGCTGGGTCCAGTTACTGCTGATGCGGAGGGGGGGGGGGAGCTGGCACTGAGGATGGAGGTGTGGGCCCATTGCACTTGGCTTTGACTCCAGAATTCTATCAGCCTTAGGCATGAAAGGGTGGAATGTAAGGCACCGCACAAGGCTGACAAAACATGGAATTACATGGCAGGAATAATTGTAAATTTCTCATTTGCGGATGGTACTGCACTCTTTCCAGTGTCAGTAGGACTCACTGTCACTCATGCTCTTACTTTTGCTATGGGGGTTACCCACAGGTTTCCAGTGGCAAGTCTCCCCAGTGTTCTACAGCGATGGACATATATCCACAAGAGAGTCCTGCACTTCCTAAAGTGCGGGAGTTTTGATGGCGCAGGGAAGCTCTGCAGGTGGTAACAGATAGGCCCAGCCCCACACCAATGAAGACACGCATGCACTGGTTGCTGTATAGGTACGAATACCACATGCGGTCCAATACCCCTTTATTTAAAACCTCTGGCGGCGCCCGGCCAGAAGGGTACTTGATCCATGATATCCGGGGCATAGGTGAGCCCTACAGTGGCCAGCTGGCTCACTACATCCCTTTCCCACTTTGTTCCGAACCTTCTACCTGGACATGCTGTACAAAGTCTTTGAGTCTCTGATTTGGGTAGCGAGTATGTATCTCAGACTGCTGATTACAGGGTCTACCCTAGTCACCTTCCTTGCTCCTTTCTCTCGATGGCTCCACCAGACACCCTTCCCTGGTTGCCTGGCCCCTGGGTGGTTTACCACGATGTTGTCAAGCTAGGAGTCCATCTATCACCACAGGGTTCCCACTCTCCAGGTTTTCTTCCTCCTCTGCTGACCAGAGACCTCCACCTTCTTGAGCCATGAAATGTTCAGACTCGCGCGCTCCTCTGCCCTCTGGGCAATCACCATCGTGCCTTATACCTTCACCACTTCTCATACGCCTGATTCAAAAGGTGTCCTGAGTGGGTGGTGCAAAAAAGGGGTTACCACCCCTCTTGCTTGCACTACTGCTACCTCGGACGTCTTCAAAATTGATGCAGCACAGCTGTGCATGCCCTGCCTGGCTTCAGGTGTCCAGCACAAGCTCGCTGCCCATCCACCGCACATAACAACAATGCACTCTCTGTGAGATGTGATCTGTTACTAATACTGCCTGAGTAAGGAACTAGCATTGCAAGAAATTTTAATTAATGTTTTTTTACTTTGAGCCATAAAAGTGCTATCATTCAATATGGTGTTCATTTTGTCTCCTAATGTTGAGTGAATAGTATTATTGGTATAGCTCCATTTACTAGCTTCATTTTCTGACACTACCCCTTTGCCAGAGTAGAAGGAACGAACATATGCAGCATATACCTGATTGATTGATTGATCTACATGGTGAGGGTTTACTTCTCCCCAAAGCTACTGGTGGATTGAATCAAGTTGGGCTCACTGGATATAACAGATTCATACTTAAGGCTTCAACTGGTGGGAAGTAGAGAATATTTTAGCAGGTAGCAGACTGTTCAGCAGAAAGAATACTATGTAAAGTAAAATTTGTGAAAATAGTACAGATAAAAAAGACCAGACCTTTAACGTGAATCTTAATTTGAAATTTGTACAAGGTGCATACTTGTCACACAGGTTGATCATTAGTACACAACAATTAACTTAATTGAAATAGTGTCATAAACATTAAGTCTGTATGTCATATGACTATCGAATTTGGTGGTTTACAGTTTTTTTTTCTGGGTCAGTCTACCCAAATAGTGTCACTTTTCCTTCCTATCCTGAAGTTTGTGATGGCAACAGCTATTGCTTTCCGGTTTTCCTGAATTAACACTTATTTTGAAACGCATCTGATCTTTCAGCTCCCTGATATTGTCAAATAAAATAGGAAGGGTGTTGTAATGGTGTTTTTGTTTAAATTTCATGCGTAGGTATGATTGAGAGGTCGCACCGAGCAGTGCTTACATTGTGGTTTTTTTAGTTTGTTTCTTTATAATTGTTTTATACAGCGCAAACTAGATCCGAGACATCGGGTATCAGAGCGCTTTACATGAGCACCTGTTTCGTTACAGAAGGACATATACATTATTTTGGTTAGCCACGGGGAGATTTCATGATTTGCCCAGAATCCCAGGATGTTGAGCGTCGTTGCCACGACTCAAGCCCGTTTCCCCAGCTTCAAGGCCAACCGCCCTAGCCCTAAGGCTACATCCTCTTCAACGTGTTGCTTACCATTCCTGTGCTCTGTTTCGTTTGAATGAAATAATTCAGTTCCAATTCAACATGCTACCCTCAGTACATTCCTTCTTCTGTGACCTGTGAGCATTTGTTTTCGTATACAGTTAACAGTGGACTCTAACCATTGAACTGACCTGCACAGCAGAACATAAAATCTAACTATCCCAATTAGTTTCCAACATTGTGTTGCATTTAATGGAAGATATGCTGTAAATACTAATACATTAGGTGTGAAATTTTGAAGGATACTTCAAACCACACATGGTTGAGTATTCACCTTGCCCTGAGCCGTAAGGCAAAAGCAGTGTGGGATTTCTCTAAGTCACTAGGCCTTGTGTGAAATGAACTTCTATATATCAATAATCAGCTGGAGGTTTTTGGCGCGATAGAGCCAAGCTACACGTTTTGACTCCATTGGGCTCCAGAGCAAGCAAATACATACTTTTCCCCCAGCAACCCCCCCTGCTATCTGCCATGGGCGGCAATCTGAGGTATAGCCCCGGGCGTCAGAAGCTCTAGCTACACCACTGCTGCCACTGCTAGGCGCTAAAAGACCAAGCAGCCAAACCTCCAAAATAATCCCTGAAAGAGTTTCCCATAGGCCTCAAATCCATCTTAGGTAGCCCCCACAGAGTCCTAGCAGAGGAGACCACAAGCAGCACTTCCCATGGACATAGAGCTGGCCCACATGAAGCTCTACAGAATGTACTGGTAGGCACACCTGGGGCAACACAATGAGCTAGAATGCTAACAGATCACTGCGAAGCCACTTCAGTTTTGCTAATACCTCAGAGATGAAAAATCCAAAGCAAACACAGTCAACAAGTATGAATGCAGCGAATAGGCTAGAAACAGAAACTGGCCTACACACATTAAACTACAAACCCAGAGAGTGTAGAATTTACCAAGAGTGTAACTTTGGAGAAGTAGAAACTTAGAGGCACTGTCTGTAGTTTACACCACCTACAAAGACACTCATGCCAACTTATCAAGAGACTGATCAGCCTATAGTGAGAGTACAAAAAAAAGGATGAGGCCTTCTTCGTCTATGCACCTAAATATCTGTAATGCATGCCTGTATCCATGAAGATGGCATTATCCCTGCTCTATTTTAGGAAAGGCAAAGAAGCACCCCTTAAAGACAACTACACCACAAACCTGAAACTTCCCACACTCACTCCTAGAAGAAGCCAGCTTATCTCCATCTCCAAACATACATTGATGGTGTCTTTCCCTTTACCCCTGTACAACTCTCCTCTACCTCTCTTCTAGGCTTGCGCTATGCAAATGTCCTTGACTTATACACATACTAAACGTTTTACAATGAAAAGGAAATATTTGCCTATAGAGAGGAATAAGAAAAACCATGCATCACCCTACGTGACTTACCAGAAGCAACCGGAGAGCACAGAAAAATATATCTATGCGTGTCGCTATAAGGGCACTGTGCATACAATATGGACATAAAAAAAAAAAAACTAGAAACTGAACCCACCACTACTGGATGGATTGTAATATTAAATATATTTTACTTTGGCAACACCCATAATGCCCAGTAAGTACTTTAACGTGTTTTGAATCTCACTGGATTCTCTTCACTGACTGCCGGCTGAACACACGCCACAGCAGGTGCTCCCTCTGTTACCCACACCATGGCAGACACACCCTGTATAAATCCCCTCACTAATGAATTGTGATACCCTCGTTTTATTATGGGGGTTAAATAGAATAAAACAAGGAGAGAAGCTTTGCAGTGACCCAGCTCCTGTTCACACACCCACTGGTTTTGTAACCCAACCAACCTCAACATGAAATACAACCTAAAATACCCCAAGGCAATGTTTGTACTAGGAAGCATCATACTATTAGAAAGGTAATACTCATTGTGAAAATCATATCATACTAATCTTCATAGTCTTAATAGAAATATGTAATAAGAAGTTGTTTTTACAAAACAAGCTCATATTGGGCATCAGCATCAATTACGGGTTACATTCAAGACGCAAGACATAGTTAGGGAGTTTGGTGTTTGGAAAGAAAGTTCCTAAACTAAAGTTGCTTGACAAAGAGTGGTTAATACGTATTCCTATGCGCTAATCTATATCTATATGAAGTGGTATTTTGAACACCGCGAAAGATGTGTTGGCTGTTATGAAAGCGACTATAGTTGCTGATGCCAAGAATAGGAAATATCCAATCTGATTGGACTTTATCAGGCTGAATGGGCATTGCATCTCCAGATAAATAAGCTGGAGATGCCTTATCACTCTGAATGTTTATTGCTCCTCAACAATTTGCAAGAGACACACCAAAGTGGCCTTTGTTATGGGATATCTCACTAATGTTGCTTTCATTTGTACTACACCTCCTATTATTAAGCAGCGCTCCTTTTTATGCAGCTATTCGCAGTTTATGAATCAGTTTGAAGCACTTTTTGGACCAGTACAAAATACAGAGATGGGACACTTCTGTTTGCTGGCATTAAAGCAGGGCCAGCTTTGTATAGAAGATAATTCCAGCAATTAGTGGCGGAATTGAATGGACCGATGAATCTGCAGCAGTTGCATTTTTCTAGGGGTCACATGATGAATTAAAGGGCGTCTTATCGTTAGTAGTAAATTGACCTAGTACAGTCACAACTGTTGTTGCCCTCACCATCCAGAGAGGCTCACAACAAAATACGAGATGTGTCGAACATAGAGGGTGGATTTAGTGAACCATTCACTCCTTCCCTCTCCTAGTACAGAGTGATCTACTGAAGAACCCATGGAGGTGTGAGGGGAGCAAGAGGTCCATGATCATCAGCAGAAAAGGGACAATAACAGAAGACTGGACTCTGCCTCTCATGTGGTCAGTCCGGCCAATTTGTAAACAATGTTCCCAAGAATCAAGAGAGAATGCTGCTCATTCGTGACTGACAGACCTCAAACAGACCATATAACTGAATGTCTGGCATAGGCAAACCTAATTTTTAGGTCGAGCCTGGGCATCGCATGCGCTGCTCTGTGAGACATGCTGTATTCAGGGTAGGGACATGAAGCTCCGCCCATATTTTTCATTGGCTTGTGTCATTGTCCACTGTAAACTGTGGCTGTTCATTGGTTAACATGCTTAGTAGTCCATCCTTAGTACCACCTTGTCTCATTTTGTAACCGCCCATGGCGGCACCCCCTGTTACATGTCTTGTTACTCTGTAGGCTTTAATTACAGCCTCCGAGCACTATTTTCTCAAATAGGTTTGTCCTGGCTGCTATTGAAGGCAGGACAAGCTCTCTCCTTACTCTCTTTTTTTATTTTTATAGCATGGGCGCCAAACGCATTTGCAATGCAATAGGTCTCGCATTTGGAAGTTTAAGCTATTGGCATTGTAAATGACAATGCCTTTGATTTATGTTTTAAAAACAACACATAAATAAAAGGCATTGCCATTTACAATGCCAATAGCTCAAACTATTGTAAATGTGAGACCTCTTGCATTGCAAATGCTTGTTATTTTTACTTGTGAGTAACTATGCTGTTGTCACAGGGTCCTATAGTGATGGTCGGCTTAGTGGATTATGGATCAAAAGTTCAAAGAGGAGTTAAAGATTCCTTCTCTCAGTAAAAATAATCCAGAAGAAACAAAAGGGACTCATGGAACTGGTATCTTCTTGCTTCATGAAATGTGAGACTGAACCTCTGGTTATAATTCCAGATATAGGTCACTTGGAAGGGATCCCATTTGATATTATTGCAGCTCCAGATTCCTCAATGGCCTTAGGAACTCCTTGACCTAGACTACATAAATGCATGATATATTGCAGTTATCCATCCATTATGCTTTTTTGTATTGGTAATAACAATAGTACTAGAGAGCAACCACGGAAAAGATATAACCTTAAATGAGTCTCACGCTTTAGCCTCTCTTCTGAGAATTGCCTGAGGGTCCAGTCGAGATAATCATCAAGAACGATGACACGCACCCCGGCCATCTATGAAGATTCAGCTTATGTATTCAGTGAAAATGGGTGAATGCCTTACCTCCACATTGTTAGTACGACTGAGCTATTAACTTAATTCCCGGTTCACACATCCCAACTTGAAAGAATGTATTCTTTTACTATAAAGAAAGTTGAGATTCTTCAACAATATTTACAACAAAACTTGGAAAAAGGCTTCACTTTGAGCGCAGGAACTCCCACTTTCTTCACAGTGACCATGTACTACTTACAACAAATTAAACAAGAACACCATCAGAAACCCATGCCCTCTCACTCTCATCACAGTGTTGTTGGATCGCATGAAACCAGTTCAGATCCTCCCCAAATTGGATCTATGGGGGCCATGTACTCTGGTTCACACATGTGAGGAGGAAGATATGAAGACGGCCTTTAATGCATGGCATAAACGTTACGGATATCTCATATACCTTTTGGCTTCTGTAATGCAACTGCAGCATTCCAGAATTTTGCCAATTACATTTTACGAGATTAGATGAATATCTATTTGGTAGTATATCTTGATGATATCTTGAGTTTCTCAGGCACTCTGCAATAACACTGAGAGCTTGTAAGAGAAATATTATCCCAATTGAGGAAAATGTATTTATGTTCCTCCATCACTTTTTTAGGTTTCCAAATTTTCAGAGACGGTATCAATCGGCATATCAACAAGGTGAGTGCTGTTCTTGATCACCGAAGACCCTCCAATATTAAAGAAATTCAGAGAGTCATTGGATTTGCACATTTCTATCACCACTTTATAGAGGATTTGTGATCCTTAGTTGCTCCTATACCTCAATTGACCAAGAAGGGACAGACATTTCACTGGGGAGAAGAGCAAGATCCAGCATTTCAAACTGTGAAAACAGTATTTACATCAGCCCCAGTTCTGGGGCCTTCCAACATACAGCTGCTGTTCATCGTAGAGACAGATACCTCCTCTTAGGCCATAGGGGTTGTTCTTCCCCCAATGACATACGAAGGCTGAGGCTCTTCATCCTATAGCTTTCTATTTGAGAACCTTGACAAGCACTGAGACAAATTACAACATCTACATTTTCTCATCGATGGCACTACATGAAATCATGGTTTGGACTGACCACAAGAACTTGTTAAATATCAAAGCCATGGAGTGTACCACAACATGCTAGATGGCCCCCTGTTTTTCTCTCATTTCCAGTGTAAGATGACTGATAGACCTGGGAACCATCACAAAAAAGTCCTATCATGACCTGTAACAGGGAGCAGTAGCAGCCAGTATAGCAGGAGAGGGGTGAGACGGGGGAGATGACTGCAACAACAACAAAAAAGGAGAAAGAAAGAACTTACCTGCCGCCAGCAGCCCTCCGCATCGCCGGTCTTCTGCTCCTCTCGTGGATCCACTGCAGGCACAGGCTCCAAGCCTCACTTGCAGCCAATCCTGAAGCTACTTTCATGCATGAGAGCAGCTTCAGGATTGGCCTGAGCACCAAGGATTGGCGCTCCAAGGGAGACTGGGAGCCTGTACTTTGCTGTCTGCAACCCAGCAACGCAGCTGAGTTGGCGAGCTACAGTGCGCATGATGGTTGGGCGGGTCTGAGACGGACGGCCAAACCTTCATGCATACTGGTGGCAGTGCCCACCACTCCCTATCGATGCCTATCATCCCCAAGCCCCTGCCCCCTTGAGGCGGCCTGAAAACAAATTAAAACGATAATAAATCAGGGGTTGTTATTGTTTTCTCTTTTTTTTTTTAACGGTGCTGGCACGGGGGGAGGAGCCACTGCTGGCAGAGAGTGCATACAGGGAAACAGCTCCAGGCATTTTGGCTGTATTCATCTCGTCACATTAAGTAGTGCACACTTTTCTCACTAAGATCTGTCAAACTTACCAAAAAAGTGATCAGACAATTTGCATTAATGATGATCCCGCTAATCAACAATGTATTGGGGCTCTGCTATTGTTGTTCCTAAGTTTATGGATCCCTTTCTGCTATTGTAGTAGGGGCAGTGGCTGTCAAGATAAAATTGCCCGATCAATACATGGCAGCGCAAATGCTTATCTTGAATGAGTGGTGGTATGGAGACCGGTCGGTCCCGGCATATCTGTTGGAGCGGAGACATATGGGGACCCATTCCATACACACTATCCTACATGCTGCACCGATGCGCCGAGCACTTCCTTCGGCTACCAGAGTGGTGTTCCAGATCTGGAAACAGGCTCTACAGAAGATAGGATGGTGGGGCAGGTTGACAAAGGTGACCCCACTGTGGTCGAATGGCAGATTGCCCCAGCTAGCTGGTGTATCGGACTTTTGTCACTGGGATGCGATCAGCATTTCTACCATTGGGGATGTGATGAAGGGTGTGACCCTTAAGTCTTTTCTACAACTCTAGCAGGATTTTACCATGCCCAAAACTCAATTTTTCAAATACTTACAGCTTCGACACGCACTCCTTCCCGACATTACAAGATTGGAATCCCTCCCAGAATTTAGTCCCATAGAAGCTACATTATTTATGGGTGACTTACAGGACCACAAAATCTCCAAAATGTATCAGTCTCTGGTGACAAACAGCCCCACCACACTAGATAAACTCCAGGGAACATGGGAGGTGGACCTCGGCCCCTTAGAGAATGAGGATTGGACAGAGGCGCTCTGCTCCCCTAGAGAGGCCACGATAGCTATGTGCCTTCGATTGATTCAATTCAAGTATCTGCACAGGGTCTACTATACTTGTGTCAGACTGTGGAGAGCCGGCCTGATAGCCTCCCCATTATGCCTGCGGTGTTGCCATGAAGAGGATACCTTTCTCCACACAGTATGGCAATGTGATGTGATTGTACAATTTTGGCGCAGAGTGTTTGCATGATAGTCGGAGGTCTTGGGGTGGGATCTCACCTATACACCCAAATTGGCATTACTACACGTTATGGAGACTATAGGGGGCAATCTATACAAACGTCACTTACTGCTGTTGGGACTTATACTTGCTAAACGTGACATTGCTAGCAACTGGAAAGCGACAGCCCCACCTTCGCTAATGACCTGGAACAACGGACTGGACTTTAACATTGGGTCTGGAACTCCCAGTTTTTAGGGCTCGGGCGTGTCCAATGAAACACACCAAGATTTCTAAACGGTGAGCCCTCTACAGAGGCCTCCCTCTGGAGCCTGTTACAGCCGTGGCAGAGATACTTTGCTAATTTATTGCTTGAACCTCCCACTTTCAAGAAGGAAAGATCGATGGCCCAATCCTTTTCAGGCAACACGGTGAGAATCTGGAACTCACTTCCGCCTCAGCTCCGGACCACCACCTCTTCCCAGGCCTTCAAAACTGACCTCAAAGATCTCCTCCTTCAAAGACACTTCCAAATTTAATTCACACCCTCTATTTTCTGAAGGAAGTCCTTCCATTATAGGAAATTATGTTCTCCATGCCTATAGAAGTGCCTTTCCAGTGTGTTTTTGTGTTTTGAGTGTCTGCCATTTAATGCAGTATTATACCTCTACTTGTACTTTGTACTCTTTTGTAACATGCACACGTCACCTTTCCTTTTGTAATGTATCGTTTGCTACCTCTTGTATTTTGTTTGCTTTTGATACATGCACAACGGCCACCACTGCCTCATGTAACGTAACTTTTGTTTTAGTGTTTTGAGTGTTTGCCATTTATTGCAATCTTTTTACCTCTACGTGTACTTTGTATGCTCTTGTAACCTGCACACGTCAATTTTTCCTTTTGTAACGTATCGTTTGCTACCTCTTGTATTTTGTTTGTTCTTGATACTTGCACAATTGTCACTATTGCCTCATGTAACGTAACGTTTGATTTTGTAACATGCTCACTTGTAATTTTTCTCCTTATGTATCATTACTGTTCCTATTGTGAAGCGCTCTGACACCTTCGGGTAATGTCCGCGCTATATAAAAACGCATTAAATAAAATAAAATTAAAATAAATAAATAACAGGATATGCCCATGCAACGTTGGACCTATCACATTGTATATTCAGTATTATTACAGCGGTAACTTATGACACTTTTAAGAGATGCTATTTTGACAGTGCACGGGGGAGGGAAGGGTTTGTCATATATTGTAATTGTAATTGTAAAGTACTTGTTAAGCGCGATTGCTGCCCGAAAGCGTCCAAGCGCTGAGTAGAAGCAGAGAGTGATCTAGAGGAAAGTCTAGGAGAGGTCGGATTTGGCAAACAAATGTGTCTTTAGATTTTTACGAAATGAGAGGAGGTCAGGATTGGATCGAAGTGAGATGGGGAGGGCATTCCAATGTTTGGCGGTGTTCAGGGAGAACAGCCTGCCCCCCGACCTGGCTCGCTTCACTCTGGGGACAACCACAAGGAACGCATCCGTCGACCGGAGGTTCCTGTTGGGTTGGTAAGGAGTAATAAGGTCGGAGTTGATGGCAGGAGCTGTTTTCCAGACGGCGTGGTGTGCCAGGCACAGTGCCTTAAAGGTGACCCTCTGCCTCACTGGTAACCAGTGGAGAGTTTTCAAAGCAGGTCTGGCTGACTGAGTGCGCGGTATTTCCAGCAATGTGCGAGCTGCACAGTTCTGAACGACCTGCAATTTTCGGAGAGTTGTCTCCGGTGCCCCTATATATAAGGCATTGTTCGAGTCCAGGCGAGACTGGATGAGGCCTTGCATCACCACCTTTTTTGCCTCGAGGGGGAGTAGCGGGAGGACCTTCCTCAGGATCCTAAGTAGGCCGAAACAGATGGAAGACAGTTTTTTGGCCTGAGTGGAGAAGGAGAGTTTATTATCCAGCCACACCCCCAGGCTTTTGACACTGTCCTTGGGGGTGGGAGGAGAACCCAGAACACTAGGCCACAGAGAGGTGAGGGAAACCGGAGAGGGAGGGCCTAGGAGCAGAAGCTCCGTTTTATCACCATTTAGTTTTAGGGAGGAGTTGGTCATCCATCCCTTGACGTCCATCAGGCAGTTTAACAGATCGGCTGCGGAGTGCCTATTGTTCTTCGTGGCCAACGAGACCACAAGCTGGGTGTCGTCGGCATATGACACAATTTTAATGCCATATGGTTCGACAACACCCGCCAGCGGCCTCATATAGATGTTGAACAATACAGGGCTCAGAGAAGAGCCCTGTGGTACTCCGCAGCTCAGAGGTTTACTCGAGGACACCATCTCTCCGTCGAAGATCTGAAACGATCTCCCAGACAAGAAGGAGTCGAACCACCTTAGAGCGTCACCTGAGACTCCGATGTTATGGAGACGGTCCAGCAGGGTGGTATAGCTGACCGTATCGAAGGCGGCACTTAGATCAAGGAGGATCACTGCCACTGATCCTCCCTGGTCCAGTATCCTTCGAGTTTCTTCCGTGACGGCTAGCAAGGCGGTTTCAGTGCCATGCTTTGGTCTGAAGCCTGTCTGGGATGTGTGAAGTAAGGAGTGGTCCTCCAGAAACTGGACCAGCTGCGTGTTTATATGCTTTTCTAGCACCTTGCTGGTCCAAGGGAGAAGTGAAATGGGACGATAGCTGGAATGATCGTTTGGGTCCAGGCTGGGCTTTTCAGCAGTGCCCGTACCATGGCCTGCTTCCAAGCAGTGGGGACTGAGCAAGCGGAGATAGAGGTATTTAGCAGATCCCGGATGACAGGTAGCGTGGCTGGGCTTGCCTGTAATAAAACTTCTGGAGGGGCGGGATCACGGGGGGAGCCAGATTTTACTTGCCGTGCCACCTTGCTTAAAATGTCAAGATCCAAGGGAACAAAATGCTCGAGGAGAGGCTGATTGGGGTGCCGAGGTGCTTTAGGGGGGGGAGGGTGGAGTGTATCCGGAATTATGTCTGAGGTGGGGAAGGTGGAGTAAATTGTTGTGACTTTATTATAAAAGAAATCCGCAAGCTCGTTGCATTGATCCTTGGTTTTGTTGGGTGGGGGTGCTGTGTTGGCGATGGTGCAATGTTTTATGATTTGGAAAATTTCTTTTGGTTTAGATTTTGCTTCTAAAATTCTCTCAGAGTAGTAAGTTGCCTGGGCCTTTCTGATCCCTTCTTTATAGACTTTAATCGACTCTTTGTAGGAGGCCTTTTTGTCTGGAAGGAAGTCTAGGCGCCAGGCTCGCTCTCGTTGCCTACAGAGGCGTTTTAGTTGTTTTAAAGAATCGGAAAACCAAGGGGCAGATTTCTGTGGTCTATTCGAAGAAGATTTGCGGACCGGGAGGATCGAATCTAGCGAGTGGGTAATCCAATTTTCGTAGTGAGAGTTGGCCATATTAGGATCTGGATCAAGTGAGGGGAGGGTAGAGTCTAGTTTAAGCAGCCAGGGCTCCAATGGAAGTTTGGACCAGTTCCTCCTAGAGGAAACTTGAGGAGGGAGCTGGGGGGTTTTGTATTTGATCCAAGTGAAAGGGACCAAAAAATGGTCCGACCATGGGAGGGGGGTGGGTTGACCAACGATTAGATCCGTGCAGTTACTGAATATGGGGTCGAGTAGATTGCCTTTTTCATGAGTCGGGGCAGCAACCAGTTGGGATAGTTGGAGGGCTTCCAGATCCTCTAATAAATCCTGAGCGATGTGGTCTGAAAGAGAATTAAAGTGGAGATTAAGGTCTCCTAAGATCGTGTAGTTGGCGGCAGAGAGGATTCTTCCCGCTATTGTCTCAGGAAGAGACCTATGAAACTCTTTTACAGGCTCCGGGGGGCGGTAAATCAAGGTACCCGAAAAGGTGTTATTGGCGCTGAGCTCTATACAGAATGCTATACTCTCACATTCAGGAATAGTCTCAGCTGTGGTATAACATCGGTACTGGTTCTTCAGAATGATTGCCAGACCTCCGCCTCTCCCTACCGATCTGTCTGCTCTGAGGATATAATATCCTGCGGGTAAGGCTTGAACTACGTCAGGTTCAGAGTGTACAGTGAGCCACGTTTCTGTCAGAAATACTGCGTCAGGCTTATGTTCTTCAAGCAGCATGGCAATCTGTGTACTGTGTTTGGGCAAAGATCGGCAGTTTAACAAGTACATATGGTACGTTTGTGTAGTGGCTGACGGGGATTTATGGAAAGAGTGCATGCACCCTGGACAGCGGGCGGGCAGTTCCAACGGCGCGAAAGTGTGGGAGCACTTAGGAGTAACAATCCTACCTATGCTGTGTAGGGCCGCAGCGCCGTAGGTCACGGTGTGGCTATCATGAGAGCCAAAGTTTATGGCCCCAGGCCCCGGCAGGTCGCGGACGGGCGCAGACGGGCTTGCCTTAGGCGCGCCTTCGGCGCGCCACCGGCGCGCCCGCTGCGCGTTCTGAAGTTACACATTTTTGAGGAGCCGTAAGGCGGGAAGTGGGCGTGGCCTCACGGGGGCGTGTCCAGCGGCGAAGGCAGCCGGTGCTCAGGTCACGTGAGCGCTAGGTCTGCTCTGCCGTGCCCTGGAGTGCGAGTGTTTCCAGCGGAAAATCACAGTTTAAAAAGGTGAGTTTTGGGTTTAAAAACAGTGCAAGATACAAAAACAACCTCTCCCGGCTTCCGCCTCAGGAGTCTAAGCTTCAACACAGGGCGCTCGTAACTCAGCGCTTTTGAAGGCGGGAAGTGGGCGTGGCCTCACGGGGGCGTGTCCAGCGGCGAAGGCAGCCGGTGCTCAGGTCACGTGAGCGCTAGGTCTGCTCTGCCGTGCCCTGGAGTGCGAGTGTTTCCAGCGGAAAATCACAGTTTAAAAAGGTGAGTTTTGGGTTTAAAAACAGTGCAAGATACAAAAACAACCTCTCCCGGCTTCCGCCTCAGGAGATCTTTGCTTTATGTTGATTGCAAATTTGTAATTTATAAATGTCAACACGATTATTGTTTCTTATATGTGGCGGCAGGTTTCCTCTGGGTCACAGAGCTCTGCAAAATATTTGCTGTTTGACGCAATAAAAATTGTTTATAAAAAAAAAAAATTGCAAGAGAAATAACTAATTCACCCAGCGGCAGATATATCTTCGGTAAAGTCCGCGGGATCTCTTGCAGATAATTCTCCTCCTCTCACTGTGGTAGATGGGTCACTTAAACAAAAGGTAGAATCCCTTGTTGAAATGAAGATTAGATATGGTCAGTTGCAATATCTTGTTGCCTGGAAGGGATATGATGATATCGCTGAACGCTCCTAGGAACCTGCTTCCTTTGTACATGTCCCCGGGTTGATTGGAGAATGTCATACCACACGTCCATGTATACCAGGACCCCCTACACCCTGGAGTGACTGCCAGGAACGTGAAGCAGGATCAGACTAGCTTTACAGAAAGGAATTGTAAGAAGCAAGGGGAGAGAACATGGGCGATACAATGGTAGAGACAGGTTACACTACAGCTCCCAGAGGCATCTGCATTGATACAGAAGAAGGGACTATAAGGTGAGCTGCCATGGTGGAGATCCGACCAGTGGAAGGTAGGAGGAAGAACTAGACCGCTAACCCGGTCCTGTAATCAGTTCCAAGAAAAACCCGCTACTTCCGGGGCTGTCTAGGCAGTTGGAGTATTTAAGCTCAGAACTCGCGTGCAGTAGCTGTTTGGCAACATCAGTCTAGTTGTATGGATTCCCAGTCAAATTAGGTTCTTCTCATTAGGAATCCCTGCACTTTTCTTGTTTTCCCCTTTTCACCGTTCCCTTGTGTTGTCAGGGTGGTCCAGTGTTATTTT
This sequence comes from Triturus cristatus, assembly GCF_964204655.1. NCBI lineage: Eukaryota > Metazoa > Chordata > Amphibia > Caudata > Salamandridae > Triturus > Triturus cristatus. Next base: position 162,865,135 of record NC_140586.1, read on the forward strand.
GCTTGTTATTCTTTGCTTTCTATAGTATTCAGCCTCGGAGTTTGACAAGCAAGGTTTAGCATACATATATATATATTCTTCGTCATTTAGAGACACATCCATTATTAATTCGGCCATCTGTCTTCTAAACCTAAAAAGCAGACGATTTGCACCAGTGTCTCACTCTCTCTTGCTCCCATCCCGCTTTCCCCTCAACTACCTTGTTGATAGGCTTGGACTATGCCTATCAACAGAAAGGGAGGGGCTTGATTCTCATCAGCACCACAGCCTTCACTTAAGCTTAACAACAAGTCTTATACTGTACTGAGACAACAAACCTAATCCCTCTACCTGCAGCTGTCCAGGGGGCTAAATGTTCAATATCTAAATGAAGGTAAATTCTTATTTTCACAGTACAATTTCTCAAATGTATTGGCTGACAACCATACAGTCTCCAGCCAGCTCTGAGGAGAAATTCATAAAATAATGCAACACCTCATAGCCTAAACAGCACCAGAGGACATTATTTCTCTGCAGTACAACGTCCATTACAGCCTCTGCAGTGACCAATTAGAACTTGGAGGCTTGTTTTTAATATGTATCTTTACATTTCTTGTTTTCTGTAACTTCCTCGTCCGGCATATACCTGAAATAAAACATTTCATGCAGCGGTACTGAAGAGATTTGGAAGGAGTATTTCTTTGCTTCTGCATGTCCCAGCATAGTCCAGATATTTTATACGCTGTCTGGTTACTTGTATTACCAGTAAAGACATCCATCCACAGAAGGACGCGTGGAGACTTAATCACAGAATTAATGACTAATAATGCTCTTAATGTGGTTATAGAGATAAGCAAGAGTCTTTGTGACCAATAGAATAACGTTTTAGGTCTCACACTACTGAGTATTCAAACATATGCACGAGGCAGATGAATACATACATAATAGTAGGTTACATTCACCTGGGCGTTGCCTCCAAACCACAGCGGTGGGGAGACCACAGGAGATTGATAACTAGCTCATATGAACGGCAAACAATACTAACTAGATGGGGTGAAGAGGGGGAGAAGGATAATAAGGGAGGGGGTTCTTTTATGCCTGCGGGGGTATGTATAGGATTCTATCGTACCTTCCATGCACCTGTAGGGCTTTTAAAGGACTCTTTACAAATGCTGTTTGATTAATTGATTGATTGATTGACCCCCACTCCAAATTTTATGGCAAGACCGGAGGCTCCTATTATGCATTCTTTTCTTGCATTTATTATAATAGCAGCAAGATAAGAAAAAACAACTACACTCCCCAGAAGGCTGCAGGAGGAAACTACTGGCCAATGGGGAGAACACTAACAAAAAATACACCAATCAGGTCAGCCCAACTACATTAGGACCTATCTGACCGCAAGCAGTCCTCTTTTCTTTCTGCTCGCAGTCAGATAAGTCGATTTTAATTTATTCTCCTCATTACGCTGTGTGAATAATTTGTTTAAATTGAATAATTTGGTTTAAATTGAATATTTTCGTTAGCGCTTCTCACACGCTCTGTTTACACGTGCTGCTTATTGCGCTTTCGGCTTCCCTGTGGTCCGCTCTTTTGACCCCCCCTCGCCTTTCATATTCAGCGCGTCTACACGCGCGCGCGCTTTGTTTGTTTACCGGTCTTTCTTGTAGACGCTTCATTCCCTCATAGCTTCCTTCTCACGCTCGCCTCAGAGCTCGACTGCCTGTCTCCTCAGCGAACCTCCTCTGCAGTTCGTTTTTCACCGGCAAGCTTGCTTGTGCACGCCCCCTTTTTGTTCTGCCTGCAGTTAACCCCTTGTTCACCAGTTTTACTGAAAATGGATGTGCCCAGCTCTCCTGAGCTTGATAATGACGATACTACCAATTTTAAATCGGATTTAAGTCATTTTATCAATTCTTCTGTTGAAACTGCGGTAGAACATTCCATGAGGAAAGTTTCTAAGACTATGGAAAATTCCTTTCTTAGTCTCATGACCAAAGCTTTGGCACATTCTGCGGGGGAAAGCAGAAAACGTAACTGGTTCCTTCCACTAGTTCTAAAAAAGTGTCACATTTGATTAGCGAGGTTTCCTCGCGCAAGATTGAGGATACTATTCCTCCCAGGCCTCAGTCAAAGGAGGGGTCTACTTTGACATTTGGCAAAAGCAAAGCCAAGAAAAATAATGTGGAGGTTCCTAAGAAGCTGGTCATTGATACCATCCAGGATACGGATGACGATTTGGGTGACACAGATGACGACGATCTCTTTGATCTTTTTGGAGTTGGCGATTCTTCGCCCAAAAAGCAAAAATTATCACCTTTTGAGTCAGAACCTATTCTGGACTCGGAGGGAATGCCTATGTTCGATCATGCCCTGATTAGACATCCCAATTCTACGGAATGGTTTCCCGTTCCCCATGTAGGGGAGTACATCTCTTCTAAGCTGCGACAGCCTCTGGACAAGTCAGTCAGAGCTAAGTTAAAATCCGAGTGCCCCAAACCTTCTTTGGCCTCTCATATCACGGTCACTCCCGCCATTGATCAACCGCTCCTCACCTTCTTCTCCAAGTTTGGCAAAGACCCTCGTAAGGGGGTAGACAGAGCTTGGTCCTCCTGCCAGGACAAACTTTTGGATATGGTAGGCCCTCTTGCCCGCATTTTGGATCTGGCGGAGACAGCCCGATCAGAAGAGCTGGTTTTGAATCCAGAAGATATTTCGCTTTGGGCCCAGCGTACCTTTTGTTTATTGGGCAATGCCAATGCGGCTATTACTCACGAGAAGCGCAAAGGTCTGCTAATCAAGTTACACCCTAAGTTAGCCAATCTGGCATCTCAGGACCCTGGAGTAAAGGCAGATGGTCTTCTTTTTGGTGACTCCTTAGTCAAGTACCTTTCGAAATTTGTTTCCACTTTCGCCTCGTTGGATAAGGCACAACTTTCAATCAAAAAAGTTTTTGCCCCTCGGGTTTTTGGCAGGGCCGGCAGAGGCAGGAACCGCTCTTCCGGCCGTTTTTCCTCCTACCAAGGTTCCAGAGGTGCTTCCAACTCCGGATACCAAGAGTACAAGCCTCAATTCTACCCCCAACGTGGCCGTGGCTTCCGGGGTCGTTGACAGAGGGGCCACAGAGGCAACGTCAACAACTCCAACTATTCCCAACAAGGTAAGCCTGTCTTCTGGCCCTCCCGTTGGAGGGCGCTTGGCTCTGTTTCTAAGCAAATGGCAAACTTTAACCTCCGACCTTTGGGTTCTCAATTCTGTCCAAGGCTATCTTATAGAATTTTACGCTCCTCCTCTCCAGGATACTTTGCCTCCGCCTCTGGTGTTTTCCGCCGACGTTTCGCTCTTGATATCTAAGGAAATTCTTTCCCTGTTGGCAAAGAAAGCTATCCAAAGACTTCCTTTCGATCCCTCTGGATTTCTCAGCACTTTGTTTCTGGTTCGCAAAAAGAACAAAAAGATGCGACCGGTTATCAACCTCAAAGTTTTCAATCAGTTTGTCGTTTACAGACATTTCAAGATGGAGACCATTCTCCATCTAAGAGACACTCTGCGGGCCAGCGATTGGATGGTCCGCTTGGACCTTCAGGATGCGTATCTGACAGTTCCCATCCATCCCTCGCATTCCAAGTTCCTCCAGTTTCAATGGCTGGGCGTAACTTATCGGTTTTGTTCGCTCCCCTTCGGACTTTCTTCGGCTCCTTGGTGCTTCACCAAAATCATGAAGCCAGTGGTGGCTTATCTTCGAGCCTTGGGTATTCGCCTGATCATCTATCTGGACGATATTCTTCTAATGAATACGAGCAAACCAGGTCTGTTGCGGGACCTTCAGGTGACCCAATCCCTTCTTCTCGATCTCGGTTTTCTTATCAATCCGGAGAAGTCCATATTAGCTCCCTCTCAAAGTGTAGAATTTCTGGGGTTTCGCGTGGATTCCCCCTCCGCATCTCTCTTCCTTCCTACCGAAAAGATCGTGGCTATTCGTGCAGAAATTTCTCAAGTTCTTTCTCTATCCCAAATTTCCCTTCGTTCCCTCGCAAGGATTGTGGGGCTCCTTTCAGCCTCCATCCAAGCAATCTTCCCCGGCCCTCTTCATTATCGGGCCCTTCAACGCTTAAAAATCAGACATCTGCGTCAGGGTCTGGCTTACTCCGATCTTATCCTTCTAGACAGAGACTCGCGGTCCGAGCTGCAATGGTGGATAGACCATTTAGATGCGTGGAACGGAAGAACTATCTTCGCCACGGCCCCAGATCTTGTATTAGAATCAAATGCCAGTCTGGCGGGTTGGGGCGCCCGTTGTGGACCAATCTCGACTGGAGGTACATGGTCTCTAGACGAGTCGTCATTGCACATCAACTGTTTAGAGATGCTTGCAGGCTCCTTTGCAATCCGCAGTCTCGCAAAGAACAAGGTAAGTTGTTCCATTCTTCTCAGGATGGACAATGTTTCTGCGGTCCGTTACATCAACCATCTAGGTGGCACAAGATCCAAACCCCTCGCGGAACTCGCCAAGAGTCTGTGGCATTTTTGTCTCCTTCACAATCTCTCTCTTCAAGCAGACTATCTCCCCGGCGATCTCAATTCCATCGCGGATTGGCACTCTCGGTATCTCCGGGATTCCAGCGACTGGAGGTTACTTCCCTCCGTGTTTCTTTCTCTCTCTCTCAAGTGGGGCCCTTTCTTCATCGACCTATTCGTGTCTCGCCTCAATTCTCAATTAACTCGTTTCTACAGTTGGTGCCTGGATCCGCTGGCAATAGCGACCGATGCCTTCCTCCAAGACTGGTCACTGCATCTCAATTACGCTTTTCCTCCCTTTCTTATGATCAACAGGGTCCTTTCTCAAATTCGACGCCAACAGACGTCACTGGTCATAGTGGTACCTTTTTGGCAATCCCAGATATGGTTTCCGTCCCTTTTGGAACTAACAGTGGACTTTCCGGTCCTTCTCCCTCATTCCTCAGATCTTCTCCTGGATCCTCGAGGTTCCCCTCACAACCTCATTCTCGATCGGTCCTTGACCCTATCGGCCTGGAAGCTGTCCGGTCTCTCTCTTCTGACCAACTCCTTTCTCAAGAAGCTTCAATCTTTATCAGCCGGGCCTGGGCTCCCGGTACTTCCAGGGCATACAAATCCGCTTGGTCTCTTTGGTCAAGCTGGTGTCTTGAACGGTCTGTCGATCCCTTTTCAGCCTCTGTGACTTTTGTAGTCAATTTTCTGGCCTCGGAGGCCAGTGCTGGCAAGTCTTATCGCACAGTGAATTTATACAGATCAGCTATTTCTCTTAATCATTGTCCAGTTGACAATAAACCGGTTGGATCCCATCCACTTGTTTGCCGTTTGTTAAGAGGAGTTCGTTTTTCCAAACCTCCGTTGGCTAAGTATTCTTCTTTATGGGACGTTAATTTGGTTTTCAAATTGTTTTTGGATTGGCCTGACAATACTGCTCTCTCCCTGAAAATGTTGTCTGCAAAACTTACTATGTTGTTGTGTTTAATCTCTATTAAACGTGTCTCTGATGTTAGAGCTTTAGACCTTTCTTCAAGACAGTTTTCTCCTACTGGTGTGCTGTTTCAAGTGCAGAGACGCACTAAAACAAATTTACAATCAGTGTTTTATCCTTATTTTCCAGCTCAACCAAAATTATGTGTAGGTCATTGCCTAAAAGCCTATGAAAACAAATCTGCTGACTTTAGGTCTTCTTCCCATACGCAATTGCTCATTTCTTTACGCAAACCTCACCTCCCCGTCTCTTCTGCTACCCTGGCCCGTTGGGTCCGTTGGATCATGTCTCTTGCGGGCATTGACGCTTCTACTTTTGGAGCTCATTCTACCAGGAGTGCCATGGCTTCTAAGGCCTTTTGGTCAGGCTCGCGCCTGGAGGATATCCTTAAGTCAGCAGATTGGTCTAATGATAATGTGTTTAAGACCTTTTATTGTAAACCTGTGATTACTGCTTCTTCTTTGGTTGTTGATATGCTTTGAACTAGCATAATAGGAGCCTCCGGTCTTGCCATAAAATGTAGATTTTCCTAATAAGTTATGACGGAAAGTCTTAATTTTATTAAAGACACGGAGGCGAGTATTATCCCTCCACAACAGCTCTAATTTGTTCTGTTTTTCCCCCCCTTAGGTACTCTGGCTCTACCACCACCTTCCTCGTGAGAGTCGTCCTAACTCACCAGAATTCTTGGCATCGACGTCTAACTGCCTACCAATGTGGTTTCCTCAGGATGTTTCCTCCATGGTGTTCCTGGTTCAAGATCTGTTTACCTGGATTTTGACTGTTTATCTACTGTTATTTTTGGTTCCTTTGTTTTCGCCTTCTTACTAACTTGCACAAGAAAAGAGGACTGCTTGCGGTCAGATAGGTCCTAATGTAGTTGGGCTGACCTGATTGGTGTATTTTTTGTTAGTGTTCTCCCCATTGGCCAGTAGTTTCCTCCTGCAGCCTTCTTGGGAGTGTAGTTGTTTTTTCTTATCTTGCTGCTATTATAATAAATGCAAGAAAAGAATGCATAATACTCGCCTCCGTGTCTTTAATAAAATTAAGACTTTCCGTCATAACTTATTAGGAAAATCTACATTGCCTTTACATTGCTAAGTGAGCCATTGCAGGGTAAATGTGATGCATGGGGATTCTACCCTACTCTCCGCAGAGAGAATGGGCCTTATCTCATAAGCGCTTCTTGAATACTTGCATCCCCCCTTTTTATGTTAAGAGAAATCTCAGGATGCAGCAATATTTCAAAGCAAGAGACGGTGGGAATCCTTCTTTTGTTCCTTGGCCCCTTGAGGTTGGGTTTAAAAGAAACAGGTAATGCTAAAGTTTGTACAGCATGTTCAGAAAAGGCACATATTAAATATATCTGAGAGACATACAACGCTAATACTGTTGTGGAGACTTGAATTTCAAAATCTCAGGTTTTAATTGAGATTCTACGCTTAGGTTTTTGCCCAGTAGAACTAGAAAAAAGCTTTGGTAATGCAAAGGCATTCGCTCTTGTACTGTTACCGACTCTAATAAGACATAGAACAGGTTCTTCATTGGCAGCCGCGGTGCAACATTCACCGCACACATAGAATAGGTATGACAGTGAGATCAACACTTCATGACTGGGGCACTCGCTGCCACGTATCCAATAAGGGACAGATACAAACAGTGCAAGTCTCCCAGCAACAGAAGATGTATTGAGCCCTACTGTGGCACAGGTTGATGTCCTAGGGCCAGGTTCTGAGCATGGAGACTGCAGGAAATGAAGAAATTGCACCATTGTTGTAGGGTAGTTGTCTCTTAGCGGCTGATTGCCTACTGAACGTGCTATAGAGAAAGAGTGAAGTCAGACCAGGTCAACCTTGAAGAACTGCTTATGCACCAGCTCCAATTCTGGTCACGTGACTTCTTCTGGCTGCCCTCGTTCTGAGAGAAGGCACACTCAAACAGATAGGCTGACGTGGTCAGGCATCAGTGTCAGAAAAAATCTCAATAACTAACATTCCCACCACCAATCCCATGGCTTGATACAGTATTTGAGGCTCAACACCCAATGAACAATTGTGCTGTCTGTTGAGAGGCATATTGTGTCTTACCAAGAACACAGAGGGGCTTGGAGCCCGTTCATTGCCTAACATTGGTTTGATTTCGTTGACATTCTCATTTGCCTGCTTTTTATTTGTGTCTCAGCTTGTCAATCTTGTGTTTGCCCGTCCCATAGAGCATTGCCTGTTAACAATCTCTTTCAGTGGCTGATATCACTGCTTCCATTGCTTGCTTTTCAAGAACTGCTTTTTTCTTTTGTGTGAAGCACTCCATTACAATGCATGTGTTTTTGAGCTGTCTCCCTCATGTACGCCTCTCCTCATGCACTTCGTGTTTCTCTCTATTACTTGACTGCTTCTCCCCCTCCTTGCGCTCACCTGTGTTATTCCTCCAATTGCTCAACCTTTTAGAACAACGACCCACTATTTTCAATGGCAAACTTTTGCGACTGAAATAGTTTTAATGGACGAGGCAGGGGATTTTTTAATGTAACTAAGGCATTATGTTGAAGTGCAGTGTCATTTACAGACAACACATTTTCTACTGAAATGGCAACAAAATTTGCACCGACAGTTTTACTGATAAAAATATATTGCACAAAAATGATTAGAGCAAATTGGGTTTTAGTGAATATTTATTATCTGTGCAACACCAAGTAAAGTGTATTGATTTGTTTTGATGTTATTAAAATCCTTGCTTCCATCACACTTTAGGCTTACAAACAAATGTGCTTCATTTTTGCTTTTGTAACTACTGAATGTGTACAGTTCGTTCATAGGTATTTATATTTTGTTGTGTGTTACACAAAATGACATCCTACAACCTTAGCATTTCCACACCAAGCCTCGTTCATTATCGTAACACAATCTTTGATGGTTATATATGCAGCACAAAAGCAGACCACACAGGTTTTGGTTGGGAGAAACTGTTGCAAGTTTATTAACCTTATTGACACACAAGTAGAGTTAGCTTATGGGCGATTGGAGTGTTCAGCGCTGTGTTAAAATCTAATCGCTGACACCCCATCCTGAATGCCATGCCAGAGCGACCAGGGATACAATACTTTCCTTACTACATCTGTAAGAACACAAGCCTTTTTGCAGAAGTCCCCCCAATTTGACCCCCGCTTGGACTACTAGAGGGTTGTTTTCCATTTTGACAGTGCACTGAGGCCTGCTAACCAGGCTCTAGTGCCAGTGCTCTCTCCCTTAAAGTGACATGTGCAATTGGCATCCTCAATTGACAGAGATAATACCCTTCTGTAAGTCCTTGGTAAGTGGTACTGTGGTACCAAGGACATGGGTGATAAGGGGTACTCACCGCGTGCAGCACTGGTTGTGCCACCCTGAGTGGCCCAGGTAAGCAGATGACAGCAGGCCTGCCATTGCAGACTGCAGGAACAGTGTTCAATGCTCTATTTCCTCACCATGTGTGACAGGGTCACAGCACTGCTCTTAAGAATATGTCAGTCACCCCTAGAGAAAGTCTCTTGTGCCCGGGAGGCAGGATGCAGTATATTGTGAGTGTAGACATGTAAGTGCAAGCTTATATGCTTCTATAGTGGTTTTACCATTAAAGTAGATTATAAGTGATGGGCTTTCCATAGGATAACATGGGACTAGTAGCCAGGCACATCCGGTTTGATAGCTCCATTATACTACTACCTAAATATGTTGAGTTTAGTGTCAAACAACATGTCTTCTCTTCCCTGACACGAATCGGGTGCCAAGGAAAGGCTGGCATGTACCCCGGTGGCTACCTAGTGGTTGCCCACCAGTTTACCTTATCTGACATGCTTTGGCTGTCCGGCCTGAGTTTCCCCAACACATCTGCCACCAAGACAGGCTTCTGACCTCAAAGGCTTTGGCAGGAAAGAGGTCACACCTCCCTCATCCACGTGGGCCAGTGAAGTGACACATCAGAGTGGTAAGCTTCAAAGGCAGCACCGCCTTTGATATGCAACTGGGTAGTCTTCCTGAGGGGGATACAGCCCTTCTCTTGCCCCAGGCGTGCTTGGACCCCGGGTGAGGCTGGAAATCAGGTATGCATGAGTTGTATACCTCCAGGAAGGTGGCCTACACCACCAGATGTGGTCACCTCAGGGGCGGATTAGCCTCAGGGACTAGCAGCCCATTGGCTACTAGCTCCCACCCCCTGAACTCCCCTAAATCTAGGATTTTAGGGACCCCCCCTGCCACAGAACCTCAGATCTGAAAAACTTACTTCAAAGAAGGACCAAGGGGAGACCCATGTCACTCACAACAGGACTTTGCCCACCAGCAGAAAACAAAAGAGGGATATTGTGTCCCTGAGGCGACAGATTTGGAATTGAGTGAACGATCCTCGTCCTTGACTAAAACTCGACACTCCCGAAGTGAGGGACCCTTGTGAAAGCCAGAATCACACTCAGACTCCCCTGGATTGGTGAGACCAGTCCCCTGCAAACTGCAGGTAATTATGCTTTGGAACCGAAGACGCGCTGGCCATCAGGCCCTCCGAGGGATCGCTCGAAAGCAACGGTGTGGGCCACTGTGGGAAGTGTAGTCCAGCATTCACCAAAGTTTCAAGCCGCTGCCACACTCTCCTGGACATCCAGACGTCAAAGTTAATTTTAGTCACTTTTACAGCTACCAAGGCTTGTTGGTCACCAGTCCGGTAACTGACCCCTTTCCTCATCGCTGCATGAAGAGGGCACTTCACAACACCAGTGACCGTTGTCAGTAACAACCCGGCTCTTGTGTATTTGCATCCCGTTTCTGGTGGCGTTGTCCCTATGGTAAAAGCAGCTTGGGGGTGACTCCCGTTTATGACCACTGACAGCCAGGACACCCACTGCACTTGGTCTTCATGTGCCAGGGTAAATTGAACTGAAGGTTGGGTCCTGGGACCCCCAAGACCTCTATCCTGCGGGGCACAATGAAACTCGACCCCTAAATGACCGTTTGCCACTAGCAGATTTTCCCATTGATAGCAATGTTAAATGTGTGAACTATTTAAAGCATTTATTTTTTAATGCTTTTGAAAATCCATAACTCCAGTTATATGCATGCTAGTTAGTTCGTTTTGGTGTCTAAATTTACATAAAAATATACTCTATTTGTATAAATTGGTGTTGGATTTTTCTTGAGTCTTGTCAATTACTTATGAACCCTTATGGTACTGTAAAATACCTGACACATGTTCCTTCAGTAATGCCTGACTGCTCTTTGCCACACTACCAGGACTGAGCTAAGGATTATTGTTGTGAATCCAGGGATAATCTTTGAGACATTGTGATAATATTGCATGGTAAGGGTACTCACCCATACGACATATTATTCCACGTTCTTACATTTACATCTATATCCGGTGTTCGCTAATCTCAAGTGGGGCTGCGGCCCCCTTTGAAAATCTTGAGTTAAAACCAACCCCCAGTTGTCAGGATACCACCTGTACTTTAATGGATAAAGGATAAAGGGATTGTGGGGGATGTAGTGCAATTTATTTCACCATTTAAAAATTATCGTTTGCACAATTGCTGCCAGGGATAAAGTCCTTAGTGAACCCCTGCCACAGAGAACCGTCCTCAATCTCCGCCGTCTCCTCGAGTGCTGCTCAAGAAGGACTACCACTCATCGGCATACAAAGACGGCGGTCCGGCCGTCGAGAAAGCACCACCCCGTGACAAAGGGGGCCGTGAGGTCGGATGCACCGGCCTTGAAGCGGAGGAGCGGCGCGGGATTGAGGACGGTTCTCTGTGGCAGGGGTTCACTAAGGACTTTATCCCTGGCAGCAATTGTGCAAACGATAATTTTTAAATGGTGAAATAAATTGCACTACATCCCCCACAATGCCTATAACAGCATTCTATTGGGCAGCTCCAATCAGGGGCGTGTCATTGTGGGCCAATGAATGGGGGAGCAGGCACACCACTGCACTTCCTTTGGCAAAAAGCCTCCGAAGAAGCTACACAGCGAAACGCGTCAGGCATTGCAAAGGCTGCTTTAACCAACCTGCTACTTTTAAACTGTCCATACCCTTGACTGAGGCTGGTAACCTCCGCCGTCTCCTCGAGTGCTGCTCAAGAAGGACTACCACTCATCGGCATACAAAGACGGCGGTCCGGCCGTCGAGAAAGCACCACCCCGTGACAAAGGGGGCCGTGAGGTCGGATGCACCGGCCTTGAAGCGGAGGAGCGGCGCGGGATTGAGGACGGTTCTCTGTGGCAGGGGTTCACTAAGGACTTTATCCCTAGCAGCAATTGTGCAAACGATAATTTTTAAATGGTGAAATAAATTGCACTACATCCCCCACAATGCCTATAACAGCATTCTATTGGGCAGCTCCAATCAGGGGCGTGTCATTGTGGGCCAATGAATGGGGGAGCAGGCACACCACTGCACTTCCTTTGGCAAAAAGCCTCCGAAGAAGCTACACAGCGAAACGCGTCAGGCATTGCAAAGGCTGTTTTAACCAACCTGCTACTTTTAAACTGTCCATACCCTTGACTGAGGCTGGTAACCTCCGCCGTCTCCTCGAGTGCTGCTCAAGAAGGACTACCACTCATCGGCATACAAAGACGGCGGTCCGGCCGTCGAGAAAGCACCACCCCGTGACAAAGGGGGCCGTGAGGTCGGATGCACCGGCCTTGAAGCGGAGGAGCGGCGCGGGATTGAGGACGGTTCTCTGTGGCAGGGGTTCACTAAGGACTTTATCCCTGGCAGCAATTGTGCAAACGATAATTTTTAAATGGTGAAATAAATTGCACTACATCCCCCACAATGCCTATAACAGCATTCTATTGGGCAGCTCCAATCAGGGGCGTGTCATTGTGGGCCAATGAATGGGGGAGCAGGCACACCACTGCACTTCCTTTGGCAAAAAGCCTCCGAAGAAGCTACACAGCGAAACGCGTCAGGCATTGCAAAGGCTGCTTTAACCAACCTGCTACTTTTAAACTGTCCATACCCTTGACTGAGGCTGGTAACCTCCGCCGTCTCCTCGAGTGCTGCTCAAGAAGGACTACCACTCATCGGCATACAAAGACGGCGGTCCGGCCGTCGAGAAAGCACCACCCCGTGACAAAGGGGGCCGTGAGGTCGGATGCACCGGCCTTGAAGCGGAGGAGCGGCGCGGGATTGAGGACGGTTCTCTGTGGCAGGGGTTCACTAAGGACTTTATCCCTGGCAGCAATTGTGCAAACGATAATTTTTAAATGGTGAAATAAATTGCACTACATCCCCCACAATGCCTATAACAGCATTCTATTGGGCAGCTCCAATCAGGGGCGTGTCATTGTGGGCCAATGAATGGGGGAGCAGGCACACCACTGCACTTCCTTTGGCAAAAAGCCTCCGAAGAAGCTACACAGCGAAACGCGTCAGGCATTGCAAAGGCTGCTTTAACCAACCTGCTACTTTTAAACTGTCCATACCCTTGACTGAGGCTGGTAACCTCCGCCGTCTCCTCGAGTGCTGCTCAAGAAGGACTACCACTCATCGGCATACAAAGACGGCGGTCCGGCCGTCGAGAAAGCACCACCCCGTGACAAAGGGGGCCGTGAGGTCGGATGCACCGGCCTTGAAGCGGAGGAGCGGCGCGGGATTGAGGACGGTTCTCTGTGGCAGGGGTTCACTAAGGACTTTATCCCTGGCAGCAATTGTGCAAACGATAATTTTTAAATGGTGAAATAAATTGCACTACATCCCCCACAATGCCTATAACAGCATTCTATTGGGCAGCTCCAATCAGGGGCGTGTCATTGTGGGCCAATGAATGGGGGAGCAGGCACACCACTGCACTTCCTTTGGCAAAAAGCCTCCGAAGAAGCTACACAGCGAAACGCGTCAGGCATTGCAAAGGCTGCTTTAACCAACCTGCTACTTTTAAACTGTCCATACCCTTGACTGAGGCTGGTAACCTCCGCCGTCTCCTCGAGTGCTGCTCAAGAAGGACTACCACTCATCGGCATATATATATATATATATATATATATATATATATATATATATATATATATATTCACTGAAAAAACCATAGGTTTCACACATGTTATAGTTAGGAATTAGCATTTAAAAAACCTTGCAAATTCAGTGAAAAAACCATAGGTTTCACACACGTTATAGTTAGCTGGACATTTCACTCGTAAAAAACCAATGAAATTTCCCCGTTATAGTTAGTTAAGCTAACTATAACTCGCGCGCCCGCAATGCACTGCTGATGATGTCACATGTTAGACGGACCGGGAGGGTCGGCCGAGGACAAGGGGAGAGGTCTCCGGGGAGAGCCGTCTCCAGCGATCGTACAGACAAATAACTTCCCCCCCACAGACAGATACCACACAAGGAGATGAGTTAGCATTCTTTATAAGCACTTCTTAAGGTACGATGAAAAGGTACAAGGAGGTCTGGACTCAGGGGTCCCCTCGATTCAAGTCTCTCAAGATGGGAAAAGGGGGTAGCGGGACAGTCTGGTTACCAGTCTGGTAGTTGAGATGGTATGGTGGGTAGCTCGCAATCTTCGAGCTTGGTGGTCTCGCTGGTACGGGCCGCGGCAGCGCCAGCAGGTCCCGGTGAAGATGGTCGATACACGGTCCGCGGCAGCGCCAGCAGGTCCCAGTGAAGGTGGTCGATGTACGGTCCGCGGCAGCGCCAGCAGGTCCCGGTGAAGATGGTCGTTACAACGGGCCGCGGCAGCGCCAGCAGGTCCCGACGAGGATGGATGTTGCAGAAGGCCGCGGCAGCGCCAGCAGGCAGGACGATGGTTCACAAGATAGGGCTACGGCAGCGCCAGTAGTCCGTCAAGGCTGAGTTCTCTCGGTGTCTCTCGACTCCAGGATACAACTGCCTTCCTGCTCCGGAGCTGCTCCAGTTATAGGGCAGGCGCCCTTTGATGTCCGGACCCTCGCACTTGGAGGTCGGAGGGTCCGGGGTGAAGGTGTCCAGACACTCAGCGGGGGGTGGAGCCGGTGCCTGGGGGAGCTGGAGGCGATCGTCACCTGGCGGGGGAGAGTCCTTGGCGCTTCGTTCTCCCATTGACCTGCCAAGTGGTCCGCTCATCTCCTGGGTGGATGGTGGTGCCGGGATGTCGGGGCCGGCCAGGCCCAGGGTTAGGGTCGGGGGAAGGCCACGCGGCCTCGTGGCGCAGGGCCCAAGATGGCGGCTCGACCCGGCCGAGGGAGCCGGTGGTGGCTTGGGCCCGTGATGCATGGAGGTCCGAGGGCAGGAGTTCCGTCGGGAGACGGGGTGCGGGTGATTCTCGTGGGTCACCCCTGGCGGGCCGGGGCTTGGGCCCTGTCATGCGGGGAGGGAGCAAGCCCTTCGTGTGGCCTGTCCAACATGCGTCCCCCCCAGCTGAAGGCGGGGAGAGTCACCCATCTTCTTGGGGAATCTCCTCGTCGAGGCGGAAGAAGCGTGACAGGCCATCTGCGTTGGCGTGGTCTTGGCCCGGTCGGTGCTCCACGGTGAAGTCCATTCCCTGCAGGGAGATGGACCAGCGCAATAGTTTTGGGTTCTCCCCCCGCATCTGCATCAGCCACTGCAGGGGTCTATGGTCGGTTTGTACCCGGAAGTGGGTACCAAAGAGATAGGGCCGGAGCTTTTTGAGGGCCCACACCACTGCGAAGGCCTCCCTCTCGATTGTGCTCCAGCGCTGTTCTCGGGCCAGGAGGCGTCGGCTGATGAAGGCCACCGGCTGGTCATGACCCTCGGGGTTCACTTGGGAAAGAACCGCCCCAATGCCGTGGTCGGAGGCGTCTGTCTGTACCACGAATTCCCGACTGTAATCGGGGGCCTGGAGCACAGGGGCGGTGCACAGGGCGGCCTTCAGCTTTTCGAAGGCCGCTTGACAATCGGGGGTCCAGTTAATCCGCTTCGGTTGGTTCTTGGACGTGAGACCCGTGAGGGGCCCCACAATGCTGCCGTAGTCCCTCACGAACCGCCGGTAGTAGCCGGTGAGCCCCAAGAAGGCTCGGACTTCGGTCTGGGTGACGGGGGGCTGCCAGGACTGGATGGCAGCAATTTTAAGTTGCAGTGGGGCCACCAGCCCGCTTCCCACCTGGTGCCCCAGGTAGGTCACGGACCCTTGACCAATTTGGCATTTGCCGGCCTTAATCGTGAGGCCGGCCCGCTGGAGGGCCTGTAGGACCTCCTGGAGGTGGAGGAGGTGGTCGGACCAGTGGCAGCTGTATACAGCGATATCGTCCAGGTAGGCAGCGCTGAACTCTTCGAGCCCCGCCAATACCTGGTTCACAAGACGTTGAAATGTGGCGGGGGCGTTCTTCATGCCGAAGGGCATGACCTTGAAGTGGTAGTGGCCATCGGGGGTAGAGAAGGCGGACCGTTCTTGAGCCCAGGGTGTGAGACCGATCTGCCAGTAGCCCGCTGTTAGGTCGAAGATACTGAGGTAGCGGGCGGCCCCCAGCCGGTCGATCAATTCATCCGCTCGGGGGATAGGATGAGCGTCGGTTCGGGTGACAGCGTTCAAGCCCCGGTAGTCGACGCAGAATCTCAGTTCAGGTGTGGTGCCGGGGGCAGCGGCTTTGGGGACCAATACAACCGGGCTGGCCCAGGGACTGTCCGAGGGCTCGATGACCCCGATCGTGAGCCTTTTGGCCACTTCCTCTTGTATGCAGGCCCGTACCCGATCTGGTACGCGGTAGGCCCGGTGTCGGATAGGGGGACTGTCCCCGGTGTCCACGTCGTGCAAGCACCAAGGGGTGACCCCGGGAGTGAGGGAGAACAGTGAAGCGAACCGCAGCAGGAGGTCCCGGCAGCCCTGGCGTTGCTCTGGGGTGAGGGCCTCGGAGAGCCAGACCCCGTCCACGGAACCGTCGTTCTCCTGAGTCGTCAGGAGATCCGGGAGGGGTTCGGAGTCCTCCTCTGCCCCACTGTCCGTAGCCATCAGGAGGCTGAGTTCTGAGCGCACAAAGTGTGGTTTGAGTCTGTTGGTGTGGAGGACCCGAAGGGGGTTCCGGGGGGTCCCCATGTCAATGAGGTAAGTGACGGGGCTTTTGCGCTCGACCACCTTGAAGGGCCCCGTCCATTTATCTTGCAAGGCACATGGTTCGGTGGGGGACATCACCCACGCTTGTTGACCAGGTTCGAACTCGACGGAGGAGGCATTGTGATCATACCATCTCTTCATGTCTTCCTGGCTGGCCTCGAGGTTCGCCTTGGCCATCTCCCTGAAGCGCCGGGTCTGATTGCGTAGGGCCAGGAGGTACTTGAAGACGTCTGGAGGGGTCTTTAGGGGGGCCATCTCCCAACCTTCTTTGACTAGGCTGAGGGGCCCTCGCACAGGGTGCCCGTACAGGAGTTCGAAAGGGCTAAAACCGAGGGACTTCTGGGGAACTTCTCGGTAGGCGAAGAGGAGGCACGGGAGTAGTACATCCCACTGGCGACGGAGGGGCTCTTCCAATCCCCCAATCATCCCCTTGAGAGTGCGGTTGAATCGCTCCACTAGTCCTTTCCCTTGGGGGTGATAGGGGGTCGTGAATCGGTAGGTGACCCCGCACTGTTGCCAGAGGGACTTCATGTATTTTGAGATGAAGTTCGTGCCTCGGTCGCTGACGACTTCTCGGGGGAAGCCCACCCGGGAGAAGATCCCCATTAGGGCCCGGCCAACCACCGGAGCTGTTACAGTACGTAGAGGCACCGCCTCGGTGTAGCGGGTGGCGTGATCCACCAGTACCAGGATGAACCTATGTCCTTGTGCCGTGCGGGGGTCCAGGGGCCCCACAATGTCTATTCCTACCCTCTCGAACGGGGTGGTGACCACTGGGAAGGGTTGTAGAGGGGCTTTCAGCTTACGGCCACTCTTCCCGCTGGCCTGGCACGTGGGGCAGGACCGGCAGTGGTTCAGGACGTCGTTCCGCATCTTCGGCCAGAAAAAGTGGGTCACTAGGCGACTGTAAGTTTTGTCTTGGCCCAGGTGTCCAGCCAGGGGGACATCGTGGGCCAGGTTGAGCAGGAAGTCTCTGAAGCGGAGAGGTACCACCAGTACTCGACCGGCCCCTAGCTCTGCGATTCTCTGTTCGCTGTATAGCAGGTCGTTCTCCCAGTAGACCCAGTGAGTTCCGGTGGAGTCCCCTGCGCTCTGGGCGCTGGCTTGTTGGCGGAGTCCCTCGAGGGAGGGGCAGGTCTTTTGCTCCTGGCGGAACTGTTCTTGGGTGGGCCCCCCTTCTTGACGCCACTGAGCCAGGCCGGGGAAGTCCTGGGGTTGCGCGTCCCCTTCGGTCGTTGGTTCCGGGGGGTTGGCCTCGTCGTTGTCTTCTACTGGGGCGACCGGGGGCGGAGGTGCTGGCCATTCCGGTTCTTCTGGTCGGGGGACGGCACGGGCGGCCATGGACCGGGTGGTTACGCAGGCCCAGTCCAGGAGGCCCAGCATCCCCAGGTGCTCTCTTCTCTCGACGGTGGCCCACGGGGAACTCTCAAGGTCATTCCCCAGGAGGCAGTCCACGGGGGCATCATCCCGGACCGTCACTTTCAATAGGCCGGAGACCCCTCCCCATTCGAAGGGGACGCAGGCCATTTGACACAGACTTTCGGAATTGTCGGCTGAGCGGACGGGGCAGAGAATGTTCGGCAGGATCTGCTCGGGTTTCACCAGGTGACAGCGGACGGCCGTCACACTGGCGCCTGTGTCACGTAAGGCCTCGGCCCGATGCCCATTAATGGTCACCCACTGACCGTATTTCCTGGTGTTGGCGGGTAGGGGAGCCCGCGGGACTATGTCTCTTCCCCCTAGGCACGCTAGAACCATGGCGGCCGGTTCCCACTCTTGCTGGGCCGGCTCATACTCTTCCTGTTCCTCTGATAGTCGTTCTTCCCCCAGGGCGGCGGCAGCTACCTGGCGGGGCTTGGGCGTCTGGTTCTGCGGGCAGCTCGGGTCATTGGCGTAATGGCCGACTCGCTGGCATCGGTGGCACGTGACATTGGCTCGGAACCCTGGACGCATCGGGGGGTTTCCCCGGCCGGCCGGGGGCGGGGTGCTGGCCACGGGTGTGGCCGGGAGGGTGTCTCTCCCTCGCCCCTGGCCTCCTCCTCCTCCCCGAGGACGGTGCTGGCCTTGGTTGCTTCGGTTCTGCTCGTGTGGTCCTCTCCGGCCCACTCGGGTGCTTTCCCATCGGTCAGCTTCAGCGGCGAGCTGCCGGGGGTCAGTCAATTTACTGTCGAGGAGGTGCTGCCTGAGCTCGACGAAACAGTTGTTCGACAGGTGTTCCCATACCATAAGGTTAAAGAGTTGTTCGTAGGTCGTTACATGGCTCCCCTTGATCCAGCCCTCGAAGGCTCGGCTGAAATAGTTTATGTACTCCACCCAAGTTGTACCCGGGATCCGGGTGCAATCTCTGAACCTCTGGCGGTACATCTCGGGTGTGAGGCCGTAGCGGGTGAGGAGGGCAGCCTTCATGTGGTCGTAGGACGACATTTGGTGATCTGGGAGCTGTAACAGGGCATCGCGACCTTCGTTGACGAACCTCCCCCATAGTCCGGCACCCCAATCACTCCGGTCGATCCGGTGGGAGGTCATGGCGATCTCGTAGGCTTTGAACCACTGCTGTATGTCGTCTTCTCGGACATACTCTCGGACAACATCCTTGGGGATGTGGACTTTTTTCTCGGTTGCCCCCGGGGTGTGCGGTCGCTCAGGCACCCCCGGTTCTTTATTCTGTTTCCGAAGTTCTATTTCCGCCAGTTTGCGCTCGTGTTCGAGTGTTATTCTTTTTTCCTCAAGCTCTCTCTGTCTCTGTTTTTCTTCTCGCTCCTTTCGGAGCCGCAGATGCTCTAGATTTAGTTTCTGCTCGGCTAACTTTAGTTCACCGTCCATCTTGAGTCGTGCCATTTCCAACTCGTGTAATCTGGTCCTTTCTCTTTCCTGGATCTCCTCCTGCAAGAGGCCCGTTCCCCGCTCCTCGGGAGCCGTGGCGTTCCCCTCTGGTGCGACACTGTTTTGGACGGAGGATCCGGCGATCCCAGTTTCTGCCCACGACTCAAGGGCGCGCTTCAAATCATCTTTGGTACTCAGGCCGGTGGTAGCAATGCCTAGTTCCATGCAGAATTGTTTAAGTTCGCGGTGGCTATATTCTTCCAACTTATCCATTTGGAACTCTTCAGTGGAACCGCTATCTTTGGCTGACATCGTGGTTTTGTCGTGGGGTGAGCTACTCTCTGTACGATTACGCGTTGATTCGGATCGCGCCGCTGGCCACCAATGTTAGACGGACCGGGAGGGTCGGCCGAGGACAAGGGGAGAGGTCTCCGGGGAGAGCCGTCTCCAGCGATCGTACAGACAAATAACTTCCCCCCCACAGACAGATACCACACAAGGAGATGAGTTAGCATTCTTTATAAGCACTTCTTAAGGTACGATGAAAAGGTACAAGGAGGTCTGGACTCAGGGGTCCCCTCGATTCAAGTCTCTCCAGATGGGAAAAGGGGGTAGCGGGACAGTCTGGTTACCAGTCTGGTAGTTGAGATGGTATGGTGGGTAGCTCGCAATCTTCGAGCTTGGTGGTCTCGCTGGTACGGGCCGCGGCAGCGCCAGCAGGTCCCGGTGAAGATGGTCGATACACGGTCCGCGGCAGCGCCAGCAGGTCCCAGTGAAGGTGGTCGATGTACGGTCCGCGGCAGCGCCAGCAGGTCCCGGTGAAGATGGTCGTTACAACGGGCCGCGGCAGCGCCAGCAGGTCCCGACGAGGATGGATGTTGCAGAAGGCCGCGGCAGCGCCAGCAGGCAGGACGATGGTTCACAAGATAGGGCTACGGAAGCGCCAGTAGTCCGTCAAGGCTGAGTTCTCTCGGTGTCTCTCGACTCCAGGATACAACTGCCTTCCTGCTCCGGAGCTGCTCCAGTTATAGGGCAGGCGCCCTTTGATGTCCGGACCCTCGCACTTGGAGGTCGGAGGGTCCGGGGTGAAGGTGTCCAGACACTCAGCGGGGGGTGGAGCCGGTGCCTGGGGGAGCTGGAGGCGATCGTCACCTGGCGGGGGAGAGTCCTTGGCGCTTCGTTCTCCCATTGACCTGCCAAGTGGTCCGCTCATCTCCTGGGTGGATGGTGGTGCCGGGATGTCGGGGCCGGCCAGGCCCAGGGTTAGGGTCGGGGGAAGGCCACGCGGCCTCGTGGCGCAGGGCCCAAGATGGCGGCTCGACCCGGCCGAGGGAGCCGGTGGTGGCTTGGGCCCGTGATGCATGGAGGTCCGAGGGCAGGAGTTCCGTTGGGAGACGGGGTGCGGGTGATTCTCGTGGGTCACGCCTGGCGGGCCGGGGCTTGGGCCCTGTCATGCGGGGAGGGAGCAAGCCCTTCGTGTGGCCTGTCCAACATCACATATTACATCACTCATGACATGGTCAGTGACATCACTCATGACATCACTGATGACATCTCAAATGACATCACTGATGACATCATCCAGTGAATGTGTGTTTTTCTGAAAATTAAATATGTTTTCTATATGTATATCTCAAGGTCGATGGAAGAATAAATGAGTATATAAGTGTCTAAATGGATGATTTGTTTTTGAAAAATTGATTGTATTACTGACTGATTAAGTGTATCTTATTGAATACATGGCTAAGTGAGTAATGTTTAAATGTGTAAATACCTGTATCAGTCTCTCACTTTGTGTATAAGTAGCTGCATGGGTTGGTGAGCAGCTACATGAGTGTCTATATAGGTTATTAGTTGGTTTTTTGAGTATCAGTATGAGTGTCTGAGTGTCTGTATGGTTCGGTGGGGGGTATTACGTAGTGCATAAGTGCATGAATGAGTGACTCACTGTTTGTATGTGTTGAAGACAGCATATGTGCAGGACTGTATGGGTGGGAGAGTGTGTGTATGGGTGTGTTAGTGAGTGAATGGCTGTCTCAATAGTGTCTTTATGAGTACCTACATATGTTTTAAACTAGTATATGTGACTATTGGTGTATATAAGTGAGTGTATGTGAGAGTGAGAGATTGAAAGAGTTCCTGTATGAATAAGTATGTGTTTCTATAAGTGATTGTTTAAAAGACTAAGTATGTGTAAGTTTCCATAGAAGTAAGTGTGGTGGTGTGTGTATAACTGTATATGCAAATAAATGTATGTTTGATTCTTTCTTAGCATGAGTAACTATGTGTGTGAGTTGCTCTATGGATGAGAGGCATTGTGTTACAGGATGTATAGGTGTATGAGTACATATGATGTGTGAGTACACGAATGAGTGACTGTACAGGACTGTTGGTGAATGAGTGGATGTTTATGTGGATCTTAGAATTATTGAAGAGGTTGTTGTAATTGGTATTGGTATGTCCATTTTTTTGAAAATTTCAGTCTCTATTTTTGAATGTGTGTATCAAAGGTTATATTAGGGTGAGAGGAGGTCTGCCACTCTATCACATGGATGATGTCATCAGTGATGTCATCAGTGATGTCATTTGAGATGTCATCAGTGATGTCATGAGTGATGTCACTGACCATGTCATGAGTGATGTAATATGTGACGTCATCAGCAGTGCATTGCGG
The DNA here is from genome assembly GCF_964204655.1 of Triturus cristatus. Taxonomy (NCBI): domain Eukaryota; kingdom Metazoa; phylum Chordata; class Amphibia; order Caudata; family Salamandridae; genus Triturus; species Triturus cristatus. The sequence continues at coordinate 162,887,134 of NC_140586.1, forward strand.
GCGCGCGAGTTATAGTTTGCTTAACTAACTATAACGGGGAAATTTCATTGGTTTTTTACGAGTGAAATGTCCAGCTAACTATAACGTGTGTGAAACCTATGGTTTTTTCACTGAATTTGCAAGGTTTTTTAAATGCTAATTCCTAACTATAACATGTGTGAAACCTATGGTTTGTTCAGTGAATTTGCTAGGTTTTTTAAATGCTAATTCCTAACTATAACATGTGTGAAACCTATGGTTTTTTCAGTGAATTTGCAAGGTTTTTTAAATGCTAATTTCTAACTATAACGTGTGTGAAACCCATGGTTTTTTCAGTGAATTTGTATGGTTTTTTAAATGCTAATTCTTACCTATAACATATGTGATTCCCATATTTTTTTTATTGATTTTGTATGATTTTTTTATTATAAATTCTTATATTAAATGTGTTTTTTTTTAAAAAAACAAGTTTTTTTTGTAACTTTTTATTCTCTTAAAACACTATGTTTTTTTAAAAAAAAATCTGCAATATATCAAGTTTTCTCTTTTTTTTTTTACCAAACAGGTAAGATATATTAGTATAACATAGAAAATATATATATATATTTTTTTTTAGTGCGCGTACGGTAAGCGTACGGTAAGCGTACGGTTTACGTAATGTCCGTAATTTATCTACTCTGTTTGCGTATAGTTACGCAATTTGCGTAGCCACGCGTACTGTGCGTGGGGCACGTAGGCGTGTACGCTACACGCGCACGTTACGCGGAAGTGTTGTGGAGTGACTGTTTTGCGCATGCGCGCGAGCGCGTGTCTTTTTTACGCGCATGCGTACTTTTACCGTAAGCGCACCGTAAGCGCACCGTAAGCGTAACGTACGCGCACGGTGGGTCATGTGATCATGAAACACAACTTTTGATTGGTTGAAACTACTTTCAGTTCTAGAACTCTCCTACACCACACCCATTCCCCTCATTTCTGCTTGTGATCCCTTAGGAGAAGGAGCTGACTTGTCTTTGTGATACGATGGCAGACCAGCACTCTTCTACTGAGAGTGAGGCTAGCAGCACCACCATCAGGCAGAGAAAGAGGAAACAGAAGAGCTCTTTCATATGGGAGTATTTCAGTTTTCCAGAGGGTGAGAAAAAAGTCAATGCTGCTTTGGTGACTTGCAAGCTGTGCCAGCGTGTGCTTTCGAGAGGAAATCCCAACAAGAAGTATTCCTTCGGGAATCACACTATGTTGAGACACCTTGAGGATGTGCATCCTAGGACACATGCACGACATACTAGAGGCAACCCTTCAGTAAGTCGAGCAAGCACATCCACAGCAGCTCAGCCGAGTCCTTCTTCGGAAGCTCAGCAGAGCCCTTCATCTGTGGGGGCACAATCACCTTTTTCTGATCCTCTGGAAACGAACCCTCGGTTTGGTAGGGTTACTATGCGGTGTTCATTTTGCCATGATCTAATTGTTCATAGGGAGACCAGTGTTCCCCTCATTAACAACAAAATAGACCAGCACAAATGTCCAACCAGCTAATGTTCCCATACTTCCTTTCCTCTGTCCCTGCATGAACACAACGGCTCTTTTAAGAGCCAACCTTACCTCTCAACGTTTTTTTATTTTTTCTTTAAAACTTTTTTTTTTTTTACCGTAAGCGTATTTATTTATTTATTTTTTTTAAAAACACTAAAAATCAATTACCACATCTCAAGATCCTTGAGGATTTAATAACTAAATACTAAAAATCTTTTTGAGATAAAGTGGAAGAAAGAGACCTTCTAATTTCTCAGTTACCTGTCCCACCCAACAATTTAATTTTTAATTAAAATGTAATTGAAATTACTTGAAAAAATGGTTGTTTTTTTTTTTAAATTTTCTTTCACAATCTGAAAAAAAAGAAAAAAGTATTAATATGTAATAAATCAATATATAACACAGTACACGTATTTACATATTTTTCCCCCAAAAATGTTTGCCTTTTTTTTGCTGTTTTCAGAATATATTGCATTTCACTATAAATTGTGAAAGCAATTGCATTCATCATTTAACAGTGGGCAAAAAAAAAATAACAACCTCAAAGATATTTCTTTAAAATACCATCTGACATTTTTGTTTCAGAAGTATAATCACAAAAATATATCTCAAATAACTCCACAATACATCTGGTTCCATTTCCTTTAGGCCAAATAGTAATTTTAAAATTCTTTTTTGATTAAATTTCCAATGGTAATCCAATAAAATTCTAAAGTTTAAATTGTACAGATCTCACCGATTCTCTGTAACATTTTGGTTTACGAAAGATTAATTAATAATTAAATAAGTCCACAATACAATTGTTTACCTTTCCTCATGGCCAAATAGTAATTTTAAAAATCTTTTTTGAATACATTTCCAATGGCAATCCAATAACATTCCAAAATTTAAATTGTGCAGATGTTACCGATTTTGTCTAAATTTTTGGTTTTCCAAAGTTTCATTAAAAATTTAAAAAGTCCACATTACAATTGGTTACCTTTCCATTAGGCCAAATGATAATTTGAAAAATCATTTTTTTAAAAAATTCCAATGGTAATCCAATAAAATGGTAAAATTGTTTTGTACAGATCTTGCCAAGTCTCTGTAATATTTAGGTTTCAGGAAGATTAGATAGGAATTTGCTAAATCAAAAGGCAAACGTTGCTTGAAAATCAATTGGGAATCATTACACAGTGTCCAGCCTTTTTCACATTTAAGATAAACTGTGTAATGTCCAGAAGTAACAGTAGGTCCTTCATGGAAAATTATTGCAACTGTTACAAAAGTTTTTCCTGAAATTGATAATTGCTGTCCTGTAAACTTCTTTATTAAAGTATCCAATTTTGAACCATCAGCTTTACATCGTTGCATCATTAAAATTACATATTGTCCGTATTCCTTTAAAATTAACGTTGAAAACATTTCAGATTGACACTCACCGCATTCCATGTTATGATTAGCATCTTTAACTAATTTAGCAAAAGTGACTGTTTTACTTTCTGGCAATGTTAAATAAATAAACCTTTCAGAATCAACATTAGAGCCACATGTATTGTAACAGTTTTCACAACTATGTTCCCATTTATAAGAGACACCAAACATATTTTCAATGGGAACCCCTTCTTCTTCCAGTACCTGAAGAAAAAACATCAAGAATTCCTGTGCGTCTTGCTGTACATTTTGAGAAAACTGTGTTTCTAATTTCAGTAGCACTTTCTATTTGAGTTTTATCATTACTCAGCTTTTGAAAAAGGAGACTCAACTCAGAACAGAATCTTTTTCTCTGATTTACTATTATCTGCTCTTGCACACTTTCCAGATAAAATGCAACATTCAGCACTACGTTAGCGTAGCAGTTGACACCAGAGCTATTTTTAAAATGACATCCTACAACCTCTTCTTCATTTTCCTTTTTCTTTTTGCTTGCAATTACATCACTCCTCTTTTTTTTCCTCCTCTCTACATCTTCATTACAGATATTCTCATTTCTCCTTTTACGAGAAACTACACGTTTCTCCGACACAGGATACTGACCTAAATGAGGAGCATAGGTTCTTCTTAATCTATTATACTCCTTTACACAATTTGTATCAGCACTAACTTTTGAGTCATCAAAGTCTATCATGAATAAACCAGATAATGTTTTCACTTGTGACAAAGCTACATAAGCCATACCTTCTTTGAACACAGTTGAACCAATGTTCACAAAAGCACAATCTACAGTCAATCCTTGAGACTTGTGAATAGTTACAGCATATGCTAGCGAAAACGGAAACTGCTTCCTACGTACATATAAGTCTTTCACAAGCATGAAACGAACTGAACAACGACAAATGTCTTTAACTTCTTCTATCTGATCAAATTTTATTTTTAAACATTCAATTCCATCTTTTTTCTGATAATTAATAAAACCCACAACTCTTCCCATAGCTCCATTAACTAAACCTTTTTCAACATCCAAATTTCTCCTTAAAAATACTCTACAGTTCATGCAAACATATAGATTTTTTTCTAATCCAGCTGTTTTGGAAATGTTCTTCTCTAGTGAATCCAATTTATTTTTCAGTGTGCCTGTTAATGTGATAGTAATTCTTCCATCCTCAATTTTGTCCACTGCTTCCAATTTCCTGATATCTTCCTTTTCCAATTTTAAAAGCTCCTCATTGAATATTGAGCATTCACGTAGAGTTGGCATTAAGCAGATGACACTTTTCTTTTCTGCAATGTTCTTGTATATCTTCTCTGCAACTATTTCTTCCTTTGGAAATAAATTATGTAGCAGCCGACTCTGTAATGCTTTTTTGCCAACTTCTGTGAGTAGTCCAATTCTGATATCTTTCAGAATACTTCCATATTCTTCATCGTTTGCTTGCCTCATATTAGTAGTAAGTTCCTTGTACTCAAAGAAGGACCAAATATTTGCATTACCGATGCTTCCCAATGACTTCTTTGTGTCTTCATGTGTCACAGTATTAAACACTGGTTGTCCTTTAACTGGAGTAAGTTGTAGAAGATCCCCAAAAACTATGACATGTTTTCCACCAAAAAACACGTCATAGTCTGTCCTTAGAATTTGCTGCATTCTTAAATGCACAAAGGCAAGCATTAAGTTTGATACCATGCTCACCTCATCAATAATGAGAACTTGCATCTTCTTCAATACTCTTGAAACTTCCAAGCATGCTTCTCCAGTTAGCTTGTTGTATTGTATTTTGTTCTCATGCTCCACTGGTAACATTAGCAAACGATGTAAGGTGATTCCTTTTATGTTATATGCTGCTAACCCAGTTGGAGCAGTAACCACACAAGACAAAGTAGAATCCGTTTTTTGCTGTAGGTAGCTTCTGATGACTTTTATTAGGAAACTTTTTCCAGTTCCAGCTTGTCCGCTTACATACATCCTGATTGGATGAAATGATGTGCATGAGCACTCTTTTTTTTCATGTAGAAATCCGTGATCAATTTTGCTTCTGATCTCTTCATAAATTTGTTGCTGCTCTTCATTCAGTTGTCTTTCCAAATTTTGTAAGTCTATAAATTCTTCTTGAGCTTGATTCATAGCCGTTTCCACTTCATTCATGGCTATTGATGCTTCATTTTCAACGATTGGTTGTCCTAGGGGATCTTGACTGAGTGTTCCTGAACTTTGGCTGTCTTGAGAACTGTCTCTAGCTACTTCAGCTGCAATTGTAGTTTCCTGTTCAATTTCTTCATTTAACATTTGCAGATAAGTTGAGAATGTACTGCATTGTATGCTGTCTTTGCAAGCATTAAAAGAATCTTCATAGCTTTGAAATTCTCCCAGTAGTTCATCCTCTGTACGCCATGGTTTAAACAGCTGTAAAAGAGCCAAGTAGTAAAATTCCTTTTTGTCAGTAGTGTCGCAACTCAGCTTCCTGTGATTTATCAAACTTCCTTTTGTTTGCTTCACCAAACATCCTTCCTCACCAATGACTTTATATTTTCCATTGTTGATGTCTTCTGCGGCTTTCCGTGAATAAATGTAGTTCTGCAGCACTTCATAGAGACACATGTTCTCCAGATGATGACTTCTTTTTGGATAATATGTGTCCAACATGTTTGATTTCAAAATATCTGTACTTTCTGGGTCATTCTCGGCCAAATATTCAATTTCTCCAACAGATTTCAGTACCCGATTTCTCATTGCTGCAAGGCCTAAACTTGCCCAAATTATTCTTCTTGATTTCGAGTAGAGACTTGCAGAAGATAACCTATCTGAACATTCGTAGGATCCAATTTCTCGATGCGATAACATCTTTAAACTGAAACTGTACAGCTTCTTACTGACAGTCTTCTCGTGAGAAATCTCTTCCCACATTTCTTTCAATTCAGTTTTTTCAGATTTACTAATGTAAGACGTTACATATCGAGCAACAGCAATGGAATTGTCAGCTACATACTGTATATCCATGTTAGCATTCCACATGGATAAAATGACTGGGTTGTAGTCATTTATATTTTTTGATTCTTCTTTTCTTTTTAGGTTGTAGGTATTCTTAGGTGATTTTCTTGTGATAGTATGTCTCACAGATGACATGAAACTGTTTACTCTTCCATTTGAAAGAACAGGTCTAGGAAATCCAAATCGACATTTAGTGTAGTATTTATCTTTGCTCTTGTATTTCCGTCGACAGTATTTTCCACACCGATGACTTTGGAAACGTAAAACTTGCTCCTTTAACTTTTTCTCTTCTGTGCTTTTTGGTATAGCACATGTTGCATATTCTTCAATGTAAGATAACACTGCTTCATCAGTATCTGTTCCAAACTTTGGGGCATCCTTGATCCACAACAGCATATGAATATGAGGAGCACCTCTTGCCTGGTACTCTTTTCTCCAAAAGAAATCCACTACTTCTCCAAGAGGTGGATTTTTTTTATTGCAGATGAAGGACATCATAGCCTCAAATCTATGATTGAAATATCTGCAAACATTAACCGGATCCAATGAGCACAGTTCTCCTGCTGTCTTGTATTCGATGTTTTTAATGTTTGAATTTGCCTCTCGTAGAAAATCCAGTAAATCATCCCAAGCGTACTCAGCACAGCTTAGGGTAAGGAACCATGTTGGTGTTCCTAAATTCCGTAACATGCATTTTAATTCACCATGGCGTCGGTACCAATATTCATTTGTCCCACGCTGACAAGCCATCAGATTGATCAGTTGTGTTTCCAAATGATCATCTCGGTGCTGCACTTTCTCCATAAAATCCTTAGCAGACACATTTTGTAAATGTACTCCACTTTTTAAAATGTGATTTACTGCATAAGATAGTGCAGACAAGTCGCTTTCAAATAAAAGATGGAACAAATAAGGAATACTTTGTCGAAATCTGGGATCTTCTGCATATAGTCTTGTAGTCCGATACTCAGAAGCTGGAATCTGTTCTGGACGTTCATCGTATCGTCCTCCTTTTCCTTTAGGAAACAGCTGGGGAAAACATCGAGCTTCCAAGCTCTCCTCCCATACACTCACGGGAGTTCCTTTTGCTTTCTTCATCTGAAACAGATCAATATTGTCTCCCATAACTTCTTTTGAATGTAGAGGATGTATGCTAAAATGTTCATAAATTTCTTCTTCCTTTGACTTGTCCACTTTTTCAATTTGTCCAGTTGGTGTTTCTGTGTCTTCTTGTAAATCTTCTTCTTCTTCTTCTATATAAATTGATTCATACCATTTGTTATTCCTTTTCAAATACAAATTTGCTCTTTGTACTTTCCGTACATCTACCAGCTCCTGCCAAATCTTCTTATTCTTTGTAGGTACACCATTAACCAGAATAACTAATGGTTCAGTTTCCAAAGTATCTGCATCAATAGTTTCCATATTTTTTTTCAAATCCAAGGGCAAATACACCACTCTACCTTTTAAACCTCTCAGTAAATCTGAAGGAGGTAATTTACCAGTTTTGGGCTCCATACGTACTATGGTCTGGAACGGATGAACACATTGAATAAGTATAGACTCATATGTATTTAATTCAGAAAGTTCGGCAGGAATAACATCCAATTCTAAATTATTATGTACAGCTCTGGTTGGCATTCTATTTTCCTCTAACTTGTTGTAACAGTATTTACAAATACGCTGATCTTCACCCAATTCAAAACAATTTTCAAGAAATATATATGTGGCAAAATCCTTCCACTTATAATTATCTTCATTTTCACTCTTTCTGTAGAGATCAACATTCCTAGTTTGTTTTCTATAATGAGTTCTGCGGCAACAAATACAAGTTATATTTGGTCTTTCATTAGAGATTATTGCAAATTTTGTTATGTGATCATTAAATGTTTTACTTACAGAGGGTTCTACATTCTCTTCCACTTCTTCCTCATTTACTGTGTCCTTTTCTGCACTGTCTTGTTCAGGACCAAAGTAACAAAACTGAATTTCATCAATAACCTTCTCTACATCTGATACCGATCCACGGAACAGAGCCCTATTCAATTCATCTAACTTTATTGCTGGACTTTTAGCAAAATACAACCGTCTCACAAACTTTCTCATTTCAGTATGATGAACAGCCAGCATCCTAAAATGATGGAAAACACTATTACACACTTTTCTAGATAGACAAGCCAGAGAATGACCCTGCAAACCAGTATTCTCTCTCACTCTGCATGGATCTAGACTTTGAAGCACCTTAATCTTCTGTTTTACACATTTTTTACTATATTCTCTTAGAAACTCACGAAATTTATCAATAGATTCCTGACGCACAGTGCAAATACTACTACAATTCCAAGTGTACACTGGGGCTTTAGGACGTCTCCCCATAGCCTCATCCGCCATCACTTGTACCTCATCTCTTGGAACCATTATCTCCTTCTCCATTACGCAACCATTTTTCACTTCATAAGCACGACCTCTGGTGTCAACTGCATGCAGCAAACTATTACTTTGAAAATAACTCTCTTCATTAAAAAAAGGTTCACTACTTGAACTATGCATCCATTCTCCTAAAAACACTTTACAAAAGTTTGTTCTTTTCACTACTCTTTTCCTTTTGCTTTGTGATTTCAGTACATTAACCATTTTATCTAATGTACGCATCCTATTCAAAATTAAAATGAATAGTTTCCTTTTTAATTCTAATGCCTTTGCTGCAATGGCTTCAATTTCTTTTTTTCTCTTGTAATATTTTGCCTTTTTCTTATATTTCTTCACATCCTTTATCAAATTGGACATAACTCTTCTCTGAAACATTTTTCTACGTATCTCTTTAAACGCTGTTTTTCTGTTTAAGTTAATCTTTGTTATTGCAGAAGGTATATTTGCAATAACTAAATTCTCAATTTTTTCCTGTTCTTTTCTATTGAAAACATTCTTTCCAGTACAGACATTTTGTACATTTTTCCTTTTTTTGAAGATGTTCTTTAAAAAATCTTTTGTCTGCTTACCAGAAGACTTTCTCTTTTTCCCAACATGAGCATCTCCAACTAACTTAGGTCCTCCAGTTGTCTTCAAATATAGTTTTTTTTTGTGGTTTTTCCTTACTCTGGATTTTGTAGGCATCTTAAATTTTGTTCACTGCTCTTCAGCAATACCTGAAAAAAACTAAAAAAAAATTCCTTTTTTATATTTAAATATATTACTACATTTTTTATGATCTTTTCAAATCTTAAAATACTAAGGGGCAGATTTATGAGCCCCTTGCGCCACTTTTGCGTCACTTTTCCCATGTTAAAAGTGACGCAAAAGTGGCGCAAGGGGCTCATAAATCTGCCCCTAAGTACCCCTTTCCTAGAAGTGAAAATCACAATAACACCTTCACAAATTAAATATCTAAAAACAATTCCTGTGTGCACACAGAGTCATGCTTTGAAATTAGGCAGAAAACGAAATTTCTTTGCCAATTGGAAAGCACACATTCTACTACTTTTTTGGCAAGTGATAAGTACTTTTACAGTCTGACACATTTTGAATCCACTTTTCAGATTCTGATAAAAGCACATGTCCAAACTGCTTTTTGAGACCAGCACCATGTGTAACCTGGGTGACTGACTACACTCCAGCAAGGGCAACCAGCCTTAGTGATGCTGAATGTATTTGCATTACTGACTGCAACCTCAAACCCAACTCGGTTGTGAATACTGTGCATGATTCCACAGGATAAGCAGCTGGGTGTGTGCTAAGAGTCTGCTTCTGCATAAAAAAATAGCTCCCCCTTTCCATCTAATGCAAATGTCAAATCACCAGAGCAATACCAAACAGATTTCTGAGACCAGCAACATGTGTAACCTGGGTGACTGACTACACTCCAGCAAGGGCAACCAGCCTTACTGATGCTCAATGTATTTGCATTACTGACTGCAACCTCAAACCCTAAAAGTATTCCTCATTTATACCACTACACCTTAATTTATGGTGAAAACATAGTCCATATTATTTTACATGTTTGTATTTGCATTACTAAGTGCAACCTCAAACCCCACTCGGTTGTGAATACTGTGCATAATTCCACAGGATAAGCAGCTGGGTGTGTGCTAAGAGTCTGCTTCTGCATAAAAAAATAGCTCCCCCTTTCCTACTAATGCAACTGTAAAATTACCAGAGTAGTACGCAATAAATCTCTGCCTGTAATTCCTCTTTGCACACAGAGTCATGTTTTCATATTAGTCTGAAAACGTAATTTCTTTGCCAATTTGAAACCACACTTACTACTCTTTTTTTTGGCAAGTGATAAATACTTTTACAGTCTGACACATTTTAAATCCACTTTTCAGATTCTTAAAAAAGCACATGTCCAAACTGCTTTTTCAGACCAGCAACATGTGTAACCTGGGTGACTGAGTACACTCCAGCAAGGGCAACCAGCCTTAGTGATGCTGAATGTATTTGCATTACTGACTGCAATCTCAAACCCCACTCGGTTGTGAATACTGTGCATGATTCCACAGGATAAGCAGCTGGCTGTGTGCTAAGAGTCTGCTTCTGCACAAAAAAATAGCTCCCCCTTTACATCTAATGCAAATGTAAAATCACCAGAGCAATGCGCAATAAATCTCTGCCTGTAATTCCTCTTTGCACACAGAGTCATGTTTTCATATTAGTCAAAAAACAAAATTTCTTTGCCAATTTGAAAGCACACTTACTACTCTTTTTTTTGGCAAATGATAAGTACTTTTACAGTCTGACACATTATGAATCCACTTTTTAGATTCTTAAAAAAGCACATGTCCAAACAACATTTTCAGACCAGCAACATGTGTAACCTGGGTGACTGAGTACACTCCAGCAAGGGCAACCAGCCTTAGTGAAGCTGAATGTATTTGCATTACTGACTGCAACCTCAAACCCCACTCGGTTGTGAATACTGTGCATGATTCCACAGGATAAGCAGCTGGTTGTGTGCTAAGAGTCTGCTTCTGCATAAAAAAATAACACCCCCTTTCCATCTAATGCAAATGTAAAATCACCAGAGCAATACCAAACAGCTTTCTGAGACCAGCAACATGTGTAACCTGGGTGACTGACTACACTCCAGCAAGGGCAACCAGCATTAGTGATCCTGAATGTATTTGCATTACTAAGTGCAACCTCAAACCCCACTCGGTTGTGAATACTGTGCATGATTCCACAGGATAAGCAGCTGGGTGTGTGCTAAAAGTCTGCTTCTGCATAAAAAAATAGCTCCCCCTTTACATCTAATGCAAATGTTAAATCACCAGAGCATAACGCAATAAATCTCTGCCTGTAATTCCTCTTTGCACACAGAGTCATGTTTTCATATTAGTCTGAAAACGTAATTTCTTTGCCAATTTGAAACCACACTTACTACTCTTTTTTTGGCAAGTGATAAATACTTTTACAGTCTGACACATTTTAAATCCACTTTTCAGATTCTTAAAAAAGCACATGTCCAAACTGCTTTTTCAGACCAGCAACATGTGTAACCTGGGTGACTGAGTACACTCCAGCAAGGGCAGCCAGCCTTAGTGATGCTGAATGTATTTGCATTACTGAGTGCAACCTCAAACCCCACTCGGTTGTGAATACTGTGCATGATTCCACAGGATAAGCAGCTGGGTGTGTGCTAAGAGTCTGCTTCTGCATAAAAAAATGCTCCCCCTTTACATCTAATGCAAATGTAAAATCACCAGAGCAATACGCAATAAATCTCTGCCTGTAATTCCTATTTGCACACAGAGTCATGTTTTCATATTAGTCTGAAAACGTAATTTCTTTGCCAATTTGAAACCACACTTACTACTCTTTTTTTTGGCAAGTGATAAATACTTTTACAGTCTGACACATTTTAAATCCACTTTTCAGATTCTTAAAAAAGCACATGTCCAAACAACATTTTCAGACCAGCAACATGTGTAACCTGGGTGACTGAGTACACTCCAGCAAGGGCAACCAGCCTAAGTGATGCTGAATGTATTTGCATTACTGAGTGCAACCTCAAACCCCACTCGGTTGTGAATACTGTGCATGATTCCACAGGATAAGCAGCTGGGTGTGTGCTAAGAGTCTGCTTCTGCATAAAAAAAATGCTCCCCCTTTACTTCTAATGCAAATGTAAAATCACCAGAGCAATACGCAATAAATCTCTGCCTGTAATTCCTATTTGCACACAGAGTCATGTTTTCATATTAGTCTGACAACGTAATTTCTTTGCCAATTTGAAACCACACTTACTACTCTTTTTTTTGGCAAGTGATAAATACTTTTACAGTCTGACACATTTTAAATCCACTTTTCAGATTCTTAAAAAAGCACATGTCCAAATAACATTTTCAGACCAGCAACATGTGTAACCTGGGTGACTGAGTACACTCCAGCAAGGGCAACCAGCCTTAGTGATGCTGAATGTATTTGCATTACTGACTGCAACCTCAAACCCCACTCGGTTGTGAATACTGTGCATGATTCCACAGGATAAGCAGCTGGCTGTGTGCTAAGAGTCTGCTTCTGCACAAAAAAATAGCTCCCCCTTTACATCTAATGCAAATGTAAAATCACCAGAGCAATACGCAATAAATCTCTGCCTGTAATTCCTATTTGCACACAGAGTCATGTTTTCATATTAGTCACAAAACTAAATTTCTTTGCCAATTTGAAAGCACACTTACTACTCTTTTTTTTGGCAAGTGATAAGTACTTTTACAGACTGACACATTATGAATCCACTTTTCAGATTCTTAAAAAAGCACAGTGATGCACCCAGCTGCTTATCCTCTGGAATCATGCACAGTATTCACAACCGAGTGGGGTTTGAGGTTTCAGTCAGTAATGCAAATACATACAGCATCAGTAAGGCTGGTTGCCCTTGCTGGAGTGTAGTCAGTCACCCAGGTTACTCATGGTGCTGGTCCGAAAAAGCAGTTTGGACATGTGCTTTTTTATGAATCTGAAAAGTGGATTCAAAATGTGTCAGTCTGTAAAAGTGTTTATCACTTGCCAAAAAAAAGAGTAGTAAGTGTGCTTTCAAATTGGCAAAGAAATTTCGTTTTGTGACTAATATGAAAACATGACTCTGTGTGCAAAGAGGAATTACAGGCAGAGATTTATTGCGTATTGCTCTGGTGATTTCACAGTTGCATTAGATGGAAAGGGTAGAAGCAGACTCTTAGCACACACCCAGCTGCTTATCCTCTGGTATCATGCACAGTATTCACAACCGAGTGGGGTTTGAGGTTTCAGTCAGTAATGCAAATACATTTAGCATCACTAAGGCTGGTTGCCCTTGCTGGAGTGTAGTCAGTCACCCAGGTTACACATGGTGCTGGTCTGAAAAAGCAGTTTGGACATGTGCTTTTTTAAGAATCTAAAAAGTAGATTCAAAATGTGTCAGTCTGTAAAAGTGTTTATCACTTGCCAAAAAAAAGAGTAGTAAGTGTGCTTTCAAATTGGCAAAGAAATTTCGTTTTGTGACTAATATGAAAACATGACTCTGTGTGCAAAGAGGAATTACAGGCAGAGATTTATTGTGTATTGCTCTGGTGATTTCACAGTTACATTAGATGGAAAGGGGGAGCCATTTTTTTGTGCAGAAGCAGACTCTTAGCACACACCCAGCTGCTTATCCTGTGGAATCATGCACAGTATTCACAACCGAGTGGGGTTTGAGGTTTCAGTCAGTAATGCAAATACATTCAGCATCACTAAGGCTGGTTGCCCTTGCTGGAGTGTAGTGAGTCACCCAGGTTACATATGGTGCTGGTCTGAAAAAGCAGTTTGGACATGTGCTTTTTTAAGAATCTGAAAAGTGGATTCAAAATGTGTCAGTCTGTAAAAGTACTTATCACTTGCCCAAAAAAAGACTAGTAAGTGTGCTTTCAAAATGGCAAAGAAATTTCGTTTTGTGACTAATGTGAAAACATGACTCTGTGTGCAAATAGGAATTACAGGCAGAGATTTATTGCGTATTGCTCTGGAGATTTCACATTTGCATTAGATGGAAAGGGTGAGCCATTTTTTTTGTGTAGAAGCAGACTCTTAGCACACACCCAGCTGCTTATCCTGTGGAATCATGCACAGTATTCACAACCGAGTGGGGTTTGAGGTTTCAGTCAGTAATGCAAATACATTCAGCATCACTAAGGCTGGTTGCCCTTGCTGGAGTGTACTCAGTCACCCAGGTTACACATGGTGCTGGTCTGAAAAAAGCAGTTTGGACATGTGCTTTTATCAGAATCTGAAAAGTGGATTCATAATGTGTCAGTCTGTAAAAGTGTTTATCACTTGCCAAAAAAAAGAGTAGTAAGTGTGCTTTCAAATTGGCAAAGAAATTTCGTTTTCTGACTAATATGAAAACATGACTGTGTGCAAAGAGGAATTACAGGCAGAGATTTATTGCGTATTGCTCTGGTGATTTCACAGTTGCATTAGATGTAAAGGGGGAGCTATTTTTTTATGCAGAAGCAGACTCTTAGCACACAGCCAGCTGCATATCATGTGGAATCATGCATAGTATTCACAACCGAGTGGGGTTTGAGGTTGCAGTCAGTAATGCAAATACATTCAGCATCACTAAGGCTGGTTGCCCTTGCTGGAGTGTAGTCAGTCACCCAGGTTACACATGTTGCTGGTCTCAGAAATGGAACCAGATGTATTGTGGAGTTATTTGAGATATATTTTTGTGATTATACTTCTGAAACAAAAATGTCAGACGGTATTTTAAAGAAATAAGTATTGATATTAGATGATAAGAATATTATGCATTTCTATAAAGTTATGTTTATGCAAAAAGAGATTGTGGGCTTTTTTAAAACAATCTTTGAGATTGTTAATTTTTTTTTTGCCCGCTGTTAAATGATGAATGCAATTGCTTTCACAATTTATAGTGAAATGCAATATATTCTGAAAACAGCAAAAAAAAAAAAAAAGGCAAAAATGTTTTTTGAAAAATATGTAAATATGTGTACTGTATTATAAAATGTTTTATTAAATATTAATACTTTTTTCTTTTTTTTCAGATTGAGATAGAACATTTTCGAAAACTAGCACCATTTTTAAAGCAATTAAAATTAAATTTAAATTAATAAATATTTTTTTGAGTGGGTATGGTAAGTCAAAAATTTCATGGTCCCTTTTTTCCACTTCTCCACAATCACATTTTCAGTTTTTCATTGTAGTCTCTCAAGGACCTTGTAATGTGATAATTGATTTTTAGTGTTTTTAAAAAAAAAAAAAAAAAAAAAATTACGCGTACCGTACGCGTACGGTAAAAAAAAATCAAAAAAAAGTTTTAAAAACATATATAAAAAATAGTTGAAAGGTAAGCTTGGCTCTTACAAGAGCCGTTGTGTTCATGCAGGGACAGAGGAAAGAAAGAATGGGAATATTAGTCGGTACGACAAATGTGCTGATCTATTTTATTGTTCACTAAGGAAACACTGGTCTCCCTATGACAAATTAGATCATGACAAGTGGCGCACCGTATTTCAACCCTCACAAACCGATGGTTTGTTTCCAGAGGAGTAGAAAAAGGAGATGCTCCCACCACAGATGAAGGGCTCACCTGACCTGCCGAAGATGGACTCGGCCCTGCAGATGATGGACCAGGCTGAGCTGCTGTGGATGTGCTTGGTTGACTTACTGAAGGGTTACCTTCAGTATGTCGAGCATGTATCCTTCTGTGTACATCTTTAAGGTGTCTCAACATGGTGTGATTCCCGAAGGAATACTTCTTGTTGGGATTCCCTCTTGAAAGTACACGGCCACACAGCTTACAAGTCACTAAGGGTGCATTTACCTTTTTCTTGCCCTCTGGAAAAGTAAAATACTCCCATATGAAAGAGGTCTTTTCTTTCCTCCTTCTCTGCCTCAAGGTAGTGCTGCTAGCCTCACTCTCAGAAGAGCTCTGCTGTTCTGCCATCGTATCACAAAGACAACCCAGCTCCTTCTCCTAAGGGATCACAAGCAGAAATGAGGGGAATGGGTGTGGTGTAGGAGAGTTCTAGAACTGAAAGTAGTTTCAACCAATCAAAAGTTGTGTTTCATGATCACATGACCCACTGTGCGCGTACGTTACGCTTACGGTGCGCTTACGGCAAAAGTACGCATGCGCGTAAAAAAGACACGAGCTCGCGCGCATGCGCATAACAGTCACTCCCCAACACTTCCGCGTAATGTGCGCGTGTAGCGTACACGCCTACGCGCCCCACGCGCAGTACGCGCGGCTATGCAAATTGCATAACTATACGCAAAGAGAGTAGATAAATTACGGACATTGCGTAAACCGTACGCTTACCGTACGCTTACCGTACGCGCACTAAAAAAAATAAATATTTTCTAAGTTATACTAATATATCTTACCTGTTTGGTAAAATAAAAAAAATAAAAAACTTGAAATATTGCAGATTTTTTAGAAAAAAAACATAGTGTTTTAAGAGAATAAAAAGTTTTAAAAAAACTTGTTTTTTTAAAAACAAAAAAACACATTTAATATAAGAATTTATAATAAAAAAATCATAAAAAATCAATAAAAAAAAATATGGGAATCACATATGTTATAGCTAAGAATTAGCATTTAAAAAACCATACAAATTCACTGAAAAAACCATGGGTTTCACACACGTTATAGTTAGAAATTAGCATTTAAAAAACCTTTCAAATTCACTGAAAAAACCATAGGTTTCACACATGTTATAGTTAGGAATTAGCATTTAAAAAACCTTGCAAATTCAGTGAAAAAACCATAGGTTTCACACACGTTATAGTTAGGAATTAGCATTTAAAAAACCTTGCAAATTCAGTGAAAAAACCATAGGTTTCACACACGTTATAGTTAGCTGGACATTTCACTCGTAAAAAACCAATGAAATTTCCCCGTTATAGTTAGCTCAGCTAACTATAACTCGCGCGCCCGCAATGCACTGCTGATGACGTCACATATTACATCACTCATGACATGGTCAGTGACATCACTCATGACATCACTGATGACATCTCAAATGACATCACTGATGACATCACTGATGACATCATCCATGTGATAGAGTGGCAGACCTCCTCTCACCCTAATATAACCTTTGATACACACATTCAAAAATAGAGACTGAAATTTTCAAAAAAATGGACATACCAATACCAATTACAACAACCTCTTCAATAATTCTAAGATCCACATAAACATCCACTTATTCACCAACAGTCCTGTACAGTCACTCATTCGTGTACTCACACATCATATGTACTCATACAGCTATACATCCTGTAACACAATGCCTCTCATCCATAGAGTTACTCACACACATAGTTACTCATGCTAATAAAGAATCAAACATACATTTATTCGCATATACAGTTATACACACACCACCACACTTACTTCTATGGAAACTTACACATACTTAGTCTTTTAAACAATCACTTATAGAAACACATACTTATTCATACAGGAACTCTTTCAATCTCTCACTCTCACATACACTCACTTATATACACCAATAGTCACATATACTAGTTTAAAACATATGTAGTTACTCATAAAGACACTATTGAGACAGCCATTCACTCACTAACACACCCATACACACACTCTTCCACCCATACAGTCCTGCACATATGCTGTCTTCAACACATACAAACAGTGAGTCACTCATTCATGCACTTATGCACTACGTAATACCCCCCACTGAACCATACAGACACTCAGACACTCATACTGATACTCAAAAAACCAACTAATAACCTATATAGACACTCATGTTGCTGCTCACCAACCCATGCAGCCACTTATACACAAAGTGAGAGACTGATACAGGTATTTACACATTTAAACATTACTCACTTAGCCATGTATTCAATAAGATACACTTAATCAGTCAGTAATACAATCAATTTTTCAAAAACAAATCATCCATTTAGACACTTATATACTCATTTATTCTTCCATCAACCTTGAGATATATAAAACATATTTAATTTTCAGAAAAACACACATTCACTGGATGATGTCATCAGTGATGTCATCAGTGATGTCATTTGAGATGTCATCAGTGATGTCATGAGTGATGTCACTGACCATGTCATGAGTGATGTAATATGTGACGTCATCAGCAGTGCATTGCGGGCGCGCGAGTTATAGTTAGCTGAACTAACTATAACGGGGAAATTTCATTGGTTTTTTACGAGTGAAATGTCCAGCTAACTATAACGTGTGTGAAACCTATGGTTTTTTCACTGAATATATATATATATATATATATTACCTACTGGCGGTCGCCAGTAGGTAGTTATAGTTAGGACCCTGTTTCCATAGGAAATCCGCAACATTCTATTTGGAATAACTTTGGCGCCGGTCGACGAATCCTCGCGAAATTTTCAAAATAGGTGGGGCGCTACGCTCCGCTCCTACCCTGAAAGTCTCGGGGGGATTCGTCAAGCAGGGGCCGAGAAAAAAGGGGGGTCCCAAAACGCGTTTTCCCCATGCATTTTTCCATAGGACCTTTAGACACAGCTACAGCCCGAACGGCTGAACAGAATTACTTGAAATTTGGCAGAGAGGTAGCCATAAGGTCAAGGAAGTGCCTTTTGCAGGTCTGGTGTAAATCTGTTCAGTATTTCCTGAGAAAATAGCATTTAAAAGCATATATATATGTGGGCGGAGCCTAACCACACATCTCATCCTGAGATCTGATTGGCTGTCAGCACTTCATCCAAGAAGTGTTGGCAGCCATCTTGGGACCAATGTACATGATAGCACCTCATTAAAAAGCATTGCAGTTAATAGAAGGTTTTAAGACTTTAGTTACATTATAAATCATTTGTTGATGGTACCATACTCATTTTAGGAATTGTGGTATGTTCTAAGGTGATTTCACCATGTGAAAAAGCCTTCTGCTGGGATATCATGATTGAGAGAAAAATATTTTCTCATGCTTTTACCACAGAGGTTTGGAAGGTGATCTATAGGCTAAACTGAGAGCTTATTTTCTGTAAATTCACATTATCTTTCTCAGTCATGTGAGAATGAAGTCTGACATTCTCAGTAAAACATGTACATCCAACAAGGGCAGAGACTGTCAGTTGATTCCTTTGTGTTCTACTGCAGCTTCCCAGAGTATTCTAAAGAACAACTAGAGCGCTAACAGTCCTACTTATGATAAACGTATGGCACACCTGAAGCCATCTTGCTTGGATTAAAGTGGTAACTCTTAAAACATTTAATTTAAAAAGGAACAAAATGAGGGGGTTCATTTTTCCATAAAAAGTATGATTAGTGCTGCAGAAAGAAAAATTAGGGCACATTTTGAGTGACTTCTCAAATCCTCTTCTATTTCATTAAAAAATTCTGACATGCAGACTGAAACATGCACTTTCAATACCAGCAGCAGTTTTCCCTGGTGAGCAGTAGCTTTACTACAGTGATCTAATGAGCAAAAAGAGTGCTAACATTCTGAATTTATGGCAAATGTGTGACACATCTGAATGCCTTCTTGATGGAATCAAAGTAAAAAACTGAAAGTATTTCCTACTGAGGAGACTGCAGTAAATGAGGAAATTAGGAAACTTCATAACAAATAAGTCTCCCAAGATGGCCACCAGAGACAAAAGAGCCCAAATGTAGCCCAAATATCACCCAGATGTAGCCCAAGTATAGCCCAATGACAGAATGTCCCAGAATGTTCTTAAAAACAACTAGAGCGCTTACTGTCTTCATTATGACAAAAGTATGGCACACCTGAAGCCATCTTGATTGGAATAAACTGGTAACACTTAAAACATTTAATTTAAAAAGGAACACAATGAGGAGGTTCATTTTGCCATAGAAATTATGATTAATGCTGAAGAAAGAAAATGAGGGCACATTTTGAGTGACTTCTCAAATCCTCTTCTATTTCATTAAAAAATTCTGACATGCAGACTGAAACATGCACTTTTAATACCAGGAGCAGACTTCCATGGTGCAGTAGTTTTACTACAGTGATCTAATGAGCAACTAGAGTGCTAACATTCAGAATTTATGGCAAATGTGTGACATATCTGAATACCTTCATGATGGAATCAAAGTAAAAAACTGAAAGCATTTCCTACTGAGGAGACTGCAGTACATGAGGAAATTAGGAAACTTCATAACAAATAAATCTCCCAAGATGGCCACCGGAGACAAAAGAGCCCAAATGTAGCCCAAAATCACCCAGATGTAGCCCAAATATAGCCCAATGACAGAAGTGTGCAAAACACTTATTATTTTGTGTTTTTGCAGTGTTATATAGTGCAGACTTGTCAGGTATTGGAGTGCTTTACATGAGCATTGGTTACATCACACAAGAACAAATTCATTTTGGTTGTAGACATGGGGAGACTAAGTGATTTGACCAGAATCACAGAATGTCGAGCTGAAGCAGAAACTGCAACCTGGTTCCCCAGTTGCAAAGTCTGCAGTTCTGGAAGTAACACCACATCCTCTCCCCTAAGTGCAACATTTAATCAAGTGGTCAACTGGATAAAAAAACATAAAGATAACAAATAATTTAAAAGTGCTTTGTCGCTATTTGAAAACTCAGAAAATATGTCCTTATTTTAGTCTTTTAGAGCACTAACCATAATTTTGATGCCAATAAGACCCTCTCATATATGTAATTTCTAAAGGAAATGCTCTAGGTATTACAGTTTTGATTACATCAAGATGATGTCAGGCGTTCCACACTTTTGTAATAAATATAGAATGTTAGCAATCTAGTTGTTCATTAGGATACTGTTGAGAGGCAGAGGCCAGGGGCACGGACTCTGAAAATTGAAGGCAGGTAGGAGGGTGCAAAGGCAACAATTTAACCACACTGAGCAGGCAGGAAGGGCCGTGGAAGCACAACAGACTATGGAGGGCAGTGGAAAGGGGGGCAGGGGCAACAAACCAACAATACAGGACTTGCAAGAGAGGCTGTTGGAGGAAAGATCTATTACGGGTCAAGGAAGCTAGGGGCGGTCCCCAGATCCCCGGGAGCCACCACAGAACTGAGCAGGAGAGTGAGTCAGGGACAAAAGGGGCACCTTAATTTGAGCCGGGGTGCCTAGGAACGCTTGCTCCAAAAATGAAGAAAACAGACATATGAGACATGGAATTGGAGGCAGAATACAATGGCAGTTTAATGAGAAGATGCAACTTCAAAGAAACCGCAGAATAGAGACATAAAGTACAAAATACAGAATCCAGATAATCATACAGCTGTCATAATATTCTCTGTATCTCAATTAATGTACTGACAGAGAGAGAGAGAAAACACATCTATAAATGCATCATGAGAAACAAGTTACACCAAGGAAAATGTTACCTAGGAACACTCACGTTTACTCTTAGAGCAAGCATTCCTGCAATTACAATACAAAATCTTTTAAATGCAAAAGTAAAGAGAACAATGGTTAAACATAACATGACATTTCATATAGGTAAAATAGAATAAGATACTTCAAGCAAAGCAGAGCAAGACATTTTAAGCAAAGGAAGACAAGAGCTCCCAGCTCTTGGGGAAAACCTGCACTGCCTGTTAACCTACATACAGACGGCGAGGTAGTCCGTCGATATCTGTGGGTGCTCCCTTTTTATATCATTTTGTGGGCTCCTTTGCACGCTACATCTACCTACGTATGCTACCCAAAAGCTTCGTCTGCAGATTTTACCAGACATTTCGTCATTTACCCACTTAATGCTGACAATGGACTGGGTGAAAAGGTCAGTCTCTCAGGCCAATCGCTTATCGTAAGTTCCATAGAGCAAGCAGAAAATAATGGGTATTGTACGGGAATTCAATATATTCATGTATAAAATCTCCTCAGTTCTCCTAACTTGACGCTCTGCGGTTGCCACTTCCTTAAAAGCGGGAAACCTGCCCAGGAAGCAAGTACCAGTCCAGGATGCAGCCTACTGTATGTCGACAGCTTCAGGGGGATGTTGAACTTTGATACCGAGCACGGAGCACTCGGGTAGGGTGGGGGCTACTAGTTTGGATCAGAAGGCCTCGCAGACCTGCCTTCAGACTGCTATACACTAAAATTGCAGAGCTATGGTCAATTTAACAAAGAGGCCTACATATTGAACAGAAGGGCCTACACAGGGGTTTTATGCTGGCTGAGTGGTAAGGATGTCTCAGGATAATTATATAGCAACACAGGACCCGCTGGTCAATTTAATACGGCCTACAAATGCAGCTGGCAGGGCAAGGACAAGGGTCTCATACTTCAGGTGTGGACAGAACGGGCCAGGGGCCCCCTGTGATACAAAATCTACCCTCCTTCAAGGCTGTGGCAATGTAATAGACCATTGTGGGCAGAAGGAAGAGGCAATGGTAGTACAACCATACATGCCAACAGACCCGATTCAGCCAGGAAACGTCCAATGTTTTTAAGCTCAAATGGGCTTTATTTGATCTGTCTCCTGTCTACAGTATCCTCTTTTTCAATGTAACTCAAAGGGGAAAATCAATACCCCAGTTTTTTTTCAAAATCTCCCTCTTACCAAGTTCAAAATGTTCGCAAGTATGGTACATTGGATCATGGAAGGAAATGGGATAGGGACATGGACTTGGATAACAGAGGACAGGAGGGACATGGAGAGGTGCAACAAACTGACCCTGCAGGGCAGGCATCAGGGTTTGCAGCAGCACAATACACCACACAGGGCATGCAGGACGGGAGTGCAGCACAACAATCCATAGAAAGCAAGAGGGAGGGGACAGGACCATGCACATGGACAACAGAGAACAGAGGGGCAAGAGGCAATGGTAGCTAGCTGACCATAATGGACAGACAGGAGAGAAAGCTGCAGCATAACAGACCATAAAGGGCAGGAGGGACGGATCAGGGGCATTACAATGGAACAGACAAGCCAGGAGGGAGGGAGTAGGGCTGGGGGCAAGGGGGCAGGGCAGGAGCAGCAAGATAGCCATGGAGGTCAGGCAGGATGGGCACTAGAAGCAAGACACACCATGAAGAGCAACAGTGAGACTGTGATGGCATACACACAGACCATGGAGGGAAGGTGGGAGGGGGTCAGGGGCAGCTAACTGACCACACAGGGAAGGTGGGAGGGGCCATGGCAGCACAGAAGACCATGCATGGCAAGTGGGAGGGTTAGTGGCAGCACAATGGCTATGATGGGCAAGAAGGAGGGTGGAGGGGCATGCACAAAGGACGATGGAGGATAGAAGGGAGGGTCAGGACCTGTGCACAGACAAGAAAGTTCAGGGGAAGGGACCTCACAACAGACCACACGGGGCAGGCAGGAGGAGCAGTTGCAGCACAACAGACCAGGGAGGGCAGAAGGGTGTGGCAGTACAATGGACCATGTAGGACAGGAGGAAGAGGATAGGGGCATGGCATGTGGACAGGCAGGGTGGAGGTGGCAGGGACAGGTTACAGTCATCTGACAATGCTAGGCAGGTGGGAGGGGAGTGGCAGCTCAACAGAACACTCAGAGTAGATAGGAGTGGCAGGTCCATGGGACATGGTGGGCAAAAAGGATGGAGCAGGGGAATGCACAAAGACATCGGAGGGCAGGGGGAAGGAGAATAGGGGCAGCAAGCTAAGCACAGAGTTTAAGCAGGAGGTCAATGATGGGGCATAGAATTGGGCAATGGAGGGCAGGAGGAGTGGACTGGTACATCATACTAAATTGAGGGCAGTGGCAGCACATCAGACCATGCATGGCAGGAGGGAGGAGGCTAGTCCATGGATTCACACAACAGAGGATAGGGAGGAAGGGGATGGGGCAGCAAGCTAACTGTTCAGAGAAGGCGGGTATTAGGAACTTTATTGTTTTTAAAACATTGTGTCTGTGCGAACTACTTAAAATATGAACAAGTATGCAGCATAATCTCACTTTTATTCAGGAAGAAGAGGACGTTTGTGACTGTGACTCCGGGCTCACTTGGCAGAAACACCCCCTGACCCTCCACCCCCTATCGCAAAATGTAATGCCCGTGAAAAGGGTAGGTGGACGCAGTGTTATATAGAACATAGTCCTGAGAGCACGATTGAAAATGAAAACTAGATATAGTGTATGGTATAAACTATGCACCAAAAAGTGTGATATAAGATGAACCGGGCGTGAAATATAATATGCAATACATTGTGCGCAATGACAGATTCATTGGAGAGCGCGAGATAGCACAGGCACTAGCGCGTGCTATGCGATATGCGCCTTGGAGTGTAATATGCACAGGGCAGTGTTGTGTAACCTAACTAGTCTCTAAAGTTGTAATATAAAATATGTGCTGGGGAGTGTAACGTTGCATATGCACTGTGACAAAGATATGGATCCCAGATTGTAATATGTATGGCATAGCACTGTGCGTTATAACATAGGCATCGAGAAAGGCACGTTAGATGGGGCAATATAACCCGTGCGAAGACAAGTGTGGCATGACATATTCACGGGGTGGTGTTACAGTGCACATGGGCTAGAGAGTGTCATAGCATATGCACTAGCTAGTGGAATACAACACAGAGGTGTGTGGCACTCGGCAGGCAATGGTGGGTGTAACACAGCATTGGGCTCTGTCAGGAGCACGCTGTGACTCTCAAGTGATGTTCGTCCCCTTTCCAGAGAGTAAAATAAAAAGTATTACACATCCGGCAGTGGATGTGTGTTTTATTAACCGTGAGGGGGGTTTCTTGCATAGTTTTGGTCGAATTTTTGTCGAATCCCCTTTGAATGGCTTGGTGTGCATGTGTATTAAATGTGCCCGTCAATAGCTACCCATGTTTGTATAAATAAACGACAAGGGTGTCTACCAGGATTAGGCACGGTAGGGCATCAGACATGTCAGAGCTTCACTAGTGGTGTAAATACATTCCACGTGGATTCATTGCATGCATAGTCGCCTTTTAATGAATATCACGCAAATCGTCATGGTGATAGGTACGTACGGTTTGTCCAGCATGTCCTAGGTGTGTCTATGAATATATATTTTTTAAAAATAATAAAAAACAGTGGCCGGCCCTGGGGATTGGGGTCAAAAAAATATAATTAGGAGACTGGCCCTGGGGGATGGGGTCATCAGGGCCAATAAATTAGAATAAGAAGGGGAACCAAACAGCCCCCCTTCTTAAAAAACTAAAATAAATAAAAGACTGGCATCGTGCCGGAGGCCATGCCCCCTACGTGCAGCACTCTGCAAACGCGCCCCCAACAGGCATCTCCAGTATGCGCCAGGGAGCTGCGCTGCAGCCAGGTGTTCTGAGGCCAAGCCCCTTTTTACACCTCTCTGCAACGCAGCTCTGTGGCGCTTACTGGAGGTACCTAGTGGTCTAGTTTGACCCTAGGGACCCTTAGGATTCAAGGGGACTTAATCTCTCAACTTAGAACAGCCACAGGGCGCGTTTACACAGTGGTGAAGGGAGGGGACGGGGCCTGAGGTGACGTGTGCAAACACGCACTATGGCACGTTTTAAATTGGGGATATAATTTCCCTTCAATACTGAGGGCCCCTGGGGGCTAACTAGCCCACCAAGTGCATCCAGTAAGCGCCACTGAGCTGCATTGCAGAGAGGTGGTCCAGGCCGTGCCACTTTTTACACCTCTCTGCAACGCAGCTCTGTGGCACTTACTGGAGGTACCTAGTGGGCTAGTTGGACCCTAGGGACCCTCAGGATTCAAATGAACTTAATCTCCCAACTAAAAATGGACACAGGGCGTGTTTACACAGTGGTGAATGGAGGGGACGGGGCCTGAGTTAACGTGTGCAAAAACGCCCTGTGGCCTGTTTTAAGAGGTAGTTTTAATCCCCATGCCCTATTATATACTAGGGGCTTACAGAGGAGGTCATGCTAATCACAGGGGGACCCCAACACATAATGTTCCCTAGTGTATGTAGGTGTTTTCACTGTATTCTAAGTGTCTTTTAACATAGCACTGGCTCTAGGACTGGTTAGTCAGACTCAGTTACCACCAGTATCCGTCTGAAAAAGTTGAGGGTACAGGATGATTTTGCAACAAGGCTTCTTTCTGCTCTTCTTTTTGTTCTTTCTGCACGTTATCCTTCTTCCTGCACTTATCTTCGTATTTGAGGACTTCTGTCGCTTCTTTCTGCACTTCTTTTGTTTCTTTCTGTGCATTTTTTCTTCTTTCTTCACATGTCCTATCTCTGTAGGCATAGTTAGAAATTAGCATTTAAAAAACCTTTGAAATTCACTGAAAAAACCATAGGTTTCAGGCACGTTATAGTTAGGAATTAGCATTTAAAAAACCTCAGAAATTCACTGAAAAAACCATAGGTTTCAGGGGTGTTATAGTTAGCTGGACTTTTCACTTGTACAAAACCATTGAAATTCCCCCGTTATAGTTAGTTCAGCTAACTATAACTCGCGCGCCCGCAATGCACTGCTGATGACGTCACATATTACATCACTCATGACATGGTCAGTGACATCACTCATGACATCACTGATGACATCTCAAATGACATCACTGATGACATCACTGATGACATCATCCTTGTGATAGAGTGGCAGACCTCCTCTCACCCTAATATAACCTTTGATACACACATTCAAAAATAGAGACTAAAATTTTCAAAACAATGGACATACCAATACCAGTTACAACAACCTCTTCAGTAATTCTAAGATCCACATACACATCCACTCATTCACCAACAGTCCTATACAGTCACTCATACATGTACTCACTCATCATATGTACTCATACACCTATACATCCTGTTACACAATGCCACTCATCCATAGAGTTACTCACACACATAGTCACTCATGCTAATAAAGAATCAAACATACATTTACTTGCATATACAGTTATACACACACCACCATACTTACTTCTACGGAAACTTACACATACTTAGTCTTTTAAACAATCACTTATAGAAACACATACTTATTCATACAGGAACTCTTTCAATCTCTCACTCTCACATATACTCACATATATTCACCAATAGTCACATATACTAGTTTAAAACATATGTAGTTACTCATAAAGACACTATTGAGACAGTCATTCACTCACTAACACACCCATACACACACTCATCCACCCATACAGTCCTGCACACATGCTGTGTTCAACCCATACAAACAGTGAGTCACTCATTCATGCACCTATGCACTACGTAATACCCCCCACCGAACCATGCAGACACTCAGACTGATACTCAAAAAACCAACTAATAACCTATATAGACACCCATGTAGCTACTCACCAACCCATGCAGCCACTTATACACAAAGTGAGAGACTGATACAGATATTTACATATTTAAACATTACTCACTAAGCCATGTATTCACTATGATACACTTAATCAGTCAGTTACACAATCAATTTTTCAAAAACAAATCATCCATTTAGACACTTATATACCCATTTATTCTTCCATCGACCTTGAGATATACATATATAAAACATATTTAATTTTCAGAAAAACACACATTCACTGGATGATGTCATCAGTGATGTCATTTGAGATGTCATCAGTGATGTCATGAGTGATGTCACTGACCATGTCATGAGTGATGTAATATGTGACGTCATCAGCAGTGCATTGCGGGCGCGCGAGTTATAGTTAGCTGAACTAACTATAACGGGGGAATTTCAATGGTTTTGTACAAGTGAAAAGTCCAGCTAACTATAACACCCCTGAAACCTATGGTTTTTTCAGTGAATATATATATATATATATTATTGCAGATTTATAGAGCACAAACTCGACCCAAAGGTATTGGAGCACTTTACATGAGCAGTAGTTTGGCGTTGCATGGCCATAGCCAATACCTCAAGGCAGGGGCGTAAAGCAGGTGCAGCCCAGGCGGACCCCACCAGCTCTTAGTTGGGCTCTTAGTTGAGCCGCCAACCCTTGAGGTGGGGCCCCCACTGAGCCCAAGGCCAATGACTATTTGTGAGATATTGGAGACTTAGGGGCTTCTAATCAGATTCTGCAGTGGCCCCATCATTGTGAGTCACACCACTGCCTCGATATACAGTGACCTCAACTTGTCGCTTTACAATTATAACTCCATTCGTACCCATGTGGGTTGCTAGGATCGTGTAGCATGTATGTTAATGTGAAGCAATGATCATATTGAGGCAATGGTTTTGTCAAATAGATGGCATACCAGTGTGACCGGTGAATATTCAGAGTACTTGCCAATAGTCCCTTTTCAGGTGGGAGACTCAAGACTGTTAAAGCCTATAATTGATTTTATTTAGCTTACTTCCCCCTGAAATTGTTTCCACTTTAGTACAAGCCAATAGGGAAAATTAATTCTCCCTTTATGTTTTTTAAACTCCCACCTGCTGCTTTCCAAATGTTGGCATATATGGGTCAGTGCATGGGTGCTACTGCAAACTCGGGTTTGCATTAGCCCAAAGTCTTCACTTTGGGCTATTGACTGCAAGTAAGCTCCCTGTATGCTCACTGTAGGCCATGTTGGAGGTCTCTCTTGTGTAAATGGCGAATTGGAAATTGCTACCAAAGTCATCCTGCCCCTTGGTTAACGTGCACTGTCATAGGCCTTACCCATAGCAGCCAAGTTCCTCAGTTCCATTTGTGCTGTGCTACTATAGTGCAGGTTTTTGGATTTGTAGTCTTGGTTTAAAATGGAAAAAGCCTGGACTGGAGCAGCCCATCACACATGGACCTGAGAAACTTGGCACAGCTGGTTACCGAGCACTTTGTTATCTATTCCTCTGTTGCTGGCAGCCTCCCATGTTTGTGACATCGAAATCCTGCTGCTGCAGACCGCTGGCTTCTGGACATATACGATTGGGACACAATGTTCTGTAACAGAAGGTTCCTGCGTCTCCATCCAAGTCAACTGCCCTCTGTCCAGCTGTTGTTCTTTGTATTACTAATAGTTGAACGTCTTGCCCAATCACACATCCTGGATAAAGGCCGATCATTTCTGATCTCTGTCTGCCCCTTTTGTGATCCCCGTGTACAGTTTCTATGCAAGAATTTGCTTCTTTTCATTAACTGCATCTGGCGACCAAACAGGAGTGTGACATTTTTCACATCTTTGGGTACATTGGGGCCCATAAGCCGATCAGTGGCCATTCTCACTGTTGATATCAAATGCACATATCTTGTTGTCACTGTGCTCTGGAGTAGCGCTCATCTTATCTGAGACAGCGCAACTTCATAATTTACACAATACGAGTGGCGTTTGGGTCAGCATTAAACTTCACTTCTGCACAAGCTGTACTACCATCATTTGGACATTGTTCAAACTATTTCTTCCTGGTTTAAATGACTCATCATGTTTTCACTGAGAGATTAAAGAGTTCTTAGAATTTATCAGGGAGAGAGGGTCTTTACTAGGGTGCACTTACCCTGTTTCAGTCGCTTCGTTAGCAATAAATAAAGACCTAGCTGAATCCTCGCGTATATGGGTTGACATCCTGTCACAAGCCCAACAGCTGGCGCTTAAGCGGTATATAACCCGGAACCACATACATAAAATTGATGCATGCTCGTCCTATATGGAAGGAATAAGTAAGTGATGCTTAAATAAAGGGCGAGGGAACTTCCGTCCCTCACCATCTGGGTACAGAAGCTTCTGGATGTCTGTAAACCCCCTCTTA
Source organism: Triturus cristatus (assembly GCF_964204655.1). Classification (NCBI taxonomy): domain Eukaryota; kingdom Metazoa; phylum Chordata; class Amphibia; order Caudata; family Salamandridae; genus Triturus; species Triturus cristatus. The sequence goes on from NC_140586.1 coordinate 162,916,640, forward strand.
TGTCACCTGATCGCTTGGTCAATGCACCAGGCTGGGCAGTTACAAGATGGCCTTGGTTCCTACTCACAGCTGTGGTTGTACTGTTGCCAGAGGATCCGAGTTTTTATTTAGGACAAAGGGCTTTCACATGAGTACTCTAAACTGAACAGAGTGGCAATCACGCTCTCTAACACCTTTTATGGATACCCCATTCTTTAGCCAGGTTTGCACTTTATCGCATGAACACCTCTTAGCATATGGGGGAACATTGCATGCACAGTAACAGCCATGCATGGTGATTTCTGTGTCACTGGATGTGCACAGTGCTGGAGACGGAGAAGGTTTGGAGTGTACCTCAGCATCCTCAGATCACTAGTTATGTAAACTTACCAAGCCACAAATTCCATTGTGTCCCTGGAACCATCGAGAATGCAATTAAACCTCTATTTACAGTTTCCTTCATACATGCTGGGTTTATTTCACCAGTATTTAATGCACTCAACACAACACATTGACTCCATGTGAGAACGGAATCAGTGTTGGCATCCGAGATCACAAGGGTGTCCATTTGGCACTCAGAAAGACATGTTACAGAGGAGTGCCGGAATCTTAGGACCCGACCTGCCTCTTGATTCTACTTGCAGTGTTTGCCTGGGGTCATTTGTGCTATCCAATAGCCATTGTCCGGTGTGGATGGTTAGGGGGATTTTCCTGCCAGTGCTGGCTTGTCCGGTGCATGCAGCTCACATGCCTGCTATCTTCTACTCTGGGACTGTCTCTGAAACTGAACTCTCTTGAAGTTCCTGGTTCAAAGGTAAACCTTAATATCAACATCTGTTTCAGTAAGAGAGGGTGCTGATGTTTCTCACATTGAAATAATTCAACTATTTGCTGTCTACTTTCTGGCCTGAATAAGCCTAGATCCCTTCAGTCTTGCGAGTTATTTTGAATGCTTTTTTAAACAGTTTGATGCTGCTCTAGTCACTCAGTCTTACAGAAGGAGAATTCTGGTGGTTCCAGAGAAATAGTGTTGCACTCGAGAAGAACAGTACTATTTAAGCGTCCCTTTCACATGCTAGTCTGCAACAGCATCCATGGTTCTGTGTTGTTCTAAAGAATGCTGGATGCCTTTGCAAAACACATTTTTAGGTCTCGCCTAGCTATTGCGATAGCAATCGCTATGCAAGACTCTAGTAAAGGGGCATTTCAAAGTGCTCCCAAAAGTGGATTGCATGGCGAGCACGCGCACAATCACGTGCATCGTGCCGCCATGCAATCTACTTTTGGGAAGCGCTTCAGCCCACTGGCGCGTGCACCTACTTCAAAGGCTCCGCTCCCCCACCTGGAATGCGCTCCCCCGCCCCTTGCCGCTTCAAAGCCCGCGTTTAGCGAGATTAAAGTGACACACGCTACTTTTGTCTTCCTTGTGCGTTTTGCTGCAAAGCAAGCACTCGTGCAGCTCCGTGTTTGTAGTACACTTGTTGCAGATGTTTTGTGTGGGAAGGTTCCTTCCTTCGACAACCTTGCCAGGCCAGAGGGGTGAGAAGCGGGCTCAGCTCGTTCTTTGAAAGGAACCAATAAATGTAATGTACTTCCGCCCGAGTACAAAACAGACCTGTACATTTTATTGTTTTTTCTTACTCCAGTTCCCCTCCCAGATGCATTAGATTTTTGGTTTCCATTAATGCAAACACACCAATCACGAAAATTTCAAAACATCCCTTCGCGTCACAGCATATCTCAATAAAAACGTACTCAAGTCTGAGGTTGCCTTGTCCCCCTGATCCTTGAGGGTTCCTTGCTTAATTTGTTCATCTGTGTATAGATTTGGTTTTCCCGTGGCCCCCCCCTCCCTCTCAGACTCCCCTCCTTTTTATTGACCACCCTAGGGTGGTCGGGTGTGGAGTTCCTCTACTGTGGTTAGACGCCCTTTCAATGTTTTTCGCCTTGCTTTTTGTTTTTCTTTACTTTTGTTGATATTTATGTAAAAAGGGTATATCCTGACGTCCCTTTTGTGCAGTCTGATCTTCTGTAATTTAGCGGAGCCCCTGTGGGCCAGTCAATATTTTTTGACCTGCTCGATCATTTTTGAATACTAGCGGCCGGCCCAGGAGGTTGTAGGCCTGTGCTTGTACCCTTTTTCTCTGCACAATAAAAACTTTAAAAAAAAAAAAAAAAAAAAACGTACTCAAAAGCACAGTGCAAGTTGCCCAACATGAATTAGCATCCGGATAGTGTGCCAGAACACGTGCGTGCCCCTGCGAGTTGCGTTGTTCCTCGGGTTGGTTCTTCGCTTCCGGTGTTGTCCGTGTGAGCCCTCACTTCCCGCTGCTGTTACCATTTCTATCCCTAATGGAGGATTCCACCGGGCTTCTGTCAGTCTGTCTATGCTTGTGCTGTGTTTCATCGAGGTACTGCTGAACTGCCTTCAGCACGGCACTCTCTACCAGCCTTTTACTGAGGCTCACCAGCTCTGCATCGTCAGGCTCTCTCCCATTCTTTTCACCTACGTATCACGATAAACAAAATGGGTCAGTGGTAGGACATATCCATGTATATCTGACACACAAACGGACATATAACTCAAGTCTAAAGGGACACAACTAACAAAGAATGTCTACCAATGAGACATCACAGGCACAGATGCTTCGTGTGATGCCGCACATATGTTGGTATTGATTACTTATGCGCAAGATCAATAAACAAGCATCTGCAATGCAATAGGTCTCGCATCTGCAAGAGTTTGAGCTATTGGCATTGTAAATGACAATGCCTTTTATTTAAGTGTTTTGAAAACCTGTAAGCGGCACGTAAACACGCACTTTGTACTTATAGTCGTTGCTTACGAGAAGCAAGGCTGTCAGTAACTGCGCCTCTTTTACTGCCAGCCTTGCTTCTCGTAAGCAACGACTATAAGTACAAAGTGCGTGTTTACGCACCACTTGCAGTTTTCAAAACATATAAATAAAAGGCATTGTCATTTACAATGCCAATAGCTCAGACTTTCGCAAATGCGAGACCTATTGCATTGCAAATGCTTGTTCCCTACAGCCAACAAGGATCACAGAGCCAGCCTTGAATTTGTGCTTGTTTGTTTCTCCTGGTGATTGAAGGCTTCGCTCCTGGTTGAACCCCGGATGGTTGCCGGTCATCGAGCTCCGGATGAGGTTGAGGCAAGTGTGAGTCACTCTATGTCATGAGCAGTGCAGATTTCCAAGTTGAGAATAGCTGGTATTAACAGCACCAACACACTGATGTGTGAGTCTTTTCTGGCGCATTGACTTATCCCTCGAGAGGATGGTCTGAACTGTACTTTGAGTTTGGACAGTTTATGGACCGCAGAGACGTTGGTCCATCAGGAAGATTGCCTAGGGGGGGTGAGTTCACAAGTAATTTACATTTACTAGGAGTGTGCTCTTCAATCAGAGTTTGAGCAAACGAAATACAAAACTGAAGCAGTTCATGGCCTATCATCCCTGAACAATGTGACCAGTTTTGAGGCTATGAATTTCTGAAAATAAAACAACAGAACATAATGTAACAATGATGATTATCTGCTTTTGACATCTTGTGAGAAAGTGCCTCTTTTGACATGGTTAGGCCCCCACGTTTAGCCTGGAAATTGATGTGGTTTTGATTGCCGTGCACAGGGTCCCTGTCAACCAGGTCCCCTGTGGCAGTGCTCTTCCCTAAAACTGTTCCACAATTGGCCCTTCCGGCTCCCTGTGTGTCCCTAGCAAATGGTACTTAGATACCTAGGGCATTGGGACTGAAGAGGGTCCCTAAGGGATCCCTCACCTAGGCCATGCAGACTGCCACTGCAGCATGCAAGCCCTGGTGCAGACATAACAACCAAGTCAACATGGCACACTGCCTGTGTGCCATGCCCACTAGCACTGTTTAAGTCATAGGTAAGTCATCTCTCTAGCAGGCCTTGCAGCCCTAAGTCAGGATGCACTATATCACATGTGTGGGACTATCTGCATGAGCAGATATGTCCCATAATATTTAAGTCTACTTTTAGATCTTGCAAGTGCCAGGGAAGCATTAGAGAGTACAAGGGCTGGAAACTCGACAACTCGAGTTCCACAGCACCATGGCGGCTTCTCTGAACACAGGAGTGTTTGGTACCAAACGGCTCCTCTCAATAAAGCCATACTGATGCCAGTGTGGGATTTATTGAAACATGTACTCAGAGGGCACCTCAGAGGTGCCTCCTGAAAACCTACCTACCCTGGTGTGGTCACAGACTGGCTTTAGGCAGCCTGCAACCAGACATGTTTCTGTACCCCTGGGTTGAGAGCTCCAGCTCTCTGGGACCAGAAACAAAGCACATTCTGGGCAGAGGTGTCGTACTCCTTCCCCAGGATGGGCACAGTGCTCAAGAAGGAAGCTTCAAAGGCCTGCCTCCTTTGTAATACGACCCCCCAGCCTCTGCTGCTAGAAGCAGATGGCAGCCCCCGGTTTAGACCCCGACTTTGGGCGGGGAAACTGGCAGGGAAAAACTAGGAAGAATAGGAGGAGTGTCCACCTCTGCCAACTCCATCGCTAAGGTGTAGGAGGCAAGGTGAAGCACATCTTTCAGTCAAGGATGTTTGCAGTGTGAATCCGAAGGATCACCCTGACCATGACTGGCTCGGGTAAGAGAAACCTGACATCAAAGGATACCCCTTCACCCGAAGTCCCTTGACCATGAGGAGCTCAACAGATGGTGTCCCTACAATCTACAGCATCCCATTTTACCTCTGCTGTCCCTGGTTTCGTTCGTGCAGCCTCCAGTTCAGTGCCTGCATCCTATTTTCCAAACTGAGTTTCTCCTTTGAATTGCATTGGGAGCCCGACATTTGTTTGCACCCTGCACTCAGCTGTCCCAGTGCCACTGGTGGTGTATGTTTTGTGCTGGCTTGTGGGCCCCCTTGTGCTTGTTTTAACCTCTGAAGCTTGAGCCCTGCAGCCGATCTACTTACCTGCAAGCAGTGTGTCTTCAAGCACCGCCAGTCTTCATTGGGTAACATTGGGCCTGATCTTCAACTTTGACCTCTGCATCAGGCAGACCCTGTGCCGCTGGTGGTGCAGTGTTTTTGCTTACCTGAACCTTGCCCTCTGCTGACCCTGTAACTCAAAGATTGGATTTTTAAGTAGGTTACTTAACTGTAAAATCACATTGTTGTTTTCCACCATAGGTTAGCATCACAAAGACTGAAAATTGCAGTGTCCACTTTTGAAACTGAAAAGAACTTCCATTTAAAAACGTATTTACCTTTTTGCGAAGATCTTGGTCTTAAAATAAATCTTGAGCAAAGCTTATTTTTAATGTTCTGTGCTAGACTGTGAGGTTGAGGGAATTGCAAGGTTAGCAGTTGTTGCCTGCACCTTAAAGAGGACCGATGCCAGGTTGTGTTGCCAATAAAGCATGTTGGAAAAAACCCTATTTACATGGTGTGGAGCCATGCTTTCGTACAGTATATTTTGTCGACATGTTGGTTCTTCTCTGCTGAAGAAGGTAGACACAACCTGGGTGGTCTACACTACGAGAAACGTGGATGCAGTACTGTGTGTCATTTATTGGTCACTGTGTGTACAACAAATGTCTGTTTTAGGCCTAAGGCTGCTCGCCCGCACTACCACAAATAGAGCACTTTGGGTTTGCTTTGAGCCCTGTACACTTCTGGGGGAATTTCTGAAGTCTTTACATGGTATGACCACCTAGTGGTATACCATATAGAAAGCCAACTTCCTACACATCTGCTTTTGGAATAGTACAGAATCTAGTAAGGGACTAAAATAACTATAGTTACTAAGAAAGTCCTGAAGAGAGCACAGAATCATGCACCAATGATGTGCTGAAACATGTTAACAGAAGTCAAATATGGGTAAAAATGTAACTTAATCTTGCAAGTAGTATTGTACAACAATTACGATTAAAGATTTTATTTCAGTAAACCTACATCATTGTAATATTTACTCTCTCACTCTCTTGCTTTCTCTTAGGGCCATTGATGCAATATAAAATATTAGTCTGGCTACTGTTTTTTTAACACAGGAAAATCCCCAGAAAAGGATTTTTTGTGGGTAGTCAATCCACCCTATAAAGAGATGGTTGGAAAGCTGACTTTGTGGGGCACCACTGGACCTGGGGGAACCTCTGCTGGAGCGTAGGCGGTTGGGTCTAGGGGAGAAACCTACACTACTGGGACTGACTGAGCTCAGGCCCTGCTGTACCCAAGTTAGATGAGGGACTCTGCCAGCCTAATGATCTTGCCCAGTGAGGGGGAGCCCAGGGGACCAACTCCAGTGTGCTGCAGGGAACCATCCTGCCCTTCTATGCCTGCCAACTCAACCCCCATACTCTCTCCCCCCAAGAACCTGCAACTGAGACCAGTCATCCGCTCCCCCCAAGATAAGCGCTGTGCCACCTAGGCGCTGTAAAGAAGAAGGGGACTGCCTGCTGTGGGCGCTGCCGATCAGGAGCACGAGGTAATGAGCGCTGTGCCTGCTGAATAACAAGTTACCGGGCTCCTGCCACCGTCCCCCAAGCGCTGAGTAGCCTCTCAGTGCTACTTTGCCATAACATCACGAACTGCTGCTGCACCTCCCCCTGCCTGCTATGACCCCCAAGCGCCGGGAACTCCAAGCGCTGCAAGTCATCACCGCCGCAGCCCAGGATTTAGCGGAGCTACTGCTGTGCCCCTTTGCGTGTTGAGACCTCCCAGCGCTGTGAACGCTAAGCGCTGCCCGCCCCACATCATCGCCGCAGCCCGGTACCTGCATCCTAGCGGTGTGCTCTGGGAGCGCTCATCTGCTGAGGGTCACCGCTGTGGCCCGGGCGCTGTGAAAGTGGAGGCGCCGCCTACGCTGCTAACGTGGGTGCCGTGTTTGGGCGCTACCGCAGAGAGCGCCGTGGGCCTGAGATTCACCGCCGCGGCCCCGGTGCTTACTGACCCGAGAGCTGCATCGCCTGAGAATCGCCACTGGGCCAGAAGAGTGACGTCGTCGGCTGCATCGAGCGGCAGGCGCGGCTCCATTGGTCCCGGTGGCTGCACCCTCTGGGAGCCACCATCCTATTGGTTCCCGCTGCCCGGCCCCTAGAACGCAGCAACCCCATTGGCTCCCGGGCCGAGGGGGGAGTCCCGGAAGGCCCGAGCCACCTGGAAACGCCGACGCGGGGGCCCCAAGGAGAGCGGGCCCCCCAATCTACCCCCGCAGGCCAGGAAAGCAACACAGGCCTACTGAGGCCAAAGCATCAAGGTAACCCCCCTGGGGAAGGGCGGTGATCGCTGGGGATAGCGGGGCTGCCGAGGAGCCTCGCAGAGACAGTGTGGCAGCCCTGTGACCGCCCCTCCCCTCAGAGAACTGCAACCGGGCCCTGAAGGCCCCATTTGAGCCTGACTGTGAACCTGTTGGGGCCGGATAGGGCAGAAGACTGTTCTGTTCACCTGAATGAATTACTTGATTCTCTAAGGTTACTTCTTCTGCGTACTAGGATGAATTAATTGATGCTCTGAGAGTACTGGTTCTGTGCACTAGAATGGATTAATTGATGCCCTGAGATTACTTGCTATGCTTACTAGAACAAATTAATTGATGCCCGTGATTATCAGTGTTATTACTCAAATGAAGTTACTGCGGTCGTGAGACCTTCTGTTCTGGTATTGAAATGCATTTACCCGTCATGCCTTGCATTAGATAAAAGATCTTGTTTTACCAAACAACCTGGTGTGGTGTCCTTCATTGTGTGCGCATGACTGAGTCCGGGTGAGTGAGTGCTGCACAACCGCTTTACACATTGCTTTCGGGTGCCTTCCTACCTCACGCCAAGCTACCACGTCGGAATTGGTGACCCCAGTTCTAACAGTTCACAATTAGCTCTGCCCTCTTTATTCACATCCGTGAGCTTACTCAAATTAAAAGCACAGCATGTTGCAAACCTTTCAAATTAGGCCAACATGTTTAATTGCCTATGCTTTGTCATGGCAATTTCGTCAGGGCGCGGGGTGTGATAGTCGCCTCACTGGACAGTCAACTTTATTATGCGGCTTGGCTGAGAAACAGACACACAAATAGAACAACAGTTCTTAATTTAAAAAGACCCACAAGATACAATATCCACAGCTGTAACGAATTGCAACCTTGCTCATGAAAGATCTGTATTTACCGGTTGGCAGCCAAGGGCACACGTACTAGCTTCCACCTTGCCAAGACGGTCTGTATTTGTTACAGATACCCTTATTTCGAAGCACTTCAGTTGCTTTTATTATACCTGTGGAGACATATTTAATTTTAATAGTATCATTACTACTCTGTTTCACGATAAACATTCTCCTGTGACTCTTCTCGGTATATATCCTAATCTTGTGACATACATCCATCTCCTGTTCTGGAGGATATATGTCCCACCACATTCATACACATACTTAATCTCTACTCAGGGTGCTCATCCATGCCACCGTTTATACATATCGGCCATCTGTTATAGTTCGGCCATCCGTATTTCAATATTTACACCTGCAGCCCTCAAGGGACGCTATACTTTAGCCAAAAACTGAGTTCCGCTTTATAATCTTGAAAAGGCGGTTTCAAGACCCCCACCCAGCTCTCGTGTGTCATAACTCGGGTCAACAATATTCAACATTTTGACTAAGGATTACTGCCTCAGCACCCTAGCACACACAGTCCCGGGTCCATACTCTTACTGCAATAGAGCGTCTCACGAGTGTTATCTAATCCCGGCATAAAATAATGGAACCGACGCCGGGAGATTTAAAAAGGGGACTGCTCACTCACATTCGCGTCACGTAACCCACGTGACCATTCAGTTAAACCAAACCAAAACGCCATTCTACAACGTGTGCCATCTTAGAGTATGCACTTAGAGTTTTATTTACTCCTAAAAGATACTCATTTAGTATCCAACAGTAGTAATGGCGGGGCCAAAGTCACTGATTCAGTTTTATTTGTTTTCGTTTATTTGTCTTTCAGAAAAACTTCATGTTCCATCCAAGATAGTGAATATTGAGACATTACTTGAGCGCCCTCCAGAAATGTATCCATAGGGCCAATGAGGAATTACAGTCAACAACAATCACTGAGATACCGGAAAACAACAGCAGTTCTCAAGTTAGTAGTGACAACAGTACTCATTACATCTTACAGGATATAATTAACCTAGAGAGAGAAATTGAGTGTTCGAATCTGAAAGAGGTGATAAAGAGAAATTATGAAATCTATGATAGGGTGATAGAGTCCCACCAGGTCTACTTGAGAGATAAAAAAATTAAGAAAAATCAAAAGAGACGATAATGACTATAGAAATGGGCGTATCTACACCTTTTCCCATAAGTTTGATAATGTAAAACCAGGAGGGGAAGGCAAAAGGCCCAGAGAGGAATCAACAGACTCTGTATCAGTCAGTACCAGTTCTATCTCCTCAGTTGAAAGTGGAACTTCCCGGGATGGAGGAGTAACATCAATAACCTCCCCGGTACAGCAGATTTTTTTATTAGAAATGGAAGGAATCAGGTTGGGCAACAAGGTGGTCAAAAAAGATCAAAAACAAAGAGGGGAGGAAAGAAATGGCAGGCAAAGAGGAACAAAAAAAGAGACAAGTCATGCAATGGACACCAGGTCGAAGAAAATGTAGATAGTATTGTACAAGATGATGCGGAAACCAAAATTTTGGACTATTGTGAATCTTTCTGATTGTGCCTTAACAAATGTGGAATTTGATTTGTTGCGTAAAGGTTTAAGTTTTTGTCCATCCCAGTGGGGAGACCCGGTTGAAATGATGGTTGATTTATTCAAGTTCGTACGATTGCTGAAATTAAAAGACTAGTTTCATGACAATCCTACTAATAGTCTTGTGAATGTACAACCTACACAATTGGTGACACACACTGTTTCTGACTTATTGAATCTACAGATGTTGCTATCCATATCGGGGGAGGATTACTTTTCCATTCAAGACATTAGAGATGATTTAAACATCAGTGAAAATCTGGGAGTGGCCAGTGGGCTCAAACCTCGTTCTAAATTTATACCTAATAACACACATAGGAATATAGATCTTTTTAAGGACAGAGTAACCAAGGATCTCTACACATTGATGGATGCACCTAGTAAATACATACAACATCAGTATAATTTGACTAAACACAAAAACAGGCTTTGGAGGATTTTAAGAATGATAATTCCATAACAATCAAGGAAGATGACAAGGGAGGGAATGTGGTTATCATGAATACCATTGATTACACAGTAGAAATAAAAAGACAGCTTGGGGATTCTAGTTGTTACCAACAAGTGGCTGGCAACCCAATTCCCTCTCTTGTCAAATATATAAATGCCAAGATTTTTGATTGGAGTGAGAGTGGCCTGCTATCGGAAGCAGAATGTAGATACTTGACTGTTAATAACCCTCTCGCCCCTTGCATTTATATTCTCCCAAAAATCCATAAGGAGGGTGCTTTCCCTCCAGGTCGCCCAATCATATCGGGCATCAATTCAACTACGGAACGATTGTCCCAATATGTTGATGGTTTTCTCCAACCTTTTGTAACTAATTTGCCTGCATTTATACAAGACTGTAGAGACATTTTGGCAAAATTTGATGGCTTATCATGGTCGGAGGAATTGATATTTGTTACAGTGGATGTTACCGGACTGTACACGTGTATCCACAAGCATTTCAGCATGACAGCCGTGCAGTTCTTTCTGGCAACACGCACAGCTGATCATGCCGAACATAATGAAATGCTGATGGATATGACAGACATCATTTTATCACAGAACTTTTTTCTACATGAAGGGACCTGGTTCCATCAAATTCAAGGTACTGCGATGGGAAGCAGGTTTGCTCCCTCATACTCCCACTCAACTTATGGAATATCATGCCTTCTTAAATGCAAATCCCCATGATGTACATTTAACTCTAAAGTACAGTCAAAGTAGTATTGAATTCCTTGATATTCTCTTTTACATCAAGAACAATGAGATAAACAGTACCATTTTCCGTAAAAGTACACCCTAAATCAGTGATTAAAAATATCCCATTTGGGGAAATGGTACGTGTCCGTCGTAATTGTAGTTCAGATGAGACATTCATGGACAACATTAGTGAAGTGAAAAAAAGATTCAAACAACGAGGGTATGCCGAGGACATTTTGAAAAAAGCTGACTCAAGAATCAGAAAGGTCACTAGGGCAAGTACATTGCAAAAACACACAAGCACAACCAAAAAAGAGAAGGAAGGGTCACACTTAGTCTTTATTACACAATACACTAACAACAGTGCAAGTTTATTTAATATTCTTAAGCGACACTGGGGATTGTTATATGAGATACCAAATTTGAGAGAACATGTGACAGCTAAACCTAGGGTAACGTTTCAGAGAGGTAAAACACTCCGTAATTTACTGTGTCCTAGTTATCCCAGACACAGAATCCCAAAGACTTGGCTTCCCAAAACCCCTAAAGGTTTTTATACATGCCAGAGCTGTAATATCTGCTCATTTGGAAAAAAAAGATCCAAAACTTTCATTACAATACAGTACGGGAATACGATATAAGACAGTTTATGAACTGTAAAACGAGCCATGTTATTTATGTTTTGGGTTGTGAATGTAATAAGATCTACGTGGGCAGTACAGTGCGACCGCTAAAATTACGTATTCAGGAGCATATAAGAGCTTTTAAAAATTATGACTTGAAATATCCTATGACATACCATATGAGAGAGCACCACAGTGAAAATTGGAAAATATGGTTCCATGGTATTGAACATGTACCTTTAAATCCTCGTGGCGGTAATAGAGAATTAACTCTGCGCAGGAAAGAGGCCTTGTGGATAAGTCGTCTCAGATGTATAGAGATGGGACACAATACTGATGATGAAATGCATTACCATTTATGAACACAAATTGTAATAATATTACTAGAGATCACTTTTAGTGTTTCTATAACATCTCTCTTGGCTAATATTTGTCTTGTGAATTATCAGTGACATTGTTCTTGCTCCTGTTTCGGTCATTTCAAACTTAACTATATTATTAGAACATGGTTGTGGAAATATGTGTCACATCATTTCTTTCGACTGTTACCAACTTGATAGATGATGTACTTATGATGTGATTTGGTTAGTATTTGCTCTCTCCATACACCTTGTGAATAATTAGTAACATCGTTTCAGCTCATGTGTCGGTTATTTTTAACTATATTATTAGAATATGGTTACGGTAATACGTGTCACACCATCTATTTTGACTGTTATCCATTTCAAAAGATGATACACTCAGGATGTGATTTGGGTTTGTGACGCTTTTTGACGTTCTTTGGCCCACAATACACATCATCTCCCTTTCTGAGATTCCCTTTCCAAATGGTTAGTTTCTATCTATTATTATATTCTGTTACTAGGCATGGTTACGTTGCAGGATGCGGGTGACATTAGTCGTGACAGACATAATTAGGACCTTTTTTATTTCATTTCTTATTTCTTTTTTTGTCAGTTTCATCATTGAAAATAATAATAATAGTACATTGAAGAAGATTTTTCACATAGTAGTTTTATAACTTGGTCAATAGATCCTAATGTCGCACTTGAAAATATTTCAAAATACATTGGTCCCTGTGTATTTTAAATTAATAATGATCATTCTAAGATTGCGGCTCTTGTAGACCGTCTTTGCCGTCTTTAATCATGGGGGCTATTTTGAATGCACATCAATGATGTCACACGCCATTCTTTTGTTTTCTTCAATGGACGGTACCGCTTAAGCCGCGTTTCAATATCAGTGACTTCCATAGCGCCGTGAGATTGAGAGGGATTAGCATGTTTCCGATATCGTTGAGCCGCGTTTAAATATGAACGGGTCCCCACGTGTCGAGCGCTTCAGAGGAATAACCATGCCTTACCCACAAGTAGGAATGAGGGTTTGATATTTGTATCATATAGTTGTGTATGTTCTTGCGATGGCCTCGTGACTTCTGTGAAATTTCATGGAGGTTTAGTTCATTCCTAGGTTGACTTTGACTTTGGGTTCTTTTTGTATTTTATTCTACTCTGGCGTTGTCCATGTTAAGTCCTGTGGACCGACGCGTTATGATGTTGTTTTTTTCCTTTAATATGGGATATCATTAACTCCTTTGAACTTTCGTTGTTTCTCCTTTTTACGATGTACTCGTTGTATTCTTTATACTCTTCATATTGGAATTTTTTACTCTTCGGTTATGTATGATTCTGTATGTCGTTTTTTTATATGGCTATTGTACTTATTCTCACAGATGTGCATTCAGCGATATTTATATTTTTTCGATTTGGAGTAGTCTTTGATACTGTTTTAGGCTCAGATTTAGTTTCGACTATGGTTATGTTATAAGCAATATGAATGAATGAATATTATTGGTATATACTGCTCTTTTTATTAGCATTGTGGTCTGATCACTAATAAATTCTTTTTATGGTTGAATTTTATCAGGTATGGTGTGAGATGTGCTAGATGTAGATATTGATCTGACATATTATAGTGATTATCATAGCACTTTACCTTCAAGGACATTATCATTGTCCTCTAAATATTATCATCACTTCCGCAACCAATAAGGTAGGCTGGTTATTTTTCCATTTCTTTTGGGTTATACAATTTGTATGTATAAATGATCTTGACACTACTAGCTCTACCCAGTTACAGACAACATACTATTATATTGTTTTTACAGCTGATTTGGGAGCACTGGACGCCATTATTCTATGAAACCAGGATTGTAGTCTCCTAAACCTATATGCCTTACATTTTGTGGCAACTACGAATGGTATGTTTCCCCTAAATAAATGTATCGTGAATAAAAAGTGTTTGGATAATCAATTAATCTTCAGGAGATAACCTAGTTTGGAACAAATATATATTCTATATATTTTCTGTTTCATTATTTGTTTTTTCTGTCTCCCCCTTTCTTTGCTCTTATGGCTAGATTTGTTGACTGTCTTTTATAGGTTTATATACATTCATAAATTTGGGCTCATGGTTAGGTGCTTTGTTGAAGTGATCATACAAGGGGGAATTCCTTTTGGAGAGAAAAATTATATGATTGTGATTATGACACTATTCAACTAGATATATGTATAATACCATGTTATATGCGTTGGTGTCGGTACACTGCACATAAAATCACACTGTCGATGTTATATTTTAATGTGGTATGTTATGTTTGTTTTTGTATTTGTTTGTAATTATATATGTATTTGTGCATCATTTTTATATTGTAGTATTTTTATATATGTTTCAATTTTACAGCCCTGAAGAAGTTCTCTTTCGAGAACGAAACGCGTTGGCTGTGGTTCTTTCTATAAAATGAGAAGACTTTTGAAAAAATAATAAAGAAGGATATTCAACTCCTCGCTGGATCCAATGTGGACTATTTTATATACATTTGTAAAGTGGTGCAACCTCAATACAATCGTATTTTGCATTTTTGACCCTGAGGTACAAGGTGGTGCCTTTGGACAGAGAGCGCTGTAGTGGTTCTGTACACAAAAGTATTTTTGTTCTTGATACTTGATTGGTTTATATACTGAGCTTGGTGCCTATTCATAAGTTGGTCCACTGTCCAATTTACGTATGTATACTCATTACATCTCTATCTACTAACTTTGTTTCATTCAATTGAGTCATTTAAACCCATTTGATCCGCTTTCTCAGAACAAATCCAGCGCGCTTCTTTTACGGCTAGTATCCTCTCCAGACTGTCATTGCCCGCTATTACCCTTTCCAAAACAACCCATCTTAAAGCTCAGTAGTCGTGTTTTTGTTCGCAAAAATGCTGCACCAATCGCGTGGTCAGTTTACCTGTTTTAATGGTGCTCAGATGTTCCTGAATGCGAACCTTGATTTTGCGGGAAGTTAAACCAATGTAGTGGAGCCCGCATTTACATGTGAGTTTATATATCACATTCACTGTATTACAGTTAGAGAACTTATTTAGGTGCCACATCTTGCCACTCCTCAACTGTACAGTACTTGCTTTTTCAGTCAAAACACATACAGAACAACTCCCTCAAGGGTAGTGTCCAGCCGGCATGGTTGTATTTTTCAGTTTTTGCACCCGCCGTGTATGCACCAATTTGTCTTTTAAATTGCATGCACGTCTAAATGCAAACCTGGGCTGTGGCATTTTAAAATCAGCAGTGGACAGCAATGGCCAATGTTTCCTCATCGCTTGACGAATTTTTTAAGCCAAGGGGTCAAAAGTCATGATGACTGGCAGGCAATCACAGATTGCTTAGCATTCCTTTCCAAAAGGACCTCACGTGGTGTATTACGGGCTCTTTTGCGTGCTCTATTAACTACCCATTTGGGGTATGCCCTCTGTATCAATTTGTCCGCCAGGTCTTCAGATTGCTGTATGTAAGCGTTTGTAGTGGAGCAGTTTCTACGATATCTTAAAAACTGACCAACTGGCAAATTATCCCGTAATGCTCTCGGATGGTCCACTGATAATAACGAGTTCCTATCTGTCACCTTTTGATGCACCACAGTGCAGAGTTTGTTATTCAACACTGAAATATCCAAATCCAGGTAAACTGCTCATTCATTACTTTTTGTCCATGTGAAATTCAGACAGACATCTAATCCGTTCAGCCATTTAAAAAACTTGAGAAGAAGATTTTCCTCTCCCGTCCATATACACAGCACGTTGTCAATATACCTCTTCCAGAGGCAAATATGTCTCTGGAAGGGGTTTTATAGATGGTATAAACAGTGCTCTTCAAACTGGCCCACATATATGCAGGCCAGACTGGGCGCAAAAGTTACGCCCATCGATGTTCCGGACACTTGTAGATATAGGTTGTTCTTATAGCTGAAGTAATTACGTGTCAAAGCCAGTTCAATACATTGGAGCACAAATGATTGGGGGGTGTCGTAAAACCATTCTTGTTTACCAAGGGCACGCGCTGCTGCCACCAGAGTTGCCTCTTGGGGTATGCTAGTATACAATGACTCTATGTCTATTGTTACTAGGAACTGTTGTGTGGGATCGAATTCCAAATCATTAAGAATGTTTAAAATGTCTGTTGTGTCCTGTACGTAAGAGGGTTGTTTAAGGACCGATTCCCTCAAAAAGAAGTCTGCAAATTGGGACAGCGGTTCAAGGACAGACGAGATCCCCCACACTATCGGGCGCCCGGGGGGCAGTCGCTGTGCCTTATGAACCTTCCGCAGTATATAAAAAGCCGGGGTCCTAGGTTTGATGTTAATAAAAAAATCGGCCTCCTTACTTGTGATCCATTTTTTGTCCTTGGCTTCGGCCACCATGGATTTTATCAAATCCTGTAGATCATTAACTGGATCTCTTGGGAGTGGTTGATAATTATTACTGACTCCCAACAGTCTCATAACCTCAGCCTCATAGTCTGTAGTGTTCAAAACAACTATCGCTCCGCCTTTATCGGCAGATTTACTATTTATATAGTCATTGTCCTGTAATCTTTTTACTGCCACCCAATCGTCACGACTCATGTTGTTAAACGTGCCCTGTCTATCAAGTTGTTCCAATTTGGAGATTTCCTCCAAAACCTTTTGTTCAAACACTAATACCTCGGGTCCTACTGAGGAACTGGGTGAACAGAATTGAGACGGTCGGTGCAGATTAGTAGAGAATAAGGAAGAGGGTTCAGACTCCTTATTAGCAAAACATTTTTTGAGCTTGATCTTTCTCATTGTTTCATAGAACTCCGTTCTGCATTTAAAGGAATCATGTCGGGGGTAGGGACGTAACCGAGTCCTTTATTAAGGACCCTCAATTCATTCGATGTCAACTGATAATCTGACAGATTAATCACTATATTATTCACAATGGTTCCTACCCCGACTGCGGGTTATGCGTGGTGAGTACGTTGGCCCATGGCTGTCCTTGATTCTGCCGTGCATGGCCTCTGCCCCCCCGTCCTCCCCCTCTGTTGCCCCTCTGAGTGTGCCCTAAAAAGAGCATAACAAGGCCCCCATATCTTCGTTAGATTTGGCTTGTGGATTGAATCTAACCCTACCCTGATTAGACAACTGTGCAAGTTCTTCTTCCCCGCTAGAGGTGTTATCGAAAGTGCAATTTTGAGGTGTTCTTCTAGACTGATGTCGGCCACCTCTTTGGTAAATCGATTGTGGAACTAGTTCGTTCCCCTGTTGGTAATGTTTATCCTCTACATAAGGAAAGGCCCATTCATGGGTATACCTCTCAAGATTTCTTTTCAAGCCCTTTATTTTCTGATTCACCATGTAGTTTTTGTAATCTGCCAGATCTCCTTGGATTCACAGCAGTTGTTCCTTCGTGTCAGTGATGGTTGTATCCTTTTTTAAGATTTCATCTAATTCCAGAATTTCTGTCAACAGTTCATCACTTCACCTCTTGGCCGTATTTATAATCAAAATCAACCAATCTCTAGTACATTTATTGACGATATAGCTCCAATCCAACCTGAATGTTTTATCTTCTAAAAAGATTCTCAGTTCTATTCTTACTAGGAGACTGGCTGGGGCAGCACCCGCATGGAGATACTCTGTCATCAGAGCCCCGTGGAGGGCCACCCTTACCTGGCACTTTTTGGTGTTACTCAGTTTTTCCCATTCCTCCCTTGCTGAGTTTGTATTATTCAACGGGGAATAGGGAAACAATGATGGACCAGATAGTATTGCAGTGATTTGATCGTCAGAAAACACTAAGCAATTACTGTCCATCCCTTGTCTAAATAATCTATCGTGAGAATACTCCTCAGGCAAATATAAACAAAAACAGAAAGTCAAATAGGCTGTGGGGAACACCTATCTGGTCGGAGCACTATAAAAAAAATTGTAAACATTTTTTTGGCTAACAACCTCTCACGGCTGAGCCGCCGTTCACAACTTTTTCCACAACAGGGAGCTTTAGAGGGAAAATTAAACCTGTAATTTCTATGTTTGAATCTATGGCAGGATGAATCAGTTTTACGTTCTACTGAGGTCAGTAAATTAAGTACCATTAAACTGAAAAATAATATCTTTTGGTATTTACAGTGAAAGTGCAGAATAAGGCACTTCAGAAAAACAAGTTATTTTTAGAAGACTTCCCCCACGGGGAGGGGGGTTTAGGCACAAGAATTTGACCCCACCCTGTAGAAAGCTGGCTCTGTATATACTATACCAAAGTAAGGTATAGTGTTCACGGAGTCCAGTGAATCCCCAGAGACTTACAGTGGCTTAAGTAGATAATACTAAAAGCTGTATTTGTGGTAGTGGGGTCAAGCAGTTAGGCTTGTCAGAGGGCTGTGCTAAGCATTTGATGTACACACTCAGGCAATAAATGATTACACACACACTCAAAGACTGAATCCAAGACCAATTGTTTTATATAAAAAGTTATTACTTTGTTATTTTATTTTAGAACCAAGAGGAACTCAGTTGCAGGTAAGTAACAGTTTTAAGAGTAGTAATACTTTTCAAAATGCAATAGGAATTGTTTTGCAAGGCAGTAAATATGCTTTACAGTAATAGAAATACTTTGGTATTGTCAATCCAAAACAGTAACAAACTTAGCAGTTGAAAAAGATAGACAGTAGAATGCAATAGGAGAAAATGCAATGCACTCCTATCGAAGGACAATAGGTATATGCCTTAACAGGTAACTACACAACTTACTCTTCCAGTCTTCAGGGATTTGGACTAACACTAGGCAAGTTTCAGTTTAAGGTAGGTACTGCATGACCAGTGGCACTGGGGTGGCCGGGTGCAGTGGTCACTAGGCCCAATGTTAGTCAATGGAGACTCGGGTCACCGAAATGGTGCGGATAGCAGGTAGGTACCCGCGGTTTCAGGGCACAGGGCCCGGGGGTTAAGGTGAGCACAAGGGGGCCACAAGGGAGCCCCAAAGCTACACTACCAGCGGTGCTGGGGCGGCCGGGTGCAGGGTGCAAATCAGCATTGGGCGCCCAAAAGAATGGTAGATCTCGGTCGTACAGAGAGGCTGCAGGCTCGGATCAGCAGATTGGATGAAGGTGACCACCGGCTGGAGAGGTAAGTTGAGATGCAGGGCAAGGCCTGGGCCCTGTCGGCTGGGCACTCCAACGTCAGGGACAGAGGATGCAGGGGTTCCTTTTGGTATTGGAATTTCGTTACCGGTTGCCGTCAGGGGGACCCTTTGTATTGAGGCTGCAAACGACTTTGTGGAGTCGATGTCTGGATTACTGGGGAAACGTCACTAGACAGGTAATCCACTTAGACTCAGACCTGGGGGTGTTGGGTGCAGAGTGGGCTGGTGTCGTGGATCCCCCTGGATCTGGAGTCCTTTGAGTTGGAGGTTTTCTGGACAGGGCCGCTGTCCTTGGGAGATCTGGTCTTCCTTGAAGAGTTGCAATCTTCCTGGGGTTCTTGGAAGTCACAGGCCACAGGACAGGAGTCGTCTTCTTCACAGCTCTTCAAGATGGAGAGGTAGGGATGGGGACAAGTCAGTCCTTATCTTCCAGCTTTGCTGCACAGCATCTTCTTCATCCTTTTCTTCTTAGGTCGCAGAAATCTGAAGATCATGGTTCAGGGGTGCCCCTAAATACTGACTTTAGGGGCATTACTGGTACTGGCAGCTGGTAGTCAATGTGCTAATTGCCTTTTAGAGTGACTACATCCTTTGTATGTTCCCTTCTCTTTTGGGAGGGGGATCCCCTAACCTGATTGAGTAGAATCTTTCCATTCAAGATGGAGGACTTCCTAAGAAGGGGGTGACCTCGGTCCATGTAGCACCTTAGGGGTGGTTCTGGCAGAGGGAGGACGCTCCTCTCCTGACTACTAATTTTCCCACCAACCTTGCAGCCAAACGTGGGGCTTGGTCAGGGGATCGGGCATCTCCACTAGCTGGAAAGGCCCTGGCTAGCATACCTTTGAGGCTCACCGCCCTGAATGCTATTCCTGCTTGGGTGTAGGTGTGACGCGACTCCACCCCAAGCAGCCTTTTTTCCTGATCCATGAGAGCACAAGGGCTCTCACCTCAGGGGGTCAGAAACAGGTCTGAGTGTGGCAGACTGGTGCAGGCCAGTCAGCTGCACACTAGTGGGTTGGTTGTTTCAGGGGGCATTACTAAGATGCCCTCTTAGCGCATTTTGCTATAAATCCAATACTGGCATCAGTGTGGGTTTATTGTGCTGAGAAGCTTGATACCAAACTTCTTAGCATTCAGTAAAGTCATCATTGAGCTGTGGAGTTCGTGATGACAAACTCCCAGCCTGTGTACTCAATATGGTTTCACTGCACTTACAATGTCTAAGAATGGACTTAGACACTGTAGGGGCATATTGCTCATGCAGCTGTGCCCTCATATGTGGTATAGTGCACCCTGCCTTAGGCCTATGAGGCCTGCTAGAGTGCTGAGTTACCTATGCCACGGGCAGTGGTTGGTAGGCATGGCACACAGTGATGTGTGCATGTTGACTTTTAAGTTTTGTCTGCACCAAAACACACAGTCTGCAATGGCAGTCTGTATGTGTTAGGTGAGGGGTCTCTGACAGTGGTACAAAACATGCTACAGCCCTTAGGGACCCGCTCTGGTCACAAGGCCCTTAGTACCAGTGGTACCTTTTAGAAGGGACTTACATGTGGGCCAGGGGTGTGCCAATTGTGGAAACAAAGGTACAGTTTTGGGAAAGGAACACAGGCCCTGGGAACCTGATTGGCAGGGACCCAGGACACATTCAGTCAAAGTGCATCAGAAATCTGGCAAAAAGTGTGTGTGGGGGGGTTACTGCAACAGAAACCCACTTTCCAGCCCCCCGAAACCCCCCTCCGGGTAAGGGTTTAGGCACAAGTACTTGCAGTTTATTGTAATATAGTAGAGAGTGTATGTGAACTATTACATAAATATTTACTCTTCCCTACTTTTTGTGACAGTTTTTATGGTGTAGTGGTCTGTTCTCAGGCCCGGATAACAAGTTCAGGACTAAATTGAGAGCTTTGTGGAAACATACGTTTGCACAGGGATTATATCTACGACTTATGTGGTAATTATCACACCCTTGCAGTTTTCCCCCATAAGTATGGCCTGCCAAAATTAATCAGGAGGAAAGGGCTGGGAAAAGGAAAAACAATTCTGAATTTGGTATGCTAAGGAAAGATTGGGCATGTTATGCCTCATTTCCAAGTTGAAAAATCACAATAGGATGTATTTACAGCACCCAGTAAATACCTTACCCCAGTGTAGTGGTTTTCCAGTTGAATAATTCTTTGCTGCTTCTTAAAGATAACCTCATTTCTGTACTACCAGAAATGTTTGACAACTGCATCTCCTCAAAGAACAACTCCTCATTTCCTTCTTCCTGAAGTGGCCAGTGAAACACATTGAGTACATAGACCAAAGTTAAGAGTGTAGACAATGTACATCAAGGCTGTGTAAAGTTAATGGGTGGCCGACTTGTGCCACATTTACATGATATATATATAGGAGGAGCTGAGAGACTGGTTTTAAGGAGTGGTTTCTTAGTCTTAGGCAAAGCTTTCAGCAGTTGAGACCGGCACTGAAGACGGCCATCCAGGCCAGAAACGCGTCTGCCTAAGAGTTTCAATGGAATGCAAGCTAGCGCTGAAAAGCTCAATATATTGCTTTTGTCAGTATCCGGAGCTGTGTCCTGCTTGCTTTTTCCTAAGTGAGCTTTGGTAGTGGATGTATAGCCGGTTTGCTGATCCCGGCACAGGACACTCCCTCTCGGTCAGGTGCACCGCGTCTTCAGCGAAATCTTTGGTGCAGTACGAGGAGTACAAACGCGGTGCCCCCCCGAGCGATTACGACTGCCACCAGGCTGTGATATGCGCGAGGAGAGAGAGGAGGCAGCGAGTGGCTGCCTGACAAGGATAAAGACATCAGTGTGAGCAGGATCAAGACTCTCAGGAAGGCTGTGGCAATGTATAGTCCAGCGCCAAGAACTTTGGGGCATCACTAGATGTTTTGGGAGCACACATCACTGCATGAGGTACCTCGTTGGACTGCAAGTACCATCATGCAGCTCACCTGAGTTCAGCAGCACAAACGATATCCACCTGGTTTTGTAGGAGGAGCTGAGAGACTGGTTTTAAGGAGTGGTTTCTTAGTCTTAGGCAAAGCTTTCAGCCGTTGAGACCGGCACTGAAGACGGCCATCCCGGCCAGAAACGCATCTGCCTAAGCGTTTCAATGGACTGCAAGCTAGCACTGAAAAGCTCAATAAATTGCTTTTGTCAGTATCCGGAGCTGTGTCCTGCTTGCTTTTTCCTAAGTGAGCTTTGGTAGTGGATGTATAGCCGGTTTGCTGATCCCGGCACAGGACACGCCCTCTCAGTCAGGTGCACCGCGTCTTCAGCGAAATATTTGGTGCAGTACGAGGAGTACAAATGTGGTGCCCCCCGAGCGATTACGACTGCCACCAGGCTGTGATATGCGCGAAGGGAGAGAGGAGGCAGCGAGTGGCTGCCTGACAAGGATAAAGACATCAGTGTGAGCAGGATCAAGACTCTCAGGAAGGCTGTGGCAATGTATAGTCCAGCGCCAAGAACTTTGGGGCATCACTAGATGTTTTGGGAGCCCACATCACTGCATGAGGTACCTCGTTGGACTGCAAGTACCATCATGCAGCTCACCTGAGTTCAGCAGCACAAACGATATCCACCTGGTTTTGTAGGAGGAGCTGAGAGACTGGTTTTAAGGAGTGGTTTCTTAGTCTTAGGCAAAGCTTTCAGCCATTGAGACCGGCACTGAAGACGGCCATCCAGGCCAGAAACGCGTCTGCCTAAGCGTTTCAATGGACTGCAAGCTAGCGCTGAAAAGCTCAATAAATTGCTTTTGTCAGTATCCGAAGCTGTGTCCTGCTTGCTTTTTCCTAAGTGAGCTTTGGTAGTGGATATATATATATATATATATCCACTACGTAAAGTGCCTTTCGCACTTTACGTCAAATGTATATACATATTAAATTAATAAATTATTAACAAAAAAATATATAATATTTTAAAAACAAATCAAAAATCATTTATTACTCATATCGATAGGAAACATTAGAGTACATTCGGAGAGGATTGACATGACAAATTTCATTAAATATACGACATTCCTGCTTTTTGGATTTTATCCAGATTACATTTGTTGAGTAGTGTTAGGATACACTGCTGACTATTTTTGCACGTATAATTACTATTATCCTGTGATGCACGATTTGTATTTTACACCAGATCTGTCTTGAATTGCACATGTATTGCATATGATCCTATTTCAGCACAGATGATGAAAAATTTATTTTTTTATGTGTTCCGAGTTCACTACAACAATACGTATTCATACTTTGTATAAAGTGTTAAACTCGGTAGATTGGGTCATATCTACATTTGATTATGTTTACATGTATATTACGTGCATTTATTAAGAGTCTGTCTTTTCAGCAGGAAGTTGAAAATGTAAAATGATAGTATGTCTTCCATTTCCTCTCCGTCATGTGATAGGGGTATTTGCCTTTTTAAATAGCGTCATACGCAAAGTTTGTCCCATGTGATCAAGCCACTCTGGTGGCGAAACGCGTCATGACAGAAGGGAGACTCTTATACTTTTTCAAATAAAGAGTGTTCACCGACGAAGAGGAGTTCGTGTATTCTTGTTTGTGGAGAAACTGATGAATACTGCGTGCCTATATATATATATATATATATATATATATATATATATATATAAAATCTACTGGCGGTAGTTATAGTTAGGACCGTGTTTCCATAGGAAATCTGAAAATTCTATTTTGAATAACTTTGGCGCCGGTTGACGGATCCTCGTGAAATTTTCAAAACTAATGGGGCGCTCTGTTCAGCTCCTACCCTGGAAGTCTCGGGGTAATTCGTCTAGCGGGGGCTGAGAAAAAAGGGGGGTCCCAAAACGCGTTTTCCCCATGCATTTTCCCATAGGACCTTTAGTCGAAGGTGCAGCCCGAATGGCTGAACAGAATTACTTGAAATTTGGCACAGAGGTAGTCCTCAGGTCAGGGATGTGTCTTTTGCATATATGGTATCAATCTGTTCAGTAGTTCCTGAGAAAATTGCAGTTAAAAGTACATTAATATCTATAAGCGCGTACCGTGTGCGCACTGGGCGCGCACCGTGCGCGCACCTTAACGTGCGCGAGCGTAATTGTGATTGGTGGTTACACGTCAGTCAACATTCGAATCGGTCAAAATCAGGAAGTGTTGTCCGCCATTTTGTGTGTGACAGTGAAAAAGAAAGGTGGAGAATGTGAAAAGGGGGCAGGGTACAGAGTTCCTGACCCCCTAGCTTTTGTCAGGGGGCCCTTGAAGGACCCCGAAGGGTGAAAAAACATTTTATTTTGTTTTTAAAAATCGAGAGGTGCGCGCGCGGAGGAAAAAAATCATTAAAAAAATAGAATTAAAAATCAAATTTAAGTGTTTAGATGTTAGGTGGCTCTAAAAAGAGCCGTTGTGTTAATTGAGGAACAGAGGAACAAAAAAATGAAAAAAATGATGGGGTGCCGCATGTGTGCTGCTGTATCTTGCTCTCTATTAGGGGAATGCTGGTGTCACCATAAGAGAGAAGAGCATTGCACGCGTTGCACCGTATATGCACCCTCTTGAACAGAGGGTGTATATCCAGAGGAACAGAAGCAGATGAAGCTGCCGCCGCAGATGAAGTGCTCGGCTGAGCTGCCGATGATGTGCTCGGCTGAGCTGCTGCGGTTGTGCTCGGCTGAGCTGCTGGAGGGTTGTCTCTAGCAGCTCAAGCAAAAGCCACAGGATGTACTCCTTTAACGTGCCTGATCATAGTGAAAATACTAAAAGAGTATTTCTTTTTAGGATCTCCTCTTGATAAGACAACACCACAAATAGTGCAGGTGACTTTTGGAGCATTCACCTTCTTCTGCCCCTCTGGAAATGTAAACAATTGCCATATAAAAGAATCTTTCTGTTTCCTCTGTCTCTATAGCACAAGGGTCTCCTGCTCACTCCCAGAAGATTACTGCTGCTCTGCCATTCTCAAGTACTGGAGTACTGGAAAAGCTGCTCAGCTCCTTCTCCCAGGGAATCAGAAGAAATAATGAGGGGAGTGGGTGTGCTGTTGGAAGTTTCTGGAACTGAAACTACTATAAACCAATGAAAAGTGTTGTTTCTTAATCACATGACCTGAAACTACTATAAACCAATGAAAAGTGTTGTTTCTAAATCACATGACTTGCCATGCGCACACCGTGCGCGCGCATGCGCGTACGGAGCACGCGCATACGGAGCACGCGCGCATGCGTGTACGAAGCACGTGCACATGCGCGTTCGGAGCACGCGCGTACGGAGCACGCACGCATGCGCGTATGGAGCACGTGCGCATGCGCGTTCGGAGCACGCACGTACGGAGCACGCGCGCATGCGTGTATGGAGCACACGCATACGGAGCATGCACGACGTACGCATGGGCATGTGGAGCACGTACGCATGCGCACACGGAGCACGTACGCATGCGCGCACGGTGCGCTCACGGTGCGCGCACAGTCAAAAACCCTTAAAATAAAAATAATAAATTTTTTTAAGTGTTTATAAGTTTATAGAAGATATTAACTATGCTGTTCAACTTTATCCAAATTAAAAAAAAAGAGCTGAGCCATTCCATATTACAGGATAAAGTCAATCTATAACTATATACATAGGTAGCTTATTGTAAAATAAATATTTAAAAAGTATAATAATACATTCATAAATTAGCATTTAAAAAACCTTGCAAATTCACTGAAAAACCATAGGTTTTACACACGTTATAGTTAGGAATTAGCATTTAAAAAACCTTGCAAATTCACTGAAAAAACCATAGGTTTCACACACGTTATAGTTAGGAATTAGCATTTAAAAAACCTTGCAAATTCACTGAAAAAACCATAGGTTTCACACATGTTATAGTTAGCTGGACATTTTACTCGTACAAAACCATTGAAATTCCCCCGTTATAGTTAGTTCAGCTAACTATAACTCGCGCGCCCGCAATCCACTGCTGATGACATCACATATTACTTCACTCATGACATGGTCACTGACATCACTCATGACATCACTGATGACATCTCAAATGACATCACTGATGACATCACTGATGACGTCATCCATGTGATAAATTACCACATCTTCTCACACCCTAATATAACCTTTGATACACCGACTCAAAATTTCAGAGTTCCATTCTCAAAACCATACATACTCCAATATCAATAACTACATACCCACTTATTAACTCTTAGGTCAACATACACCTCCACTCATTCACCTGTACAGTCACTCATACTTACAGTCACTCCATACAAGACTATCATATGCATTTATACACCTATTTAGACACTCACACACCACCAATCATCCATAGAGGTACGCTCACACCTAGTCAGTCATGCAAATAATCACACTCCCATTTACTCACCTATGCGGTTATACACACGCAAGTTCACTTACTCATAAAAATAGTACCACATTCTTACGCTCTTATAGAATCATTGATACAAGCACACACTCATCCATACAGTCACTCTCACAATCACACACTCTCACATCTACCCACTTATATACTCTTACACGCATATATACTGCCTTTCACATATGTAGTTAGTCACAAATGTACCACTGGGATATACATTCAAACCCTAACACACCCATACATACACTCACTCAACCATACAGTCCATCACAGATGCACTCTTAAAACCATGCAGCCATAGAATCACCCACTCACACATCTATGCATAGAGTCCCACACACCCTACCCACACAAACACTCAGGAACCCATACAGATACTGAGACAAGCAATCAATAACTCATATAGACACTCATATAGCTATTCACAAAACCATGCAGCCACTTATACACCAACATACAGACACATACAAACATTTACACAGTTTAGTCACTAGTCTGCAGTAAGATACATTTAATGACTCACTTATAGAGTCAGTTACGCACCACAGAAAATCATCCATTTACACACTTGTACACCCACTTATTCTTCAACAAGCCTTTCCCTATATATATTAAACATATTAAAATTGTTCAGAAACACATACTCAATGGATGATGTCATCAGTGATGTCATCAGTGATGTCATTTGAGATGTCATCAGTGATGTCATGAGTGATGTCACTGACCATGTCATGAGTGATGTAATATGTGACGTCATCAGCAGTGGATTGCGGGCGCGCGAGTTATAGTTAGCTGAACTAACTATAACGGGGGAATTTCAATGGTTTTGTACGAGTGAAATGTCCAGCTAACTATAACATGTGTGAAACCTATGGTTTTTTCAGTGAATATATATATATATATATATATATATATATATATATATATATATATATATATATATATATATATATATATATATATATATATATACATATATATATATATATATATATATACATATATATATATATATATATATACATATATATATATATATATATATATATATATATATATATATATATATATATATATATATTACCGCTCCATTTAAATGAACATGGACCGGAGTGTACGTGACCTTTCCTGTCAGAAGCCTTTGAGAAAGAAGGATTGGCCTTCGAAACGCGTCAGGCGGATTCTGACGGAGGAACTGCTTATGGCAATCGGCGGACGTGGCGCTTTCCATACCAATAAAGGCTTGATGCCTCAAGCTGGTGTCAGAGTGCATCTCATTGCTACGGGCAAACTTTGGAGCGTTAATATATATATATATATACATATATATATATATATGTATATTCACTGAAAAAACCATAGGTTTCACACACGTTATAGTTAGGAATTAGCATTTAAAAAACCTTGCAAATTCACTTAAAAAACCATAGGTTTCACACATGTTATAGTTAGCTGGACATTTCACTCGTGAAAAACCATTGAAATTCCCCCGTTATAGTTAGTGCAGGCAACTATAACTCACGCGACCGCAATCCACATTGCTACCATGGTTTCAGTGCCATACCAGATTACCCTACAGTCAGCTGTCTCAGTTCAAAAGAACTGGCAGGGATATATGACCAAGGAAGTAAGTAGAAAATATCCCTCAGCAATTGCAGTTTCAATCTTGGAAGGCGAAGAACCAGGCATTCCCCTTCTTGTAAACCACCTTGGTGTAAGTGGCAACCAAGTCAGCCCGGGCTAGGACCAGGTATGGTACAAATGGCTAGAACACCATAATAGGGTAATCATCGGACCAGGGGGAAAAAAAAAAACCCCAGGTATTTCAGTGTACCCATGGCAACAAATACCAAAAAGCTCTTTTACTCTGATTACCAGCCCTAGCCAGGTCCATACGTGATGTATATATGACGGAGGCCTGCCATTCGCCGAAGGAAGGAGGGGACACGTCCTTCCATTTCTTGCAGATCTCCCTTCTTGCCAACAAAATCGTATAGAACACTAAATTTTTGGCTGCACCTTGAGCTCCTTCCAAAATCCCGAAGATCACAAGAGGTAAGTCAATGTTTACTTTAACACCCAATGAAGTAGTTAGAAAGTTACTGATAGCTGCCCAGTATGACACTAAACTGGGGCAGTCAAAAAACATATGGGTGTCTGGTGCCGCCAGAAACCCACATCTGGAACAAGCAATTGAGTTACCCTCGGAAAATTTAGATAGTCTAAGAGGAGAATAATATGCCCTATGCAGTGTTAGCAAGTGGTTCCTCCGTAACCAAGAAGGCTTAACTATGCTGCACAAAAGGCCGAATGAGTCTGTCCAAAGATTTTGTAAGTTTGGGCCAGAGATTGAAGGGCTCCAAAGTGAATCAGGCAGATCAAAGACTCCATCCGTTTCCTCCAACAAGAGATTATACCACTGTGAGGTCTCCTTTTTTCCCAATGGGTTGTTCATCAAGTTGTTTATGAGCAGGCTATATCCTCCAAGTGGAAGCTTATTTCTTTCTAAGGCTTGAGATTTGTAGGCCTGAGTCCAACTATGTATTTGAAGGTATTTAAGTCTTGATAGATTAGGGCCGATCTTAGCCAGAAGATGTTCCCATGAGAGCAGCTCCCCGTCAAAATAAAGGTCTCCCCAGACCTCTAAGCCTGCGTCTCTTATTGGAGCCGCTAGAATGTCTTCAAGCCAAACGGGGTTTTCAGGGAGACCCCATAGCGGCGTCCTTTCACAAAAATAGCTTACTTTTATCGATCTTGTGACTTCGGCCCATAATTTTGCCAAGCCTTGTAGTACCTTCAGTTTGATCTTTTTGAAGTACTTGGGGTTGCCGAATTTAAATAGAAAGGCTGATTGACTAGCTTCTTCCCCTTCTAACATAGCTGAGAACATTAGACCCACCCCGTAGTCTGTAGGTGTTTTTAACAACATGCGGGAATGAGTTAACTGGAAGGCCCAAGCATATAATTTCAAGTCCGGGGCTGCCAGGCCCCCTTTGTCCCTTCGCCTTCTAAGCTTTTTCCAAGAAATCCTTGCCTGTTTGTTGTTCCAGATAAAAGATGTTATGTCTGACTGCAATTTAACTAAACAAGAATAATCAAAGTGCAAGGGAATGGTACAAAACAAAAACGAAATTTTAGGAAGGATCGACATCTTGATTAAGTTGACCCTCCCAATTAAAGATAGTGGGATATGAGACCATGAGTGTAGTAACCTACGGCATTCTTTAGCTACCGATGTTAAATTAACTTGAGCTATTTTTTCTATGTCCTTCCCAATCTGTAGACCCAAATATCTCATCAAGGAGCCCGTTTGTAAGTCTATAGCTTGCCCTTCATGATTCCAAACAAGCATCTCGGTTTTAGTATCATTAATTTCGTAACCGGAGACTTGACCAAATGAACGAGCAATCCTTAAAATTATAGGGAGTGCAGAGCCAACATCTGAGGTAAGAATAAGCACGTCGTCAGCATATAGGGCTACTTTCCTCACCCACCCTTTATACGAGAAAGGCTTAATAGAAGTCTCCTCCCTCAGTTGTTGCGCAAAGGGTTCGATATAAAAATCAAACAAAAGGGGGGAAAGTGGGCAGCCCTGCCGTGTCCCCCTAGTGATGGTAACTGGATCAGACAGATCTCCGTTGACCAAGAGGCGTGCTACAGGATTATGATATAACAAGCCAATTGCCCTACGTATCCCATCCCCCACGCCAAACTTAGCCAAGGCCCCCGACAGGTACACCCAGTTAACTCTATCGAAGGCCTTGGTCGCATCCAACGTGAGGGCGGCCAAAGGAAGGGTCCGAGCCGATGCTATATCTATGGCACCTATTAAATCATAGGTTAGCTCGAATAATTGTCGCCCCTTAACGAAACCCTTTTGGTCCGGATGGAGAACCAGAGGCGCAATCACAGCCAACCTAGATGCCAAGATTGTGGTAAAGATCTTGTAATCCACATTCAGGATTGAAATTGGCCTATAAGAACCACAAGCCGTCTTTGATTTCCCTGGCTTCAGAATAAGGGTGATTGAGGCATTATCCCAGGAATCTGGCAGAAGCTGACCTTCCAGTAGGATTTGGTTAAAAAGAACGGTGAGGAATGGAACTAATTCTATTTCAAGGGCTCTATAGATTTCTGCCGGCAGACCGTCAGGTCCAGCCGCCTTCCCCTTCTTACTTCTTTTAATGGCAGATCTTACCTCATCCTCAGTGATAGCTTTATCTAAAGATTGAGATTGCTCGGCAGATAGTGAAGGTAAATTGATGTCCCTTAACCAACCCTCAACAGACTCTGGCGAGATCTGCTTATCCTCCTCATAGATTACTTGAAAGTAATCTCTGAAGGCTGCCCTGATGTCCTCATCTGAAGAGAAGATGATGTTATCTACCATTATTGCAGCGATGTTATTCCGCACCAGATCAGTTTTGGTTTTCCAGGCCAGTAATTTCCCGGCACCTTCAGTGTATTCAAAATGGGCCAATTTACTGGCTTCCCATCTTTGTTGAAGTCGAAGATTTAATAACGAACTCAGACTACCCTTCAAAGTCACTAATTGATTATGGAGAGTGGGCAGATCTAAACCGGAATCCATACAGTTGGAGTCTATATCTTGTTGTATTTGAGATATCTGATCTTCAATAGAAGTGACTTCCTCTCTATGCAACTTCCTACGGTATGAAACTTTCCCAATGATAACCCCTCTCAAGAAAGCTTTAAACGAGTCCCAGATTATCCTAGACGTAGCGGAGCCACTGTTTGAAATAAAAAAATTATGGGTTTCTGATTTAAGAAAAGTAATATCCTCTAATGATGAGAGAAGAGACCGGTCAAAAGACCATGTGATGGAACTCTTTTTAATCAAACTGGCAAGCTCCATTACTACCGCTGCATGGTCCGACAGATGTGATGGGAGGTAGCTAATATTCTTTACGGAATCCACCAGCCTCAGACTTATTAAGATGAAATCTATTCTGGACTGGTGGTGATATTTATAGTTCCTGAAAGAGACCCCTTGTTGTTGCCCCGACCTCGCTCTCCAGATATCAACATACCCATATTGCTTCATGGCGCTTTGGAGCAGGGCCCTCGTCTTAGAAAAAACAGAGGATCGATTATTGGGTGATTTATCCAACAAAGGATCCAGTACGATATTAAAATCGCCTGCCAAGATAATGGGTTCAGGGAAGGTAATCAAATGTGAAAATATAGATTCCAGAATGGAGGGATCGTCCTGATTCGGACCATAATATCCTAAGATTGTACTTTGTTTACCAGATATAACAACTGACACTATGGCCCATCTGCCACCTGGGTCAACTGCCTGTGATATCAGCCTAGCTTTAGCTCCTTTTTTAAATACAATTGAGACCCCTCTTGTATTAGATGTTTGGGTAGTCGAAACTGCAAAGTCTATCCAGTTGTTTTTCTTAATAAGGGTAAGCATTTCCGTGTGATTTAGGTGTGTCTCCTGGAGCACCAAGACCTGCGCATCCAAATCCCGCAAATATTGCATGATTCTATTAGCTCTGGGCTTGGTGTGGAGGCCATTAACATTCCAGGAGATATATTTTACACTACCCATACTTAAAGGGAAAAAAAAGTAAAAACAAAGCCAAGATTACCGTTTGTTGCATTGGTTCCTGAATCAATATATGCCTACTTCCATCTTTAATAGAACTGCTTCGAGCTATGAGGACCATTTTATATTTTTGCAACCCCCCAACCCCCCTCCTACCACCATGCAACATCTCCCACCCACCCCACCCCCCTTGGAAAACCCTTGTGTTATCTAACCGGAAAATGATCCGGTAGAAGCACCCCTTTGACAGGCTCCCGTCAAAAGAAAACCCCCTCCCATCCAGCGATGGAAATTAAGATATGAAAAATATACGACGATGAAGTAAACCCCCACCCATGAGGCAGTAGGAACAAAAAAAAAAGTAACCAAAAGAACTTTGGCCAATTTAGCTGCATAGAGATAGGAAGAAAAAAAAAAAACATTTTAGTGTTGTATAAATAAAAAAATATGGCATAAAGTAAGGAGCCTAGACCTATATAGACCTATATGTTAAAGATGAACGCGGTCTATAAGGCTTATCAGGAGAGAGACACCAAGGCTATAACAAAGCATATTTAAACTATTTATGCTCCTTGCCTAGAATCAACAAAAGCTCATCGGCTTCCTGAACTGACCTGATGTTATACATCCGATTATTATGCATAACTTTGATGGCTGCCGGAAACATGAGCTGAGCTGTTGCTCCTACTTTCCTAAAGGCGTCCAGTCTCCTCCCAAACTCCCATTGCTTCTCCAATGTAATTCTAGAGAGGTCAGACCTAACTAAGAAAGTAAACCCACTCCCCACAAGAGATTTTTGCTTTAATGCCAAATTTAGGATCTGCTCCTTCAACACATACGTATGGAAGTTGACCAGAATCTTACGGGGCTTCGATCTCTGGGGATTCCGCCGAAAGGGATCTCTGTGAACTCGTTGTATGTCCATGGCTAACTCCTCTACTGAGTGCTCTAAGCCCAGGGACTCCTTTAACAAAACAGAAATAAAATGCTTTATATCTGAGCCCTCAGAACCTTCCGGAATATTGAGAATCCGTATATTCCCCCGCCTGGCATTATTTTCTAACGACTCCAATCTCTCGTTTAGACTTTGCTCCTCTCTAGTAAGCTTTTTTATATCATCCTTAACTTGCTTCATATTAGTAGAGAGTGCTGCAGAGGTCTCTTCCAAAGCTCCTGTTCTGACATTCAAGCCCTCAATCTTATTGTCCAGAGCTTCACAGTGTTTCCTTATCTCTAACTGATTTGCAGAAGACTCAGAAAACCCCTTCCTAATCTCCATCGTGAGCGCAGAGAACATCCCCAACAAAGAGGCGACAGAGATGGAGGACTCAGCCTCAAAGTTGGCAGTAATAACACCAGCAGAAGCATTCTGATGCAGAGCCTTGATGTTGACTTCATCCGGACTCTCTCCACCAGCTGCCCCTTCCACCACAGATGTCGCTACCACCTGTACATCGGAATTTGATCTTGCCGACCTTGTCAGGTTTAGAGGGGGACTCAAGGGAGGACACTGTTCGATGATAGACAAACCCCCTGATGCCTGAGCTCCCAACATCACCTCTTGACCTGTGCCGGCTTCTTCTAGGCCTTTCACTTGTGGGGTAAACTGTAGCGGTGTACCCGATCCCTCTTCTGTGGCTTTGTCCCTACCTGGTGTGCGGGAGGATAATGATGACCCATTTTCAGATGGAGAGGGGAGAGTGTCTGGGACAATCAAAACCCCTGCCATATTATGATCTTCCACAAGATTGAGAATCTGGGGGACCGCTTTAAAATAAGATCTAAGTGATGGAGTGATCTTGGATCCTAAAGAT
Source organism: Triturus cristatus (assembly GCF_964204655.1). Lineage (NCBI taxonomy): Eukaryota > Metazoa > Chordata > Amphibia > Caudata > Salamandridae > Triturus > Triturus cristatus. The sequence goes on from NC_140586.1 coordinate 162,950,421, forward strand.
AGTACTACCTTAGGACCCTTTACTTTGGATTTAGATTTATGTTTGCTCCCTCTAGCCTTGACTTCTCTATTTAGATAGGAAGAAGATTTCCCTCTGACCAGAATCTGAGAATGCTGAACAGTACCTGCCCCCCCTAGAGCTTGTGAAACTACCTCACTTGACTCTTGAATAACCTGCTCCCCATCAGCGGTAAATAAACAGTCAACAAACTCCCCACGAGAAACCTCAGGCCCAGGCAGCAGTTCAGCCAGCGTATTAGCACTCTTAGAACTCTCACCACAGAGAAAAAATCTTTTCGCCAACCTTCCTCCCTCGGCTTCTCCCCGAGGAGGCGATAGCACAGACTTCTGCAACCCACCTGACGCGTCCTTAGTAGCTACCACTCTGGTTCTAACCCCATTGGCAGTACCTCGACGTGACTGGACCAGGCTCCGCACCTTTCTCCCCCGCCTTAGCTCCAGCGCGGCTGACCAAAGACGCAGCCTCGGCTTCCCCGGGGGCTCTTGCAGTGAAGAAGAAAACGAGTTTTGGCCGGAAATTAGCTCCTGGGGGGCGTTCTTCAAGGAACACTGAAGCACTCTCGCTACAGTCGAAAAAATGACACACACGGATGACGTCAGATATTACATCACTGTATTTAGACACTTTATTTATTTTAAGATCTTGGGCAGAGTCTTATTGTAAAGATTGAGGGAAAATATCGAGCTTAAGGGGGGTCTCGCAAATATCCAATATGGCTTCAGAGAAAAAAGAGGCACTGTTGACCAATGCCTAAATCTCCATTTGTTGATTTCCAAGTACACGGTGGCCAAGGAGGGGTCTCTATTTTTGGCTTTCATGGACCTCTCCTCGGCCTTCGACATGGTCAACAGGTCCAAGCTATGGGGTATTTTATTGGAGTTTGGTGTTGATCCAGCCCTTGTTCATTTTATGGCTTCTTTGCACCAGGAGCTGTTTGCAATGGTCAGGGTAACCAGGGAGGGCAGGTGCACAAACCGTTTCAAGTCCGAGAGGGGGGTTCGCCAAGGTTGTATCCTGGCTCCCCTTCTTTTTACTATTTATATTAATGAACTTGGAAATAGCCTAGTGAATGTGGGGACTGACGTTCCGCGTGTGGGAGATATACAGGTACCAGCACTCCTATACGCGGACGACGCAGTCCTATTAGCACGAACGGGAGTTGGGCTCCAAAGACTTTTGTACCAATTTGGGGCGTTTATGGGTCAGCTAGATTTAAAAATTAATGCCAAAAAATCACATACGATGGTGGTAGGCAACTGCAGGAGTAGAAAAAAACTTAGGTCGTTTTTCTGCGAGGGGGAGCGTGTCTCTAGAGTCACGGTCTTCCCTTATCTGGGCGTCCTTTTTGATGATAAGGGATCTTGGGGCCCCCAGATTAAGGTGAAGAGCGTGTCTGTGGCTCGCTCTTCTTCAGCCCTCATGGGCTTCTCACGGAGATTAGGGTCTCGGCCCATGGAGGCCCTCCTGAAAATCTATAATATTAAGTGCCTATCAATCGCCTCTTATGGCGCATCTTTGTGGGGTTATGCACAGCTGGACAGGATCCAAAGAGTGGAGAATAGTTTTATTAGACAACTTCTCTCTCTCCCCAAATCTTCTCCCACCTTCGCCCTACACACGGAGGTGGGACTGGATTATCTTACGGATAGGTTGAAACTGGCCCCCCTGATTCTCTGGCTAAAAACCTGGCTCAACCCAGAGTTAACATTAAACCACGCCATTTTGTCTGATTTCAGGGGTTTGGACAGAGCCCATAAAATTGCATGGATGTCCTACCTGGAAAAAACTTTTTATCAACTAGGCCGTATTGACCTTTTTAAATTGCCTGCCTCTATCAAGAAGGAGGATGTCAAGTGGATTAAAATTAAATTCATGGAGAGGGCCAGACTGGAGCGGGAGGCAAAGGAACTGGAGAAACCCGCGGTTAGGGCTCATTTTATGTTAACCTCTTCCCCCTCTTTGGAGCCCTACCTTAAAATTGTCACTAAACCTTTGCACAGGTTTTTGTTGACTAAATTCAGGTTTAATATGATCCACCAGATCCTAGGTAGTCACCCATCCTGGATAAAACCGGAACTAGGGCCCCCCTGTAACTGCGATAAATTCTCGCAAAAAGACACTTTACATTTTATTATGTTTTGTGAGAGTTTTAGGGATATAAGGAAAAGTTATTTGGTCCCATTATTGAAAGAGGCTGGCTTCATACAGGTTAGGCCTGCTTTGGTTTATCTCCAACATCTGGGGTCTACTCGTATTATTTTTTGTGTGGCAAGCTTTTTACTGGCAGCACTTAGGATTAAAAAGCAAACTCCCCTCAATGGTAATAATGAAATAAGTGAGGTTTTAAACAGTTTTTAAACAATTAATCAATTCGCCCAGAATTTTTTAGGCTTCGTTCATTTTTACGTAAAATTGTAATTGAATGTTTACACATGTATTTTGTGATTGTATATTTGTATTGTTGTTTTTTTAAATGTCTTTTATGAGTCTAACGATTCGAATAAAGAGTATTTGACTGACTGACTGACACTTATTTACCCATGTCTTCTTCCATTAATTTTTAGCTATACATATATTACAAACATTTTTTTTTCAGAAAGACACATATGTCATCAGTGATGTAATATCTGATGTCATCAGCAGAGGATTGCGGTCGCGTGAGTTATAGTTGCCTGCACTAACTATAACGGGGGAATTTCAATGGTTTTTCACGAGTGAAATGTCCAGCTAACTATAACATGTGTGAAACCTATGGTTTTTTAAGTGAATTTGCAAGGTTTTTTAAATGCTAATTCCTAACTATAACGTGTGTGAAACCTATGGTTTTTTCAGTGAATTTGTCCGGTTTTTTAAATGCTAAGTTATGTATTTTTTATTTATTTTTTTAAGCTTTTTCACCGTGCGCGTACCATACGCACACGGTGCACTTTGGGCGCTCGGTGCGCTTCGCGCACCGCGCCACCACATTACACAGTTCGCGGAAGTTTTCCGTTTCTACCGTACGCGCACGCTACGCGTACTCGGCAATTTTTCGCAAAAAAATTAAAGGAAGTTTTGGCCCTTGGGGGTCCTTCTGGGACCCCCTGACAAAGGCTAGGGGGTCAGGAACTGTCCACCCTGCCCCCTTTTCACGTTCTCCACCTTTGTTTTTCACCCCCTCAGACTGCGAGAGACAAAATGGCGGCCGACACTTCCTGGTTTCGACCGATTCGAATGTTTACTAAGATCTAACAACCAATCAGAATCGCGCTCACGCACGGCAGCGTGCGCGTACGGTAAGTTTTACCGTACGCGCACGGTGCGCGCTTATAGATATATATATTGATTTAAATGCTATTTTCTGAGCGACCTCTGACCCTGTCACCAGGCAGGTCGCTCCCCTCACCGCCGCACAGCCCCGCTGCTCCAGCCGCTGCCAGGTGATTCTCTGTGCCCCTCTCGGGTGTGTCCCTGACTGTTGCTCCTGGTACCCCGTGCCTTCTCCCTTTTTGCTTTCCGTGCCCTCACTTGTGCCCTCGTGCCTTTCCCTTTTGCTTTCTGTGCCCTCACTTGTGCCCTCGTGCCTCTCCCTTTTTTGCATTCTGTGCCATTGTTGTACCCCTGTGCCCGTTCCTTTTTTGCCTTCTGTAACCTGGTGCCCCCCCCTCCCTGCCCCCCGCCTCCGTTTTCCCGCCGCGTTTCTCCCGCCGTTGACCCGCGACCCCACCCTCCTTGAACCCCATTGGCCACCCCGCTCCCTCCTCCCAGCTCCTCCTCCCTCCCTCTGCCCTCTTATGGAGGCCGCGCAGCGGTAGAGAGAGCGACCTCTGACCCTGTCACCAGGCAGGTCGCTCCCCTCACTGCCGCACAGCCCCGCTGCTCCAGCCGCTGCCAGGTGATTCTCTGTGCCCCTCTCGGGTGTGTCCCTGACTGTTGCTCCTGGTACCCCGTGCCTTCTCCCTTTTTGCTTTCTGTGCCCTCACTTGTGCCCTCGTGCCTCTCCCTTTTGCTTTCTGTGCCCTCACTTGTGCCCTCGTGCCTCTCACTTTTTTGCATTCTGTGCCATTGTTGTACCCCTGTGCCCGTTCCTTTTTTGCCTTCTGTACCCTGGTGCCCCCCCCCTCCCTGCCCCCCGCCTCCGTTTTCCCGCCGCGTTTCTCTCGCCGTTGACCCGCGACCCCGCCCACCTTGAACCCCATTGGCCACCCCGCTCCCTCCTCCCAGCTCCTCCTCCCTCCCTCTGCCCTCTTATGGAGGCCGCGCAGCGGACGCGCCGAAGGCGCGCCTAAGGCAAGCCCGATTGCGCCCGTCCGCGCCTGGACCGTGCCCAGTGCCAGGACCCCTGGCCCCCGCCAACGCCAGCCCACACGACGGACCTACGATGCCGCAACCCTCAACGCACTCAATACCGGCCAGAACCCCACCTGCTGCCGGGCCGTCCCGAAACGCTTCCACGGACCCTTCACCTGCACTACTTGCAAGTTCACCTGCCTCCGAACATGCACCGCGCCCGCCAAACAGAATTCCAGCAACAACCACCTCAAGTGCATCCTGCTCAACACCCGCTCCGTCCACAGACACACCGTGGAACTCTGGAACCTCCTCGACACAACCTCACCAGACATCGCCTTCCTCACTGAAACATGGATGAACGCCTCCTCAGCCCCCGACATCGCCATCGCCATCCCGGATGGATACAAGATCATCAGGAGGGACCGCGTCAACCAGACCGGAGGAGGCATCGCCATCGTCCACAAGAACACCATCCGCATCACGACCGACGCTGGCGACAACTACGCCACCGCCGAACACCTCCACTTCCAGATCCACACCGACCCAAAGACGACCCTCAGAGGCACCCTCGTCTACAGACCCCCGGGTCCACGCACACAATTTAGCGAAGACTTCACGGACTTCATCAGCCCATACACCCTCCCCTCCACCGACTACATCCTCCTAGGGGACCTCAACTTCCACTTGGAGAACAACAAGGACCGCAACACCGTCGCCCTGCTGGACAACCTCGCCAACCTCGGACTCAAGCAACTGGTCAACACCCCCACCCACTATGCCGGCCACACGCTTGACCCCATCTTCTCATCCAGCAAGCACATCACCTTCAACCACTCCACCGGACTTCACTGGACCGACCACAGCTGCATCCACTTCAGCTTCAGAAAAGCCACAACCCATCACCACCCGCAACAGGTCCCTCACAGAAGCTGGAGCAAGATCACCACCGACCAGCTCACCACCTCCCTCAGCCAGAACCCACCTGCCAGCACTCCAGACCCCAACATTGCAGCCCGCAACTTCACGCAGTGGCTGACCACCTGCGCTGACGACCTCGCACCACTAAAGAACCCTCCCAGCAAACCCAGAAGCAAGAAGACCCCCTGGTTCACCAGCGAACTCAAGGACTCCAAGAAGACCTGCCGCACCCTCGAGAAAGCCTGGCTCCTCGACCAGACCACTGACAACATGACCGCCCTCAAACACGCCACTCGCAAGCACCACCAGCTCATCCGCACCACCAAGAAGAAATCACTGAAGGATCGACTGGACAACAACACCCACGACAGCAAGGAACTCTTCAGCATCGTCAAGGAGTTCTCCAACCCCAGCACCGGCAACAACGACATCACCCCCTCACAAGATCTCTGCGACTCCCTCGCCTCATTTTTCCACCGCAAAATTGCCGACATCCACAACAGCTTCGGCACACCACCCCCGCACCCAAGCGTCGAACCAACGCCCCCCACCGCCACCCTTCGCACCTGGACCACAGTGACCACCGAAGACACAGCCCACACGATGAATACCATCCACTCCGGATGTCCGACTGACCCCTGCCCCCACCACGTCTTCAACAAGGCCGCCTCCACCATCGCACCCCAACTCCGAGACGTCATCAACACCTCCTTCAACACCGCCACCTACCCGGAGAGCTGGAAGCATGCCGAGCTCAACGCCCTACTGAAGAAACCAACAGCAGACCCCACTGATCTCAAGAACTTCCGCCCCATCTCGCTCCTCCCTTTTCCGGCCAAAGTCATCGAGAAGATCGCCAACAGACAGCTTGCCGCCTACCTCGAGACGAACGGATCCCTCGACCCCTCGCAGTCCGGTTTCAGAGCCAACCACAGCACCGAGACCGCCCTCATCGCAGCCACCGACGACATCCGAGCCCTGCTCGACAACGGGGAAACAGCGGCACTCATCCTCCTGGACCTCTCCGCAGCGTTCGACACTGTCTGCCACCACACCCTTGTCCAACGCCTCAGCAACACCGGCATCCAAGAGAAGGCACTGAAATGGATCATCTCGTTCCTCGCCGGAAGAACACAGAGAGTCCGCCTCCCCCCGTTTCGATCGGAGGCCACTGAAGTCATCTGCGGAGTCCCGCAAGGATCTTCACTCAGCCCCACCCTCTTCAACGTCTACATGAGACCCCTCGCTATCATCGCACGCCAACACAACCTCAACATCATCTCCTACGCCGACGACACCCATCTGATCCTCTCCCTCACCAGAGACCCCGACACCGCCAGAACCAGCCTCCACGAAGTGATGAAAGACGTTGCCGAGTGGATGAAGAACAGCCGCCTGAAACTGAACTCAGACAAGACGGAAGTCCTCATCCTGGGACCATCACCCTCCGCTTGGGACGACTCCTGGTGGCCCTTCAGCCCTGGGCACCGCCCCCAAGCCAACAGACCACGCACGCAACCTGGGCTTCATCCTGGACTCCTCCCTCTCAATGACCAGACAAGTCAACGCCGTCTCCTCTTCATGCTTCCACACCCTACGCATGCTCCGCAAGATCTTCCGATGGATCCCGACCGAAACCAGGAAGACACCAGCCAACTAGACTACGGTAACACCCTCTACGCTGGAACAACAGCCAAGCTACAGAAAAGACTCCAACGCATCCAGAACGCCTCCGCCCGACTCATCCTTGACATCCCCCGACGCAGCCACATCTCCAGCCACCTGAAGGACCTCCACTGGCTCCCCGTCAACAAGAGGATCACCTTCAGGCTCCTCACCCACGCACACAAGTCTCTTCACGACCTGGGCCCTAAGTACCTCAACGACCGCCTAACCTTCCACACGCCTACCCGCCAACTACGATCCGCTAGCCTCACCCTCGCCGCCGTACCACGCATCCGAAGAACCACCGCCGGAGGCAGATCCTTCTCCTACCTGGCGGCCACGACCTGGAACTCCCTCCCCATCCACCTTCGGCTGACCCAAGACCACCTCGCCTTCAGGAGACAACTCAAGACCTGGCTGTTCGAGCAGTAGCAGCCCCCTTCCCCCTAGCGCCTTGAGACCCTTCGAGGTGAGTAGCGCGCTTTACAAGTGTTTTTGATTGATTGATTGATTGATTTGATTTTTTTGATTGATTTTCTCAGGAACTACTGAACAGATTTACACCAGACCTGCAAAAGGCACATCCCTGACCTGAGGACTACCTCTCTGCCAAATTTCAAGTAATTCTGTTCAGCCGTTCGGGCTGTAGCTTGGACTAAATGTCCTATGGAAAAATGCATGGGGAAAACGCGTTTTGGGACCCCCCCTTTTTCTCAGCCCTTGCTTGACGAATCCCCCCGAGACTTTCAGGGAAGGAGCGGAGCGGAGCGCCCCACCTATTTTGAAAATTTCGTGAGGATTCGTCAATCGGCGCCAAAGTTATTCCAAATAGAACGTTGCTGATTTCCTATGGAAACACGATCCTAACTATAACTATCTACTGGCGACCGCCAGTAGATAATATAGATATAAATATATATGAGAAAAGATGACACACAATGAACACACCGGGGATATTTACATAAAAGTGATCTTGAAAAAGTTGTATGGATGTTTACACCTGGACCAGACTGCTCAGGATACTGTCAAATAGCATTCTGCAGCTGTGCATCTCATTAGCCACCCTCAAGGTTTTTAGAACCCACTATTGTCATCCCCATATCTGAGGCAAGTCAACACACTGTGCTAGACTGTTGTACAAGTCACAGTAGAACTGTGGATCATCATAATTAGGGCCATATGCATCAAACAGTAGTATTGCCAAATTATCTTTCGGACAGCGTTCTATCAAGTACCGGCCTGCCCATAGCTTAATACCCAAGCTCATTCTCACCCAGAACATTATTTGCCTCACCTGTGAAGTAAATCATGCTGCATCGCATTCCCCTTCATGCGTTGCTGCGAAGTCAGACCACTGTCAGGGGCTAAGTACGTCTCCTGCAAGATAGCAACATCTATGAAGTGCCTTTGCAAGTATGCCACCACATGGTACGCTTTCCTGCAATCAATCATTACCCTGACATTCTAGGTAAGGAATTTTATCGAGGATGGGCTCTGCGCTGCAGTCGACTCCTAACGCACATCCCCAGGCGCCATCATGTGACATACCGCTTAATACATAGCACCGGTTTCTCTTTACATTTGCCTTGCAGAGGTTGTTCAGACCCTCCCCTCCCCCACCCACACTGCAATCCCTAACCTTCTGTGCATCAGAATAGACCCCCTCCTGGTCCACCTCACATAACACAAAAACCAACCAAAGCCTTGTGGAGCACACATGAGAACAGCTGTTGCCCTACATACCTCCCCGTTGCTCTTTGTCAAAGGGAGACACTTTCATACATATGGTGTGCTGTGTTATAGATATCAAAAGTAACAGCAGGAAGAATGTACCCACCACCACCCACTGTGTCACTGGAGGATAATATCTAGGAAGGCTAAACTCTACCAGTCTGCTGCCTAAGTGTCACCCGAATATCATGACATTATCCAATCTCCCAAGCAACAACTTTGAATGCAGGTCAGTACCGGGCAGCCCACCTAACCAAGGCTAAGAATACCAGTAAAGTTGTGCTCAGTTCAAGTTAAGTGGATTCACCACCTGGAGTTGCAGGCATCCAAACATTGCAGCTTGCATGATACCTCCCTGGCAGAGCCACCCGGCCAGCCAAGGACAGTGCATGTGCCTCAGTGAGTCTCTAGTCCTGCTCATTAAGGCCCTGTGATGCTAAAGTCTCTCCCTCGTAGGGCCGTGGTGATCACCATCAAGCCACAAAAGCTGCCTACTGTTTGAGGAACAGCTGCAGTTGCTTGAGGTCGCCAAAGATCTTGGACTTTCCATAAATCATCACACTCAGTCGAGCCGGATAAAGCATGCTATAGCCTATGTGGAGTTATTGCTATTTTTGCTTGACCACAGTGAATTGCCTCTGTGCCTCCTGAACATATTGCATGAAGTCTGGATAGATTGAAATATTCACAGACGGATGTCGCAGAACTTTCAATTTGTAAGCTCTGCTGAGCACTGTATCATGATCTCTGTAATTTAGATGTCTTGCTATTATTGGATGCTGCTGTGCTCCTGGCACTGGCCTGGAAGCTAATGACCGTTGAGCATGCTCCACTATGAACAGCTCCGAAAAAGTCTCTCACCACATAGTGTCTACCAGAAGCTGCTCCTCTGTTCTCCATGTTGCTGGTACTGGTAGACTCAGCCAGTCCAATGATCCGTATGTTATTGCGCCACAATCTTGCTTCAAGGTCTTTTGCCTTAGCCTGCAGCACCACAAGCACCTTGTCTAGTGTCTTACAGAACGCTAAGGTAGGCACCTACACCTCTTCGACTTTAGACACCCGTCTTTCGACCATGTCTAGGAGTTCGGTATGTTTATCCAGGCACTACAACATCCTATCAATCCTGAATGACACAGCATCTATCTCCCCATGAATTATGGTGAGAATTTACTGTATCTCTGTCAATATAAGCCACAAGTCATTGCCAATCTCTGACTTCCCTACGTCTGTCAACCCTGTTGCCAACGTGGAGTTGTCGTCTCGGCTTCTGGGAGTTTTGCGCAAGTCAAACTCAACTGCGCACTCAGTATGCCACAAATGGGTCGTGTGGCTGCCATATTAGCTCCAGGTCAATCTTGCTCCCCATGGCCAAACAGGTGAGTAATTTTGACGGTTGCAGCCGCAGGGCTAGCAGCAGAACGTATTACGTGTCCGCGTATCGCCATGTGGGGAACAGCACAAGGATTCTGTAGAATAGTTTGCTCCGCCTCCTGCATAAATTCAAGTTTAGTTCTATTTACAGCACTTGGACACCTAGCTTGCCACTTGCCTGTGGCCTCCAGTTCCTGCTTGTTTCGCACTGATCCAGTGACACTGCAGCTTTTTCCTGCTTAGGTTTTCCCAACCGGGTTTTCCCACTCACTGTTCTTCCCGCCAACAGAAGCCCCGCTCACCCCAGAACCTATTTAATGTAGGCAACAGCGGACGTGCACAGTGGGTTCACCAGCGTGAAGTGCCAAAGGCAAGCCCGTCTGCATCCGTCTGCACCTGGATCATGCCCAACACCACGACCCCTGGCACTACTGCCCCCCAAGATGCACCATCACCTAGCTCTACACTCTCAACCCCAAATGTTGCAACATAAACTGCCACTGTGCCGACCCATGCTCCACGGTAGGACCATTCACCTGCCCCAACTGCCACTTCACCTGCCACAACACACACCAGTTCACCGACCCAGCCCCACCCCAAACACACCCCAGATACCACTTGAACAAACGCACCAACTCGCATGCTCCCTTCTCAACACATGCTCACTAAGCAAGCATTCCACTGAATTATGAGACCTCATCGCCACCCTCGCACCCAACATCATCTTCCTCACTGAGACCTGGCTCAACCCCACATCTGCCCCAGACATTGCCACAGAGATCCCAGACAGATATAAAATCACTCACCAGGACCGTACCAACAAGCCGGGAGGAGGGACAGCCATCATCCACAAAGAGACTATACAGTGTGCCACCACCACTGACAGCACCACCTCATGCAACATCTCAACTTCAAGGTCCACACGGACAACATGACAACCATCAGAGGCACTTACGCATACTGACCCGAGGACTTCATTGCACCCCTAGCCTTGGACTCCAAGGACTACATCTTCCTCAGTGAGATAAATTTCCACATCAATGACCCAACTGACAAAAACCTTGCACACCATTTTGACATTATGAACAGCCTCGGATTGACCCAGATCGTCTACAACCCTACACACACTGCAGGACACACGCTGGGACCAATTTTCAACTCCAGCAACTGCATCAAATACAGCCATGTCACAGAACTCACATGGACCGATCACTCCATCTTACACTTCAGCATCTCCAGCCCCTGCACTGCCACCCTCAAGATGACCAAGGCCCCTCAACGGAGGTGGAACAAAATGTCAGAGACCAGCTGGGCCGAAGCCCTCAACACCTCCAACCCTGCTACAGCTACCAATCTTGAACAGGGAGTGAAAAACTTCAAGGCCTGGATCACCAATTCTGCACCATATACAGTAAGGAGCTTAGGGGTAGAGAACAGGTCGTCCCCCACTCTTATAATCATACACAAAAAATGACCTGTTCACATAGTGATACTGATACTCAAATCCCTTCACGTCCGTTATGAATCATTCAAAACAATCTATTGGACCAGCGGTTACATCTATACCGTCTGTATTGCTGGGATCTGGATCACTTTTGTTAGGACACTTAAAAACTGTCAGTTGCGTTTGTTCTAACTAGTGTCTCCCACAGTTAAGCACATCCTCTCATGTGATGTGACCTGCTCAACAGAGCAAAAGAAATAGAGAAAATGAGTGAAAAATGTGAGGGAGGATTGGCGGTGCCTCACGAAAGTAACACCAATGGAGAGAGCAGAATGGTACTCGCCTGCTTCCTCAGGTTCTCATCATCAGCACCACCAATCCTTAACAAAAACCGTGATAAAGTGAAAATAAAAATATATTTACATATGAGCAAGGTGCTAGAGTGTGATGTCAATAACTGCCTCTGCACCAGATAGTATCTCTCACTGTGCGGCAGAATCAACCCAAATAAAATTTGGACGACAGAGACCATGCTATTGCTCCACTCATCCCAAATGTAAAACCGAGCTAGATCACACTGGCTTTTTTAAACTTTATTCAGTGCTGTGTGTCTGCTCATAAAAAGCCGACATGTTTCATTGCCAAGGGAAAACTCACGGCAATTTCTTCAGGGCGTGGGTCAATCACTCCACCCTGCACCAATGCTTCACTATTTTAATATGCCGGGATTGTGTCCCGCTTGGGCATACCTATACCCTTATTTCCACATCAATGACCCAACCGACAAAAACCCTGCACACCATTTTGACAGTATGAACAGCCTTGGATTGACACAGATCGTCCACAACCCTACACACACTGCAGGACACACGCTGGGACCAATTTTCAACTCCAGCAACTGCATCAAATACAGCCATGTCACAGAACTCACATGGACCGATCACTCCATCTTACACTTCAGCATCTCCAGCCAATGCACTGCCACCCTCAAGATGACCAAGGCCCCTCAACGGAGGTGGAACAAAATGTCAGAGACCAGCTGGGCCAAAGCCCTCAACACCTCCAACCCTGCTACAGCTACCAAACTTGAACAGGGAGTGAAAAACTTCAAGGACTGGATCACCAATTCTGCAGACAACATCGCCCCCATCGAGAGCAACATTCAAAGAAAATCCTCGAGAAAGGCCAGCTGATGCACCCAAAAATTCAGAACAGTGAAATGGGACAGCAAAAAGTTGGAGAGTAGATGGCGTGCCAGAAAGTATACCTCCGACAGGGCAGCCAAAAGACCACCGTAAACCTCTACCACCACCTGCTGAGGGAAACAAAGAGGATGGCCTTTGCCACACGCATTGAAACCAGGAACAACAAAAACCAAGGATACTTTAAAACATCGAAGGATTTCTCCAACCCGGCTGCAAGTAAAAACAACATCATAACCTCACAGGAGCTACACACAGACCCATGCCTGCACTACATTTCAACCTCGGAAACCAAAGGATTGGCCAGGAACTAACCACCCTACTCAACACCTCTATCACTACTGCAACATTTCCTGATGCCTGGAAACAACCAAAGTCAGACCACTACTCAAAAAACCCTCCGCCAACCTCAGCAAACTGAAAAACTAACGGCCAATCTCTCTGCTCCCATTCCCAGCGGAGGGACTTCAAAAGATCATCAACAACCCACTCATAACACACCTGGAGCAGAACCAGCTACTAGATGCCTCCCAATCCAGCTTCCACAGCAATCACTGCACCAAAACCACCCTGATTGCAACCACCGACGACAACTGAACCCTCCTCGACTGAGGAGAAACAGCAGCTTTGATCCTTCTTGACCTCTCGGCCACCTTCAACACCGTATCCCGCCACATGCTGATCAAAGGACTCCACCACATCGGCATCCAAGAGGACGTGCTCAGATGGATCACCTTCTTCATCACCGGAAGACCTCAGAGGATCCACCACCCACCTTTCACCTCTGAACCCAATGAGATCACCGGCGGTGTCCCCCAGGTCTCATCCCTCAGCCCCACACTCTTCAACACATATATGAACCACTGGCTAACGTAGCCAGATCCCACGGTCTAAACATAATTATCTACGCAGATGACACCCAACTCATCCTTCTACTCACTGATGACCCCACTACCACCAGAACCAACTTCCACAGATGCATGACAAATGTCACCGACTGGATGAAGAATAACTGCCTGCAGCTGAACACAGACAAGCCGGAAGTACTGATCTTTGGCAACAGCAGCAACACATGGAAGGACTCCTGGTGGCCATCAGACCTAAGACCCACACCCACTCCCTCTGACCATGCCAGAAACCTCAGAAATATTATTGTCAACAAGCTCAACATGAAATAACGGATCAATGCCATCTCCTCTGCCTGCTTCCTCACTCTGCGCATGCTACATAAGATCTTCAAGTGGCTACCCCTACATATGAGACTCACCGTGACTTAGGCCCTCATCACCAGCTGACTTGTCTATGGCAATGCCATCTACGTAGAAATAGCTCCACGCCTCCTACAAAGACTTCAGACCACATAGAACGCCACAGCCAGACTCATCCTCCGCCTTCCCTGACGAACCCACATTACACTCCACTTCAGGCAACTCCACTGGCTCGCTGTACAGAAGAGATGCCAATTCAAGCTGCTGACCCACACACACAAGGCTCTACACAACCTAGGAGAGGCATACATAAACCACCCCCTGAACTTCCACCAACCATTGAGAAGACTACTCTCCATCTCGCTTTCACTTGCCCATACTCCCCACATCTACCAAAGCAGAAGTGGGGCACGCTCCTTCTCCCACATCGCAGCAAAGACCTGGCACAACCTCCCCACGCACCTCCTGAGCATCACTTCACTTCCGGAATTCTGAATGGGCCTTAAGAACTGGCTGTTTCAATAAGCCTCCGGGACCTGCAAGCTATCGGGTGATTAGCTGAGTTTTATAAATCCTGATGGTTTGATTGATTGAATAAATGGTGAAACACCTTCATCTTCTGTTCATGGATTCCAATAGTTCAGCATAACAAGAGCGGGAACCGTTTCAGTGACAATCTAGCAGCACAGGTGAAGATGTAGAACAACAGGTACTGCCCCAACAAAGGCATAACAGCCCATACAACCTTTAGCAGCTCCGCTGATAAGTGCCAGTACACTCCGATTCAGATTATTGAAGCCATACCGGGAAGTGTCCATACTGTATCACTACAAGAACATTAGTCCTGGTAAGAAGTGTTAGTACTGTCCAATTTAAGGTAAAGGATTAGTACTGAGAGATTATGGCACTCTCCCATTCAAAGGGTGGCAGCTCCCTAAGCGTGGCAGTGTAGTTGAGTAGAGTTGTAGTGGTCTCACTGAATGTATAGAAGTCCCCCTCAGAGAGAAGGTAGCTTCTTCCATTTACAATCAGTATGTACTCTACACCTACTTTGACAGATAAACTGGGTTTCAGATCCTGGAGCGTAATTCCTGCATGTACTACTAACAACTTAAAGTCCCCTCTTCAGACACACAAAGTTACTAAACTTGACACACAACACACCTTCAAACTATTCTCACCAAAGTTTTTCAGTGTTCTTTAAGGAATAGTCCAGCATACCCAAAGTTCTTAATCCATATATTAGTAAAATCAAATCTGTGCTGAGGAATAGGACTCAGTGGAAAGAGCAAGATGACCAGAGCTAAATTGTTAGTAAACTGTGTGGCTCAGGAGTATCACCTCAATCTTCAGCTGCTCTGAGGTGGTATAAAGAACTATTTGCAAAATGTATGGAAAAAGGGCTTGAGAGAGGTGGACCTTGGGCTCAAATTTGGTTCCACCCATGGCACTTTTGGATCAAAGACCATCATGGGTGTCACACTTTCTGTTGATGAAGTAATTCAAACTCCCCGTGTGACATGACAGGCATTGTCGGGCTCATGGATTGTAATTGTAATTATAGTTTCATTTATATAGCAGTGTTTGCTAACTATGTTTGGCCCTAACAGCGGCTTCTACCATGCTTGAGAGATCAGGTATTCCAAACATCTGGACGAAGTTGTCCAAAAGAACACATATATTTTTGCTCTGTCAATCCATTCTTGGTATCCATATACATAGGGGCTGGGAGTTTTCTGCATTATGAAATTAAGGGCCAGATGCATGAAGATTCGCAATTAGGAAATCGCAAAATGGCATGTATGAAGGTGTGTAGTACACTTTCTGAGATTCCTACGGGGTCGCAAATGACCTACCTCATGAATATTAATGCGGCAGGTCGCAATTTTGCAAGCCCCTAGGAGTCGCAAAAATCACAGGGATAGTGGCCTGCTGAGATCAGCAGACCACCATGTCTGTGATTGCTTTTATTATAAAGCAATCTTTTTTTTTGTAAAGCAGCCCGTTTTCCTTGAAGGCAAACGAGATGCTTTCCAAAAAGAAAAATTTTAAGTTTTCTTTTCATTTTTTAAGAGCAGGCAGTTGTCCGTGGGACCAATGCCTGCTCTTAAAAATGCCTTTACAAACATTCACAAAGGGGAAGGGGTCCCTTAGGGACCCCTTCCCATTTGCAAATGGGTTACCACCTACTTGAAGTAGGTGATAAAATGCAAATGTTTTGCGACCGCATTTACGGTCACAAAACCGTCATACATACCGATGCAATTAGGTATTAGGAAGGGACGCTCTAAACACGCCCTTTCCTAATACCGAATCGCAAACCCATTTTGCGATTTGGTAACAGGTTACCTATCTGCAAAATTGGGTTTGCTACATCGGAAAAATTATTTTGTGTGTTCGCAAACCGGCTGATTCTGCGAATCAACCCGTTTGCAAACTCAAAAAGGCTTGATACATCTGCCCCCATATCAATTAGATGCAGATTCTGGTCACACGGATGACTAGGCTAGACTCCCCTTCAAAGATTAACTCACAGGCCACTTTTGGGTCCTAGTATTAACATACTAAGTGTCTGTCCAACATTAAAATGAAGATGCACTACATGAAGGATTTAAAGAATAATGTCTGAGCCAAAACGCAGGGTTGACGTGATATAGATTATGATATGAGCACCAACATTTACTCACTGTGAAAAAACATGAGAGGGCGTTTTTATGTCTGGTGGTGGAATGGCTTGCTTTTGTTTTGATGTTTTAATTGAAAATTTAAATTTAATATTTGGCTGAGCGGTCTAGGTGCTAGATAATCATAAAACTGTTTGTGAATATACTTCATAGGGATATTTTACTACTCATAAGGGGTTGTTGCCATTGCTGGACTTTCCTGCTTTCCTCCCAGTGACTGGTATTATAGACTCCTTATTTGTACTGTGGAGCAGTCTCCAAAAATGTTTGTCTGTAACTTGAAATAAGGGCATAAGGGGGTACAAACAATTTGGTTGGCAGGCCGCCTGCCCACCCGGTCAGTGGAGGTCTTTGCCTCTGCACCTTTGGCGCCGCGATTAGAGCACCCCACCTGCTTGGTATGGACCTCCATGCCTACAGTGCATCCATTGATTCAGCGGATGCTTTGTAGGCCAGCTGAATGCCAAGGAGCACCATGTTTTTGGATGCTTTTTTTATTTTTCTCAAGCAAATTCTCAAAATGGGAGTTTGAGAAAAAGAAGAAAATAAATGGCGCCTAATCCTTTGCCTGCCTACTTGTTGGGTATACCGTCTGTGGACCGCCATTGCCCCGCTGCTGTCGCTGGTCTTGGGCCGTCTCCCGCTGTGTGTCTCTCCCGCCGCCGCTATACCATCACGCGGCCACGAGCGGGGAGAGACTACAGCCCCCAGGCTCCCTTGCGGCCGGTGACGCCGCCAACGCGATCGGAGGACTCAAAAACATCGCGGCTCCCTCTGGGGAGCGGGAAGCGCCTAATCCTTTGCCTGCCTACCTGTTGGGTATACCGTCTGTGGACCGCCATTGCCCCGCTGCTGTCGCTGGTCTTGGGCCGTCTCCCGCTGTGTGTCTCTCCCGCCGCCGCTATACCATCACGCGGCCACGAGCGGGGAGAGACTACAGCCCCCAGGCTCCCTTGCGGCCGGTGACGCCGCCAACGCGATCGGAGGACTCAAAAACATCGCGGCTCCCTCCGCGTCGCGGGACGCGCGCGGGCGTCGCCGGGCTGAGCCCGGGCAGAGGGCGGGCCGTCTGAGGCCGTCCGGGGCAGGAGGAGGCAGGGCGGGGCCATCCCCCTGACATCGGACATCAGAGCTCCTGCCGCTTCACAGGTATTGCTGTTGTACGCTATACGTCCTGTTGCGCCCCTTGTGCACTGTTGTGGTGCTGTTTAGTAGAGACGGACTTGTGGCTATTGTCCGGATCCTGTCGCGGGGGCTGCCAATTCCATGATGTCAGGTCCCAAGAAAAATAAGGTAGTCTCGGGGGCGGGCTCAATGAACAATTTTCTAGTGAAGAGGGTAACCAAGATTAACGAGGATAGAAGAGCTTCCTTGGGTAAAATAGATGATATGGATCATGCCCCCTCTCTAGCAATAACCGCTACATTGGAGGACTTCTCAGATGGCGATAGAATCACGGACTGTTGTCCACAAGATCATAACGTTACCGAACTAATTTGTAATACAGTAGCGCCTATTGTCCAGGAGCAGGATAACGCAGCAATGGTCTCCATATTCAATGATACATTACGCCCTGACTCTGAGGAGGACTCAGAAACAGTGGAAGAAACTAGGGGCAAGAGACCAGTTAGATCATGCAGAAGGCTTCAAAGTAAGAGGGGGGGTAAGACCACCCAGAGGAGAAGGGTGGAAACTCATCGGCCAGATAGACACAGTTCTCCCAAATCCAACCTAATTGTAGAGCCTACGAAGGATTCCAAGACTACTCTGAGCCAAGAACAGTTTGATATGTTAATTGAACGTATTGAGGCTGCGGTAGACCTAAAACTTAAAACTTGTATTGACCGTCTTACTGCCAAACTGGACACTGCAAATGCGGAAATTAAAAGACTTGGAGGTTTACTGGATCGACAACTGGTTAAATCCTCTCAGGCGAATCCCTTACCCTCTCATAATAGTTTAGCAAACCCCGAGGTGACGGGATGTAGTGTCACAAAAGCTCCCAACTCTTTATCTATGATTCGTCCTGTTGTCACTGCTGGCCATAATCTTACTGTCCCCGTAGTGACTCATTCCCCATCAACAGATGTGGATTCCGTTCAGGCGAGGGGTCTGCAGAGATCTGGCATTAACATTAATGCTGCGCAAAGTAGACGCGCCAATACTATTAATTTGCCCCCGGAATGCGCTCCATACGTCATCGTACTAGCAGACGTCCCACTACTCGATCCAGGCAACTCAGAACCGCAAGTGGAAGCGCATGAATCCCTCAAAAACAAAGTGGTGGCCTGGTTAGGCGCTAAATGCGGTTTTCCTTCCAAACTTTCTGGAGACATAATCACGACAAGGAGAGTGAACTGGATTGGCCCATCAAGGAAATCTTGTAGAGGGGACTGCGTGGTTGTGAATTTTAAATATCCACAACACGTGGCCACTGTCCTCCTGCGGGCAGCATCTCTGCTGGAGGAGAGCAACTGCATCCGTGTTCGCCCATTGGGGTATTTTTACAACAAGGCCAATTTCCCCTCCGCGTCTAGACCAAGACTTTATCCATTTACCCCGGTGGGGCCTAGTCGGGCGCAGCAATGTTCTTTGCAGTGCCGTGAAAATGTCAGCTCATGGGGCCCCCCCATCTTAACGCATAACAGGTTTGATGTGCTCTCAGGCCTCGACCTCTGTGATTGACGGGAAGAGGGAGAGGGTACAGAGGTTGCCGCGGCTGCGGCCCCAACATCTATGGTCCACGTACCCTCTTCTGAGGCGGTCGAGAACAATTTACCTGAGATCGTTATTAGTGATTTTGGGGGAACGGTTAGGCTGTTATCTTGGAACATTGCTGGTTTGCGGGCCAAGAAGGGAGACCCCAGCTGGGAAAGCTTTGTCAAGAGTTATGATGTTATTGCCTTGCAAGAGACTTGGGACTTGGAATGTGACTACTGGATAGATGGCTTTACATCTTTTTTTGTCCCTGCCTTGCCTTCCCCAGCTGGTCGGAACAAAGGCGGCCTTATGATGTTGGTTTCAGTGAATATAAAAGGCAAACTGATTATGTTGGACTGTGCTTCCAAAAATTTTATCATTCTGGAGTTAACCGTTGAGGATGGTGGTAAATTGTTGTTGGTTAACTGTTATAATGCCCCCAATAGTAATCCAGAATCCTCGCATTTTAATTGGTTATTAGATTTTTTAACTCTCTACGGACACAAGCAATCCACTTTGTTTCGAATCATTTTAATGGGCGATTTTAATGTTCATCTGTGTTCTAAATGTGTTATGGTTGATATGGAGGGGCCAGGCAGTGTGTCACCTCCTCATTTAGAACACACACTGGAAGGTCGAGCACTTGAAAATGTACTGCTGTTAAATGAATTATTCGAAGCTGAATTTTCCGATACTACCATACGGGTTGCCACTTATACGGGCAGGGCTAGCGACTCGATTATTGACTTTATCTTTATTTCGAGATTCTTCCTTAATTATGTGATTACTTATAATGCTATTGATATGCCCATGAGTGATCACAACCCTGTCGGACTGGTGCTAACAAATAGTGCCTTACTGTCAAAATTGGTTGTCCTTCAGCAGACTATTTTGCCTTTAAAAGTAAAGGATCAGGGGAGAAGACTCAAATGGGAGGCGGTTGTACCAGAAATTTTTTTTGTAACTCTATCTGATTCAGTCGCAGATGAGTTAAGGGTGTGTGCTACTCCTCTAGCCGGGCACAATGATGTTATATCTTCTTTTGAAGGTATTTGCAGGTTTGTGTCTAGCAGTCTTCTAGCCAAAGGGCAGGGGGACAAACAATATCAGGCAAAAGGCTGGTTTGATGAAAACTGTAGTAAAGCCCATAACCGCCTCAAAAAAGCCCTTAGTGCCCGCCCAAGGAACAAGGAGCTTGTGGCACGACTGAGGAAGGATTATAACACGGTCATTTCTCTACGTAAAAAAGAATTAAAAAGTAAAGCTTGGGAGGACCTAAGGGACAAAGCTACCCTAAAAAATAGTGCGGAATTTTGGACAATAATAAATTCTCCATTTCTCACAGGTGCCCAAAACTCAGTACAGGAATTAAACATCTCAGAAGTTGAGTGGCTGTCTCATTTTGAAAAAATATATGACAGTCACAGAGAGCTGGACCCTTTTATAATCCCTGTAACCGGTAGTCCAATGGAACCTGTGAGTTTTGAAACCTGTGAGGTACTTAGAGCCATAGAGGAGACAGCTGGGCGTAAGGCACCCGGCCCTGATGGAGTACCTGCAGATATGTACAGGGCAAATCCACTGTTTTGGGCAAATATCTTAACTAGAGTTTTTAACGCTGCCGCAATAGTGGGTTTCCCTGAGTCCTGGTCCCTCGCCACAATCGTCCCTATTTTTAAAAAAGGGCAGAGAGGAGACCCAAAATGTTATCGACCCATATCGCTTCTGGACTCCTCTGTCAAAATTTTAGGCAAGGTTGTCTTGGCGAGGATCTCCGCGTGGGCCAGGGGAAAGAACATCTTATCCGAGGCTCAATTTGGCTTTAGGTCAGGGAGGAGTACTGAGGACCAATGCCTCAACCTCCACCTTATATTGTCCAAATACACTAAAGCAAAAGGGGGCAGCTTATTCATGGGTTTTATGGATCTGTCCACAGCTTTTGATCTTGTTAATAGATCAAAACTGTGGGCAATGTTGTTGGAGATGGGCCTCGATAGCTCCCTGGTGCACTTTCTAGCGGAGCTTCACAAAGATCTGAGGGCCCGCATTAGAATGACTACTGATGGAAAGTGCACCGAGAGGTTTAGATCCACTAGAGGGGTCCGCCAGGGGTGTATTCTGGCTCCAATGTTGTTCACGCTCTATGTGAACTCTTTGGAAGGTTACCTAACGTCTGCTACAAAAGATTTCCCGTGCATGGGGGGTGCACAAATCCCGGTGCTCCTCTATGCCGATGACGCGGTACTCATAGCTAGGACCCCAGTCGCCCTACAAAAGTTATTAGATGCCTTTTGTAATTTTATGAGTAGTCTCGATCTGGTGATTAATAAAAGTAAATCGCATACCATGTCTGTTGGACGTGGCATGCGTAAAGAAAAATCCTTTTTTTGTGACGGAGAGGTGATTACTAGTGTTAAGGTTTTCACCTACCTGGGTGTGATCTTTGATCAGAGGGGATCTTGGATACCGCAGATAACATCCAAAATTAATGCGGTAAGAAGTTCGTACGGTGCAATTTTGGGTTTTGCGAAGAGATTGGGGGGGAAACCTATGGAGGCTATTATGGCCATCTATAAAGCCAAGACAATTGCCATTGCCAGATATGGTGCAGCTGTCTGGGGTTACGTTAACGTTATAGATATCCAGACAGAAGAAAATAAATTTTTTCGCTCATTGCTGGGGTTACCCCAGTCAACTGCTACCTTCTCAGTACATTTAGAGCTGGGAATGGGTTTCATCTTAGACATTTTAAATCTAGCTCCACTTTTGATGTGGATAAAGCTTTGGCTTAACCCAAACCTTAGCCTAAATCACCGGATCATCAAAGATTGCCTCCAACTTGATCATAGAAGGGATATTCAATGGCTGTCATACATCGAAACTATGACAGCTCTTTTGGGTCGCCCTGAAATTTTTAGTTGCCCTGAAGCCTTATGTAGAGCTGACTTAGAATGGGTGAAAATAAATTTTCTGAGAATTCGCACGGCTGAGCGTGAAGCTCGCGATTTGTGCAAACCCTCTGTGAGGGCTCACGTGCTGATATCCCCATCTTGTGTGCTGGCCCCTTATTTAACCATGGTAATTAATCCTTTCCATAAATGGCTTTTATCCAAATTTCGGTTTAACCAAATTTATACAGTGTTGTGGGATGAGAAAGACTGGTGCAAGCTGGAGGAATCGGCCCCATGCAAATGTGATGGTTTCTCTATTCAGGATAACGCCCACTTTTTGTTTTTTTGTTCCTTCTATCATGAACCACGTATAAAATACCTAAAATCTATTCTGAAGGACTTGGGATTTATCCAGTACAAGCCTGCACTGTTTTATTTACAAATGCTGCTCTCTCCTCTTATTATGTATTGCACTGCTAGTTTTTTAGCCGCATCTGTGCGATGCAAGAGAACAAGGCTTAGTTTGGAAGAACAATAGGAATTTGGACACAGCTATATCGCCTAGTCGAGTGCTTTTTAATCTATCGCCCTTTTAATCTGTTTTTTAACCTATAAACTGTTTAATATTGTATTAAATTTATCAATTGTTTTATAGATGAACTTTTGATATTTGCTGTAGTATGCTTTTATGATTTTAATTAATCGAATAAAGTGGAATTTGACTTGACTTGAAATGGCCCTAATACACGGGAAATTTTCTTCCTGTGTCTCCTGGCCATTGTTTGCTTTGATCGCCTGAGTCCTCCATGCTACACATAATGGAACTGAGTATGAGACAATTGTGATGTATCCCAGTCATGCACAGGGGAGGGACATTACCACTGTGAGCTGGTGGTCTATTGATTGCTGGGCTGCCCGCTCTAAGGATTTTGCAGGCAGAGCTTTTGGTAACCCAGCGGTTCCCCACCTCTACATGGAGCGGGGTAAGTGCAAGTTCAGCGGGGTGCGGTATTCCTCTCCGCCAAACTTTAAATAACCCCTCAGTGCATGCCTATGTTATGTTTGGCTTGTCTTGCACAAGGAGTTGAAATAGATCAGTCTCTCTTCACACGACCCGGTTATGCCACCCCTCCCCTCATTCTGCATGTTACTGCATTGGCAGCCTCCATCTTTGCTTTGGAGGGGCTCTCGCCAAGGCTTGCCATTGGCAGACTCAGGCATTCCTAGCTGTGTCATGAGTTCAGGTGACCATGTCACTTTCCACCGTCCACAGAGTACAAGAGGGTCCAGCATTCTGCACGGTCCCGGGGCGAAATGACCTCCCATGCTCACCCCCTTAACTTGGAATGATTTTGGCGGTCTGTGGCCAGTGCGATTCTGAAATAAAAAATGTGAAGTTTGAGATTCTCATGCATTGGCTGTGCTTGTTATGTACAACAACAAGAACGAACCCTGTGGAGTGTTTTGGAACTGATCCCAGGCTGAGCTCCTACTTGGCCTGAGTGAAATGAGGCTGGTGGAAAAGAGCACGCGATAATTGGAGGAGGGGGTGTGCAGAGTGTTGTCCTGTTCCACCAAAAGAACTGCTTCTGGCAGCTAGAGACACAGACCAACAGCAATGTAAAGACAGCGACAAACTCTTCACCAAAGGAAAGAAGATGGCGGATGAAAAGGCAAACCAGTGCTTCAAGTGGGCAGGTACTTTCGGATACTGAATGCATGCACTTCTTTAATTTGGAAAGGAGAATACCTGCAGTTTCCAGGCTAGCGTAACAACAGTTGCCTGAACCACGCATCTGCCTTAACCAAGCATATGAGCGGGTAAGGCAAATAGCAGTCTAGTGTCCGGATGGGCCGGGAGAGGAAAAGGACACCTCGAAACAGGAAGCTCCAGATGCAGACAGGTAAGGAGGCTGGAGCTGGGTTTGGGGGGTAGTTTTTAGAGGTGGGGTGGTTTTATGGCTCAGGGTGGGGGGTCGGGGTAGTTTTTGGAAAGGGGTAACGTTTTAGAGCTCAGGGTGGGGGAAGGGGTCAGGGTAGTTTTAAGGGCTGGGACTGGGTTTGAGGGGAAATGTTAGGGGTGAGGGTCTGTTTGAGGGCTCAGGGCTGGTGGGTCGTGGTAGCTTTTTTTTAAGTGGGCTGGGTTTTAGGCTTCAGGGTGGGGTAAGGGAAGGGGTAGTATTGAGGGAAGGGTGGGTATGTTTTAGGTCTCAGGACATGGAGGGGAGCGAGGTAGAGGGATAGGAATTTGGGGGGGGGGTAGGGGCAGGGGGCGGGGTAGTGGTGATCCTTATCATGCATATCCCTTTGCCAATCACGCCTTTACAATGAAATTGCTTGGTAAAGGCATATGCGGTAAAGGAATGTGTAGTTAAGATGCATTTGTGATTGGGGCGGGGCCGCATTGTAGAGGAACATGTGGGTCAGCCATGCGTGCCTCTGTCATACAGCCTGACAAACTAACTACTTTTCAGGATGGTGCTCTGGGAATTAAAAACTTTTATCCAGGGCAAAACCCTAGGAATGGAGTAATTAATTGCCCTGACGTGGGATGTCCAGTTCATTCACCCTGGTCCCTCAGGTGATGTGATATGGGTTGGTCACTTCCTAACTCAGTAAAATATCATCTTCGGATGGGATTGTTGCTTCATAGACAGCTCTGGTGACCTGTTCTTGACCAAAGTCACAAGAGTTGCACGAGGAAAACAGATCATGGCTGCCTAGTGGTCGATTACACACTCCTGCAACTTCTGACCCTGGCAACATGCTGCCTGTCCTGATGAGATTCTCGGGCTAGGTGGACTGCAGAAACATTTTTACAACTGCAGAAAGGAGGAACCTATCCCTTTTTCTTAACATCACATATGATCTACAAAGCATGTGCGAGGAAGCTGTTCTGTATCCTCTCCTCTGTTCAGGCATTAGCAGTCTTTAAGGCCCCTTCTGCTGGGTTGTTTCTTTTTGTAATTATGGATAACTTGGAGCAGTGCTGCTACTCTGTCACCAGTTACCTTAAGAAGTACCAGAAGGAATAATTTGGAAAGTTAATAAGCTTATTATGTGGTTTTCCTTTTAGTACTCTTAGGTTCCATTGTTCTTGATGGTAACATTTATCAATGTTAATTGTACTTTGCTGTGACTACTAATTGCCATTAGTCATTGAGGCCTCAAGGCAGAAGACAAAGGTGGCCATACAGAGCGGTGTATGGCCAACTGTGTGTTGTTGTAAAGGGGTCTGCCTGTCAGACTGATAGAAACGAGAATAAGTTTACAGACTGCTGGGAGCTGGGTACTCCTGGGTTTCTGGGCAATCCCGGGTTTCTGGGTACTCTTGGGTTTCTGGGCACTCCCAGGTTTCTGGGCACCCCAGGTTTCTCGGCACTCCTGGGTTTCTGGGTACTCTTGGGTTTCTGGGTACTCCTGGGTTTCTGGGCACTCCCAGGTTTCTGCGCACTCCCGGGTTTCTGGGTACTCCCGGGTTTCTGGGTACTCCCGGGTTTCTGGGCACTCCCGGGTTTCTGGGTACTCCCGGGTTTCTGGACACTCCCGGGTTTCTGGGCAATCCCGGGTTTCTGGGTAGGTAGCAGATAGTCTTCTGTGAGTGATCCCGCAATGTGACCTCACCTGCCCACAAGTATCAATTTCCAACCCTTTCTTTCTAGTCTTTAAACTCCCTCAGATTGCATCCTACCTCAACATTCCCCCCAAAAACCCTGCATGAAAATTAACCTGATTTATAGCGAGAGGGGAAGTTAAATGTGCTGATGGAGGATTTGAGCCGCAGAGAGCCAAACACCGGCGTAGAAGGCTGCACTGAGAAGGACTTTTCACATGAAGGATTTAGAGCTTGGGTTGTGGATGGAAAGCAGTGAAGGAGAAGAGAGCATAGAGAGAATGGTAACGGGTTCTCAGAGCTCCTAGGCAGGTGCAGCATCGAATGTAGGCGACAGCCTGTTGAAACCAGAAGAGTGATGGGAAAAAACTGAGCAATAGGAGAGGTTTTATTCATTAGGTGGTAATGGGTAAGGTGGAAGACTGGGAGGTGGGAGTAAGCAGCTTAGGAGGTAAAGGCAAAAGATGATGACGCAGTGGGTGAGGATTGTAGTGGTCTAAGGGGTTAGGCTTGGGCAGGGTCAGGCCAGGGTAAACCCGCTATGGACTCCTTTCATGACTAGATGGACTGTGGTTTCCCCAGACCACCAGCCATGATAGCCCTGGAGGAGCAGCAAGAATGTGCTACTGGACACTGAAGAGACCTGAAATACTGAAGTCTTGCAGAAGGTTCTCTACGGAACTGGAAACACAACATGTCGCTCCGTTAACCAAATCAGGAAGGCACTATATCCATTTCATCACTAAAAACTGGAAATCTTTCGGAAACCTGAGTCCAGAATTGTTTATGATTTGGTTCTCTTCAGAGCTGTCTGTCGACCCTATGGCTTGTTGGAGTATATGTGTTTGACAATTTGTAAAACTGTATCGTTTGGCGTCAGTATTATTAGATTTTGTAGGAAGGCTGCTAGCTCAGTAGAGGAATGGACATGGGTGCACAGCTCATATCCATCCCCAATAATAAAACATTTTTGAGGGCTACTTTAAGCTCCCAGCCTACTCACAGGTGAACTATTGCACACTGCACCATTAGATTTCAAAGCAAAGGCTCATGCCTGAATCCTACTCAGTGAATTGGAAGCCTGGGTAAAGGAAAAAAGCACACTCCTGTTCTTTCAATCTGGATTCAGACCAGAAAGCTCCACCACTGATACCAGCATATCTGTCCAATGTAACCACTCGTGCCAAGCAAACACCACTGTTCTGTTGCTTTGTGGACTATAGTGCAGCGTTCGACCGAGTGGATCGGGGAACTCTATGAGCGAAACTAACCCTCTGGGGGACACCCCACGCCTCCTTAAGGCCATTACATCTCTTTATCACGGGAGATGGGTCAGGATAGAAACCAGTCCCACTACCGCAACTGTGAAAGTCCCAACGAACAACGGTCTTAACCAAGACGGCGTGTCGGCCCCTCTTCTTTTTAATCTTTATACAGCAGACGTGGAAACATTTTTGGAAGGGGCCAGTTTAATACCCCAGAGGCTGGGAGGAACGTATCTTCAGATTCCGCAATATGCGGAGGACATGGCAATTATGGATCACACTTAAACAGGACTACAGAGAGCACTCAATGCCCCCCACAGCTATAACGAAGAGAATAAACTCCTGGTTAATCAGGGGAAGACTAGAATCATTGCTTTCGGAAAGTACCCCCGCAAGAAATTCGCACAATGGCAACTAGGTAACCTGCTACTTACCACATGCTCAAGCTACAACTATCTAGGGATATGGCTGAATGAAGGGGCCAAACCAGGGGCCCACTTAAATCATGTTAGAAGCAAAGAATCTGGGGTCATCTTTAGTTTAAAACGTCTAAACCATCGACTACACAGCCCCACGGCCGAACCATTATTAAACACCCTGAGAGCAAAATTAATACCCTCCTTAAATTACAGTCATTTAGCCTTCCCTGGAGTGCTGGATTCATACCAGTACGAGCTCTCAAATAACAGCTTACAAAAAAATCCTTAATTGTCCTCGGTAAGGTAGGAGAGCAAGGATGAGACTGGAGCTGGTCAGCCCGGATCCTACCTGTTTAGCAGATTTAATAAAATATAATATCAGGACCTTGCGCACTCTGGCGTCGACTCTTAAAGCACGACGCAAAACAATCTCCGAGGAGAAAGGCTCCAACTGGCACGCTCAGATGGCAGTGGCTATCGGCCACCAGAAGATTGAGAGCTCCAACCTGCCCAATCAGGACATACCGTTCTCAGGATGGAAAAAAGTAGTGAATAACCAGGTCATAAAAAAGCCTCATTTGAACGGGGCATGGAAAGGCTCAGTTACAGACCTAATGCCTCATACATACAGGGAAATACTCAGCCCTACTTTAAACAACCTTTGTCAGATCAGGAATGAAAGAAAATCACATTTATGAGGTTCCTCGCGCTGCCCATTGTGGACTTCAGTCCAACCTGGGCCCGAAGAGACGAGCTAAACTCCTGCACGCTATGTCATTACCATCACAAGTCCTATGCTTCATCATCTATGCTGCTGCCCCCACCTAGCCAATGACCGACGTCCCCTGCTAACTCCTCTCTGCCGAGACAATGGCCCCAGACTCTGCGGAGAAGTCTAGGACTTATATTTATTTATTTTTATTTAATGCATTTTTATATAGTGCGGACTTTACCCAAAGGTGTCAGAACGCTTCACAATAGAACCAAGTACGTTACATGAGGAGAATATTACATATTTACAAGTGACAGAAACAAACGAGAAACGAAAAAAGGTAAAATATGTCAGTCACACAAAAAAACACAGTAGGATGAAGATTGAACAGGCATAGATTACAAATTTACAATAATGAAAGAACTTCCTTGAGGGACATGACAAGGGGTGTATTAGTTCTGGAAGTGTCTTTGGAAAAGAAGAGATTTGAGGTCAGTTTTGAAGGTCCGGGTAGAGGTGGTGACTTGTGTTTCTCCATCAACATTCCACAGACTCTTGTCAGGCTGGGGAAACACACTGACGCTTTATGATCTGCATTGTCAAAGGCACAGTCCACAGGCTGAGACCTGAGAACATTAACGAGAATCCTGGCCTTGAGTGACAAGGGCCCCTGAACTGTATAATTTTTTTTAATGTTATAATGAAATATTTTAATGTAATTTATTAACACTTTCTAGTACGATATATATAAAATGATGAATTTAGATGCCTATAAGTAATTGAACATAAATACATTAATTCATACTCGCAGGTGCACCTTAGTCTCACAAAAAAGATAGAGGCCATAAAATGAGCAAGTGTCCAGATAGGGCAGGTGACGAGGAGGAAGCGCTTACAGGTACTGCACAGTTGTGAGTTTGGAAACAGCGTGAATAGGAGTTGTCATTATCGGGAATGCAAGTGCTAAAAACGGGGAGGGTTGAGCCTATATACCCCTCTAGAACCTGAGCTCCCTACACAAGGAAAAAAAAGCTCTATCAGGACGGATGGTGATTGCTGACCTCGAAGCCCTGACGAAATTGCCGCAACGAAGTACAGGCAATGAAACATGTTGGCCTACTTTGAATCTGTCTGCAACATGCTGTGTTTTTATTGTTGAGTAAGCTCACTATTCGGATTAAAAAATAAATGTGAATCTTGGCTCAATTTTAGTTTTGAGACACATTGTCTCCTATATACCACGGGGTCTTTTTCTTAAAGATACATTTTTGACTACATTTTTGACTGTTCTCACCTCTCTATATCTATTATTTACTGGACACATTTTCTTTTTCTTATGTGAGAAAGCTACCAATGATGACAAAACGTGGGCAAGCTGATGAGAACCTGCCAGTAGCTCTTCTGGTGTAGCGCACATGAGGTACTTTCTCATTTTCACGCACATTTTTCTGTGAGCTACATACACCTGTTTTGGTTGAGGGTATGTTTGTGATGAGTGGTCTGACTTACATTCTGAATGAAATTGAAATATTGGGGGGCAGATTTACAAGCCCTTTGCGAGACATTTACGCCGCTGTTGTGTCACTTCTGTGGCGCAGCGGCGGCGTAAACCATGTGCCATGTTGCACCTTATTTTCAACGTGACGCATCTAGGGAGATGCGTCACGTTGTAAAGCCCTGCGCTACATTAAACCTGCGTCAGGTTTAATGTATGCAGGGTGGGCGTTCCGTCGGAAAAAGCCTCGGAAAGTGACGCAGTGAAATCTACAAGATTTCACTGAGTCACTTTTCCGACGCTGCTGTGTCTAAACCCTGTGCCTGCTTGAAGCAGGCGTGAGGCATGACGCAGCATGTTAGGTATGGGCAGCCCCTGAGCATTGCTGGAGTTGCGTCGTGCTTGCAACACGACTCCAGCAATGCGCCGCCCTTATGCCATCAGATGCGTCACGCATCTGCTTATCCTTGCGCCACGATGCGCTGCATTGTAAATGCTGCGCATCTGTGGTGGCGCAAGGGTAAACTTGCGTGATGCATCTCTCCTGACGCATCCCTGCTGATTTGCAGGGATGCGACAGGAAACATAAATCTGCCCCTTAGTAATTAGGACTGGATTAGACTGTGTAATTGGTGAGAAGAGCTGCTGGGTCGAGGTGGATACCCCCCAATACCAGTCCTATGTAAAAGAGTGGATGTTGCCCATTAAAGCCAGATTTTTGTTGTTTAAATGATCGACTACCACAGCCAGATAATACCGGCCTTGGGGCCCCACATAGTGCCTCTCCCATGGTCAGCATTTATGTTTGTGATAAATATTCTGAGGGCCGTGACTGAGAGGCCTGTTTCCGTGCCTTCAATGCTACTTCACATAGGGGCATATCAACAAGGGCTTTATCTCTGCTTTTTTGGCCTTAAGGGGCATATCAACAAGGTCTTTATCTCTGCTTTTTTGGCTTTAAAAGCCAAACAAGCAGAAATAAAACTAGCACCCTATCAACAACAGGGTGCTAACATGCAAATTTGCATGTTAGCACACTTTTACTCTACGCTTCCCCTTGCATCTCTAATGAGATGCAAAGGGAGCGTTGCAGAGTAAAATAATAGGAGAAATGTCGCTAAGCGACATTTCTCCTATTATCAAGAATATCGCTAATCCTGTTAGAGACAAAAAAAGCAGCGCTAACCGCGGTTAACTCTGCTTTTTTCCGTCTGGTATTTTTCTGACTTAGCCATGATATCCTATGGAAGGAGGATATCATGGCTAAGTTTGTCTGTCCCTATCAACAAGCTAACGTGAGATTATCGCTGGGTTTCCAGCGATAATCTCACGTTAGCCACTTAGCGTGAGGATTTTTATCGCTATTGAGATAAGCGTTGCTAATAGCACGCTATCTCAGCGATAAAAATCAACGCTAGCCGGCGATAATTATCCTAGCGCTAAGTGCGCTTAGCGATAATTATCGCCGGTTGTTGTTGATATGCCCCAGAGGTCCTGTCAGAATGAGTATATCTGGGCTAAAGGGACCTCGCACGCAAACGATTACTGATCGACAAAAAGGGTTGTGCCTGATATCATGGTGTTTGGCAGGGATTAGCCCTAAACTCTCTGATAACGGTTGGCTTTCTATTGTGGCGAATAATGATGTCTGCGTATTTCAGGAAACATGGGCTGTTAGTAAAATATTTGTAAATGGTTACACCACATAGAGCATAGAGAGCTACCACCTAAAGAAACTGGCAGGGCTTTGGGTGGACTGTTAATTTTAGTGAAACATACTATTGCTTGTGTTCATACTCTGTTAAAAGTCGATTCCTTAGATCTAATGATAGGTCAGATGAAGTTCCCCTCTGTGCTAGCTTTGATATTGTTTAATGTCTATGCCAGGATGGTCCCCACTAGAGAAGATTCCCCTGTTCTACCCTTGCTAGATGACATGATCAATATTTACCAAGAGCAAGAAAAAATTGTGGTTGCGGGGGATTTTAACGTTTCATTTGAGCCCCTGTTCTCGCTTAATGTATTGTATGAGAATGCGTTCTGGAACATTCCAGGCCTGACCGGTAGGTCGCAACACTCTTTCTCTAGTGCGGCATTACAGGTAGCATCAATGGTGGCTGGGCATAGTCTCAGAGCTTGTAATGGGAGGACTCGATCAGACTCTGATAGATTGCCCACATTCAAAAGAGGTCTTTATACCAGTGTAATAGATTACGTTTTACTTGATGTAAGAATCTGGCCTTTGCTAAGCAATATGGAGACTGTACCACACTTAGACAGTGACCATAACCCATTGCTTTTAACTTTAAGTGGAGAAACACTCAACAGAGAGCTATCCATAGTATAAAATGAGCCTAGCTCGTCACCGATACAAATCAGCATTAGAAAAGGCCAAGAGGTAGTGGGGAAACAGGAACTGGGAGGACCTGCTATTGGCTGCTAGAACAAACGACAATAAGTCGCTCTGGCACATTAACTCCCGTGGGAGCTTAGATACTGTTAAGAAACACCTTTATCACATCGAGCCAAAGAACTGGGTTGATCATTTCATAGCACTTTATGCAGAGGAAGCAAATCCTTCCTAGTTGCATACCCATAGTCAGACTGCCTGCTTCATTGATAATCCACATTCCAAAAACGACATTGATCTAGTATTTTACTCGGCTGACACCTCCTCTGCCATCAGCCATTTAAAAGCAGCGAAGGCTACTTGCCCCAAACACATAACGGGCAACATGTACAAGCCTGAACCATTAGTCTGGGCCTATTACACAAATCTTTGAACCAACGCAATATCAGCTGGAGGCATAATTCCAGAGACTTGGAGGAGGGCGGAGATAATGCCTGTTTTCAAAAAAGTTGATGCTTTTAGCCTATTCAACTATCGGCCAATCAGCCTTATTGATAATCTGCAACAAATTGTTGCTAGAAATTGCTTAACATACAAGATGATGGACGGCATGTTGTACATTGGCAAAACATCCACCCCCAGTCACAGATCTGGGTTTAATCCATCGTTATTTTGCTCACCACGCCACCCCAGTTCAGACATGGCCATAAGCAAATCAGTCTTGACCCTGTGTCTCATGGGAACAGTCCAGCCCGAACTGCCAAGCCATGTCTTCCCTGGACCGGAATCAAGCATCCTAGGACCGGTTTCGGGGTTTCATCCCTCTTCAGCCAGTAGAGCTTGACTCCAGTGGCGTAGTGAGTACGGGACCCACGTCTGGGCATACCCTTCCCACATAGGGTGAACAGCAAGACACACAAGATGATGGACGGAATGTTGCACATTGGCAAAACATCCACCCCCAGTCACAGATCTGGGTTTAATCCAACGTTATTTTGCTCACCACGCCACCCCAGTTCAGACATGGCCATATGCAAATCAGTCTTGACCCTGTGCCTCATGGGAACAGTCCAGCCCGAACTGCCAAGCCATATCTTCCCTGGACCGGAATCAAGCATCCTAGGACTGGTTTCGGGGTTTCACCCCTCTTCAGCCAGGATAGCTTGACTCCAGTGGCGTAGTGAGCACGGGACCCACGTCTGGGCATACCCTTCCCACATAGGGCGAACAGCAAAATACACAAGATGATGGACGGAATGTTGCACATTGGCAAAACATCCACCCCCAGTCACAGATCTGGGTTTAATCCATCGTGAGCAAAAAAACGATGGATTTAGGCCCAGATCTCTGTACTGGGGTGAATGTATGACATTGTTCTGCATTCTGTCCATCAATTGTTCTTTTTGCATTTGTCACCCTGAGTGGGACGGGTATGCTAAGACGTGAGTCCCGTGCTCTCCATGCCACTGGAATAAAGCTATCCTGGCTGAAGAGGGGTGAAACGTCGAAACCGGTCCGAGGATGCTTGGTTCCAGTCCAGGGAGGACCTGGCTTGGCAGTTCGGGCTGGACTGTTCCCATGAGGCACAGGGTCAAGACTGATTTTCATATGGCTGGGTTCAAACTGGAATGGCATGGTGAGCAAAAAAACGATGGATTTAGGCCCAGATCTCTGTACTGGGGTGATCGTATGACATTGTTCTGTATTCTGTCCATCAATTGTTCTTTTTGCATTTGTCACCCTGAGTAGGACGGGTATGCTCAGACGTGAGTCCCGTGCTCTCCATGCCACTGGAATCAAGCTATCCTGGCTGAAGAGGGGTGAAACGTCGAAACCGGTCCTAGGATGCTTGGTTCCAGTCCAGGGAGGACCTGGCTTGGCAGTTCGGGCTGGACTGTTCCCATGAGGCACAGGGTCAAGACTGATTTGCATATGGCTGGGTTCAAACTGGAATGGCATGGTGAACAAAAAAACGATGGATTTAGGCCCAGATCTCTGTATTGGGGTGAATGTATGACATTGTTCCGCATTCTGTCCATCAATTGTTCTTTTTGCATTTGTCACCCTGAGTGGGACGGGTATGCTAAGACGTGAGTCCCGTGCTCTCCATGCCACTGGAATCAAGCTATCCTGGCTGAAGAGGGGTGAAACCTCCAAACCGGTCCCAGGATGCTTGGTTCTAGTCCAGGGAGGACCTGGCTTGGCAGTTCGGGCTGGACTGTTCCCATGAGGCACAAGGTCAAGACTGATTTGCATATGGCTGGGTTCAAACTGGAATGGCATGGTGAGCAAAAAAAACGATGGATTTAGGCCCAGATCTCTGTACTGGGGTGAATGTATGACATTGTGCTGCATTCTGTCCATCAATTGTTCTTTTTGCATTTGTCACTCTGAGTGGGACGGGTATGCTCAGACATGAGTCCCGAGCTCTCCATGCCACTGGAATCAAGCGATCCTGGCTGAAGAGGGGTGAAACCTCGAAACCGGTCCTAGGATGCTTGGTTCCAGTCCAGGGAGGACCTGGCTTGGCAGTTCGGGCTGCACTGTTCCCATGAGGCACAGGGTCAAGACTGATTTGCATATGGCTGGGTTCAAACTGGAATGGCATGGTGAGCAAAAAAACGATGGATTTAGGCCCAGATCTCTGTACTGGCGTGAATGTATGACATTGTTCTGCATTCTGTCCATCAATTGTTCTTTTTGCATTTGTCACCCTGAGTTGGACGGGTATGGTCAGACGTGAGTCCCGTGCTCTCCATGCCACTGGAATCAAGCTATCCTGGCTGAAGAGGGGTGAAACCTTGAAACCGGTCCTAGGATGCTTGGTTCCAGTCCAGGGAGGACCTGGCTTGGCAGTTCGGGCTGGACTGTTCTCATGAGGCACAGGGTCAAGACTGATTTGCAT
Organism: Triturus cristatus; assembly: GCF_964204655.1. Taxonomy (NCBI): domain Eukaryota; kingdom Metazoa; phylum Chordata; class Amphibia; order Caudata; family Salamandridae; genus Triturus; species Triturus cristatus. The sequence continues at coordinate 162,985,290 of NC_140586.1, forward strand.
ATGGCTGGGTTCAAACTGGAATGGCAGGGTGAGCAAAAAAACGATGGATGTAGGCCCATATCTCTGTACTATGGTGAATTTATGACATTGTTCTGCATTCTGTCCATCAATTGTTCTTTTTGCATTTGTCACCCTGAGTGGGACGGGTATGCTCAGACGTGAGTCCCGTGCTCTCCATGCCACTGGGATCAAGCTATCCTGGGTGAAGAGGGGTGAAATCTCAAAACCGGTCCTAGGATGGATGGTTCCAGTCCAGGGAGGACCTGGCTTGGCAGGTCGGGCTGGACTGTTCCCATGAGGCACAGGGTCAAGACTGATTTGCATATGGTTGGGTTCAAACTGGAATGGCATGGTGAGCAAGAAAACGATGGATTTAGGCCCAGATCTCTGTACTGGGGTGAATATATGACATTGTTCTGCATTCTGTCCATCAATTGTTCTTTTTGCATTTGTCACCCTGAGTGGGACGGGTATGCTCAGACGTCAGTCCCGAGCTCTCCATGCCACTGGAATCAAGCTATCCTGGCTGAAGAGGGGTGAAACCTCGAAACCGGTCCTAGGATGCTTGGTTCCAGTCCAGGGAGGACCTGGCTTGGCAGTTCGGGCTGCACTGTTCCCATGAGGCACAGGGTCAAGACTGATTTGCATATGGCTGGGTTCAAACTGGAATGGCATGGTGAACAAAAAAACAATGGATTTAGGCCCAGATCTCTGTATTGGCGTGAATGTATGACATTGTTCTGCATTCTGTCCATCAATTGTTCTTTTTGCATTTGTCACCCTGAGTTGGACGGGTATGCTCAGACGTGAGTCCCGTGCTCTCCATGCCACTGGAAACAAGCTATTCTGGCTGAAGAGGGGTGAAACCTCGAAACCGGTCCTAGGATGCTTGGTTCCAGTCCAGGGAGGACCTGGCTTGGCAGTTCGGGCTGGACTGTTCTCATGAGGCACAGGGTCAAGACTGATTTGCATATGGCTGGGTTTAAACTGGAATGGCAGGGTGAGCAAAAAAACGATGGATGTAGGCCCATATCTCTGTACTATGGTGAATTTATGACATTGTTCTGCATTCTGTCCATCAATTGTTCTTTTTGCATTTGTCACCCTGAGTGGGACGGGTATGCTCAGACGTGAGTCCCGTGCTCTCCATGCCACTGGGATCAAGCTATCATGGCTGAAGAGGGGTGAAATCTCGAAACCGGTCCTAGGATGCATGGTTCCAGTCCAGGGAGGACCTGGCTTGGCAGTTCGGGCTGGACTGTTCCCATGAGGCACAGGATCAAGACTGATTTGCATATGGCTGGGTTCAAACTGGAATGGCATGGTGAGCAAAAAAACGATGGATTTAGGCCCAGATCTCTGTACTGGGGTGATTGTATGACATTGTTCTGCATTCTGTCCATCAATTGTTCTTTTTGCATTTGTCACCCTGAGTGGGACGGGTATGCTCAGACGTGAGTCCCGTGCTCTCCATGCCACTGGGATCAAGCTATCCTGGCTGAAGAGGGGTGAAATCTCGAAACCGGTCCTAGGATGCATGGTTCCAGTCCAGGGAGGACCTGGCTTGGCAGTTCGGGCTGGACTGTTCCCATGAGGCACAGGGTCAAGACTGATTTGCATATGGTTGGGTTCAAACTGGAATGGCATGGTGAGCAAGAAAACGATGGATTTAGGCCCAGATCTCTGTACTGGGGTGAATGTATGACATTGTTCTGCATTCTGTCCATCAATTGTTCTTTTTGCATTTGTCACCCTGAGTGGGACGGGTATGCTCAGACGTCAGTCCCGAGCTCTCCATGCCACTGGAATCAAGCTATCCTGGCTGAAGAGGGGTGAAACCTCGAAACCGGTCCTAGGATGCTTGGTTCCAGTCCAGGGAGGACCTGGCTTGGCAGTTCGGGCTGCACTGTTCCCATGAGGCACAGGGTCAAGACAGATTTGCATATGGCTGGATTCAAACTGGAATGGCATGGTGAACAAAAAAACTATGGATTTAGGCCCAGATCTCTGTATTGGCGTGAATGTATGACATTGTTCTGCATTCTGTCCATCAATTGTTCTTTTTGCATTTGTCACCCTGAGTTGGACGGGTATGCTCAGACGTGAGTCCTGTGCTCTCCATGTCACTGGAATCAAGCTATCCTGGCTGAAAAGGGATGAAACCTCGAAACCGGTCCTAGGATGCTTGGTTCCAGTCCAGGGAGGACCTGGCTTGGCAGTTCGGGCTGGACTGTTCCCATGAGGCACAGGATCAAGACTGATTTGCATATGGCTGGGTTCAAACTGGAATGGCATGGTGAGCAAAAAAACGATGGATTTAGGCCCAGATCTCTGTACTGGGGTGAATGTATGACATTGTTCTGCATTCTGTCCATCAATTGTTCTTTTTGCATTTGTCACCCTGAGTTGGACGGGTATGCTCAGACGTGAGTCCCGTGCTCTCCATGCCACTGGAATCAAGCTATCCTGGCTGAAGAGGCGTGAAACCTCGAAACCGGTCCTAGGATGCTTGGTTCCAGTCCAGGGAGAACCTGGCTTGGCAGTTCGGGCTGGACTGTTCTCATGAGGCACAGGGTCAAGACTGATTTGCATATGGCTGGGTTCAAACTGGAATGGCATGGTGAGCAAAAAAACAATGGATTTAGGCCCAGATCTCTGTACTGGGGTGAATGTATGACATTGTTCTGCATTCTGTCCATCAATTGTTCTTTTTGCATTTGTCACCCTGAGTGGGACGGGTATGCTAAGACGTGAGTCCCGTGCTCTCCATGCCACTGGAATCAAGCTATCCTGGCTGAAGAGGGGTGAAACCTCGAAACCGGTCCTAGGATGCTTGGTTCCAGTCCAGGGAGGGCCTGGCTTGGCAGTTCGGGCTGGACTGTTCCCATGAGGCACAGGGTCAAGACTGATTTGCATATGGCTGGGTTCAAACTGGAATGGCATGGTGAGCAAAAAAACGACGGATTTAGGCCCAGATCTCTGTACTGGGGTGAATGTATGACATTGTTCTGCATTCTGTCCATCAATTGTTCTTTTTGCATTTGTCACCCTGAGTGGGACGGGTATGCTCAGACGTGAGTTCCGTGCTCTCCATGCCACTGGAATCAAGCTATCCTGGCTGAAGAGGGGTGAAACCTCGAAACCGGTCCTAGGATGCTTGGTTCCAGTCCAGGGAGGACCTGACTTGGCAGTTCGGGCTGGACTGTTCCCATGAGGCACAGGGTCAAGACTGATTTGCATATGGCTGGGTTCAAACTGGAATGGCATGGTGAGCAAAAAAATGATGGATGTAGGCCCAGATCTCTGTACTAGGGTGAATGTATGACATTGTTCTGCATTCTGTCCATCAATTGTTCTTTTTGCATTTGTCACCCTGAGTGGGACGAGTATGCTCAGACGTGAGTCCCGTGCTCTCCATGCCACTGGAATCAAGCTATCCTGGCTGAAAAGGGGTGAAACCTCGAAACCGGTCCTAAGATGCTTGGTTCCAGTCCAGGGAGGCCCTGGCTTGGCAGTTCGGGCTGGACTGCTCCCATGAGGCACAGGGTCAAGACTGATTTGCATATGGCTGGGTGCAAAATGGAATGGCATGGTGAGCAAAAAAACAATGGATGTAGGCCCAGATCTCTGTACTGGGGTGAATGTATGACATTGTTCTGCATTCTGTCCATCAATTGTTCTTTTTGCATTTGTCATCCTGAGTGGGACGGGTATGCTCAGACGTTGAGTCCCGAGCTCTCCATGCCACTGGAATCAAGCTATCCTGGCTGAAGAGGGGTGAAACCTCGAAACCGGTCCTAGGATGCTTGGTTCCAGTCCAGGGAGGACCTGGCTTGGCAGTTCGGGCTGGACTGTTCCCATGAGGCACAGGGTCAAGACTGATTTGCATATGGCTGAGTTCAAACTGGAATGGCATGGTGAGCAAAAAAACGATGGATTTAGGCCCAGATCTCTGTACTGGGGTGAATGTATGACATTGTTCTGCATTCTGTCCATCAATTGTTCTTTTTGCATTTGTCACCCTGAGTGGGACGGGTATGCTCAAACGTGAGTCCCGTGCTCTCCATGCCACTGGAATCAAGCTATCCTGGCTGAAGAGGGGTGAAACCTCGAAACCGGTCCTAGGATGCTTGGTTCCTGTCCAGGGAGGACCTGGCTTGGCAGTTCGGGCTGGACTGTTCCCATGAGGCACAGGGTCAAGACTGATTTGCATATGGCTGGGTTCAAACTGGAATGGTATGGTGAGCAAAAAAACGATGGATTTAGGCCCAGATCTCTGTACTAGGGTGAATGTATGACATTGTTCTGCATTCTGTCCATCAATTGTTCTTTTTGCATTTGTCACCCTGATTGGGACGGGTATGCTCAGACGTGAGTTCTGTGGTCTCCATGCCATTGGAATCAAGCTATCCTGGCTGAAGAGGGGTGAAACCTCGAAACCGGTCCTAGGATGCTTGGTTCCAGTCCAGGGAGGACCTGACTTGGCAGTTCGGGCTGGACTGTTCCCATGAGGCACAGGGTCAAGACTGATTTGCATATGGCTGGGTTCAAACTGGAATGGCATGGTGAGCAAAAAAATGATTGATGTAGGCCCAGATCTCTGTACTAGGGTGAATGTATGACATTGTTCTGCATTCTGTCCATCAATTGTTCTTTTTGCATTTGTCACCCTGAGTGGGACGAGTATGCTCAGACGTGAGTCCCGTGCTCTCCATGCCACTGGAGTCAAGCTATCCTGGCTGGAGAGGGGTGAAACCTCGAAACCGGTCCTAGGATGCTTGGTTCCTGTCCAGGGAGGACCTGGCTTGGCAGTTCGGGCTGGACTGTTCCCATGAGGCACAGGGTCAAGACTGATTTGCATATGGCTGGGTTCAAACTGGAATGGTATGGTGAGCAAAAAAACGATGGATTTAGGCCCAGATCTCTGTATTGGGGTGAATGTATGACATTGTTCTGCATTCTGTCCATCAATTATTCTTTTTGCGCTAGAAGTTGCTTGACAAGCTGCAAAAATGGATGGACACCAATCAAATCTTATACCCCATTCAAGCGTATTTCCACACCAAAACCAGCACCTCAAATCAAGTTTTTAGATTTACACTATTGTATTGGAAGTATACGCTGATCGACAATCAAAAACTTTATGTGGCATTTATAGACCTACGCGCAGGGTTGCACTTAGTCCCCCCAAGGAGCCTGTGGAAGGTGTTAATTGAGATGGGTGCCCCTCCTAATTTGATCAACCTAATTGCAAGGCTGCATGAAGACACTTACGCCCAGATCCGAAGGGGAAACCAGGGAGAATTCCTATTCTGTGCAGGGTGTGCCAAGGGTGCGTAGCTGCACAAACTTCTTTTACCCTCTATATTAATGATGTTGTTAAGGAAATCATGGATTGCATTAACGATCACCCGTGAATAATAGGAAGATCCCGATATTAGTTTTTGCTGATGACTCGTTGCTCGTCTCAAAGACTCCAGTTGGTCTTCAAAACATAATAAACAAGCTCTCTAAATTCTGTGTTTCTAGGGGGTTTGAAATAAATGAGAGTAAAACCAAATATATGATCTTTGGGACAAGCACCACGAAAAATAGCACTGTGAAATTTGCGGACGAACCCCTAGAAAGAGTTTATTGTTTTGATTACCTAGGCATGAAATTGACTAACAGTCTCAACTGGGAACCTCAGATTCTGAAAAGTGCTCTGCTTTTGATATAATGATCTAAAGCCATACTGTGGATGCATAAGCAGACCCAATCTCGATCTATTTCCCCGGCTCTGAAGGTATATCGCACTAAAGCACTAAGCGCTACCCATTTTGGTGCAGAAGTCTGGCGATATACTACAATTTAGAAACTGAAAGTGGAAGAGAATACATTTGTTAGGTCTCCTATTTGTGTGTCTATTATCACCCCTCTAGTTCCTCTGTTTTTTGATCTGGGTAGCAAACGCATCGCAGATGTGGCACAGTTAAACCTTTGATGTGCTGGGTACGTATTTGGTCTACTCCAGAACTAGTAGAATATAGATGTGATCTGAGGGACTTGATGAAGATCATTGGTGCTGCTAAAATTACCTGGCTGCCATACATCTTGACCTGGTTTAGGAAATTGGGGCTGAGTAGACTATGGGACAGTCCTGAAAATATTGAGAAGACTGAGGCCTTTGTACTCCAAACGAGCTATTGGGCTTTTGCAAATGATCAATATTTAATTATGACTTCCTTGGGCCATTTGACTAACCAGTTTCTTGGGAACTGGGAACTGGGGAACAACTGAGCAGAGTCTAAATCTAGACATCCTTATAGGGAAATACACACTGGCGAAAGGGGTTAGGCTGTTTTTAGCCTTTGTAGATCTCACCGCCGCATTTGATTCTGTGAAACATGAGAAGCTCTGGGAGATTTTGGAAGTGATGGGGGTGAAAGCTCAATTAATTATTTTTCTCAGGCACCTATATAACAACGCCCAGGGCCGAGTTAGATTCAGTCTAATGGAGAACTCACTGCCCCATTTCCCATTAAGAGGGGGGTCAGACAAGGCTGTGTCTTGGCCTCCTTTCTTTTCATTCTATTAATTAAGAATAGTTATGATTTTCCTCAGATAGCCGGACGCCCTATCCCCGCCCTCCTTTATGCGGATGACACGGTTTTAATGTCCCGAATGCAAGTAGGCTTACAGAGGGTGCTTGATAATTTCTCCAACTTTAGGAAAGGTCTTGGTCTTAGGGTCAATATTTCCAAAAGCTTTGCTATGAGGTGTGGGCGTGGTAATCAAAGGTGCAAGGACATGTTTGTGGACGGACAAAAGATTGAGCCCACAAAGAGATTCTCGTATCTTGGAATACTCTTTAATGAAAAAGACTTATAGGCCCAAGCTATATTAGCTAAAAAACTTGCTTTTGCAAGAACCACCACGGCGCTTGTACATTTCTCAAGGAAATTGGGTAGGAGACCTCCTGTGGAGCTTATTAAGATATATAAAGCTAAAAGTCTCTCAACAGCAATGTATGGAGCAGGGTTATGCGGCCTTGCTAATTCCTACCCGCTGCAAACGGTGCAAAATACGTTCTTGAGATATATCTTGTCCGTCTCGTCTAGCGCATCCTCGTACGTCTGCCATGGCGAACTAGGCCTGCCTCACATATCAGTTCTTTTTAAACTTGAGCCTATTCTTTGGTGGCATAGCGTGTGGACAAAAACGGAGGCTCAACTGAACAGAGATATTCTGCTGGATAGCATAAAGCTGGAAGGGGCCTTAAAGATCCCCTGGCTAAGATATGTTTTCAATTTTATGGAGGACTTCGGACATCCTGAGTATTTTTCTGACCCTAGTAGTCTATATAAGATTAGGAGAAAGAACTTAAAAAAGGAGGGTCTCCAGCATCTGGAAGATATAAGATTGCTGTCTGAGATTTTAAAGCCCAGCGTTCGGCAGAATCAACAGATTTTAATTACTTTTAACATTCAACCATACTTGAAAGTTGTTCCTGGGGGATACGATTGTTTTTTATTAACCAGATTCAGACTGGGGATCTTTCATAGAATTGTGAGTTTACCAAAAATGAACGACTGGACCCGACAATTGCCACTGTGTACATGTGATAATCTCTCAAGGCAATACACCATACATGTGTTGCTGTTTTGTAATTTCTACAGAGATCTGAGAAAGGTGTGGATTCTTCCAATATTAAAATGCTTTGGGATTAGACAATGCAGGCCAACGTTCACTGCTTTGCAATTCTTAGATAATGTACATATTACTTGGAAGATAGCAATGTTTTTAAAGCACGTAATTAACCTCAGGAAAAGGATGATAACTCAAGTCTAAAGGTCACATGACAGCAAAAGGTGCTGCTGTAGTACTGATGAATTTATACACTTTATGACTGCAGTTTCTTATTGCTATTTCTTTAATATTTTATGTAGCTTTTAATGACTCTTTTTCTTAGTGTACAATCAATTGAACCAGCAATGTATATACAGTATGTTTCTTTTTTATTAATTATATATATATGTTTTTATTTGTGCTTTTATGATTGTATGAAATAGCAATCGAATAAAGCTGTATTTGACTTTGACTAACCAGTTTCTTGGGTTTAAGCCCAGCCCCAATTGTGAACTATTCCTCAACACAATTACACCTCTCCTAGCTATAAGTCTGTATGTACAATTCCGGCTCAGTAGTCTTCTGCTAAAAAATGTTATGAGCAAATGGGCAAGAGAGAGCAATTCGGATTTGTGCCCTGCCTGTGAGGTAGCACTTGAGACAGAGGAACATGTCTTGTTCTTCTGCCCGGGTTATCATGCCCCCGCAGCAAGTGGATATGCGCAGTCTGTCTAAACCTGAAGATCAACAGCTATAAAATCTCACACAGAATTTTAAAAACTGACACCTCTGAAGTAATAGTCTTTTCTGTAAGCCGATTTTCAGCTAATGTTTGGTTCAAGCGATCAAAGTTTTTATATCAGTAGGTAGATAATTTCTTAGCTGAGAGGAGTAATACATTGTCTTCCCCTTAAGTTACTGTCTGAGAATTGAGAAAATGCGTGGATCAATAGTAGATTAAAATTTCATTGGCCATGATTTTATGTCTTTTTCCCAACTGATTTTAGTACTTTTCCTATTGCATTGGCTCTAATATGTACTGTTAATTTGAGGACATACAGGCATTCTGCAAAATGTGTTGCTGTATCTTAACAAGAAGATAGATATAGTATTTGCCCGATTAATCAAGATTTTTTACTTCATTTTTTACATATTTGTTTGACGTTTTTATTACTATTTTACTGTATATTGTAAGAAGTGAATACATAATATACTTTTTTATCTCTTCTTAATGTTTGTAATGGTTGTATGCTTTGATGGCTTTTGATAAACCCAATAAAGCTTATTTGATTGATTCTTTGAATGTATTTTTAATATGACTGCAAAACATTATTTTAAAAATGGTAGACTTGCCATGCCACACATATTGTCTTTGCCAATTCTTGTTCACAGTGGGTTTAGGATGGATTCCGCACTTGGGTTCTCAAGAAGGAGAGGATCAAGGGCCCATGACAGAATATCGCTATTTATAATGTGTACACGTAATCACTTCTATCTCCAGGAAGCCCTGGCCTGTAGCCATTACATGAACAGTAAGGGATTCAGGTCGCTCTGTAAGGTGAGAGATCTGTTCTTTTTTATGTCTGGTTGACAGTGCAACCATTTGCATTACATTACTACCAATTCTTTAAACTTTATATAGAGTGGGCTTTGGCTCTGCCCAGAGGAGCATGTCTCTTTCCCCTCATACTATTAGCTGTTTGGTGTATCATTCTGCCTCCCATGGAGTGGTGGTACATTGGGGACTATTCTACAGCCAGAAAGTACTCTGAAACATGACAATTATATCTTATTGTTTGTTTTACTTTAACACTACAGGGGGCGTTTTCTAAAAGTTTCTCTTTGGACTCGAAATGCAAGTCAGACCTATTGGCTTTGCCAGCACGTGTTCCGAAGTGCTTCTTGGATAGTGTTCTACACATAGGCTACTAGAAAAGAGAGCCGCCTGTGACTTATGGTTTTGAAAGTTACCACTGGAACTGTTCGCTCTTGGAAGTGACTGGCACTAGGTGGTGGTCACTGATTTGTCCTCCAGATGCTATTGCGCAACAATTTGAGAGCACTGATAAAAACTCTTTGTCCAAGGAGACGCGATTAAATAAATACATTTTAATAGATTGGAAGGTATTTCTACCAGACCAAATCCTTTGCAAACATATCTTTTGGGGCCATTTTGATGTTTATTTTTGCAGAAGGCCTGGGTCTATGATGTGCAATCTAGCTTTAATTTAATTATGGAAGATATTGGCGTAGAGTTGTTTATATGCAGCGATAGAATGGAAGCGATCTCACATTGTGCAACTAGGCATTCAGTTTGGTTCCAATAAAATATGCCTGACATATTCTGAGCTTCTGTGCATTGGTTTAAATGGAAGAGGATTTGCCCAGCTTTAGATGGGTTACAGCTTGAACCCAGTACTATCGGCTGACTCCCTGTCTAAAGGCAGTCTGTGATTCCGGCCTGCAGCGACAGGTTCCAACAGGACAGGGTGAGCTAGGTGAGATCAATATCCTGCTGAGGGTCCAAGACAAGAACGATAGCTGACCACCTGCTGAACCTACAGGGCCGTGAAACAGAGAGAAGTAGGGATAAGAATTTGCTATTGAATTTTATGTCAAGACTGGAGGTTTCATATTAAAGAAATACTCTAGTCAGTGTCTTTAATAAAATTAGGACTTTCCATCATTGACACTTGGAACATCCACATGTAAGTGAAGTATGTTGAACCGTGATCAATTCGCTGAGGCCACTTAGACTTAGAGAACTCAAAGGACAAGCCAGTACCCACTTGGCTCTTTAAAGCCTAGGGGAGCAACCTGACTTTGTTATCCCATCATATGGATCAATCAATCCACACTTCCTTTAAAGATGAAGCCAAAGAGAGCGAAAGCACCTACCTCTGCGTCAGTTTCTGTAACAAGTATTTTTCTGACGTACGTAAGCATATTTAATCGGTTTGGGTGATGAATCGCTCTACGAGAAGAGCGAATCCTAGAGTGGATCCTAGGGAGAGAATTTATAGCGTGTACCACCTTGCACCCCTCTGTTAAACACATTCATCCATGAACTGAGGTCTCTGATGTGAGTGATGCTTTGCTTTGGGGTCTGGAGTTTCTCCTGCTAGGAAAGAGCGAACAATGTCAGAAAACAATGCCAGGAACGGTTAGCACTCCACAAGTTATGCTTCAGTGACAATGACCATATGGAGTCGTGAAGGCTTTCTGGCACTCTCTGTCGTCTTGAGTAACTTTCTCCCCAGAGATCCGAGGACTTTGCAGGAATTTCATTTGGCGCTGGATCTGATGGAACACAGCGCCTAGAAAGCCACTCCTCCACAGCCACGAGGCCATTGCTGATAGTACAAGAATTACAGCTATTGCAGCCTGAACCTCTTCGATCACTTTCGAAGAACACATCAAATAAAGCAGATTTATAAATCTTTTTAGTGGCGTTCATATGACATATCTGGACCTGGGCCTAACTCGGTACTTGCTTTAGGATAGACACGATTTTTCACTAAAACCAGAAATAGCTGCAGACCCTATTCTGCCTTCACGAATATGCCAATGAAAGCAATCAACTGGAATGAAAAAAACATGGTGGTCCAATGTAATCAAACAATATGGCCGCCTCCTGCGACGTCAAAGGAGCTGAGGCCATTCATCTGCATAAAGCTCTAGGATTGGACAAAACCAAACGCTCGTGCTACTTGACTGTTCCAAAGGAGTTTCTGATTACTGTTACTCTGACTTGCTGAAGCATCTTTGGGGTAATATTGGCAGCACTGTTTTAGTGGTGTTTTGTAACTGTGCTATAAAAAATCAACTCGCTTCTAGGCACTTGAAACCAGTGCATGAGCCTGAGAAGCTCCCAGATGATGTCACAGGTCTGGTGGTTTCTAATGACTAGTTTAATGACAGAGCGTTAAACTTTGACCTTGGAAATGCTTTCTTCCACAATCCTGGTAGATTGAAGACTAAAGCTGGACAAAGCTAAGAAACTTTGCATACTCTAATTTCGTCATTTTGTTTAACGTTGGCAATTTGATTAAAGTCACAAAATAATAACAATTATCTCAAAAAAGACCAGTGGAAAAAAAACGCTAAAGTAGGTTTCTGTGAAACAAAACCCCAACAGAATCTTTATGCCAAGCAAATAATCTTTTCGGCAGGAAAACTTTATGTACAGGCGACGACGGACAAAGTAGACAAACGTCTCCACCTTATAAAGTAAAAAGAAAGCCATGTATCTGGAATACATCTGTTCAAAATAACAACATCTCGCCTCGCGCCTGTCCAAGTACTGCGCTGGATGCGATCCCACGTGATTTGGAAAACTGGCCAATGAAATTCAGGACATAATTGTAAAAAGAGGCATGAGAGGCGTGAAGCTTGCAACACAAAAAGAATATCTTAGTAGCCAGACAGACAATATCATATTAGGCTTTAGAGTGCTTGTGGAGAGGTCTGCAGAAGGAACAAGGGAGGAGCCAGAAAATTAAATACCTCCCCAACTTTGAACCAAAGCTCTGACAGGCCCAAATCCTAGTCCAAGAGCTCCCTTGTCACTTCCATCCAAGGATCTATCCATCATCGTTTACCGATCATCTACCTGCTGCTATCCACCATTTCACCTTTACTGTCTGTCATCCATTCATTCTTTCATCCATCATTCAATCTTTCACCATTCAGCTATCCATTGGCCATTCCATTCATCTAGCCGTTCACAGATCCATCATTTATGTATGCATTCATTCATCTGTCCATCATCTCAGATTCCATTTACTCTGTCGTCCTTTCATCCACCTATCTACACATCTTTTTACTCACTCATCCTCCCACCCAGAAAGCCATCTTCTCACTCAACCACACATATTTTCACCCACTCACCCACCAATCCTTTCACCAACTCATCCACCCATCCTGTCACACAGCTATCCCTTCACACACCCATCCATCCTTTCACGCACCCATCCTTTCACCTACCCATCCATCCTTTCACACACCCATCCTTTTACCTACCCATCCATCCTTTTACCCACTCATCCATCTATCCTTTCATCCACTCAACTTTAACCCACTCACCCATCCACCCGTTCACCCATCCACCCTTTCACCCTCTCATTCATCCACCGTTTCACCCTCTCATTCATCCATCCTTTCACCCTCTCACCCATCCATCCTTGCACCCTCTCATTCATCCATCCTTTCACCCTCTCACCCATCCATACTTGCACCCTCTCACCCATCCATCCTTGCACCCTCTCATCCATCCATCCTTTCATCCACTCAACTTTAACCCACTCACCCATCCACCCTTTCACCATCCAACCTTTCACCCTCTCATTCATCCATCCTTTCACCCTCTCACCCATCCATCCTTTCACCCTCTCACCCATCCATCCTTTCACCCTCTCATCCATCTATCCTTTCATCCACTCAACTTTAACCCACTCACCCATCCACCCTTTCACCCATCCACCCTTTCACCCTCTCATTCATCCATCCTTTCACCCTCTCACCCATCCATCCTTGCACCCTCTCACCCATCCACCCTTTCACCCATCCACCCTTTCACTCTCTCATTCATCCATCCGTTCACTCTCTCACCCATCCATCCTGTCACCCTCTCATTCATTCATCCATCCTTTCACCCTCTCACCCATCCATCCTTGCACCCTCTCATCCATCCATCCTTTCATCCACTCAAATTTAACCCACTCACCCATCCACCCTTTCATCCATCCACCCTTTCACCCTCTCATTCATCCATCCTTTCACCCTCTCACCCATCCATCCTTTCACCCTCTCACCCATCCATCCTTTCACCCTCTCATCCATCTATCCTTTCATCCACTCAACTTTAACCCACTCACCCATCCACCCGTTCACCCATCCACCCTTTCACCCTCTCATTCATCCATCCTTTCACCCTCTCACCCATCCATCCTTGCACCCTCTCACCCATCCACCCTTTCACCCATCCACCCTTTCACCCTTTCATTCATCCATCCTTTCACTCTCTCACCCATCCATCCTGTCACCCTCTCACCCATCCATCCTTTCAGCCTCTCATCCATCCATCCTTTCAGCCTCTCATCCATCCATCCTTTCAGCCTCTCATCCATCCATCCTTTCAGCCTCTCACTCGTCCACCCTTGTCTCTCATTTCCAGCAACCCACCTTTCTTTCTTTCTTTCTTTCTTCCTTTCAGTTAATGATCTCTTTTACATTTATTTGTTTATATTATGTAATATTACTCCGCTCCTTTCCATTATAATTCAAATGATCTCTTTCTTTTGTGCCAAGTTTCGGATAAGAGGCCCCTAAAAACCCCACCCGCTGCAGCTGCTACAGTGAGGGGTTCGCTGCGCCCCTGAGAAGGAAGACTGCAGGAGTCAGAGTGGGGCAGCAGTCCAACGAGACTAATAGCGACTAATGTTGGGGCACTAGGGTAAGAGGCAAAAGACTCAAGATCATATCACGGAACTGCATAAAAGGCATGTGGGAGTGCAGACGATCACACGGTGGGCTGTGGGAGAAGAGGTCTACTCAGCACATTCCCACCGCCTTTCCTCCCCAGGGGGCTGTGACTCATGCGGAGCCGTGATTCCCAGACACCCCTTGGACGTGTGATTCAGAGCTGGTGACTGAGCCGGGCTTGCTCCCCCCGCTGGTGACTTATTTGAGCGGGGGGAGGAGTTGTGCCGTCACCGCCTTCATGGCCAGTGACTGCTCTTGATTTACCGCATGTTTGGCCCTTGCCTGCTCAAATGTGCATGCCTATATCATCGGGTTTTGATTGGCTGGAGAGTGCCTGGCTGGCTCTCCCAAACGTCAGGAGTTGTGGTGGGTAAAATTGATAGATGGGTCACAATGTCGGGACCAGAACATCGAGGGACAAATGACCGATGAGCTAAGTGCGCACAGGGAGGTATGGATTTACAATTCTCAGCTCCACATTCTACATACCTTTCAAGATATATATCTATCTATCTAAGGTATATATATATGTGGAGTTAGGAACAGAAAATGTATACTTTCTGTATGTTGTCCCTCAATATTCTGGTTAGGATGCAGTGACCCATGGGTATTCCGGCTTCGATATTCCCAGCCACATCACTTCAGAGAGTTATGCGGACTTCATGTGTGGAGTGGTGTGGAGGGAGTAGTATGTCGTAGAGTGGAAGGGCGTAGAGTGGAGTAGAGCAGTGGCATAGAGTGTGATGGAGTGGTGTAGTGGGTGTAAAGTGGAGTAGAGTGCTGTACAGTAGAGTGGTGCAGAATAGAGTAGATTGACGTAGAGTGGAGTGGCATAGAGAGAAGTAGAGTAGGAGATTGGAATGGCATAGAGTGGAGTAGAGTGCTGTAAATTTGAGTGGTGTAGAGTGAAGAGGCATAAAGTGTCAAAGAGCGGAGTAGTGGAGTGGATCAGAGTGGAGTAGTGTGTTGTAGAATAAAGTGGCAAGGAGGGAGTTGCGTAGCAATTCGCAGAGTGGAGTAGTGTCGTAGAGTGGCCTAGAGTGCAGTAGAGTGTTGTAGAGTGTAGTGGCATAGAGTGGATTAGAGTTTAATGGAGTAGAGTGCAATAGAGTATAGTGTAGTAGAGTGGAGCGTTGTAGGGTGGAGTAGAGTGGCTTAGAGTGAAGTGGCATAAAGTACAGTGGCGCAGAGTAGATTGGCGTAGAATGCATTGGTTTTGAGTAAAGTGGTGTAGACTGCATAGGTGTAGAGTGCAGTGACGTAGAGTAGAGTGGTGCAGAGTAGACTGCAGAGGCGTAGAGTGGAGTAGAGTGGTGTAGAGCGCAGTGGTGTAGAGTGCAGTGGCATAGAGTAGATTGTTTCAGAGTAGAGTGAAATGGCATACAGTGGAGTGGGGCAGGGTAGAGTGTAGAGGTGTAGAGTAGCTTACAGTGCAGTGGTGTAGAGTAGAGAGGTGTAGAGTGCAGTAATGTGGAGTGCAGTGGTGCAGAATAGATTAGTATGGCGTAGAGTGGAGTGATTTAGAGTGTAATGCAGTAGAGTGCATTGGTGTAGAGTGTAAGAGAGTTGAGTGGAGCAGAGTAGAGTGCAGTGGCATAGAGAGCAGTGGTGCAGATTAGAGTGGTGTTGAGCTCAGTGGCGAACAGTGTAGTCTTGTAGAGTAAAGTATTGTAGAGTGCAGTAGCATAGAGTGCATTGGATTAGGGTGCATTAGCATAGATCACAGTAGTGCAGAGTACAGGGATGCAGAGTAGAGTGGCCTAGAGTGCAATGGTTGCAGAGTGGCACAGCATGCAGTGGCACAGCGTGCAGTGGCATACAGTGCAGTGTCGTAGAATGTGGCCGAGTAGAGTATAGTGGCGTAGAGTGCAATGGGGCAGAGTAGTTGGAGAAGAGTGCAGTGGCATGGAGTGCATTGATTTTGAGTAAAGTGGTGTAGAATGCAGTGCTGTAGAGTAGAGTGGTACAGAGTAGAGTAGAGCGATCTAGAGTTGCGCAGCATAGAGTGCAGTGGCGTAGAGTGGAGTGGTGCAGAGTAAAGTGACGCTGAGTTGAGTAATGTGGCGTATAGTGCAGTGATGAAGAGTACATTATTTCAGAGCAGAGTGTAGTGTCTTAGAGTGCAGTCGTGCAGAGTGAAGTGACACAGAGTGGAGTAGAGTGATGTGGAGTGGAGTGATGCAGGGTAGAGTGCAGTGGGATAGAGTAGGGGCATTGAGTGCAGTGTTACAGAGTGGAGTGGCGCAGCATGGATGTGCACAGTAGGATGGAGTGGCGTAGACTGGAGTGGTGTAGAGTGCTGTGTTGAAGAGTGCAGTAGTGCATAGTAGAGTGTCTCTTGTGAACCCCAGGCCCGTGAGTCTTTCTACATCCAATGTATCATCCGTAATGGTTGAGAAACAGTGTGGACCCCCTAAACCAATGTGTGTCTTTATTGAAGAGGGAAACCTTTCCTTCTTTTAACCTCTTCTGCCAGCTTGGAAACATGGGTTAAATAGACGATGGTTTCAGCCCTATTGGCCAACATCCTAATATAAATCTCCCTTTGGACACGTCCCCTAGGATACATCAATGGGGGCTGTTTAATTGGAATGGTCTCCTGATCTCAACACCTTAGCCCATGGCCCCATGGCACCCATTTTTCATCACCAACCTCCCAGCACCTTCAGAGTATAGATGTACCCGGGGGAAATTCACACCCCTTCCTTCTCCTCTCAAAGACTTTGACAACGAAGGATACTAGATCTTTTTTAAAGTTCTGGCGGATAATGCGACTGGTGCCAAGAGGGAGGTGGAGCTTTTCTTATCCAACCCCAGGAATGGGTTTCTCATTGTGGCAACATATACTCATGTAGAGAGGAGTCTGGAAGAGGGTGGGAGGATCTTCCAGTTATTCTGAAGGAAGGCAATAATAGCTGTCTGAGCTTTGAGTTAAGTGAAATCATGGCTGCAATAAAATCTTGTCATTCCTCCAAAACCCCTGGCCCGGATATGCTTCCCAATGATATATATTGGCTGCACTGGAAATCTGGGACCCCTACACAAATCTACTCTCCAATGCCATATTTATTGCAAGGTATGGATATCCCTTAAGCATGGAAGTCAGCCGCGATTATTCCAATCTTTAACAAGCATTGGCATAGCCAATAGGTCTCGCCTTCGGTACGTTATAAGTGTTTAGCGAGAGGTATTGGCAATGTTTTTAAGGCATGTTGTAGACTGTGTTTAATGAACAGGCCCGCTGTAATGAGGGTTACCTTTCACTGTAGACACCTGATCAGTGTCTGATAACAGACGTACAATGCCGTGCAATAGGCAACCCGGTAAAACTGCTATTTTAGTGGTCACTCGTTTGTCTTCCTTTGCAACACACAGGACGAAAATAAACCTAACTGTCTGCTAGCCTTGGGCTGTGCACCCTAAGTGCATTTACATAGCGAGAGCACGCAAATCCGCACGCACTCCCTAAGCACCTTTACTCAAGGATCAGGCAGAAGGCCACTCACCTATGAGTCACGCAGAACACACACATCCCAATTAGACAACGCACTGCCCCGACTGTACTCATCTGGGAAAGTGGCACAAAATATGTGACGGAAGCCAACACCTGTATGTTGTGTGGGCCCAATTTTCCACTGCCTTCAGTCACAACTTCAGACCTGTCAATCATTGCCGGTTATAAACACCTAGAGGCGACTTTGTCCAGAGCATGCACTATCCTGAGTTGTATGCTGTAGGGGAAAAAATCCAGAAACCCAACATCCTGGAAATAGCCAACACTCGTAGAGAATGCAGTATTAAATAACACCTGACATCACACGTCCATGCCTAGAGGTGGCTTCTGCCTATATAGGGCAGCGGGCTGGGGCACTGCTGGAGCGGGTTATGCAAAAATTTGTATACCCACCCCAATTTGCATGTAGTTTTATTAATTAGATTAATTAATTAATTATAATCGAACTCATGGATTGGAGTGATGTGGAAATAACTAATCAACCTTATTAAGGACTGAAATACACGTGGGATTTGCATCTGCATGGCCTAATTAATTACGTGAACTAAATTTTGTACGCATACTAATGATAGACAATTAGAATATTGCATGATATATGTCCCTTTTGTGATGTAATTGTGATTTGTGCTTTATTTAGTAAGTATAAACCGCATTGAGTGTTGCTTTTGGCTAGATAAATACACACACATATGGGTATTAGCGAGGGAATAACATTTAATCAGTCATTTCTATGTATTAATTACGTTTTTGTGTTTCTTTGCTTAAGTTGACTATTCTGGCCTATCGAATGATGGCTGCTTTTGGTGCCTAACCCGACTGCCAACGCTGAACCAGGCTTGGGTGAAGTGCGCCTGCGCTAAGATGAGCAACAATGGCCCTGTCCCGACTCCAGGCAAGCTGTACTTATCAAGGCCACTGGGAATAGTGCCAACACTACAGAAAAAAGACTTTATTAAAGAACCGGAACCAGCAAGTATGCTGACATCATGGACTAAACCTTATGAGAACTTTGTAGGACGACCCCTGATCAGCCAATCAGAACAGTTTTAAACCCAATTTTGTTACATTTTGTTATTGAAATTATTATAAAAACCCATAGAATAGAGAGGTCGAGAGTCGCTCCTTCGATTTCCTGATGATATGCTGACAGAGAGGACGGTGACACTGCAGGACAGCTGTTAGCCTGAATCTTTGACGGACTGAATTATTGCCCAAACACCTGATGGACTGAACCTGCTAAAATTGATGGGCATAGATTTGCGAGACTGCCAGATTTGACATAGAGGACGACTTTAGCCAGAATAGGTAAATATGAATGGCAACTTGATCAAATGTATGATTTAATCTGCAATATTAATATAAATTTGGATTTGAACATCTACAGAAATGAGTTGCGTTGTTTATTCATTGGAATGTGTTAATGAAAAGGTTAATTAGAGTATTATAAATTCACTTACACCTACAACTAACAGATCCGTCCCATATATGAGGGGAATACCAAATGTGAAATCTAGGGCCTAATGAGTATAAGAAGGTTGGGTAGATTTGTTGCTCATTAGGGTAAAGTGGTATCTTTTCTCCCTCATTATCCAGCGCTTGGAAGGATAATCGCCTCTCGCACGGACTGATGGTGAGTGAATGTTGGTGTTATGGGCCCCACCAGCGAATGTATGGATAGTGTGTGTATGTGAGATCTATTTGGTCCGTGATGGTAGAGAGGGATTTTGCACTCTGCGCTGCAGCCTCCTGGAAATAGCCAACACTCGTAGAGAATGCAGTATTAAATAACACCTGACATCACACGTCCATGCCTAGAGGTGGCTTCTGCCTATATAGGGCAGGGGGCTGGGGCACCCCCTCTAGCCTGCCATCTCCCCCCCTGTAATTCAGGTTAGAAAGTGCAGCTGTCCCACGGCAGACATGCGCATTCTGTAGCAGGCTGCTGTTAGAAGTGGGGCCTGCTGCCGTGTTCAGCATTTAAACGTCTACGTTGAATGAACTGTGAGGTTTGCTCATGGGGGACTCCCTGTTTATGATAGAGGGGTCTGGCCTGGATATTGGTCACTAAGATGGATAGCGGCTCTTCAGTGGGACAGCCTGCGACATGTTCTCACCTTTAGGGCCTTGCTGTGGTGGTCGAGGGAAGGGTCTCGAGGGGGTGGTACTGCATGCATTACCCCTAATCTGCCCCCCCACACACACACACGGAATTGTGAAGCGGGTGGTGTGGGCCGATCGGAAGTGATAAAGGAATGTTATCTGCTCCTATGAGTCGTGTCACACGAATGATGACAGAGCCCGTGCTGTGGAAGGGGCTCTACCCACTGGGGGAGCTAATGGGTGGGACTTATTTAGTGGTGGGAGGAAGCGCTGAAGGCTGCGTTGTTACACAAGACCTAAAAAGGCCCTACAGACTGGCGTTGCTAGAAAATCCTTTTTCTGCGGGGCTAGCCTCCGCACTTCCACCTTTTCACAGTTTTATATATCACAAACTCGACCGGAATGTATTGAGCGATTTACATGAGCACCAGTTACGTTACACAAAGGCACATTCATTTTTGGTAGGCACGGGGAGATTACGTAATTTGCCGAGCCGACGCCGATGCTCGAACCTGGTTTCCCAGCTCCAAAGCCGGCAGCTCTGTCCGTTATGCCACATCATCTCCCTTGCGCTTATAATTTCTGTGAGTGATTTTGTTGCGGGAGTTGATGAATGGTTCTCGGAAACGACCCCTTGACACCCTCGAATACGATAGTGTGGCTAGGCATCCGGAGAGGAACAAACAAAACTAGAAGGTGAAAGGAGACAGCGAGCTGTGGGGGCTAGCTGGGAGTTCGCTGCTAGTAATTGTTGGTGAAAAAAACCCGAAGTGTACCGTCTAGAATCATGTCATGGCATTCCCTTCCCTAGTCATGTATTGCTTTCATCTCCTGCTCGAACCCCAGCTGAGGCAACCGCACTTGCCAAACATTCCATCACTCCAGGCACATGGGTGACCGCACCCAACCCGCCTCCCTCGCAGGGGCGAACGTAGGTGAATTCACAGAAACAAAACGTGTGCACCCCAAGTGCCACCTTTTTTATAAACCATTCGCTACCCCGAGAAAGCAGTTAATATGCACAGCCGTTAATATGCACCACCGTTTCAGCGGGTACGGATGGGGGAAATTAATTTGCACAGGATCACACAGCGTGGGCATCGGGGAATCAGTCATTATATCTCCGGTATACCGGGCACATTCAGTGTCTACTGAAATACGTCTACACAGAAATGCTTTAGAATTTAAAGTAATTATCAAAACCTGCAGCAGAAACAAGAAACTGGAAAGAAAGTATTTTCTTCGAGCACCTAGATAATTTAATATTAATAAGGACACCCTACACAAAGCATCCGTAGAATACTAGAATGTCTCCCGGTGGCCCATACAACGCACAAAGTGAACAGGTTGCATGGTGGAGCGCAACATACTTAACAGCAACTTTCCCAGCTCATTTGTGACCTCATAAATGAGCTTTTAAAATATTGTTTTAAAATATGCTATTAAGTTGCCCTATACCAATTACGGTCATGTGTGACGCCTTCATTCAGTCCGATCGTTTTAGCCAAAGGTTGGTAGAATGCTGGGACCTGTAGTTTTGCTTTTAACATTGTAAGAAAGCACAACAAGACACGGGCACTGTTTGAGTGGAACATACACTGATAAACAAGCATGTGAGTGGTGCGCGTGTGCGCCACACCGAGACATGTGTCTTGAATTATCGTACACGCATCTATGCACGATCATTCAAAACACATGGCGCCTGTGCGGGTAACTGCAACGATTGGCCATGGGCAGAGCAAAGGCGGGACATGCGCCCGCCTTGGCCCAATTGCATGCTGTCTTTCTTAGAAAGACGCACGCAAAGCCCAATAGCCTGCGTCAAAAACAAAACCACACGCACGAGCGTATGGTGATATTTCAAAAGCCCTTACATAAAGTCTTCGCCAGAACAGCGCATGCGCGCTGTTACAGGCTCGACCTAAAAAGGGGCTATGCAACGAACCAGCTAATTACAGACCAATCAGTCTGATTGATGTATTTTCAAAAAATCTTCTGTAAACAGGTACTGGCCATTTACAATCCTGGACACATGACAATAATATATTATTACATTTCCAGGGGGGGTTTCGTAGCAACATCAGTACACTAGACCAGGAGGTGTGTTTTAATTGCGTATATTGGAAAACCAGGTCCGCAGAGGAAAACAGTTTTATCCTTCGTCGACATGCTCACTGCCTTCGACCTAGTACCTAGAAACACATTATGGAGGGAGCTCCCAAAAATGGGTCTACCAAGGAGTCTTTTAAATATTCTTTTACGTTAGATCGTGGTGACAGGCAAGGCTGTGTCCTTGCACCAACCCAGTTCTCCCTCTTTATAAATGGGGTAGTTAATCGTCTGGATAGGGATGGGTGCAACTTGACAAAGGTCGGAGGTCATTGGGTGCCCGCCCTACTCTTTGCAGATGATACGCTTTTGTTATCAACATCTCCCTGGTGACTGCTGCAGTTGCTAAATGATTTCACTGCATTTTGTGGGGGAGTGGGGGATTGAACTAAAAAGTTCACAAACAAAATTTATGTTTTTTAACCCAGCACACCAAAAGAAAATTGCATATGCATGTTGGTAACACCCAGTTTGAGCAAGTAGCCAGTTTTGATTATTTGGGCAGAAGATTATTGGCAAATTTTAGCTGGCACCTACAAATCCAAAAAGCATATGTATCTTTATCATATTAAGTTGCTAATATCGGGAAGCTTCAAAGGAAGACTTTCACGAAAAGTGTTACCCCTGCCCTGGAGGTATATAATGTGAAGGTATTAGGGGTGGTCTTATATGGCTCAGAAATCCGGGCTGTGTAGATTTCACATTATTGGAACCAGCCGAACACAAGCTCCTAAGATCCTCATTGGGTCTCCCAATGAGTGCACCAATGGTCCCAGTTTATCTATATCTGGCACAAAATAAATTAAAAGACAAGTTTGAGTGTAGAAATCTCACCTATTGGCACAGGCTTTGGTCTTCCCCAGCTCTGGAATCATACAGGGAGAGCCTGAGAGAATTATTGGTGCCAGAAAAGACTATGAAAATCCCATGGCTCAAGTTTGCGAAAAACCTGTTGGGCAGTGGTGGCTGGTATCAACGAGAAGATGGGGTGGGGCACGCGGGCAAGCACGCATGCACACAAAAAAAAAATAATAATAAACGAGCGTGTGCAAATATAAAATAAAATATATTAAAGAGAACACTTACCTGAAAACAGTACCTCCTGAGCCGGACCTCGTTGCGCTGGAGCCCGGCAACCAGGAAACTCGCTTGACCAATCAAGGCACTGCTCTCATGAGAGCAGTGCCCTGATTGCAGGGAGCGGCCTTTCTCACCGCTCCAGAGGGCACTGGAGCTCTGCACTTACTCTACCCTGCTGTCTTAAGACAGCTGGGTTAGAGGTTTCAAGGTGCCCATGTCTGGCTGGCCATCGCAAGACAGCCGGCCAAAAAGATATGGCACTTTGAAAAGTGCCAAGGCAAACTACCCTCCTCCCAGTCCCGGATGCTTTGCTTCAGCGGTACAAAAGGGGTGGTGATGGACGGAGCATCAGAACCAATCAAACACTCACACCCAGGCAACAGATCTGGGTTTGATCCATCACCGTTCTTTAGCCCACTCTGCCACCCCAGTTCAAACATGACCATATGCAAATCAGTCTGACCCTGTGCCTCATGGGAACAGTCCAGCCCGAATTGCCAAGCCATGCCTTCCCTGGACCGGAAACAAGCTTCCTAGGACCGGTTTCTGGCATTTCAGCCGTCTTCAGCAGCAGACCCGCCCTGTCCTGACGCTCGTTCAGGATTGGAGGATATCAGGATGAAAAATAAAATGGTAATGATGCAGTGTCATTTTGCTTTTCATCTCGAGGCAATTAAGTGGGGTGATGCGCCTCCGCCCCAGCGGAAGAGCCGTCCCTGCTATCGGGATGACCGGGCTTGGAAAGATTGTGGCTAAATACAAATGATCTGATTATAATCCCCAAAGCTAATTTAAAAAACATTTATTGGGAAGCAATGGCAGTACAAAGGGTTCCTGGAAATACTGGCAGGCTAACTGGGGAATTTTTGGATTTCAAAAACCTCCCATGCTGCGAACCTACTATAGTTGAAATAGTGCCGATGTATATACAGTTTACATATAAGTCATTCCAGACAAAGGCTTTTTGTAGCAAGTGGTCAGAGGCAGCAGTTAGAGATGATGTATGTCCTGCGTGTCTGGGAGGCTCGGATACGTCTATTTATATATTTTTCTTCTGTCCCGCTTATGTTACGCACAGAAACAAATGTATATTACCCCAACGTAGGTCTCTGGGAACTAGAAGGCATCTGGAGGCCTTCAGAATACTTAGCAAAGACACAACGGGACTTATAGTGTTTGCTATTGCCAAATTTGTAATGTCTGTCTGGATTTGGCACACTTAGGGGCAGATTTACAAGCCCCTCGCGCCACTTTTGCGTCATTTTTCCCATGTTAAAAATGACGCAAAAGTGGCGCAAGGGGCTTGTAAATCTGCCCCTAAGTGTCTCTATGTAAACGGCTAAGTGTTTCCATTATATGTGAAATATGTGACATTTCCCTTACTTCTAATTTATTTTTAGCTGGAAACACCGTTGTTTTGATGATGTTTGACATGCAACATGGAACATTTTAACACATTATGATAAATTCTTAAATACGTTTTTAATAACTAAATTATATTGTGTGTTTGCTACACTTATTTAGAGGTATTTGGTTGTCTGTAATGAGCTATATTACAAAGATAGGTCTAGTATTTTGCTCCTTTTTTAAATGGCTTGTAGAATTTTTCACTTTTAACAAGTAGTATGTTTTTATGTATTTGTACCAGATGGTAGTATGTTAATTGAGATCACACTGGCACTTTATAATAATTGTTTACATCTTGAAATTCCACTTTAATTGTACTTGATGGTAGCATGTTAGTTGTGTTCGTTCTGGCACTTTATACAAATTGTTTCAATCTTGAAATTGGTTCGAGGGGAGAAGATATGTTTGGTTTTAGTAAGGGGTTGTATTGGAAGAAAAATCAACTGTGTTATCTAGGTATATGAAAGTGTGTTTTTTTATATTTGTGTTTTTGTGAAATGTATGTTGCTTTTATGATCCTAGAGATCAAAATAAAGCTTCTTCGTTCATTCTTGCATAGTAGAGTGGGGTAGAATGCATTGGCACAGAGTGGTGTAGAGTAGAGAGGCGTAGAGTGTCATAGAGTGCAGTGGTGCACAGTAGATTTGGAGTGACGTAGAATAGATTGCCATAGAGTGTAGTGATGTACCACACCAATTACGCAATGATCTCAATCACACTTCCCTGACTTACAAACAACCCAAAAACCCAGCCCACTTTCCCAAAACAATTTTCAAAAGTTGTCACAATTCAATCACAAAAACAATCAAAAACAGGGCCAAAGATCAAACATGCTTAAAACTGTTCAGAACTTTTTGATTCACTAAATGCAATGCACTAAACAATTGGCCACAAAACAAAGGTCGACGCGTTTCGAACCCTTCCAACTACAGGGTGGGCTGGGTTTTTGGGTTGTTTGTAAATCATGGAAGTGTGATTCAGATCATTGCGTATTTGGTGTGGTACAAGTGGGTTGAATGGGTGTTGAAAATGATGGGAATGTTAAACTTGTGGGAATGTGTGTGAGATGACGATGAGGTATTTTTTCAAAAGGTTTTAAAGGATGCGATGGTGTATTTTGCATGTATTTTTGTCTATGATGGAAAAATAAACTTTTGATTAATTCAGATGGAAATTGATTTTCTGTGGCTACATTGTTGTCCCGATGTTACATTTTTGAAAGGAGAATAACAGATCAGTGTTGGCACTTGTTTTGTTTTTGAGGTAGAGTGCAGTGCGGCACAGTAGATTGGCGTAGAGTGCAGTGTCGCACAGTGCATTGGTTTTGAGTAAAGTGGTGTAGAGTGCAGTGAGCTAGACTAGAGTGGCATAGAATGGAGTGGAATGGAATGGCACAGTGTAGATTGCACTGGCATAGAGAGTGGAATGGCCCAAAGTGGAATAGAGTGGTGTGTGGGTGCACTGGCATATAGTAGAGTGTAGTAGAGTGCAGTGCCATAGGGTGCAGTGGTGCAGAGTAGATTAGAATGGCTTAGAGTGTTTTGGCATAGAACGAGGTTGTGTAGAGTGGAGCGATGTAGAGTGTAGTGGTGTACAGTGCATTGGTGTAGAGTGCAGAAAAGTGGCATAGAGTAGAGTGGTGCAGAGTAAAGTGCAGGGGCATTGAGTGCAGTGGTGCAGAGTACAGTGGCGTAGAGTACAGTGGTGTAGAGTAGAATGGCGCAGAGCGCAGTATTGCAGAGTAGAGTGGCATAGAATGGAGTGGCGTCCAGTACAGTAGAGTGGTGAAGGGTAGAGTGCAGTGGCGTAGAGTGGAGTGATACAGAATATAGTAGCGCAGAGTATAGTGGCATAGATTGCTTCGTCGTAGAGTGGCGTACAGTAGAGTGGAGCACAGTAGAGTGCAGGAGAATAGAGTGCAATGGCATAAAGTGCCTGATCAGGCTGTGGTAGAGTGCAGTAGTGTACAGTGACATAGAGTGCATTGGCCTAGAAGGCATTGGCATGAAGTGCAGTGGAGTAGAGTAGAGTGGTGATGACTAGAGTGATGTAGAGAGCAGTGGTTTATCGTGCAATGGCATAGACTGTGGTTGGTTTAGGAGTGCAGTGGCGTAGAGTGTTGCAGAGTAGAGTATAGTGTCATAGAGTAGAGTGGTACAGAGTAGAGTGTCTTGGCGTAGAGTGCAGTGGCACAGAGTAGAGTACAGTGGAGTAGAGAAGAGTGGAGTACAGTGCAATGGTGCAGAGTAGATTAGAGTGTAGAGTGGATTGGTATAGAGTGCACATGCATAGTATGAAGTGGGTCAGAGTGATGCAGCAGAGTTTACCAGCTCTATACACATACATACACACAACTCTCACTTGAGCCCATATACATTCATATATTCAATGAGCTAGCAAATATCCGCTGATCATCAATTTTGATTTACTTCTTACCACAGTATCATTACCATTCCCTGTCTCCTTATGTAAATGTACTTTGTCGATAGATCTAGTTGCAGATTAGAATAGGAAGGAAATACTAACACATTTAACCTTTAATTTAATGAACCACAGACTCAGTAAAAGTTTTAAAGATTTATCTAAAATGATAATTTTGTGAGTCAAATCAGAATACAAATAGATTCACCAAATTCTCCATCAGGAAAAATAGTACAGTTAGCTTATAATCGATGCACATTAATTAAATTCTTGTGATGACAGTACCTGAGAAGAGAAAGAACAGAGAGCAAATACAGAGCATAACCCCACAGAACTATATTAACCTAGAATGGTGTGAGGACCCAGACATCAGAGTATCAAAGATTCAGGACAGGTTCAGGACCGGGAAGGTAACCTCTTCTAGTGTAACGCCAGCGTTACACCCCTCTCTGGTGCTACTCTCTCCGGCTCGGGCTCGTCTGGACCCCTTCCTAGATGTGCCTTCTTGGTTATTCTGCGATTCTTCCCTAGTGTTGGATTCTTCAGTTAGATTGCAGCAAAATCGGGCAGCATCTCAGCATAGCATCAGCATCTCGCCATCAAGTGTGTCTAACCAACTAAAACCTACCTCTGTTATACCAATTCGAGTGTATGATCCACCCCCAAAGGTTTCAATTCTATGTACACCCCTCAATTTGATTGGGCCAGGCAGTGGGGTGAGGACATCACACCATACTAAGTGCAATAACTTTCTTTAGTTCTATTGTCTAATTCCCTGCCCCATAAATTTAATACCCACAAGCTTTATTCCCACAAGCATTTCATATGTGGATCGATAAATCTGTAGAACAATGTTTTAGCTTCTTCATTTCGTAGGTTCAAGAGTTGAGCTTCCCATGTCCTTGCTGGACCCATGTTTTGGCAGCCATTCAATGATCTTATTGGTCTCAGGACAAGGATTCAGCACGCATGCGTAGTTGTCGTAAAGGGATAGGGACGTCGGTCACCCTCCAAGGCCCAATTACGAGGTCTTAGTAAATCAGAGAAAAACATGTTAGAATACAAAATTAAATGAATTCACTGTATACCACTTACTTCTACTCTAACCCCATTTACTTAATATATCTTTTTGCATTATTAGCTTAGTAAAACGTGCACAGGTTAGTTTCAGCTCAGCATGTGTGTTAATGCGAGGATTTCGAGCAGCCATGTTAAAGCTATTGCGCAGCTGCAAAGATTTCCCACCAAGCGACAGGAAACGTCATACTACGTAGATGTAGTAGACGCATGCGCAGAAGAGTTCCCGTGTTTTTGACGGTCATTTTAAGGACACTCGGGTTACTGGTTAGTAAAATACATAGAAAAGCTTCCCCTAGATACAATATGTAAAATGTGGTGCAACGTCAGTACTCACAAACATGTTGGTTATAGTATTACAGGTTATTTAAGATGATTGCATACGAGCAAGTTTCTTTTTATACGAAACCTTGCTCCATCAAGAGTAGAGTGCATTGGCATTGAATGCAGTGGTGCATAGTAGATAGTGTGGAGTAGAGTGTATTGGCATAGAATAGTGTGGTGTAGAGTAGTGAGGCATAGAGTGGAGTGGTGCAGAGTTGAGGGCAGTAACGCAGTGCGGAGTGGCTTAGAGTGGCGTAGTGTGGAGTGGTGCAGAGTATAGTGCAGTGGTGTGGAGCGTGCAGAGCGCAGTGGAGTAGGGTAAAGTGGAGAATGCATGGTGTGGTAGCGTCCTGCCATTACAGACAACACATCTTCAATTGAAAAGATCATTATATTTGTACAGACATACAATTTTACTGATAAAAGTATACCGCACACAAACGATAATGTGTGGAAATGTTTTCACCTAGTGTATTGTTTTATTTTGGTTGTATTGAAATATTTGTTTTTACAACACTTCAGAACAGCCAAAAATGGGCTTCATTTGTGATGTCCTACTTCTGATACATTTTTAAATATCTGTAAGTCAATTTACAGACACTTAAATTTTGTTGTGTGCTAGAAAGAAAGTAACATCCTACATCCTTCCGACCAGCACACCCTCAATAGCAAGCATGATTGTCACATAAATCCTCTCACTTTGAAGTCAGAGAAAGAAAGGTAAAGACCAAACTCCCATGAAGACAAAGCCTGACATTGGACCTCTGTCTTTGACTGCACGGCAAATGTGACAAGATAAGAACAAGATTTAAAGGCGTGTTTACCAAAATCCAGTACTAATGGAAGAATACAGTAAATAAGTATTGGGCAGGGGATGGGACGAACATAAGTTGAACAGTCTAAAACAAATAAAGACAGCAAATAGAAATCAAGCAAATGTGAATTACAAACCACAAAGCCAATGGTAAGTAACGGGCAGAATGCATTCCTAGGTCAGCTTTCGGAATGTCCCCAAGACGTTGTTAGCACTTTGACCTAAAAAGAACAAAAACAGCAATCAACGCGGGGCAAACACTGCCATCAAAAGTGTGTCATGAAATGTTCACAAATCTGTCGGAGGTTAGTTGGATAGGAGCATGATGTACTTAGCGGGGTTGATTGATAAAGGGTGTGTCTGAATATTTTGGAAAGTTATTACATAGAGGTAGATTGTTTCACTGTGGAAACATTTTGAGATCTACTATAGGAAAGTGCCTCTTTTTGACATGGTCACCCCTACTTTTTGCCTGGTATGTGATATGCTTTCGACTGGAAGTGCACTGGGTTCCTGGTAACCAGGTCCCTAGTGCCAGATCTCTTTCCCAAAACTCTACAATTGTTTCCCCCATTTGGCAATACCTTTAGCACTCTCTGTAAGTACCTAGGGCATGAAGTACTAAAGAAGGTTCTCTCCAGGCTGTAGCAAAAAGTGTGCTGCCCTAAAAGACCCCTCACCAAGCACATGCAAGACTGCCATTGCAGGCTGAGTGTTTTGGTGCAGACCAAAGTGAAAACACAACATGCCACACATCCCTGGGTGCCATGTCCCCTAACACTGCATGTAGTGTTTGTAAGTCTCTCCTAAAGCAGGCGTTACAGGCCTAAGGCAGTGTGCTTTATAGTACATGTGAGGGCATACCTGCATGAGCAGATACGCCCATGTGCTGGTCAGTTCCATCACTGCCAGTGCAAGTGATCAGGGAAGCCATTTTAAAACATTGCTGGACACTGGTGAAAACGAGTACCCAAAGTACATGATGGCTTCACTGAAAATAGGGATGTTTGGTATCATACATTTCGTATTAATAAACCCACACTGATTCCAGTGCTGGATTTATTAACACATGCACCCAGAGGGCACCTTAGAAGAACCCCCTGAAAACCTACCGGCCTCTGGTGTGTTGGCTGACTGGTTTCTGCAGCCTGCCACCAGAGACGAGTGTCTGACCCCCAAGGATGAGAGCCTTTGTTCTCAGGAGGTCAAAAGCAAAGCCTGCTCGGGAAGAGGGTGATAACATCCCCTCCCACAGGATGACCTGCTGATTTGCCTTCCAAGGCAGAGGAACTTCAAAGAGGCTATCACCTTTGAAATGCGAGTCTGGCTCCCCTCACAGGAGAGGAAGTTGACCCCCTTCATCCAGAGCCCTTTGATACCTGGACAGGTGGGAACATTAGCTAGTCAGGTAGGCCTGCACAAACTAGCACTATCCCTATGGTGGCCTAATCTGAGGTGGACACAACTTTTCTGAGTTAGCTATCTTTGTGTTGGCAAACTTAGGAATTTTGGGACAGTATTATGCCCACTTCTCACAGGAAGGGGTCAAATAGGGGCCATAGTGACCCCAAGGGTCAGTGACCCATTGGCTACTACCCTACACTCCCTTAACGCCCCTGAATGCAGCATTTACGGGAGCCCCTGGCATCAAAAAAGCAGATTCTGATGACCTGAAAGAAGAAGACAGATTTGAGGAGTCACAAAGAGGAAGAACAGAAGACCCAGCAATTGACTTGGCACCAGCCCTGCCGGCCTGGCTACTGACTTTGACAATTGCACCAAAAGATAACTTGTCATGCAGCTGCTGAGTCCCTAAAGCCCGGGAGACGTGCCAGCATTTCACCCAGGAACCAAGAACCCCAGTGTAGCAGCGGACCTGCTCCCCTGCATTCTGCAGGCAACCAAGGAAACCTGAGAGGACTTCAAAACCGTGAAAACCCGACGCCTAAGGACACCTCTGCACCCGTCGCTCCAAACCCGAGTTAAAGTGGGACAATGGTGTCAGCGTGGTCCCCCAGCCCTCCAGAGACCGAAGACACTGTAGTTTGGCCTCTTGTGGATGACGCCTAAAGACACCCCTGCACCCGTCGCCTCTGGGCTGTGGAGAAGAGGACCAAAGGTGTCCCTATGTCCCCAAGCATCGTGAGGCCTGCATTCCCTGTTGGTTCAGCACGACTGGCCTCCCAATCAAAGCCCGCAGCCTCTTTATGCAGAGACCAATCCCCAGAAAGTAACACTGGGCGCCTGACACTGTTTGCACTCCTGCACCGGGCCGCCCCAGTGCCGCTAGTGGTGTTCTGCTGCCTTGGACCTTACCCACCACTCACCTTAACTCCTGGAAATTGGTCCCGTAATTCTCTGTACTGGACCTGAATGCCGTACTTGTTCTTCCTCCAATAGGATAACATTGCAGCTTCTCAAAATTGTACTGTGTCGACTTTTTGAATACAAAAGTATTTCCATTGCAAAACGTCAAATTGGTTCTGGTGCCTAAAAATATATAAAGATACGTGTTCTTTTTTATAAATTGGTGTGGATCTCCTTATTGAGTCTTGTGCATTGTTTATTGACTATTGTGTGTATTCGAAGATGTCTTACACTCCCCTCTGATAAGCCTAAGTTTGCTCGACCACACTACCCCCTAGAAGAGCACCTTGTGATTGCTAGAGCAAGCCCCTGTCCACTCATAAGGAAACCCCTGGACTCTTTGCACGATATATCTAATGTTTATTTATCATATGAAGAGCCAGATTCCTACATCCACATAGTACGAAAGGGGCATTAGGCTGAGTGGAGTAAATGGCAGTTTTGTTGGGTTCAAGGTGGCTCTCTCACCTATTCAAGAACACTGAGCACTTGAAGATTGAAGGTGGTGTGCTTTGTGCAGGATGTTGTTTTGGCAGGTTGGTTGGGGCACTATGTTTGGACAAATACGTGACAGTTTGCTAAGATCAATGGTGAGGAATTTTAGCAAAGAATGTTGAAAGCAGTCCACAGTGCCACACAAAAAGGGGCATTTTGTGCATCTTTAATGTACATATGAATTTTAGCTGCGTGCAGGTGTAAATTCACAACGGGACTTGCTTGCAGGAAAAGCACACAATTCAGCTGACACGTGTTTCTTCTGTACTCAGGTAGCGTGTTCGCCAGCCCAAGAATGGTCACACAATGTATCCGGTAGTCCACACGTTTTATATATGCTGTCAACAAGTGCAGTAGATATTTCTTAATAAATCTCCAAAGTCGTTGTAGAAGGGTAACATACCCTGAAACCGGTCGCAGGATGCTTGTTTCGGGTCCAGGGAGGACCTGGCCTGGCAGTTCGGTCTGTACTGTTCCCATGGGTCACATGGTCAAGACTGATTTGCATATGGCTGGGTCCAAACTGGGGTGGCGTAGTGGGCAAAAGAACAATGGATTTAACCCAGATCTTTTGACTGGGGGAGAGTGTTTGCATTGTCAGCATTCCGTCCATCATTTGTTTGTTGTAACACGGATCCTGCCAACCAGGCCCAGCACTGGTGCTCTTTCCCTTAAACTGTAACTGTGAATTGGTACACCAAATTGGCAAAGTACTTTTACACCCCTGTAAGACCCTAGTATATGGTACCAGTGGTACCCACGGCAGGGACGTAAAAGGGGCACCATGGCTGCATCATATATTGTGCCACCCTGAGTGACCCCAGTTAAACCAAGGGCTGCAGGCCTGCCACGTCAGCCCTTCACGAGCAGCTTGCCTGCTCGAGTGCGACCCAGCACACACCATGTGTGACAAGGTCACCTCACAGCATTTAATATATGTCAGTCACCCCTAAGGCAGGGTGCAGTATGTTATATCTGTGGGAATATATGTGAAAGTATATATTGCCCTGTGGTAGCATTCTCAACATAATTCTACTGCGAGTGACCGACCCTCCATACAATAATATGGGCTAGACACTGCACATCCTCAGATGTCCAGCTCCATTATGGAACAGTCGATTCCTTTCATGTTTGGTATCAAACACTGTGCTTTTTAACACCTGACATGGTGGTAGTGTTGAAGTTTAACCAGCTTGTACCTAGGTGGCACTTTAGACAGTGCGCATCAAGTTAACCCAGTGTTCTCATGCTGTGGTGGGTTTTTACGAGGGTTTGCCGCCAAGAGAGAGAGCTGGCTTCATGCTAGGGAGTGTGTGCGACCCTCAGAGATCAGAGACAAAGATCTGTGTGTTCATGAGGTGACACCTCTGACCACACAGGATGGCTAGTGAATGGGCCATCACGGCGGTGAGCCTCAAAGGCTTCACTGGTGCTGTTGGACAAAAGAACTTGTCCCGCACTTGTAGACAGTTTCCTCCCTGTATTTCACAGCTAGGCAGGAAAATTAGCTATTTAGGAGGCGTACACCTCCACAAGGCTGACCACACCTCTAGGGTGTTGCAGCTGAAGTGTACACTCGAGGATGGTTTTGGCCATCTTGATTTTAGCCTTAAAAGCAGGTTTTGACTAGTTTTAGTGACATACACCCACAGGATGGAGTAAACACAGGGGCAGATTAGCTGCAGAACTAGATTTCCATTGGCTACTAGTCCTCACACCCATTAAAAGGAGTTAAGGGGCACCCCTGACACCAGAACCTCAGATTCGACGTTATACCAAGAAGAGACCCATTTTCACGACAAGGCAGGACTCCACAAACAGAGGCGCTAAGCTCTGCACCTGTGGCAGCCACCCTGCACCCTCTGGATTTAGACTCGACCAAGGCAAGAGGCCAGTTCCAAAAGAAAGTGAACCCCCTCGCAAACTCCAGACTTCACAAGAACTCCCTTGGGTTAGAGGAGCTAGTCCCCTGCAATCGGCAGGCACAAACCACTAAATCCATGACCTTGAAGTACTGTCCACCGAGCCGTCTGGAATGGCCGCCCAAAAAACCTGCTTTACTCGATGCTCTAAGAGAAGGGATCCACCTGCACAAACGACCAACCACTCCTGTGGCTCCATCGTGAAGATCCTGCGTTTGTTTTCACCATCTCTTGGCATGCCTGCCAGCACCAGTTGCCGCAGATCTTGTTCAGCATCACGGATAGCCAGAAGCCCCTCTGCACCCGAGTCCTCCGAGCCAGGTAGTTCTGATCTGCCTGGAGACTCCTGGTCTAAGGCCAGGTTAAGTTCCAAAGGGATTTGCTCAACTCGCCCGCAAGTAAATGTTTGCGAAGCCGAAGGTAGACATTTCAAGACCGCGAGCCTGTTTGACAGCTCCGTTTGGCAGCTAAAGTGCACCTCTGCACCCAACTCCCCTGAGCCAGGTATGATTGTGCTAGCTGTTGTGAGGTGGGCTAGGGACTCAAGAGACCTTAACTCAGAGTGGGTTACGTTGAACTCACTCTCTAAGTAACCAATTGCATGTATGTGTTTTTCCCATTGACCACAACGTTAAATGTTTTCACTGCAAAGTACTGATTTATTTAATTACAATAAAAAAATAATAGGTAGTAGTGTTCCCTAAAAGGGAAAGAACCACACATCAAAAGAGAATTGTATCTATAAATAACAGTAATCAGCGTGGATAGTTATTGTTTGTGGCTGTCAGTACAGCGGGGTGCTTAGGTAGCCTCAGACACCTACTACCTAAAGGTGCTGTCAGCACGTTAAAAGCTAACATGCATGCAAATACACAAAAGAAGAGGCTTATTGCAGCACACCCATTATCATGTAAACAAATCCAAATTGGGTTTGGACAATTATTAGTTACAGATTAAGTCACAATTATACTGGGCATCTGAGGATAATACAATGAGACAGGTAATATGAAGAGCATTCAGATGGTCCACACTCGTCATTAGTAGATCATTCGTTTATTTATTTCTTAAAGGTTCCCAGCACACGATTCAGCCAACACGTGTTTCTTCTGTACTCAGGTAGCGTGTTCGCCAGCCCAAGAATGGTCACGCAATGTATCCGGTAGTCCACACATTTTATATATGCTGTCAACAAGTGCAGTAGATATTTCTTAATAAATCTCCAAAGTCGTTGTCCTCAAAGTCAACTGCAACTATGTAGTAAGTTGCAAAAGAAACGGGACACAACCATAATAAGTCGGCAACCCTGTGTGCGCGTTTGACTCAACCGGAATGGCACATCCGTCTGCTCGTATGTACTTGTTGACAGCATATATAAAATGTGCGGACTACCGGATACATTTCGTGACCATTCTTGGGCTGGCGAACACGCTACCGGACGTGCCTCGTGAACAGACTCACATTGGAATTCATTGTTTCATCATTCCCAATGTTGCCTTGAAAAAGTCTGAGTACAGACGAAACACGTGTCGGCTGAATCGTGTGCTGGGAACCTTTAAGAAATAAATAAACAAATTATCTACTAATGATGCATGTGGACCATCTGAATACTCTTCATATTACTTGTCTCATTGTATTATCCTCAGATGCCCAGTATAATTGTAACTTAATCTGTAACTAATAATTGTCCAATACCATTTTGGATTTATTTACATGATAATGGGTGTGCTGCAATAAGCCTCTTCTTTTGTGTATTTGCTGATTTATTTAATGCCTGAAAATTGATAGCTCTGGTTATCCAGTTAGCCCGAAACTGGTTGCAGGATGCTTGTTTCCGGTCCAGGGAAGACATGGCTTGGCAGTTCGGGCTGAACTGTTCCCATGAGGCACAGGGTCAAGACTGATTTGCATATAGCTGTGTCTGAACTGGGGTGGCGAAGTGAGCTAAAGAACGATGATGGATTCAACCCAGATCTGTGACTGGGGGTGAGTGTCTAAAAAGTTTCAGCGCTCCGTCCATCATCTCCTTGTGTTTGCCCTGATTTATTTAATGCCTGAAAATTGATAGCTCTGGTTATCCTTCATGTATCAACTTCATTTTGGTGCCTAAAAACATATAAAAATCTGAGCAATTTTTAGAAATTGAAGGTCGAATTTGTCTTGAGTTGTGTGAAGTACTTATTGTCCATGTTGGCGATGTGAAGTACTTAACACATGTTCCTCTAAGTAGCCTGTTCACTCTTTGCCACTCTACTAGTCAACTTTTGTGTATTGAGCTAGTGTTACATAGTAAGGCATCCCTGCCTTACCACATAATATTTTCACCTTGCAACAAAATATAGCTGCAGTGCTGCAGAGGTTGAACTTCATCATCAGTTTCCAGAAGTTACACCTTCAACCTACGCAGATCAAGACCTTTATAGGATCCCTGTTTAATACAGAGATGGGTTGTGTTTTTCTGAAGTAGATCAAAATAGTTACAGCCCAGAACAGTCTCTCTGTCCTTTACAGTCACCTTGATGGCAGCCGGGAGTTGGTTAAAGGTGCAGGAAGTGATGGCGGAAACTACAGCAGTAGTCCAATGGGCACGCTTCCATCTGAAGCTTCTCATAAACATTCTACTACACCATTTGTCCCTGAGGTCACAGGAGTTTGAATACCTTGTCCCGGTAACCCCTCTAATACAACAGACATTAACCTGGTGGTCTTCGGAAGACATTCTGTTGAAAGGGGTTCCACTCCATCTTCCTCCCTTATTTCCGCTGATCACAGATGCCAACCTGCCAGTCTGGGGGACAACCTTGAGGGATCAAGAAAGAGTGAGGAGATTTTTCACGCTTCCACCTGGGAAGTTGGCAGCGGTCTGGAAGTACTGCAGGCTTATGCTCTTCAGTTGGAAAGCTCCAAAGTAGTTGAGAGGACAGACAACCAAGTGACAAGATCTCATGTGAACCATCAAGGTGGCAAAAGAAAAAGGGATCTAAACCATTTGATGGATCAGGTTTTGCTTGGGATGGGAAACACCTTCTGGCATTTAGAGCAGTATACATTCAAGGTCAGTTGAATTTCCGGGCAGACAAACTCAGCCAGAATCTCCCATCCTCAGTGATGTCTCACCTGTCTGTCCAGGAGTTCACCCAAATCTGTGCGCATTTTGCAACACCATGGATAGACCTGTTTGCAACATAACGGAATGCAATGCTCCTAGTCTGTTGCATGGAATCTTGGTGTTCACAGGCTTGAGCGGTGGATGCTCGGTCCGCCCCTTGGCCCAGGGGAATTCTATATCTCTTTTCACCATTTCCCCTCCTCCCAAAGGTGCTTCAGAAGATTTTAAAGTAGAGGGAATCAGTGATTATGGAGACGCAATCTTGGCCTCGGGCACCCTTTGTTTTCCCTTCTGGCGTCCCTGTACAAAGGTGATTATCTCCTCCTAGCCCTGCAGCCTCACCCTCTGCACTTCCCTCTCCTGCCAGCAATTCAACTCAAACATATCGGAATTACATCTTGGAACTTGAGAGGGTGGTTTTACAACATAAGGGGTGTTCACAGCAGGTTGCCAAGGACATTAATTTATCAAGAAGACTGTCAAACCTGTTGTTTTACAGAAATCATTTGAAGTCATTTCAGTGATGGTGCAATTCCAAAGGGTTGGATTTATTTTCATTGGACCCCTTTCAAATCTTAGAATTCCTTAGGAATGGGTCCCTAATGGGCCCTCCACTTTATTGTCACAATGGATGGCAATTGAGGCTCTGGGATTAGGACAGGATTGTGTGGTTATTTACACGCTTGTAGTTAGTCTCCTAAAGAGTTGTAGATTGAAGAAACTAGCTGTGCTGAATCAGACTCCACTTTGGGACCTCTCAATAGTCTAAAAAGGGCTGCAGCTGTCACCTTTGAACCTCTAGAGAGTGCTGACCTGAGATGGCTCTCTGCAGAGACAGCATTTTTAGTTGCCAGCACTCAGTTAGTAGGTTGGGGGGCTGGGGCGCTGGTAATTTCATATCCCTATTTAAGGTTCCTCACTGATGGAGTAATTCTTAAGTATGATACCAAGTTCATTCCGAAAGTTCATTCTCTTTTTCAGTTATCGCAGGAAATCATTCTCCGGGTCTTAAAGCCAGAACCTTGTCCATCTATCTAAAATGTACAAAAGATTTCAGGGTGACCAGTACACTGTGGTCACTAAGGTACAGCAAACAAAGGCAGGCAGGTAGCCTCACAAACACTCAGTAGCTGAGTTTGTCCAGCAATGTCACTGTCCCATAAGATGCTATGGGAGTCCCCTCCACCTACTATTCAAGGACGGCCCACTAGATCTGTCTCAGCATCTTGGGCAGAGCCCGGAAGGTCATCCCTACAAACAATATGTAGGGCCGCTACATGGTAGCCCCATCAGACATTCCTAGCACACTATAGATTGGATCTAGCTGATACAAATGTTTGTAATTTTGCTTCTACTGTGTTGAAACTGGTAATGAGGTAATTGTCGAGTCAAAAAAGTATTTTTTGCTGCATTAGTGGATTGTCAGTGCAAGTTCTTAAAGCTTGGTAAATCCTCATTCGGTAGAGAGGAAATAGAGAAGGAAGGCAGCAGAATCATATTCATACAAAGGGTGGTTCACAATGGAAAATGGACACAGCCCCATGACAGGGTGTGGGTAGAAAGGCAAAAACAAACCATTTACAGGGTATTCATAGAAACAACCCAAGAAGGAACAAGAGGATCCATAGGAGTGAAGCCCCTACGAAGGGCTCCAAGGCAACCACTGATGAGGAAGTCTTTTAACATAAAAGTCATTGACTTTTCACTTATGAGGAAGCATTGAAGTCAGCTGTGATTGAAGAGCTCTTCAAGCAGACACATGCTCGCTATGGACACTGGGACTTGAAGTCCTAACCCTTAGGCTAAGAGTCTGAGATCTTCATCACTAGGCCTCGGGTGATGCTCTAAAAAAAAATAGAGCGAGAAGCGGACTCCGAGCCCTGTAGCGCCAACAA
This sequence comes from Triturus cristatus, assembly GCF_964204655.1. NCBI lineage: Eukaryota > Metazoa > Chordata > Amphibia > Caudata > Salamandridae > Triturus > Triturus cristatus. Next base: position 163,024,012 of record NC_140586.1, read on the forward strand.
AAAAACAAGCTCAGAATGCAACAGCAGGGCAGCGAACAAAACACCTTCACACTGACAAACAGCAATCAGAAATTAACTCTGAAACAGGTAGACCTGTTTCAGAGACTTCCTTGATTGACTGGCCAGACAATAAGGGATCAGCAAAAATCCGTAAAGCGGCAAAAATGAAAGAGCCATCAGCACTGAGTCAGAGAAAGAGGGACCCCTGTAACAGGCTAGGAGAGCATGCTCTTGCAGGGGTAAACTCATGCACTCCTGTTTATAAAACAGGAGCCAAAAAACAGCATCCTCCCCCAAAAAACACCGGGAGACGGATCCCGGGGCAAAACCAGGAAATCAATCCTATTGTATCCCTAAAAGGGACACAAAAATCTGTTGTCCTCACTTCCTGCCTTAAAATGAACCAGAGACTCTTCTGGGCATTAGAAATCAAGAGCAAAAGGTCTAGGATTCAGTCACTGTGCAAACCGAGACACTTTGTCTGACCAGATAAACAAAAACCTACAGTTTGAATAGATCTCCCAGCAGACACTTGACCGTGGTTCAAGTGGAAATCAGCCCTCAATCCACCGGCAGGGATCTGAACAATAGGCCTCATCTGATGCTCCAGATGAAATGACAAAGTAGGAGCATGAAACACAACTGAATTACTGGCCTGTCGCGCAAAAAAAGCTGTAACTGAAAAAGCATGTTCATTGTATACATCAGTATCTATGTACACACACGTATGTATATAGATAGTGAACATGTTTGCATGCATAGAAGAGAAGAGGAAGACAACATGCGATATGAACTTATCGACATTCATAGATATATTTGAACCTGAACAGACCCACCAGATCATGCGATCGACGTGTATCGTGAGTCTAATGGAGAGGCCACCAAGCCCAGACAGCAGTGCAATGTCAAACTGGTCTTTGCCCCTAAACTCCCACTTGTTTCCTTAGAAAACAAGCGTTGGCATAGCCAATAGGTCTCGCCTTTGGGACCTTATAAGTGTTTAGCCATGCAACAGTTGCATAACTAAATACTTATAAGGTCCCAAAAGCGAGACCTATTGGCTATGCCAAGCGGCCGTGCGGCCGCAAAAGTGAAAGTAATCGCGGAAAAGCTAGCGCGCGCGCCCACGCACATGCTCTGTAGCTCTAGGCTGGCCTGGTAGCACTTTTTGGAGCCCTCTCAAAAAGTCTCGCCAGACCAGCGCATGCGCTGGGTCAGGCGAGACCTAAAAAACAGGAGTGCGCTCTTGGGGCTTGTTACAGCCTGTTGCCCAGTTAAATGGCACCCTAAAAAGGCATAAACCGATTTTTATTTAACTTGAAAAGTAGCAATTCTTTACTTATTCGACATCCATATCACAAATCGAGACGATCTGTGACCATTCAAAACGTCAAGCAGACATAGCTAAAGGCGACAATGGTACTAGAAACCCTTCACGTATATAAGAAGCGCGGATCATTACTGTACTGTAGGTGCAGCGTTTCACACCATGCTTGTATCGATTAGAAAATGAATGTATGAATTATGAGTATGCTGGTGGTGAGTCTCCATCTATTCTTATGAGAGACGTTTTTAAAACTATGCTGCTTGTGATCACTAAATATTCAAAATATATACATTTGTAAGTATGCCGACAAAAAGGGAAAGTTGACACACACACCTGCCTGCAAACACCATGTTGGAAAAGGTAAACCTGATATATTTATTTGCTCTCCGTGCTAACTCATTGTTTCATACATGTGTCAGCAAAAAATCACGAGAGAACCAAATAGGAAGCTTCTCTGAATACATTACATGCGCAAGACATAAGTGTTTTATTATTATTATTTTTTTTAATTAACGTCTCTGAACCTTCAGGCTTAGAACACTTGAAGGAGCATTCCAATTTAACAAAGAACTATCAGTGAAACAGCAGGACGAACTAGGGGGCATATCAACAAGGGCTTTATCTCTGCTTTTTTGGCTTTAAAAGCCAAAAAAGGAGAGATAAAACTAGCGCCCTATCAACAACAGGGTGCTAACATGCAAATTTGCATGTTAGCACCCTTTTACTCTACGCTTCCCCTTGCATCTCTAATGAGATGCAAAGGGGGCGTTCCAGAGTAAAATAATAGGAGAAATGTCGCTAAGCGACATTTCTCCTATTATCAAGAATGTCGCTAACCCTGTTAGAGACAAAAAAAGCAGCGCTAACCGCGGTTAACGCTGCTTTTTTACAGCTGGTATTTTTGTGACTTAGCCATGATATCCTATGGAAGGAGGATATCATGGCTAAGTTTGCCTGTCCCTATCAACAAGGTAACGTGAGATTATCGCTGAGTTTCCAGCGATAATCTCACGTTAGCCTGTTAGCGTGAGGATTTTTATCGCTATTGAGATAAGCGTTGCTAATAGCACGCTATCTCAGCGATAAAAACTCACGCTAGCCGGCGATAATTATCCTAGCGCTAAGTACGCTTAGAGATAATTATCGCCGGTTGTTGTTGATATGCCCCTACATCCCAGTCCTGTACCATCTTTACTCAACACACGCCCTGCATGCAGAGGAAGGACAATTAATTGGTGCACAGCACCCAGGCTGCAGCAGGCATGACGAGGATGACCACTGACCCCATGCTGCCCCATCTCCCAACCCGTAAATCATTTGCAACAGATGTGTTATTTCAATTAGTTAAATGGAATCATACAAAGGAGCGAACTCCCTATTGAGAATCTTAAGGAAAATAAAACCTTTCCTCCCCCACCAACGACTTCAAGGCTGTGGTGCAAGCCCTGGTGATTTATAAGATGGATTATGGAAGCGCAACCCTCTGCGGCCTTCCTAGATCTAAGACGGCTTCACTAAGGGCCTCTCTCAATTCTGCTGCAAGGCTCATCACAGGTTCTAAACGAAACAACCATATCATGCCTGAGCTAAAATCCCTAAATTGGCTCCCATACGAAGCAAGGATACAACTAGAAATTGTGTGCATGACCCACAAACCCTTACATTTCAACACCGCGATATACCTCGCACAAAAACTTGATCTCTATGGTGGCTCTAGACCCTGTAGAAGTGCCAGCACCTTACTGCTCAAGCCACAGAAATTCCATACAAAGAAAACTTACAATCAAGCTTTTCGGGTATCGCCCCAAGAATCTGAAATTCCCTGCTCCCTGAAATCAGACTGAATCCATCCAATGGTTCTTTCAAAAGAGAAGTTAAAGCGATACTGATGAAGACATTTCTGACCTAGAACCTTAGCACCCCATCCATTCTAGGACATGCTTGTTTCTATTTGAGTGTTATGATTGCATGTTGATCTGTTGGTTTACTGTTACTACTTACTGTACGTTTCGTGATTGTTAAATTGTAAAGAGCTCTGATACCACCAGGGGTCATGTTTGTGCTATATAAAAAATTTTAATTAAAAAAATTGATAAATAAATACCAAAAAGGCAACACCCAGAATGCATTATGTTGTGACATGAAAACCCAGATAGGGAGCAGCGTCGGCAACAACACATAGCTAAATGGCCACCTGTCTAGGCAGGCCTAGTAGGAATGTCTAGGTGCCCACATGATTTCCAGTTACTACCATGCTATCCTTAAAAATGATTTCTTCTATCTATGGCAGCTATGTAGGATGTTGCTCCTTCTGCAGACTCCTCAGAGAATTGCAGTGACTTTAGCAATGGTTCTTGCTGGACATGATTACAGCAATGCTATTTATACTGCCATCCCTCACAAGCATCTCTCTATGCAATTTGTAACTGGCAATATCGAGGAGGGAACATCGATGTCCCACAATAACGAGAACCAGAACATTGAAGACCAAAATATACAGAAGATCAGTGCACTGAGAGGGGTGTAGATTTAATATTCTTAACCCTAAATCTGCGTACCTTGAAGATATATATATATCCTCCAGGTATGCATACGTGAAGTTAGGTATAGAAAATATATACATACTTACGTTTGGACAATTTGGTCCTTGATGTTCTGGTCACAATATCGTGTGACCTCGATATTACCTCCTCGACACTCCAAAGTCGCACCTCTCTGATCTTCAAATAGTGCAGATTTTGGCAAACTGACACACCTATGGTCTGATATGTGACCCTGTACGGCCAACTCTGGAAACACTCAGCTGCAGCCGCGGCCCGTGCAGGTAAGAGCGGTGGGGCCGGTTGGGGGGGGGGGTGGATTTCGACATTCGATGTCGAGGGCAAATTAATTATTGATTTAATTTTTCCTCATTATCATCTGCCGAAACCCCTTCCCCATCCGGCCCCACCTCTCTTACCTGCACAGGCCGCAGCTGCTCAGCTGGCTTCTTTTCAAGGAATGATCACTGCTTTAGATCATAGATGTCACTCATAAAGCAGTTCACCTACGCAATGCAAGTTACACCTCAAAGGTATTCCAGCTTAATGAGCAACCCAGATTCCTAAGATTTTCCAGCCTACAAACCTAGCTCTTCAGCCATCCAGACTCATAAAACTGAGGCAGATCCCTATGTGATAAGGGTTCTTCAACATGGAGTAGACACTCTTTACATCTGAGCCCCACAAAGGATTTCTCTAAGGTCCACAAAGGACTGAAGACCTCTTCAGAGTGATCTGTGATCAACAGTAATTCCTCAACTCTTGATCTGTTGGAACACAGCCACGCGTAGATCCTACCGCCTTGATACGTTATAGCTATTCGGATGCCAAGCAGCCAGCCGAACGCTGCCAAGCTTTAGCTCATGCTTTGCTGATCCTCCATCTGTCGTCAGCTTTGCCTTGAGGTCGTTTAGTTTGGATACATTCCATCCCCATCTCGATTCTGACATATTGGGAACCTAACACCCATGGAATCTGCCGTTGTTTACCGCTGTAATCCTGAGCTCCCGCCTCACATTGTGATGTGGCCATTGACTATATGTAGCTCCTATCAAAAATAGTACCACTGAATTGGATAATAGTAACATCTGCTATTTACAGGGCCACAAAACAGTAAATATTGCGGTAGCAAGAGCTGTATTAAAAACAAGCTGATACTATGCTTTGATAGCAGAGAGGATTGCATTCTTATGTTGGAATGTTGGCTCCATGATGACAGCTATTCTCTTGGCTGTTGAATATTTTTGGCATAGCATTTGGCCCCTGATTTGAGAGTATTTTGCAAGCAAGACAGAGGAGCCTGAGCCGAGTATAGGGAAGGTTGAGAAACATGTTATGTTTTTGATGAAGACACTCAGGCTATGTGTAAGAATATTTAGTGAGGCAAGGGAATGTTAACAGATTTAGGTGTGGAGTGGGAAGGAGGAAATTGTGTGTTGGAATGTTGGTTTTAGGGTGTCAAATAGATTGAGAAAGGTAACATTTTATCTATTGACGTTCAGAGTTGGGATGAGACTGTACCTGCATAACTTGCAGACCTGAGCCTTTTTCCCGCTTGCCAATTTTGTTCCAGTTTTTTAGGTCTTGCCTGGGCAGCGCATACACTGCTCTGTGAGGCATGCAGTATTCAAGTATAGACTTGAAGTCCCGACCACTCTCCGTCCATATTTTTCATTGGCTTGTGTCATTGTCCTTCGGAAATACTGGCTTCAGATTCGTTAATAGGCTTGTTAGTCCGTGCTTAGTACCGCCTTGTCTTCATTTGTAACCTCCCATGAGGACTGGCCCTTTAACTTCGGTTGTTACATGGTATGTCTTAATTAGTCTGTCAGCACTATATGCGTTTCTCCTACTGCAGGTATGACGTGCTTTCCTGCAACATTAAGCGCACCATGCGTGCGTTGACTTTCCAAGCAGCCCAGACAATGGCGGCTGAGGTCTCGCATTTTCAAGAGTTTGAGCTATTGGCATTGTAAATGACAATACCTTTTATTTATGTGTTAATTATAAAAACACATAAATAAAAGGCTTTATCATTTATAATGCCAATAGCTTACACCCTCACAAATGCGAGACCTATTGCATTGCAAATGCTTGTCATTTTTTTGTTTTTTGATCTCGGCAGACAGAGCCACTGCGCCATGGTACAGTAAAGTGCTATGACCCTGAGGAGCACTCTGAGATCTAGAGGGACACACCAAGCTTGCCTTCCGTAGAGAATTGGCCTGTTGTCCCCTCACCAGACTGTAAGGTACTGACAGTGGTAACAGCATGAATTGTTAGGAGTAGACCAGGTATTTTTCCTAACACCTACAGAGGGTAGTGGCCTACCACCCATGCCATGTAAACTGTTCAGTTCGGTAAAATTTAATTCTAACCTACATTCGTGTGTGTGTGTGTAAGTGCAGTAAGGTGTTTTTTCATGTGTTTTTGAAGTATGACAAAAGTGTGTGAGGAATATATGTGCGGTGAGAAACTGTGTTGTTGGTAAAGGTAGGTATGAGCCCTTCTCAAGCAACAGCCACAATCCATGTCAGGGGGAACCTCAAAATTCACGAAATTAACCTGTGCGCAACCCTCTGGTAGCTTAGCACAAAAGCAGTCAAGCTTAAGTTAGGGACAATGTGTAAAGTATTTGGATTTAACCCAGATCTCTTGACTGGGGTTGAATGTTTGATTCAATCAGCATTCCGTCCATCGTTTGTTGCTGCAGCATTTTTTGCCTTAAGTGGGATAGGTATGCCAGATGTGGGTCCCTTGCTCGCTGTGCCACTGGATGAATCTAGCATGGCTGATGAGGTATGATACCCCGAAATCCGTGCCAGGATGCTTGTTTCCAGTCCAGGGAGGACCTGGCTTGGCAGTTTGTGCTGGACTGTTCCCATGAGGAGCAGGGTCAAGGCTGATTTGCATATGGCTAGGTACAAAAGAACGATGGATTTAACACAGATGTTTCACCCCAAAACAACAAAAATCCAATCAGTAGAAATAGAGATATGCAATTTTAAAGGTTTAGCTAAATTAGTGCCAAAAGGCGCAAAGCGCCATCTGAGGGTATCTGGTCGCACTGGACCGGGACAAAGTCACAAGTTCAAGCTGACTGCAATGGAGCACAGTCCAGGCACAGGACTACGTTTGGCCCGCTGAGAATTGTACCTCATGTCCTTGGTGCACGGTCTTTGTGGCATTGGTCAGCCTGACTTTGTGTCGCTTCGGTCCGGATGTGGTGGAACCTCCAGTTAGGCTGCTACAGCATCTTTAATCCCACTTTCAAGGCCCAGTACTCGATGGACACCACCTGAGGGGCAGGACTCCCTCTGGGTCAAGGTTCATGTTCAAGATGGTTGGAGCCTTTTCTGTCCCTGAGGCTCTGATCAGGCTGCCAGTCAACTATCCCTTTAGGTCACTCTGGCAGTCCTTCGCACAAGCAGAAAAGCAAGTTTTAGTAGCAGGTTAGTCCGCTGAGGGCACAAGGCAGCCTTCAGGCAGCAGGACAGTCCTTTTGGGGCAGCAGGGCAGTCTTCTGAAGTACACCGTTGGTCATAGACACCAGGGCAGCCCTCTGAGAGTCCTTCCACAGGTCCGGAAGTGAACTGAATAGTTGGTCTGAGGGTCCTATTTTATACCATGTGCCCCTTTTGAAGCAGGAGAACCTTCTGGAGTTTTCCCCCCCACAGACGTGTCTGGAATGTTCTGCCACCCTGCCATGGTCCCTGGTTGTCTGTGGCACGATGACCTAGTGTGAATCCCTTTGAGAGCGTGCTGAGGTAGTCTCTTTGAAGTGCAAGTGGTACGTGACTGCTCGGCCCCCTCCCTCCATTCTGCGTACATGGCCTATCCTGCTACCGTAATCACACAAGCAGGTGTGCTGGTACAGTGAGAGATTTATACTTCATTGGCATTTCAAATGGCTAGGTCAGACAGAAGAAGCATCCCTTATCGGATACACAAGCCCTCACCCACCAAAGTGGCATGTTTTATCATCGGGCCGTGCTCCTTACTGGACGGGGTCTGCAATGCTCAGCAGACTCCAACAAGGGGACTTTTTGCTGGAGCTCTTTTCCTTACCCAAGACTGTCTAAAGAAGGCAGCTGAGTAGTGCCCTACGCCTAGTTTGGGAAAGGGATGAAAGATGGGGTGGTAGATTGAGAGTACGTGAGATTAAAACTGGCTTTGAGTTATCAATGCAGTAATCTTTATTCATGCTTTTAACTCATGCCAAAATTAAAAACAGACACAGAGCCTAGAAGGATACTAATAAATACCAGGTTCAAGACAGGTCAACATGTTTCTTGCAAAAATCTGCTTGCAAAGAGTCAATGGCAATTCATCAGGTACAGTTATTGGTATCCTAATCTGCCTACGTGGCAGTGCTACTTGTGTGGATTGTGATTCCTATATTAGGTAAAAGGTAAAAATTAGAAAAGTAGTCTCACAGTGGAGATCTTCCTTGTACAACTTGTTGAAATGGAAGAAATATACAATAGACAAACATAAAAAACATTTATGATGTGAACATATAATCATGGCAGGCAGATTAGTGGAAAATGATAATAATCATGCCCCAGTAATGCAGCAAAAGTGAGCATTGCACACTGAAAATAAAACATGGTCACGCAGCAGAGGTAGTTATTTTCTTCTTACCTGTTAGCAACAGTGATTGGGTCACTACCCAGTCTATCTATTGCGTGGCTCTCTGGGAAGAATACACAATGGCCAACTGCCATTCACACCTGGTCATGTGACCCGGGAGCAGGCTGCAGACACCAAATGGTTAGGACAAGAAAATGGCAACTTTCTAAAAGTTCTAAAAAAATGTATCAGGCCCAACAAGAAGGCGAAACGAGTAGGTGTATAAACTCAAGTGACCAGGAGTCATTCTACTGTCAGGAAAGAAAGCATTTATTTATAAAACTGGCAAGGAGAGTATTGATATCTCCATGACTTCATAAAGGATCTCCAACCACAAAAGTACCCCGTAGTACTGTATGGACTAAATAATTGAGGGAAAAATATGTCCCCAAAGACTTAATAATATGTAACCATTTTCAGTATTAGATTTTAGGACACCCTTTCACAATATGCACTAGTTATGACTTGGGATGGCACACAAGGATAAATGTAATGTGTCAATGTAATGTGTTTATGGTGTTGAATGTAGAAGGATTTATATGAATTGTATACACATAGTTTTGTGGCACGCCATTGAATGTATCAAGATAACAATGACATGAAGTGATAAATATACTCTATTACAGGACATGTCTTCTCTTTGTAGAGACATAATTTCATACCTTTAACAGATGAGAGGTAGCTGAGTTACTAAACAACTAAAACCAAATAATGTATAATAGTCATAAGATGGCAATCTAAGATACAAACAAGGAACGTATCTGTTTTTAAAGAAGTTTCGGATAAATGGTATAGGGGGGTACTCTCATAATGTCAAAAGGTTTATTAATCCCAGCCCCCTAGGCCCAGAACAGGATCACTCCTTGTCATAACAGACAACTTTCTAAAAGTGGCACTTTAAAAAGTGTGACTTAAAATCCGACTTTATCACTAAAAGAGGGTTTTAAATTACAATTCTTTAGGGATGAAACTTGACACTCCTACCCACTCCCAATCAAAACAACTGACAAAACATATAAAACTTAAAATTACATGTCCAACTTTTTAGTTGCATTGAACCCTGCCCTATGGCTGTTAAGGGTCTACCCTAGAGGTGACTTATATGTATTAAAAAGGAAGGTGTAGGCCTTGTAAAAGGTTTTTTGTCAGGTCGAAATAGCAGTCTGCAATGGCAGGCCTGAGACTTGTTTTAGGGGGCTACTTAAGTGGGTGCTGCTGGCCCACTACTAGCATTTAATTTATCGGCCCTGGATATGTGATATACCACTTTACCAGGGACATATAAGCAAATTAAATGCACCAATCAGCTAAAAGCCAATTTTAACTTGTTTTAGAGAGTGAGCACAAGCACTTTAGTACTGGTTAGTAGTGGTTAAAGTCCTAAGGCCAACAAAAACGAATTCGGTAAAATGGGAGGGGAGAAGACAAAGTTTGGGGGAAGACCACCTTAAGGCTGATGGGTCTAGCATGTCCTATGTTAGCCTATCGACACTGCAGAATCCATTGCCCTTCAACTGTGTGGGTAAAAGAGGAAGGTTGAAGGTTTTGACTCAGACCTAGCCTTTTGGTGGTTAATGAAATCCCTGGTTATGGGAAGACAGGAGAAAGAATTGTACTGAAAGTGCAAATGTTTTCCCTGGGCGTGTCATGACTTTTGTTCCCCCAAAACTGCTACATACAAAAGTTGGCTGTCTTGCAAGTGTGAAGGTTGCCCCCTCCATTGTGGGCCGCCGTTATAGGTAGCCCTAGGAAAGGCTTCCCAGACCCACTCACCTTCATGCAATCGCCTAAGAATAAAGGGCCGGATTTGAAATTTAGTGGACAGGGTACTCCACTGCAAATGTGATGGAGTACCCTGCCTCCAAACCCTCCGTTCGCAAATCTCATTTAGAGATGGTTGGAACTTAAATATTCCGTCAACTGAGCCCCCGTTGGCTCCATCAACAGAATACTTCCTGAAACACCCCCAAAAGAGTAGGGGTCATTGGAGACAAGGCATTACACCATCTGCCTATTTAGGGTGGAAGGTGTAATGTCTTTTTTTCCTGTCTGACAACATAACAACAAGGACCTCCACAACTGGGAGTCGATACGTTTTTTGTTTTTTCAAAAACAATCTCGCACTTTGGGAGTTTGTTTTTAGTAAAACAAAAAAAGTTAAAAGTTTGGTGGATAGCCATGAAAACCGATGGCGTTCGTCCACCAAACTTTTAGTATGTTGAAAGGAACTGCCATGGCAGTAGTTCCCTTCAGTGTACAGAGATGACTGCTGGGCAGCCTGTCATCTCTAAATCAGGCAGGTCGAGTACCACTGGGAAGGAGGAGGTAATGACCTCTGCCATTCCAACCAACACTACACCATTTGCCAAACGCTAAATTCGGCCCAAAGGCTGTGGGGGCCTGATTTAGAGTTTTCAGGACTGGTTACTCCATCACAGATTTGACATATATTCCATCAACGTTGTTACAAGTGCATTATAATATATGGCATTTGTAATAAGGCTAACAGGATATCCACCACCTTTGTGACTGAGCTCCTGTCCGCCAATCTCTAAATCAAGATCTGTGCCCAACTTGGCTGGGGCCAATATGCCAAATAGTGGAAAACTCTAAAAATCATTTCTGGCCAGAGACCTGGAATCAACTAGGGACATCTAGGAGTAGAAGGACTGAATAAAGAATGGATGGAGCATCCACTCAATGTCCCAAAAATTCTCATGACCAATGGAAGCTTGCACTAGGGTGTAGAAGGACTTCGGCATCCAGTGCTGAACTTTCTGACTGCCTGTTTCCAAACGACATGAGGGGACAGCATCCCAGAAGTCTGAAACCTGGTGTACTTGCAAAGTATCAGCCCAGAGGAGAAACCCAAACAAGAAACCTGCCTGCTGTGTGGAATATCTGTGCGTTATGTGGTGGAATGCTGAAGGCACCACGATAGGAGGAGACATTTGTACTAGGCAATGTCCACACTAACGGTGCTTTGCAGTGGTCCATCCCAGAAGAACTGTGCCACTGAGTTTGTGCCCGGTGTGGTAGCACCATGTGGGTGGACGACTGGACGCCTTGAGCGATGGGACTGCTCACAGTATGGGTGCCTGTGCTGCTGACATCACTTGGCACCAGAGAACTGTGCTACTTTATTATGTACCTGACCATATAGCTGACACTGTTGAGCCCCAACACAGCTGTACCGCTTCACCCTGTACTTGTCTGTGCTGACAACATCATTATGATCTATCGTGCTGCCGACATTATTCAGACCCAACATGTAAGGGATGCTACACATTGTGAGTGGACTGGGGGGGTGGGAACTCATCTTTAACCATCCTGGAGAACCCATACCGAGAAGAAACTGCGGGGTATCTCCCTACTCAGAATCCAGTCCATCTATGCTGGTGTGCAAGACAAAATGGCCTACACCGTTTGTCTGAACTGACTGTTCTATAAATGGCTCTAGCGAAGGTGACTTGGAAGAGTGGTAATGCAGGTCCGGAAGCCCACGAATACCTTCAGATGCGCCGGTGGAGTCTGAACTGTTTCTGAGGCCCAGGAGGATAGTCTAAACACCTGTCCTATGCACGCAAAGCCTGAACCTGTTATTCTCCATTTGCGTGACACAGACTCCCAAGGTGATACAGATCTTTAGTATAGTGATACCACTATAAAGTATCTATTTGTAATGTGTGCTGCCGGTAAACCATTAAAATCCTGTGCAGCCTTGACTTACTGTAAGAGTAAAATAAATTTTTGATAAGATGAAGTGCTGCCTGGCCATTATATTAATTGAAGGGTTATTTGGGTGCACTGTTGAGTTCTGAGTCGCTGACCAAAACCATCACCCTGAGTTAGCCTTGGATTACTCGCCCAAGTCTACCGTTGAGAGTGAAGTGCTAAAGGGGTCTGCTGGTGAGCAGTTTGCAGCGCCATTGTAGCTAAGACCCTAAGATAGTGGCAAATGCCCATAGCTCCTCAGTTGTGGCCTAGTTGCCAGGGTTGGATAGGGATCGAAAATAGGCGTAGTCACCCGCAATAAAAGTGGACCACATCTGCGGATTGCACTGCTACTGTGTTTTAAGAATTATGAAAGGGATGAGGGAATTCTCCAAAAGAGACATGTTTTCTTAACTTCCCTAAAAAATTCTAATTTTGCCAGGACTCTTTGTGCACGGACTAGTTCACAATGGTGAACCATACCTGAATATAAGAGAGGCCACTTCTGCTCAACCTCCCTGCTCAAACAGCATACATTAAAGGGCCGGCCCAGCAAGAGACTGGGAATGACACCCCTGCCCTGTCGGTAAAAAGGCGGTAACAGAGGCTCATCTGCCTGATGCCCCTGCTGGGCCTCTGGAGTCACCTGAACAGCACAGGAGCAGCCCAAATCGGTTTCCACACTGCCTAAAAAATTAACCCTGGGCTGCAACTCAGGTACCCGCCCATCTCCCATAGCGCCAATATAGGCAACCTCACCCCGCATGAAGAACGTAACATGCACAGCAATAAAATAAACACACACGACTTGTTTGTTGGAAAACATTTTACAGCAGGTTTATTCCATATAAGAAATTTGCCAACGTGGTGGAGTGGTGATGTGAAGTGAAGAAATGCCAACGTGATGGGTCAACTTACAGGCGATCCAAGGGCGGGCAGCTGTGACTAACCTAAGCTGCCCTGCCCACCTGATGAGCCAACTGCACCGTGGGCAACTCAATCGGTGCTACCATTTTGTGGTAATCATCCCCTTGAATGCCGTGGACCACCAGTCCATCCCTTTACTCATGCCTTTTATGGGGCGGAGCGTGTCAAGGCAAGCCCCCCTTGCTTAGGCTCACAACTGCCCGAAGGACTAACGGAGCGCCATTGTTTTCCTCCAGGGTCCTGCCATAAAGACTCCTGGGGTTTGGCATAGGCTCCTGAAGAGCGTACCCGTATGTACCATTCAGCCTCCGGATCGCCCTGTAACTCCGCCACTGCTCTGGATGTGGCAGCCATCACATCCAAGGCCCCCCCACCAAGGCAGGCACTTCTTTCACTTACAACCCTCTGTCTCCAAGGCTTCGCCAAGGTCCAAGAACAAGTCCATGACCACCTGTGACAGGTGAACACCATCCTTCTCCAAATACCCTGTGGCGTTGGCATGTATAAGTCCATGTCTAATGAACACAAAACTCCTCTGCTCCGTCAACTTGCGAATGGTGCTTTTTACCCTTCTACGAGAATGTCCAATGGCCTCCCCGACCTAGCCCCGTGCCAAACCCTCTACCGGGTGATCTTGGACTACCATAACTCACATTCCCTAATGTAATTACTAATCTCGGCCATCGTGGCCTTCATTGCCTGTAAAAGTGCCCTTCTACTCATAAACGTCAGGTCGTTGCCCCCGAGGTGAATGACCAAAATGTTGTAGGGGGGTCCGCCCCGGGCTGGTCTCTGCTGCAGCTTGTTGAGCAAGCTGTGCCATCGCATGCCCGGGAACCCCAGCAAGGCTATCTGTGTGTGGGAAAACCCATGCCCCTAACTCCTGGTTTCTGCCCATTGCGCCACCCTAGCGATGCCTGATTGGCCGATCACCCACACCTTGAATCCTGGCGAAATAAAGAAATGTGAAGTTGCAAACATCATTTAATTTTACATACACAATACACTCTTGTGAAATCTTGACGAAATGACTGACAAACACTAATGGTACACTAACACTGCAAGCTAATGATACACATCTATAGCCACACTGATTACATTGTACACCCCTCTGCCTTTTTGAACCTTTATGGGTGAATGTAGCGCTTGTAGCACTGTGAATCCAACCGCCCCACTTTCTTGATATGGTCAGGAGGCAGGCCAACCTTAAATGCTGAGGTGGCCGCTCCGATCTGGAAGGAATGGCTGGAGAAACGCGTTCCCGGCCCAGAGTTTCCTGACAACTCCAGGCAAGACCTCATAACCTGCTCAACGTGGAACTTAGTGAGAGGCAAGAGATCCGCATGTATTAGCAGGTAGCCTCCCGTATTGGGGCGGAGGGCTAAGTAGTCAGAGACCAGTCCCAGAGGGCAGTGCCTCCTGTCACCCAGAAGGTGTAGCAAAATTACTTTCCCCAGCCCTGTTCAGTTTGGATCTTTCCACACGCATTCTTAGGGAGTCTCCTATGAGCTGAATGTCCTGTCTGACTATAGCATCCCCAGACGCATCCTTCTTTGATCTGGCCACCAACTCGCTTATTCTGAAGGCCCCAAAGAATGCCAAGCTGAATGCCGCAGTGAAGATGCTGGCTTCAAAAGACGCATCCGTGGCCCTGTGCACCCCCTCTATCATACCCTGTAGCGTAAGGAATTCAATTGGCGACCTAGAGTCTGGTACCCATGTCTCCCCTCTAGCCCATACCTTAAGCGTAGCTCTAATAGGGAATGCCCTGTCAGGATCCGGTTGCCCCCTGAGTTTGGCATCGTGGCTCACAGCGGCTAGGTAGCCCGTGGTCCTGGAGTGGCTCTTGCCCTGGTCCTTGGCCCACAAGACAAATTGTTGATTGTGGACAAATTGTTAATGTGGCACTAGGGTGGCTGCCCTCTTAAATATCCAGTATTTGTAAAGCGCGAACAATTACCGGAAGGTGTCAAGGCGCTGGGGGCCCTCGGGAAGATTAAGCGAGCTATTGCCCAGAGTCACATGGTGCTGGGCTAATCTGCCGCCGGCACCGGGGATCGAACCGTGAACCCCCGAGGTTCCAGCGTCAGTTGCCCTGGCCGCCTCTACCCTCTTCCCTCTTGAGTGTGCCGCGGGTAGCCTCATTGCCCGAGTGACCCCGTACCAATCTGACTCTGCTAGTTGCCCCATACATCAGGAACTCCCCATAGAGTCTGTCACTCTAGCTGTGAGTGGGTGTATTTAGAGAGGGAGGTATGGACGTGTAACAATTTTTTGGGTACGAGGTGGCAGGAAGATTGTGGGCGGGTGGAAGGTGATTGTGTTCATGGCTGTTGTTATGATTCCTTCCGGGTAAGTAGATGAAGGAACTGGTGTGTTTTGAGTTGCGAATGACGTTCTGCATATGTCTGGGGCACTTGTATGCCTCTGAGCAGGGGACAGGGGGGCGAGGACAGCTGGATGACTGGTCGCAGTTCTATTTTTAGCTGGTTTCAGATTTCTGCCTTGCGGTTTCCCTGGTGCCGACCTCTTCCCGACATTTACAAACAGGAAACATAAAATATGCTGTGCCCTCGGCTGTCATCCCTCCCCTCACGACTCCCCCTCAGACTCGGTGTGACTCGGAGAACGTCATCACGTCCCTGCCCCGGCCTAGCACTTCCATGGGCTTCAGTGACGCAAATACTTCTGGGGTGCCGGGCCTGCTAATTATTCTCCGAATACCGACATCTGTGGGATACCCCACTTAGCTCTACGCCTCTTCCCACCTTTCTTATTTTTCTCTCACACCGGTCCCTTAACTGTTCCCCTCACCCTACTTGAGCATTTTCCTTCACCCTCCTTTCTGATCTCTCCCTACTTCTCATGTTTTCCCCTTTTTTCTCTCCTTACCCCCCCCCCCCCCCCCACATCTGCCCCTCAGCATATCCCCCCACCTTTCTGAAATCCCTCATGGTTATCACTGTTATCGTGAACTTGTTTGGTAGTTAATTCAGTTAGCTTTAAAGATGGGTTTCAAAGTGTCTTCCATCTAAAAGTATGGTTGTGGCCTAACGGCCAGAGCTGGCGACTTTGGCTCTGGGGAACCAGGTTTGAGTCCCGTCACAACATCCTGTGATTCTGGGCAAATCACTCGATCTCCCCTTGCCTACCAAAAAGGAAAGTGTCTGGGGCTCATGTAAAGCCTCCAATTCCTTCGGGTCGAGTTTGCGCTTTATAAAACTGCAACAACAAAAAAAACAATCTGAAGGGCAAATATCCGAATTCTTTAAATTAGACCCATGGTCATTATTATTAATAACCTGCGGGCTTGAGCCGTGTCTATAAAACCGCGTGAAAGCTTGCGCTTGGAAACGGAACTTTAAATTTCAGTAAAGGTCCTAATTCCAAGTAGCCCTTAATAGTGCGACCCGTGCGCAGTCGCAATTCCAGGCGATGCGATGTTAATCAAGGACGGACAATTAGCAGGCGCAATAAAAATCGCACCCTTCGTTGAATGTGGCCTGCCAAACCTG
Source organism: Triturus cristatus (assembly GCF_964204655.1). Lineage (NCBI taxonomy): Eukaryota > Metazoa > Chordata > Amphibia > Caudata > Salamandridae > Triturus > Triturus cristatus. Next base: position 163,040,667 of record NC_140586.1, read on the forward strand.
CCTGAATGTAACAAGGGCCGTAGCGGGCACCGGGCAATCCCCCGGTGCGCCGCACGGGTGGGGGCCGGTTTTGGGCCCCTGGGGGCCGTTTTTGTTACAGGGCGTTTTCGGCCCTGTAACAAAATCGGCCGGAAACCGGCCCTGGCAAAGAGTTTGTTAAAATAATATTTTCGTCTTCCTTAGTTTTTGAGTAACACTTCACAGGGGCGGCTGGCACGTAAATGCACCGGTGGGCGGGCAACTAAGGGGTGGGTGGGTACGTGCATGCAAACAAGGCAAGAGGCAAATAATAAAAAAAATGAAGTCACTTATCTTGCCTGCTACACGTCCGACAACCTCCTTGATCCCTCCGCTGTCAGCTCTGCTGGCTCCAGCCTCCAGGAAATTCCTCGAACCCATTCTAGCGCTACTCCCACCAGCATAAGAGCCGCACCAGGATTGGATGGAGCGTCCTGGCTGGACGTTCCTTCAGTCCGTTTAGGCCTGTGTTAGGTCTCCACGCAGCTGTATAAGACAGCTGATTGAAGAGCTGGAAGGTGCGCATATTACGTTGGCCCGCTCAAGAGAGCCGGCCAAACTGACATGCGTACTTTGGAGGGTCCATCTTGCTCCTCCAGTCCTCTATGCTGCCAATCGGCTGCAGAAAAGGACATATCCCGATTTATCCCGGCCGGAGGCTGCTGCACGCTAAACAGGAAAAATAAGATGTCAATGAAATCATTTCATTGCCATTTTACTTTTCACATTGAGCGCCGGTGCTTCGAGCGGGGCGACGCCCCCTAGCCCTGACGAAGAAACCGCTGCTGACTTCGTACTCTTTACTTTATGTGTCAGTTCGTTCAGCTGTCAATGAAATATGTGTTCCAATAGAGTTTTTTGAAGTCATAACACAGACATGGCGCCTACAGATATTAGAAACAGTTCAATGCAAATCAGTTAAAAAAAAAAAAAAAGCTACAGTAGCTCAGAATGTGTAAAACGATCCAGAAAGATTTCTCTAAGGAGTGCAAAAAAAAACATATTCTCTCTGCTTGGCATTGTAAGCTATTAAAATAGAGCAGAAGAAAGAAAAGCAACGTTCTGTTTTTGTTGCTTTAAACAGCTGCTCCAATTATGCTCTGTGACCTGGCCTGCCTTTCACCTTGGCTACTGACTCTGGAGAAGGCATTGTGAGGTCAGAACTCAACTGTCATAACCTATAACAGCCGAGTTCGGATGTCTAATAATCGGCAATGTGGTGCGTCACAGGTCGCTAATTATAAAGAAATTAGTGACTGCCGCTTATACAGGGATTACAGAACCCCTTGTATTATAATGTACTTGTAATATGGTCAACTGAATATTTTTCATGTTTGCGACAGAGTAACCGACCCATTAAACTCTAAATCAGGCCCTAAATTGTTACAATTTTCTCTAAGACTTATATGAGAAAACAATGATGATTTAAATTAAATGTAAGGATAAACGTCTTCAAATTTTCTTGCCGGGTCTTGACTAGTGCTTGATGTCTGCATGTCAATTTCCATTTGTTTTCTGCAGAAATTCTAGAAAGGTTTCTCTACTCCATTCTGTTGTTGGTTCCTTCAGATTTGAATAGAAGCCTTAGAACTTTTGTAATAACCGATTTCGAGATGGGGCAATACCTTCTAAGGTTAACCATCTTTATCCTCCGGCCTTCTTGCTGATAGTGGTACAGAATATAAGACGAGGCTTCCTGGAGTTACGATGTCCCGGTTTCTGTTCCTGCACATGAGACAGAAGGTCTCCAACCATTTTTGATGGCAGGGGCTTCTGTACAGAAAGTGGCACTTAATGCCTGTGGTTAATTTGTAAAGAAACATAGGGGCCGGGGCTCTCATCAGGAGGCAGCTTGCTCTAGGCTATTTCTCCTGTAGAGCCGCTTAATACAGAGCCAAATAGTCACCATGAAAGTGGGGAGGGGGTGTGGCGTAATGGTCAGAGTTGCCGACTTCGGAGCTGGGAGCGTCTGCTCAACGCCCTGTGATTCTGAGCAGATCACGTAATCTCCCTGTGCCTACCATAAATTAAATGTGTCCTTAACTGGTGCTCATGAAAAGCGCCGGTTGTCGATAATGAAGTGCCGATGCTAAGCACCAAACCCACCGGCTCAAAGTAAGCACTGCCTAATGCCATGATTGGTTTAGTTCTCTTGTAATGGTGCCTATCTGTGAAATCCACTCTTAAGAGGTCTTAAATGCCTGGATGTTTAGACAATGCCCCATTCTAAAGCACCCGACATGGTCTCGGACATTTTGGGGCACACCATCAGTCAGCCTCAATCTTTAGCGCCCCTTAATTAAAGGCACTGAAGCCTGAGCTCAGTGTGGTTGAGGGCCTTGCAAACCCCAACTTTTATCCTCAAAGCTAATGCCTCCATGGCCCTCGCAAGATGCTTCTGTTAGAGCAATCATGGAACAGATTGTGGCCAATCAGATGGAAGACTTTGCCAATGGACCACTCAGAAACAGAACAGGGTCAGTATGTGGCCCCGTCAGAGATGGAATAATACTAGCTTTTGAATCAGAGAATCAATTGTTGGTTAATAAATAACTGAGCACAATTAATGGGATACTTTAATGCTCTAAAAAATACTTATGGCCTGATATTTCTTCTCCACCAAGGGATCTTGGATACATTCACACCCCTAATGTTTGACCTCGGAAATGAACATGCAAATGTTTGACTTAAGTGATTTATAGTCGCCATGTTTTTCTGCTCATGCTAACTCTGTGCTTGTCTCAAAAGTAAGATCATACGTGCCTTATGGTGTGAATTTTGCAAATCTAGCTTGCTCAGTAGAAACCATGTATGTTGTAGTTACTTATGAAGACCACCTGTGAGTTTTCTCACGTGCTTATCTACCCGTCTGTTCGTATTCTTGATGAGAATATAGTCATGTGGTTGATCAAAGAATCTATTGTGAGAGGGTACATATCTGCATATTGCATTCTTTCTTGTCAATTCGCCGCTAACTTTTACAATAAGTTTCAGACTCCGCCTACACGGGAGGGAGTTTTCTTCCAATCTGACATATCTCTGTCAGAGTACAGACAGGACATGAAATTTTGCAAACATGTTACATTCGATGTGCCAGTCTCTTTGTACAGGCCTTTATGCAGTGCCGTCTTAACGCATGGGCACGTTGGGTAGTTGCGTAGGAGACCCACGAGCATAGACGCCCAAACAGATCCAGAATTTAACACTAATTTTCTGTTAAACATTTTTATTCCTGTGAGTGGTTGTGTAGGCAGGGCCCAGCGCACTGCTTTGCCCAGGAGCCTATAATGCTGTTAAGCCTGCCTGCCCTCTGCTATTTTCATTTACGCCTTGAACTGAAGGTGCAGTGCAGCCATTAATTCTTTTGCAGGAGGCTGGTAGTGCCATCTGTGAATCTACTGAAGACACCAGTGATGTAAATCTGTTGCTAAAGGTAAAAATGTACATTCTACATCTGGATATTTTTTTACAGTACTGTGCAGTGGACAGCTGAAGTGTGAATTGCGCTGAGTGGTAAGCACTTTTTGGAACTAAATTAGCTTATTTGAGCATCAGCACTAGAGACAGCTCTTGCAGAAGGAGAGACTGGTTTCCAAATGGCTGCGGAACAGATTTCAGAGAAAGGGATACCAAGAACAGGTTTTCAAATTGCAGAATTAACTGTGGTAGAGTCAGTCAAGTTGAGGAATTGTTGCTACAGTGACATAACCATTGTATATGACCTAAGGATGGTATCAGATTTGATAAGGGATTCCTAACAAACCAATCATTAAATAAGTAGGGACAAGTAATCTTCCAATTGGAGAAGGAATAAGGATGATGGTACAGTCAGATGTGGATTTAACTGGTAGGGACTGTGCCAATAGATAAACCAGGACTTAGGTCGAAGAAGTCTTATAACACTAGAATATGGAGACATTCATTTGGGTATCATGCATATCTTTGGATCTACCAGGTTGCGTGGGCTTGCAGACTCCAGTTTGTGTCTCGGCTGGTGGAGCTGACGTTTCCCTCTGTGGCATTCTAAAAGCACTTAGCCTTAGAGTTGTTCAGGGCTCTGTTCCTGGGCTGGAATAATGTCTTGCTTGATGATCTAGTGAAGGAAGATACTGAAAGAGCCTGGCCTAATCTACCCGCCCTTAAGAGCTCAATACGGGGAGCGTGTTGCAGCCCGGCAGAGGTAGCTCTCTGAGCATGCGTGCTCAAAGGAGACATAGAGGTATGAAATATGGCATCGTGTAATCTTGTGATAATGGCATTTAAGGGCCGATAGGAGATGGACCGATATTGTCTGAAAGAGATTTAGGGCCTGGTTTACAGTTTTGCAGATGGGATACTCTCTCACAAATGTAACCGAGATCCCGTCCACCTTTCTACAAGTGCAGTATATCCTATGACACTTGCAATCTTGTTGTGACGGAGAAACCCATCTGCCAAACTCTAAATGGGAAAAAAGAACAATTGATGGACAGAATGCAGAACAATGTCATACATTCACCCCAGTACAGAGATCTGGGCCTAAATCCATCATTTTTGTGCTCACTATGCATTCCAGTTTGAACCCAGCCATATGCAAATCAGTCTTGACCCTGTGCCCCATGGGAACAGTCCAGCCCGAACTGCCAAGCCAGGTCCTCCCTGGACTGGAAACAAGCATCCTAGGACCGGTTTTGGGTATCTCAGCCGTCTTCAGCCAGGCTTGCTTGAATCCAGTGGCAAAGTGAGCAAGGGACTCACGTCTGAGCATACCCTGCCAACTTATGGCGAACAAAGCAGTACAAAAGGGGGTGGTGATGGACGGAGCATCAGAACCAATCAAACACTCACACCCAGTCAACAGATCTGGGTTTGATCCATCACCGTTCTTTAGCCCACTCTGCCACCCCAGTTCAGACATGGCCATATGCAAATCAGTCTGACCCTGTGCCTCATGGGAACAGTCCAGCCCGAATTGCCAAGCCATGCCTTCTCTGGACCGGAAACAAGCTTCCTAGGACCGGTTTCTGGCATTTCAACCGTCTTCAGCCAGGCTTGCTTGAATCCAGTGGCAAAGTGAGCAAGGGACTCACGTCTGAGCATACCCTGCCAACTTATGGCGAACAAAGCGGTACAAAAGAGGGTGGTGATGGACGGAGCATCAGAACCAATCAAACACTCACACCCAGTCAACAGATCTGGGTTTGATACATCACCATTCTTTAGCCCACTCTGCCACCCCAGTTCAGACATGGCCATATGCAAATCAGTCTGACCCTGTGCCTCATGGGAACAGTCCAGCCCGAACTGCCAAGCCATGCCTTCCCTGGACCGGAAACAAGCTTCCACTCGGGGATTAAATATGCAAAAACAACAGTTGATGGACAGAATGCAGAACAATGTCATACATTCACCCCAGTACAGAGATCTGGGCCTAAATCCATCATTTTTGTGCTCACCATGCATTCCAGTTTGAACCCAGCCATATGCAAATCAGTCTTGACCCTGTGCCTCATGGGAACAGTCCAGCCCGAACTGCCAGGCCTGGTCCTCCCTGGACTGGAAACAAGCATCATAGGACCTGTTTCGGGCTTTCACCCCATATCAGCCAGGATAAATTGACTCCAGTGGCATGGAGAGCACGGGACCCACGTCTGGGCATACCCGTCCCACTCGGCTGAAGAGGGGTGTTACCCCGAAACCGGTCCCAGGATGCTTGTTTCCGGTCCAGGGAAGACATGGCTTGGCAGTTCGGGCTGGACTGTTCCCATGAGGCACAGGGTCAAGACTGATTTGCATACAGCTGGGTCTGAACTGAGGTGGCGAAGTGAGCTAAAGAACGATGATGGAATCTACCCAGATCTGTGACTGGGGGTGAGTGTTTGAAAAGTTTCAGCGCTCCCTCCATCATATCTTTGTGTTTGCTAAACTCTAAATGGGGCCGTTAGCGTTCTGGATGATTTCTCTTGGCTAAGGATTGAGCGCTCTGTGATATTTATGACCATCTGGTGAACAGTGGGAAGGCAGACGTCTGGTTGGACACATGACATCACTTAGGCTCATCTGAGGTACATCCGTCCCGTAATGAGTCACTAACATCCCTGTATTTGGCTGCTGCGTGTGGCCTCTTAAGCTGTCCTCTCCAGGGCGGCGCGGGGGTTCCCCGTCAGGACAGCGGTGCTCCCAGTCACATCAGATCAGACATAATATCTGAGTCAACTATCAAAGCTGGTCACCCATTTCCTTTCATGTCCCAACCGCAGCGCGCGCCTCCATGAGAGCAGACCCATTTATTTTACACCATTGCCCCCTTCTCTTCCACATATTTCAGCTCTTTGGAGCGGCCTCGCACATCAGAGGGTTTTAATCGGGTGTAAAGCTTTAAAAATATCTTAGAGCATTTCGTATACAAGACTTTTTCAGACATACGAGAAAATCTACTTCCTGAGGCACTCTCTCTGCTGACTTCATTTTCTGACGTCATCGTTAGAAGCTGTGCCGTGCGCAAGCCGTTGCAAACGCACAAACATTTAATAAGGAGCATCTAAAATTCTTTGGTAGGCCCGGTCGAAATATTCTGCCGAACAGGGCACTATCCGCCTGCGAAGGACTATTTTGCACTGTTCTGATTGGCCACGGTTTTTGAGAACTCTTTCCCTTTCCAATATGTTAGCGTTGTTTTGTGTATGTTTTTGAATGTTGTGGTGGCCCGTGGGGTTTGCGACTCACAACGAAACACCGAGATGGTCGTGAAAATGTCTGTTTCGTGATTTGCCTTTGGTGCATTTTACTCTGCTTTTTGCAAAATTCAGTGAACCGCGGCTGCTTGGCAAAATGCGTTCTCATCCAAAAAAAATTGCTCTAGTCAATACCTTGCATTGTTTAAAAGAAGGTTTGAAAACTCTATTTTAGAGGTTTCTCAGAAATCCAATTTTTGATTTGCACTGTGCACAAGGAATCACAGCCCATCCAATGCTTGTTATATGGTCATGTGCAGATGATGGGGTGCAGGTTCTACTAATGCCATCAGAAAGAGGGCCAGATGCTGAATTTGGTCAGCGTGGAGATTGTGTGATTTGCGCCCACTTCTCTGCCTTATCCTCGGTTCCGGCTTCTTCTGCCAATAAGTGAGCGCTGGAGTCTATGGTGGGCTCAGAATTGTCCAGAGAGAGAACTCGAGTGATTGGTGCACCAGTGATTTTGTTGCACGTGTGGTCTCACCACCATGTCTGGTGCTACCAGAGTAGTCCCCTGCCAGAGAATATTCACAGGAAAACTTCTCTGATGGAAGCTGAATTTGTGTTCTGATTCTAGAATTTGGAATTTCTCTGGGGACCGATGACAATCACAGGTAAAGCAACACGGTAGGGCAATTCTTGTGCTTCCATTGATTGGGAGAGGGTTGCGGGATAGACCATTTCAAATGCCTTCCAATACCGTGAGTGATTAAATCACACAAGGCTCCTGCGGTGCAGCGGAGGGCACCACTCAGGAGACCCCCATCTCTGCCTCCACACTTTGAATATATGTGACACATGAGTCTCAGGGGCCCATCAGCACATTCTGCAGGGGGGGGGGGGGGGGCATCTTTTTGTGTTACACTGCTATCGTCACATGCTTCCTTGAGGATGGTACAGAGGAGAGCTGGGGTCTTGTGCTAGGTGTTGATTGTCACAATTCAGACTTTTGGTACCACGACGTATTGCATGGGCAAGAGACGGAATCAGTTTGTGGTTGGTCTCTATGAAAACCCGCCTTTATTGGTGAAATTACATCTGGCAAACGTATTTCCTCAAATTCAGGATGAACAGCATTCACCACATTGGCCACTCTATCTTGGCAAATGGCTGTTGTGTCAAATTTGTGATTCATCTAGTTGATTTTACACTAAGATCACAACTCCTAGTTCCTCTTCGTCCTATTTTTATGTTAGGTCTTTGAGACAGCTTCAACTGCCTCACCAGACTAATGTTTTTCCCCTCTAAAAATCATATGTAAATTGTAATACACATACATGGAGAGGATTTTGTTCCGCAGGCTTCATCTATTGGCCTGTTGCACATTGCACACATCCGCCTAAAAACAGCTGTTTTCTCAATTAGAGGTGATTTATTTTGCACCCCCTTTTTAAATTTGCTATTTTAAAGTGTGCATGTCACCTTGTAACACTGCAGTCCTGACTCCTCACAAATAATAATGAAAGTAAAATGCTTTGCGCAACTGACTGGCTTGTTATGTAAAAAAAACATAACCAATAAAACAGCTACGTCGATTGATGCTTTTTACATTTCAAATTTTGACTGAAGCATACGGTGGCCACGTTTAGGTGGCAACATGTTTTTTAAAAAAAATTCTAATATATGTTTGCTGTCAAAATATCAACAAAAATCTAAGTCTTGCAGCAGCTTGCCATGCAGCAGCCTGCGAAGGCCTGACCTCGGGACTTTGCCAATGCTTGTTCTTTCTTGCACGGTCAATTTTCAGGCGGGTCTCCTCCATTTTATCGAACAAGACTTCACCGCTCCCACCTTTGCTTCTTCCACCTCTTTTGTTAATACCTTTCTTGTTGCACTTCTGCCCACCATACACGTTTCTTCTGTTTTCTTCTTTCAGTTTGGGTGGGGTGGGGGATAAAGATGGAAAAAATACTACAGCAACCCTAAGCTAGTACGTACTGTAACTCCTAGTAAGAATTACTTTTTTGCACGGGTAAGTAAAGTAGTTCAACTGCACATATGATAGATGCGGAAAGCCCAGGGTGTTGGCACTTTAGTTTTCTGTGATACCCCCATATGTGCTTAGAACGTTTACAAATTAAGAGCTGGATTTTACAGTATTGAGCGCTGTGACCAATCTCACCACACGGAACAGTATTTAGATGTTCTCAAATATTTCACGATTCTTTGAGATCTGTTTAAATTCTACACCAAATGAGGCAGTGGGAGTTCTGAATGTCTGCCACTGAATGCAGGTGTTGGGCATCACCACTCACTTTGGGGACAAGAGCGTATTTTCTATATTCAAACTTTGACCTAGAGCAAGAGAGAGAAAGGCAGAAAAGGGAGGAAGAAATAAAACAGTGTCTGGGAGAAGCCAGGGACGAAGATGTACCTGCAAGAGTGAGATGAAGAGACAGAAAGTGTAGAGGGAGGAAGACAGAGAGGCACCAGGTGGAATCAAGGCTAAGCAGCTTTGGAATCCGGCAACCAGGGATGAGCTGGCCTATAGGGCAATCAGGCGAATATGTAACATCACAACGCGATCAAAATGATAGTGGAACGTTACATTGCAGTTTTTACAATGCAAGTCATTACAACGACTTGCGCTGGAGGGGGCTGGACTTAGGAATAGTATGATTTACTATTCCAACACCAGTCTACGGACAGTAGAGAAGGTGTTGGAATAGTAAATCATACTATTCCTTAGGTTAGAGCGCCATCCAGCGCAAGTCGTTGTAACAACTTGCGTTGTATTACCGGCGATGTAAAGGCATTGCGATGCAATGTCCGCGTAGTAATGGATGTTTCCCAATCAGGCAGTGCCTGAAGGGTTGGTCCGACTGGTCCGTGTGTGTGCCGTTTTATGGCTGTTTCTGGGCCTGTTTTCTGGTCTTCTGGCCCTGTTCTTACTGTTGGTTTCCCTGATATTGAAGCAAACTTTGCCTTTAGCAAACTCAAATTCATGCAGTCTTCCCTAACTTGCAAAACTCTTATACAGTATATCTTTACAAGTTCAAAATGGCCCCCGTTTGAATACATAAGTCTCTCTTTTAGCTTTCCAATTTACTAATGTGGCCCACTGTTATGTTCTATAACAATCCGACCCTGCCATCAGCCCCAGTGTTTGGAAGAGTCGGTAGTCGGCTCCTAAGAAGCACTTTGGACCCAGACACTTATTTATTTATTTTACAAATTATGACCTGGGCAGTGGTGCCAGATAGAGCGGATTAGTTGATTTGGTGTGAAGACTCTCCTTACTACAATGGTTTCAAGGTCTCCTGGTGGTAAACAGAGACACTGCAGCTGAGATCCCATTTCTAGTAACATAAAATGTCCATCAAGCTCAATGCATCTACCACCTACACTGGATAATGGGACCCAATAAAGTTCAGAAAAGGTGTAGAAAATGAGCAAAACCCAGAAGTGTCATTTCTGTTAATAGGTCTACTGGGTGTCTCATAGACAGAGTTAGGTTACATTTTTCTCAATGTTTGGCAGCCTGATAATTTTCTAAGTGGTCCCACAAAACCTTTTAAAAATTACAAAAGTTCTTGCAGGGGCTCTATAGCTGGATTGGGTGAGCACACATTGGCATTTGCCGGAGGTACCAGACTTTGGAGACTTATTCTCAGGACGGGCTGGTTATGGTCAAGATTTGCCATTGACGGGCATCCACTCAACTGGGGCTAGCCACAGAAGACGCTGCTTTGACCAGTTCCCACTGGGAACAGAAACGTAGGGCTCAACTATACCTGTAGAAGTGAATGTCTTCCGAAACATACATGCTATGGATATTCTGAAACAGTTCTAGATTCAGGGCAGCCACCGGTGCGCAATTCCAAGATCCAGGGTGATACGGAAAAGCCTTTGGGTCTGGATGGGGCCATACTGACACTCAAAGATACCACAGCAGGGACGGAAGGGCCTGGCTCCCCAGAGCTCTGGTCCTTGAAAACATCTCTGCATCTCCTTAACCAGTTGCGACAGTTTGCCGATTTTGGACAGCTAGGTAGCAGGTCCTGGCTCCTGGGTACCTCGGTCTGTCGTGATAATCTCCAAACAGAATCCTAAATCAGCTAGGCCATGCGCAGATCTTAATTGGAGTGAGAGGTCGCTCTACTGCTACCTTGGCAAAGCAGCTCTCCCTTTTCAGGTCATCTTAACAAGATTCTCCAGTAACCAGAGCTTGCTCCTAAGCCCAAGGAAGATGGGTACCAGTGAGTGCCTTATTTCTGCCAAATATCGCCTCTACACCGGTGTAGAGTGGGTAAATAGTTGGCCAGGGAGCAGGTGTGGAACCCCCGGCCATAATCACAAATGTGAGGGAGAAGTTCTGAAGAGAGGACAAGCAGGAATATTACATCCATTCTGGGTGCAAGCAAATCCACAGAAAGAAAACAAATACCTTGTGCAGCCGTGCATTAAGTCATCTGAAATCGAGGTTGTACTATTGAATATGAAGACTAGGAATATCATGATACCATAATATCATAGATAGAATATCGAGTGACAAATATAGAATGGTAAGTGCATATGGAGAGGGTATATATTTACTATTCTTAGGTCCACATCTACATAACTTGAAGATATATACATCGTCAAGGTACCTATATGTGGAGTTAATAATACAAAATTGTTGGACCCGGCCTCGTAGAATGGCCCTCCGTGCCCCCGCACCACCGAAACCTGGTACCTACAGCCCAAGCACCCGGCCCAGCCGAACCTCCCCACCAGGACACACGCACCGACCCGGACATCCCCGTCCCTGGCCTCTCTCCTTTCGGCCACCCCGGGCCCGCATGCCCACTTCATGCACCAAGATGGCCGCCCGGCCCCAGCGCGACCCGGGCCTAGAGGCGCCACTCCGGCTGGAGGACATCACGCTTCCAGGGGATGAGAGAGGGAGGAGCAGTTCTATCGCACCTCTGAACTCCCCCGGGACGATGGGTTTCGATCGGCCCTCCGGCCTCCCTGAGGGCTGGCTCCACGCCTGCTGGGTGTCTGGGGCTCCTCCCGACCCGGCCCTGAAAGGATCAAAAGACTATAGCAGGAAGTCCCGACAAGCGACCCCCAGGTGACAAGACCCCTGCCTGCACAGACTCCGGACATCAAAGAGGGGTCGACCTATAACAAGGGGTGCTCTGGGTCTGTCCGGCAGATTCGACGCTGGAACAACGAGAGCCTGCCGACGTGGTCGCGGCTCCTGGAACTTGGACCCACCTGAGCCCTGCTGAGTGACTCACGGCTCCCTGAAGATCGTAAGACCTCCGAACTTGTACCTGAGCCCTGCTGAGTGACTCGCGGCTCCCTGAAGATCGTAAGACCTCCGAACTTGTACCTGAGCCCTGCTGAGTGACTCGCGGCTCCCTGAAGATCGTAAGACCTCCGAACTTGTACCTGAGCCCTGCTGAGTGACTCGCGGCTCCCTGAAGATCGTAAGACCTCCGAACTTGTACCTGAGCCCTGCTGAGTGACTCGCGGCTCCCTGAAGATCGTAAGACCTCCGAACTTGTACCTGAGCCCTGCTGAGTGACTCGCGGCTCCCCTGAAGATCGTAAGACCTCCGAGCCTGTACCTGAGCCGCTGAGTGACTCGCGGCTCCAACCGACTCTCCCGGTCCCGCCGGACCCCGACTACAACAACGTATCCCCCAGCTCGAGGATTGTGAGCTGTGCACCGGATACGTCCCTGCTTGAACCTTTACCAGAGACTGTCCCGCTACCCCCTACCCCTTCCGAGACTCTTGAGCCCGTGCTCACCTTGTACATATTTGCAGTGATAACCTACTTGATAAAGATTGTTTTCTCAGAATACCCGGTGTGGTCACTCTGTGTCGTGTGGTGCCAGAAGTACGATCCTAGATACGAGATTCCTCCCCCTGGGGAGTCTCCCGCCAGTGCCCGGCTACGATACTTTGAGGGTGGGTCTCAGGGTAGTCAGGACCCCTTCCAGGCTCCCCTGAGGTCGCCGTCTAACATTGGTGGCAAGCGACGGGATTCGGGCCCATCACCTAGAGATCGTACCGTGAACAACGGAAGCACTACCGACAAAGATGGCAGAAGGAAGCGCCGTGAGCCCCGCAGAAACCAGCGCCAACAGGGTGTTCCAGGTGGAGCAGATAGAAGAATACACACACAAGGAGCTAAAGCAATTTTGCAAAGAACTTAAAATCGCTACCACTGGTCTCAACACTAAAGAAGATTTGCAGAAAGCACTGAAAACTTGGGTGGAGACCGGGGCCTCCCGCCCGGAAGGCACGGGGGAGCGCACCGACGAAGCCGAACCCCCCCAAAGTGGAAGCAGTAGCAATCAGGTGCGAGGCATCGTACCAGACGGGGGCCTATCCCCGGAAGAGCTCGCGGACAGAGAGAGAAGCCGCAATCATGAACTCGAGTTGGCCAAACTCAAAATCGAGGGCGAATTGAAGTTAGCGGAAAAAAAGCTAGCAGTGGAGCAAATGCGTGTACAAGGCGAACTAGAAGAAAAGAAGCTCCAACGGTAGCACGAAGGAAGGAAGCTCCAACTAGAGCACGAGCGCAGCTTGAAAGAAATCGAGCTCAAGGCCAGAAGCGAGGAAGGAAGGCCCCCGGGAAACCGAGAGACGGCCTCCCCGGCGGAACAGAAGGTCCACATCCCCAAGGATGTGGTCAAGGAATATTATAAAAACGATGACATTCAGCAATGGTTCAGGGCCTACGAGGTCGCCATGACCTCCCATCGGATCCCGCAGAAGGACTGGGGGGCGGGGTTGTGGGGGCGGTTTCTGAGCGAAGGAAGGGACACCCTGCTCGACCTACCCCTCTCCCTGCAGACCTCCTACAGCCACATGAAAGAGGCTCTACTCACAAGGTACGGCCTCACCCCAGAAATGTACCGTCAGCGATTCCGGGACTGCAGGAAGATCCCGGGCACCACCTGGGTGGAGTATGTAAACTTTTTCAGTCGGGCCTTCGATGGGTGGATCAAGGGCAGCAAAGTCACCACCCTTGCCGAACTCACTGACCTCATGTTGTGGGAACATCTGGCTGCGAACTGCTTCATAGAACTACGTCAGCATCTGCTTGACAGCAAGCTCACAGATCCCCGGAAGCTGGCTGTGGAGGCCGACCGCTGGACCAACACCCGGGTCTCCCGGGGCATGGTAGGAGAGTACCCCCGAGCCGGTCAGGGACCACCCCACCAGAGAGGGGGAGGGAACCAGGGAGGGCCGAGAGAGTCCCAGCCTAGCCCCCCGAAGACACAACCTCCACCTTTCCCGGCGCCCCCCCCACCGGTGACAGGACCCCTGGGAGACGGGGACACCGGGTGACCGTCACATGTTTCCGTTGCCAGAAACCCGGGCACTACGCCAATGACCCAGAATGCCCCATGGCCACCCAAGTCTCCCCTACCACCCCTGCGAGACAGATAGCCAACGTAGCTCTGGGGGAGGAGGTTGAGGAAGCCGAGGAGTGGGAACCCGCAGCAATGGCCCTAGTATCCCTGGGAGATGGAGAGATGATCCCTGGTAGCCTCCTACCCTCCAACACACAGAAGTACGGGCAGCTCGTCAAGATCAATGGCCACCAGGTAGAGGCCCTGCGGGACACCGGGGCCAGTATCACCGGTGTCCTCAGGCACCTAGTCCCCGAGGAGCAGATCCTCCCCAACGTCTTTTGCCCCGTAATATCCGCAGACAATAGAGAAAGTATGTGTCAGGTAGCCCTGGTGCCGTTTGAGTGGGGAGGGGTGATAGGCAAACTCAAGGTGGCCGTAAGAACCTCCCAGCCGGTCGACTGCCTCTTAGGGAACGACCTAGAGAGTTCTCCCTGGAAGCACGTCGAGCGCAAGGCCCACCTAGGAATGATGGGACTCCCCGAGTGGGTGTGCGCCACCACCCGATCTATGTCAGCCCGGCTCACTCCCCGGAGAGAAGTCGAGAACACCCCGATCGAAGAGACCAGTACAGTCCCCGCCAAGGGTCCTCCCGTCCCCCCAGCAGAAGGGTCCGTCGCCCGCGACGAACCCGCACCATCCGACCCCGCCCCGGTCCCCGAGTTGGGAGATCTACCCGAGTTGGCCCACTGGCGCCACGAGGGCGGGCCCACTCGGGAAGAGTTTTGCCGGGAGCAAGCCACTTGTCCTTCCCTGGTCGGACTGCGGCGCCAGGCCGAGGGCCAAGCCGCAGGTGACCAGACCGGGACACACCGAATCTATTGGGAAAATAGCATCTTGTACAGCGAGCAGAAGTCGGTGGAGTTGGGATCCGGACGGGTACTGGTGGTACCCCTCCGCTTCCGAGATTTCCTCCTGGGCTTAGCCCACGACGTCCCCCTCGCCAGCCACCTGGGTCAGGACAAGACCTACAGCCGACTCGTGACCCATGTTTACTGGCCTAGAATGAGAGCAGCGGTAGAGGCCCACTGCAAGTCCTGCCCCACGTGCCAGGCTAGTGGGAAGAGTGGGGGGAAGTGCAAGGCTCCCCTCCAACCCTTCCCCGTCGTCAGTACCCCTTTTGAACGAGTCGGGATCGACATCGTGGGACCACTGGACCCCCCCACCTCCCAAGGCCACCGTTTCATCTTGGTCCTCGTGAACCACGCCACCCGCTACCCTGAGGCTATTCCCCTACGCACCATTACGGCCCCCGTGGTGGGCCGGGCCCTGATGGGAATCTTTTCCAGGGTGGGTTTTCCCCGCGAGGTCATGAGCGATCGCGGAACTAATTTTATCTCGAAGTATATGACGTCCCTGTGGCAACAATGTGGGGTATCCTATAAGTTCACCACCCCGTACCATCCCCAAGGGAACGGCCTAGTAGAAAGGTTTAATAGGACTTTGAAAGGGATGATCGCTGGCCTAGAAGAGCCCCTCCGGCGTAAGTGGGACGTCCTGCTCCCCTGCCTCTTGTTCGCTTACCGGGAGGTCCCCCAGAAGTTCTTAGGGTTCAGCCCGTTTGAATTACTCTATGGACACCCCGTCCGAGGTCCCCTCAGTTTGGTTAAGGAAGGGTGGGAGGCAGCACCCCAGACCACCCCCGAGATGTGTTCCAATACGTCCTGGCCCTCCGAAACCAGACCAGGAAGTTCCGAGAGCTGGCCGAGGCCAACCTGGAGGCAAGTCAAGAGGAGATGAAGCGCTGGTACGACCAGAATGCCACTCTGGTCGAGTTCCAGCCGGGCCAGCAGGTGTGGGTCATGGCCCCCGTGAAGCCTGGCGCCCTCCAGGACCGATGGACTGGGCCCTACAAAGTGGTGGAGCGGAAGAGCGAAGTCACATACTTGGTGGACGTCCAGTCACCTCGAGATCCCCTCCGGGTCCTGCACGTGAACCGCCTCAAGCCTCACTTCCAGCGGACAGAACTGAGCCTCCTGCTGGCCACCGATGACGGGGCCGAAGATGAGTCGGATCCCCTCCCGGACCTCCTGTGTGTCAAGGAGCAGGATGGCTCCGTGGAAGGAGTGAACCTCTCCCCAGCCCTCACTGCCCAGCAACAAGCGGACTGCCGCCAGCTCCTAAGACAATTTTCCGACCTCTTCTCCCTGACCCCCCGGGTCACCAACTGGTGTGTTCATGACGTGGACACCGGGGACAGCCCGCCGGTGAGACACCGAGCCTACCGGGTTCCTGACCGGGTCCGGTCCTGCATTCAAGCGGAAGTCTCGAAGATGTTGACCCTGGGGGTGATCGAGCCCTCTGACAGTCCCTGGGCCAGCCCCGTGGTCCTGGTCCCGAAGGCAGCGGCCCCCGGTGTTGCCCCCGAGCTCCGATTCTGCGTGGACTACCGGGGGCTCAATGACGTTACCCGAGCCGATGCCCACCCCATTCCACGAGCCGACGAACTCATTGACCGACTAGGGGCAGCCCGGTTCCTCAGCACATTCGACCTCACCTGCGGATACTGGCAGATTGCGCTCACCGAAGGGGCCAAGGAGCGGTCCGCTTTCTCCACCCCCGATGGGCACTACCGCTTCCGCGTAATGCCCTTCGGGATGAAAAATGCCCCGGCCACTTTCTAGCGACTGGTGAATAGGGTCCTGGCCGGGCTAGAACAGTTCAGCGCGGCATATCTGGACGACATCGCTGTCTTCAGTTCAGAGTGGAGTGAGCACCTCCAGCACCTCCGAAGGGTGCTAACCGCCCTGCGCCAGGCAGGCCTCACAGTAAAAGCCAGCAAGTGCCAGATCGGGCAAGGATCCGTGGTCTACTTGGGGCACCAGGTCGGGAGTGGCCAGGTCGCCCCTCTACAGCCAAAGATCGACGCCATCCTGGCCTGGGAACCACCCATCACCCAGACGGAGGTCCGAGCCTTTCTGGGACTCACGGGCTACTACCGAAGATTCATTCGGGGGTATGGCAGCCTTGTCGGCCCTCTCACAGAACTCACGTCTAAAAGACAGCCAAAGAAAGTACAGTGGACGGCTGCCTGCCAGGAAGCTTTCGATGCCCTAAAAAAGGCCATGTGTACTGCCCCCGTCCTCCAGGCTCCCGACTACGCCAAGGAGTTCATAGTCCAGACCGATGCCTCCGAGCATGGCATTGGGGCCGTCCTGTCCCAAGTGAATGACCAAGGCCTAGACCAGCCCGTCGCCTTCCTCAGTCGGCGGCTGTTGCCCCAAGAACAGAGATGGAGCACCATAGAGCGCGAAGCCTTTGCCGTGGTCTGGGCACTCAAAAAGCTACGACCCTACCTGTTCGGCACCCATTTCAGAGTCCAAACTGACCATCGGCCCTTGCGATGGCTCATGCAGATGCGAGGAGAAAACCCCAAGCTACTGCGGTGGTCAATCTCCCTCCAGGGGATGGATTTCACCGTGGAACACCGCCCTGGTACGGACCACGCCAATGCTGACGGCCTCTCCCGGTTCTTCCGCCTCAGCGAAGAGAACCCCCCAAGCTGATGGGCAGTTCTCTCCGGCTTTCAGCTGGGGGGGACGCGTGTTGGACCCGGCCTCGTAGAATGGCCCTCCGTGCCCCCGCACCACCGAAACCTGGTACCTACAGCCCAAGCACCCGGCCCAGCCGAACCTCCCCACCAGGACACACGCACCGACCCGGACAACCCCGTCCCTGGCCTCTCTCCTTTCGGCCACCCCGGGCCCGCGTGCCCACTTCATGCACCAAGATGGCCGCCCGGCCCCAGCGCGACCCGGGCCTAGAGGCGCCACTCCGGCTGGAGGACATCACGCTTCCAGGGGATGAGAGAGGGAGGAGCAGTTCTATCGCACCTCTGAACTCCCCCGGGACGATGGGTTTCGATCGGCCCTCCGGCCTCCCTGAGGGCTGGCTCCACGCCTGCTGGGTGTCTGGGGCTCCTCCCGACCCGGCCCTGAAAGGATCAAAAGACTATAGCAGGAAGTCCCGACAAGCGACCCCCAGGTGACAAGACCCCTGGCTGCACAGACTCCGGACATCAAAGAGGGGTCGACCTATAACAAGGGGTGCTCTGGGTCTGTCCGGCAGATTCGACGCTGGAACAACGAGAGCCTGCCGACGTGGTCGCGGCTCCTGGAACTTGGACCCACCTGAGCCCTGCTGAGTGACTCGCGGCTCCCTGAAGATCGTAAGACCTCCGAACTTGTACCTGAGCCCTGCTGAGTGACTCGCGGCTCCCTGAAGATCGTAAGACCTCCGAACTTGTACCTGAGCCCTGCTGAGTGACTCGCGGCTCCCTGAAGATCGTAAGACCTCCGAACTTGTACCTGAGCCCTGCTGAGTGACTCGCGGCTCCCTGAAGATCGTAAGACCTCCGAACTTGTACCTGAGCCCTGCTGAGTGACTCGCGGCTCCCTGAAGATCGTAAGACCTCCGAACTTGTACCTGAGCCCTGCTGAGTGACTCGCGGCTCCCTGAAGATCGTAAGACCTCCGAACTTGTACCTGAGCCCTGCTGAGTGACTCGCGGCTCCCCTGAAGATCGTAAGACCTCCGAGCCTGTACCTGAGCCGCTGAGTGACTCGCGGCTCCAACCGACTCTCCCGGTCCCGCCGGACCCCGACTACAACAACGTATCCCCCAGCTCGAGGATTGTGAGCTGTGCACCGGATACGTCCCTGCTTGAACCTTTACCAGAGACTGTCCCGCTACCCCCTACCCCTTCCGAGACTCTTGAGCCCGTGCTCACCTTGTACATATTTGCAGTGATAACCTACTTGATAAAGATTGTTTTCTCAGAATACCCGGTGTGGTCACTCTGTGTCGTGTGGTGCCAGAAGTACGATCCTAGATACGAGATTCCTCCCCCTGGGGAGTCTCCCGCCAGTGCCCGGCTACGATACTTTGAGGGTGGGTCTCAGGGTAGTCAGGACCCCTTCCAGGCTCCCCTGAGGTCGCCGTCTAACAAAAATGTATATACTTACCTTTTGAGATTTTTCCCCTCAACTTTCTGTCGAACATATTAAGGTCTCATGATATTATTTACTCGATATTCAGGGCCCAAACCTGAAATAGTCAGAGACATCCTGCACAGGTTTTGTTTAAACACCCACCCACCCTTTGGTCGAATTTTACAGGGCATGCCCTTCAGGTAGGCCACTTGGTCGAAAAACAGAGAAGGGCCTGTTCACCACAGGTGCAGATAAAAAAACTGGCACCACTAAAGCTGCAATCACATGCTGTCAATCGGCAGTCACGTTAATACAAAGTACAAAGAAGCTGTAGCCACCCTGGACTAAGGGTGCATAGGCATCCCACACAAAAGGAGCAATTATCAGTTTTTCTTCCTGGGAAAAGGAGGGATGTTGGGAAAATCTGCATTTGATAATTAGCTTGTCACACTTCACTTGGGCTGGGACAGACCAGGCTCACTGAACAAGGCAGGAAGTCTAGACCTATTGATCCAACACAAGAGAAGTTTGACTGTGAAATTCTGGTGGAAAGAGATCTGGGATTGATGTAAGTTAGGCCCATCTGAGGAGCTCTTTCCAGAGAAAACCTGGTGGTGCCATGTTGGATTATCCCAGAATGCTGTGAAGAGGGGTTGGTTCAGGGGTGGAGAGATGATGTGGCATCCTAGGATTGGACAGTGGTGCCTGGCATTTAGGACTTTCCAACCCCACTTCATTCTGTTTCATGCCATTTTCTAAAACACTACCATTCCCTGATCACTGCTATTAAGTGCCTTTGAAAACTGATTCATCTCCTCTCACAGTGCAAATCCTGGCCTCAGCACTAGACTCGACAACATGTGAGTCTAAACAATTCAGTTAATAATATATACCTGTGCTTCAGTGTTTGTAAAATGTATTTGTGTAATCCCCAATTGATGTACCCAATCATTGTAAGTATTGCTTTATCAAGAAACAATCACAACTCTTGTCAGGATTAATTCTCAAAGTCACTAAATTTACCTGAGCTCGACACACTGGTAGCTATGGCTCAGAGCAGATAGGATTAATTTAGGGCAAAACAAAGTGTAAAGTATTTATTCAGTACTAAAACAGGAATAATGTTAAAACTGAAGGCAATTAATACCTCAAGAGGGGGAGGGGGGGGGGCAGGGGCGGGAATAGAAGAGGTCCCCAATGTTGTGGTCCGGGTCGGTTATACTCCCGGTCAAGGGGGTTCTTAAAACCAGGCGAAGAAGTGTGCGTGAAAAAAAGGTTATGGTATTCCTTGTACGGATACTAGTTGTGCCCTCACACACCCTTGCGGGAGCAAAGCATCATCATAGGGCTATGCTCCTCGTGGGGGTGGTGCTGCAGTCCCTCACGGGCCCTCGTAAGGGCGCTCTGTCGGAGATCTTTTAAAGGAGTCGCCACAGTTGTGCATGTGGGTGAGGTAGTGAATGGTGAGATAAAATGGCCCGTAGGTACCCTTGTAAATTTATTCGTGGGTCCTAAGGGTCAGTTAAAAGTAACGGGGAGACAAGGGCGCGACATGCGCTCATGTCAAATGGGAAATACAAAAAGTTCTCCCGCTGCTCTCAACCCGTGTGAGTCACTAAACAACATTTTTTTTATTAGTGAGTGGGTGGTGGGTGGTCAACATGTTTCACGCTTCCCATGGTCCCTAGTGGATCCCATAGCGCTTCATCAGGACCTTAGGTAATAGAAAAAAGGGGCTCAGGGAGGGAACCCTATAATCCCTAAACATAAGATGACAGATGTCAGAGATAGAGATACTAACTGGGCACGTATTATTCGTATCCCAAACTCGCAACCCTCTCTTTATGGGGATCGGCAGTACCGGTATCGACCAACTGGGTAGGTTTCCCTTCCGCATGTATCGGTGGAGACCTATTACACCTCCAGGGTCGCCACTCACTAATAAAAAAAATTGAGAGCAGCGGGAGAACTTTTTGTATTTCCCGTTTGACATGAGCGCATGTCGCTCCCTTGTCTCCCCGTTACTTTTAACTGACCCTTAGGACCTACGAATAAATTTACAAGGGTACCTACGGGCCATTTTATCTCACCATTCACTACCTCACCCACATACCCACATGCACAACTGCGGCGACTCCTTTAAAAGATCTCCGACAGAGCGCCCTTACGAGGGCCCGTGAGGGACTGCAGCGCCACCCCCATGAGGAGCATAGCCCTATGATGATGCTTTGCACCCGCAAGGGTGTGTGAGGGCACAACTAGTATCCGTACAAGGAGTACCATAACCTTTTTTTCACACACACTCCTTCGCCTGGTTTTAAGAACCCCCTTGACCGGGAGTATAACCGACCCGGACCACAACATTGGGGACCTCTTCTATTCCCGCCCCTGACCCCCCCCCCCTGTTTTCTTTAGGAACTGATACCATCCTTTTTGTTGTAACTTATCCTTGGAGCATTGGTACAGGACCTTCTCACTTATTGCTCCCTGTCCCTCCCTTATAGTGTGATTATAATAAATACCTCAAACCAACTTATA
Organism: Triturus cristatus; assembly: GCF_964204655.1. Lineage (NCBI taxonomy): Eukaryota > Metazoa > Chordata > Amphibia > Caudata > Salamandridae > Triturus > Triturus cristatus. The sequence goes on from NC_140586.1 coordinate 163,062,222, forward strand.
AAAATAGAGTAAAATGCAATAAATAAAATGACATCAAAACCCAAAAAAATCAATTAAGGGAAACCAGAGCTAAGCATTGTTAAGGCAAAATAGCACCAAAAAGTGAAAAGTGCTATTGGTAGTCAATGGTTGAGGTAGACCAGGGTCTACCCGCAATTTCAGACCTACCGCAATAGAGTGCAGGTCAGATATGCCAAACAGATTCAACTTGGTCAGAAAATTTACCTTGGGACTTAGGGCCAGGTTTATTTACTGGTGGATGGCCCATTGTTCCACGAGTGTGACAGAGTAAATTAGTCCCTTGCCCTCGTGGAGAGACTACCCATCAGACATATAAATGACTGCCAACCTGGCTTAATTGAAAAAGCACTGCCAGGAACTGCCATCAAGGCAGTTCCTGTCAATGCATTTCCCTGTTTGGTGCAGGGCTCTGTCAGTACGATGGAACCATGCACCAAACAGTTTACTTTTTTTATTTTCAAAAAGAAAATCCTGGAACTGAATTTTCTTTTTGAAATTCAAAAAGAAAATGCTCCTCTCGCCATGGGAGTCCTCTCCCATGGCGAGGGAAGCATTTAGTTGTTTTTACTACCTCTTACTGCCAAGGTTTTCCTAGCGGTGACGGGTTGTGAAAACCGACCTCTAATTCCACCCATCTACTTTAGGTCGACAGTATTACAGGTCAGCATCTGATGGCCCTTGCTCCACAGGGTCGTCAGGGGGGTTTAAAGATGGTGGAGACAGAGTAGTCTACGCTCGCCCTCATATAAATTTTGCAGACAGACCACAGTCTTGGTGGTATGCATACTGCACCACCATTGTGACGGAGATGCAAACCGCTAAGATATAAATCAAGCCCTTAGTCTTAAAAATGGGAGACAAAATCCTTCAACGGGGCAAGGCAGCAGCTGCATCAATCAATCAATCAATCAGTGACATTTATAGAGCGCACTACATACCTGTAGGAAGGTGGATATCTGACTATGGTTACCCCCAAATTTTTGCCTAGTGTCTAGCTGGTTTTTCGACTTAGTTGGCCTGAGATCCTGCCATTCAGGCTCTCAGGCTATCTGCTCTCTCTGTAAAATGGACTCCATGTACCCTAGGTACATACCCAATTGGTTGGATCACCCTGTCAGCCCCTGTACCAGTGTACACTAGGTACCCAGGGCATTGGTGTATCCAAGGCCTGCCAGGGGCTGAAGCATGTATTATGCCACCCCAGGCTTGGCCTAACAATCTGACACAACTGGCTGATCACTCAGCTGGGGTAAGTTGGTGTAATCACCTCTTACTTAGGTGTAGTATACCTATACCTAAACTTAAATGGGACACCTGGTAACCTATAAGTCACTCCTATGGCAGGCCTTAACAATCCTGAAGGCAGAGTGCTTGGTTCCATGTGAGATGGTGCTCTGGCATGAGCTGAGCCTGTCTGCAGTGGTCGGAACAACTTCCTTCTACTGTTTCCAGATATCGTCATACCATATACTCTTAAGTGCATTATGAACCTCGCGGTTAAATGCTATCTTTGGTTTGGCTTTATCAAAACATGTCGAGTAAGGTGTCATACGAATTGGAATACTAACCCCTCGCCAATTCTGGCGACGGGGTTAGCATTCCACCCTTCTAGAGGGACACGACATGTACAGTACCTGAAACCCGGGTAAAATCAGACATAGCCTCAGCTCCACAAAATGGATGCTGCCACCACAGACACAAGTCTGCCCTCCTGCTGCTGGGAGTCCTTCCAGCTTGGGAGGTGTGGACAAAGGGTTTCCTGCCAGGGGAGGTGCGTGCACCACCCCAGACAGGATTTTGTGTATTGGTCAGGTAGGGCTTGAAAGAAACCAGACATGCCTGTGGCTCACAAGGAGCCTCGGTGCATATGCCAGTTCAAACCGGTCCTGGGGCACACCAGTCCCGGGCCTGGGGCGAGCTGGACAAAGGATTGGGGGTGTAACCACCCCCCTTCCTGGTCCCACCCATAGGGAGGGACCTAGCAGGTAGTCCGGCCCCTAGAATCCGAATAAAGGTAGGAGCTGTGTCCTAGGACTTCAGACATCCTGGAATCAACTTGAAACTAAGAAGAAGACGGGAACTTCGACATTCTGCTGCACAGAAGACTGAAGAAAATCTCCCCTGTGGTCAGGGAGTGACCACCTTGCTAACGCAAGCACCATCCAGCGAATCACCGTCTGCTTTGCCGCCGCCTCCCGCCGGAGCCCGAGCCCAGAGACTGACAAGACCTGGACCTCCAGACCTCTCACCGCCCGATCCACAGTCCCTGAAAAGAGGAGACCCGTGGAGGCACCGAGACACGTGGAGCCAGCCATCTTGGAACGACTATGACAAGCTGACCAGTGCAACAACCGAGGCTCCCTCCAAGTTGTGCTTTGGGTCCTGAGAAGCCCAACCCTCGAGCAGCATCTGCACCAAAGGTGAGCCCTCCAGCATCTCCACGATCTGCGTGGGGCCCTTCTGCATTTTGCCACTCGACGCGCCTAACCGGTTGCTGGCCCGCTGGCTAGTGGCCATCTTGGCGACGAAATCTACGACAAACACCGCTGGTCTGGTTGCTCCAGACTGGCCCTTGCTCCCCTCCAAAGGAGCAGTTCCTCTGACCTTGCTGGCCAGAACCATCAGCTTAAACTCCTTGCCTACAACAATTGCTTTTGCCAAGGCTTGTTTGCTTCGATCAAGTCGCCGACACCGCCAACAGCGAGAGCCTGCGTGGGACAGCTCGTGACTCGACTCCTGGACGTCGTCGACCTTCAGGGACCACGTGGCTGCAGAGTCAAGCTACACCTTCCTTCCTGTTTGCACCCGACATTGCCTGGTACCCACCTGGTGCCACGCTGGTCACTGGCTAGTGACTGTGAACACTGTCCCCTCTGCTTACAGGTCTTCAACATCTCCGATCCACTCTTGGATCCACTGCATCTCTTCCCGACCGACCGCCTGCAGCATCTTTGTCCCAGGCTCAACGGAACAGATAGAAGAAACCCGACGCACTTTGAGGCCTATGCACCCGCTTCCTGTGGGTGAGGTAAAGCTGGTACTCCGGTGCCCATGTGTAGTAATACATCTCTAGTGCCTGTGTTCCAAATCTTAAATTCCTAGGTCATCCGGAAGATTCCTTTTGCAGTAACTTTGTACTTTTTACGCACCCATTGAAACCTATGGGAGCACGCGTGTGACTATTTGCTCTGCACACGCCACCCGTGGACCTCCTGGTCACTAACTGACGTTAGCTCCTTGTAGGCCCAGCGATTCTAGAGGCCCTAGGCCTTTTCCCTGTTCTGTTCGTGGTACTTATACCACTATTTTAGTATATGGTTCGAGTGGCCACCAGGGCCTATCCATATAAAGTGCAACTTCTGTGTATTCTGTGATAATCTTGTTTGACGATTTGTGCTCCTGTGCTCATAAAGAGACTAGGGGTTACTTTGAGAAATAAATACATATATATTTTGAATATATATCTGTGTGGTGTCCTTTCATTGGTATAAAAGGGGGTTACTATTGGTAAAACAGCTGGCTTAACACGCTTCACGAGTTTAGCCTCAAAGACTGCTTAGCCTACGCTACCACTAGGGCAGCTAGTCCGAAAAGGTTGACTTACAACCACACCATAAGGGTTGCTTGGCATGGTACAAGGTGGTCACTAGAACTAGTGAGCATCATATACCAGGCCAACTTCTCACATTGGTGAGCAGCGGTTGGATTTGAGCTTGCTGTGTTTTACCATTGTAATCTCTTGGTTACCAATTGAAAGATCACATAGGTACCTGTAGGTACATATAAAACAAGATTAGATATACATAAGTTCTACTGAACTTAGTTGTTGTAGAGCAAAGGGAGTAGCACACCCTGACTACAACTACTAGATAGGTTTAGTAGGTAAACCCAAGTGTAGGTAGATTGCAACACATCCACCCACACTTAAGAGCAATGGCCGGGGCAGAGGGGTCCACTGTACCCATCTCTGTTGAGAGTGACCCCCAGAGGGCACCATCCAGCTTTGCTACCCTTAATCAGAATGAGCTCAGGCATTTGGCAACTCTTAGAGGCCTTAAACAGCCCAAGAACCCAAACTCTGCTGAGCTCAGGGAGCTCTTACAGAATGATGAGAATCAGAGAGCACTCAAGAAAGCTTCCCAGTTAGCCCCCTTAGGGACAGGAACAGGAGGCCCCCCTTCTAAAGATGCCACTGAAGTACCCCTTCCCAATAGTCACCCCTTAGATGGGATGCCTACCACAGAGGATGAGAGTGAAAAGGATACTGACAGTAGTGAGGATGAAGAGGGAACTAGCCCAGTGCCAAGTGTTATACTTGGCCCAGCTAAACCAAGGCTATTGGGGACTGACAGTGGGTTCAACCCACTGGATCTCCCCAGTGGACTTAACACAGGGCTGGGAAGGCAAAGGAATCGCTCAGGTGACTCCAATGCTTCCCATGGCTCTAGAGGCTCTCAAGGTCACTCCAGGAGAAGGATGACCACCCCTCAGAGGAGGGAACATGAGGCCAGAATGCAGGAAGCCCAGCTGAGGATCAGGAAGCAGGAGCTAGAAGTAGCCCTGATGGAAGAAAAACTGAGCAAGGCTAGGCAGCATAGAGAGAGTGGGTCTATACCCACTGGTGGCAGCAATGTCCCTAGGGACAAAGATAGGGTCTTTGACAATAGGAACCTGTCCAAGATTGTGCCCCCCTACAAAAGTGGGGATGACATCCACAAATGGATGACTGCTCTTGAGAGAGCCTGCAAAGTGCAGCAGGTTCCTGAAGACCAGTGGGCAGCAATCTTATGGCTCTCCTTTGAGGGGAGAGGCAGAGATAGACTCCTCACTGTTAGAGAAGAGGATGTCAGAAATTACAGAGTCCTGAAGAGTGTCCTAGTTGATGGGTTAGGCTTAACCACTGAACAGTACAGGTTAATGTTCAGAGACACCCAGAAGACACAGACTCAGGACTGGTCTGAATATGTGGAATGTGCCACTAAGGCTTTGGAGGGTTGGTTGCTGGGAAGTAAGGTGTCTGATTATACAGGATTGTACAATTTGATGATGAGAGAGCAGATTTTAAGTAATTGTCAAAACCAGCTTCTCCATCAACACCTGGTAGACTCAGATTTGACCTCTCCCCAAGAATTGGGAAAGAGGGCAGATAAATGGGTCAGGACCAGGATCAGGCCTAAAAACCAGGGTGGTGACCAAAAGAAAGATACCACCAAGCCTCAAGAGAAGGGTGGGGATAAAGAAAAAGAGAAACCTTCCTCAGGGCCCCAAAACTCCACACAGGGTGGTGGGTCCCAAGCTCCCTCCTCTACCACAGCTAAAAAGCCCTACTGCCATGAGTGTAAAACTCCTGGGCATTGGAAAACTGACAGCGGTTGCCCAAGGGCTAAAAACAAAACTGTTCCTCCAATTACTCCTGTCACACCACCTATTACTGTCAGCAGTAATCCCCCAGGTGGTGGGAGTGCCCCCAGAAATCTGGGTGGGTTTACTTGGGGAACACAGGGGGACCCTGGCTTAGCCAATTCCCCTACAGCAACCACTCTTGTCTGTGATGGTGGCATGGGGTTTGCCAACTTCACTGCCTGTCCCAACACTTTGGGTAGGTACAGACAGGAGCCCTACATCAATGGTACAAAAGCTGAGGCCTACAGAGACACTGGGGCTAGCATCACAATGGTGGCCCATTGGCTAGTTCCCTCTGAGCAGCTTTTGCCCGGTTTCTCCTACCAGGTGACTAACATTGATGGCAAACAGAACAGTCATCCCATGGCAGAGGTATGTCTCAGCTGGGGAGGGGTCACTGGCCCTAAAAGGGTAGCAGTGTCCCCAACCTTGCCTGTAGACTGCTTACTGGGGAATGACTTAGAACTCTCAGCTTGGGCTGGAGTTGAACAAGACACCCATTCTAAAATGGTAGGCCTTTCACAAAAGGGTAGGGGGGTTGTGCCATTCACAACCCCTGTCCAAATAGATTTCCTCCCTGAAAAGGTTGGAAGGGCAGTGGTAGCCACAGCCCAGGCACAGACAGACTTCCCTGTAGGGACTGGCAGAGCTGTGACAGTCACAGCTCAAACACAAACTGAGTGCCCCCCTGAAAAGGTTGGCAAGGCTGTAATGGTCTCAGCCTATACTCAGACTGACATAGGTGTAGTGAAGCCTGAAACAATGGATCACTCCACACAAACTGAGAGTAGTGGGGAGGAAGAAAAGTCTCCCTCTCCCCAGACATTAGGAAAAGGTCAGCCTCCTCAGGGATCTGACCTCACCCCTTGTGAAGGAACTGCCCCAGAGGTAGCCAGGCCTGGCCTGGCAGAGCCTCTGATGTCAGTGGCCCCTTCCAAGGTGGGATCCAGTCTGGTGCAGGTAGCCTGCCTCTCTCTACCCTGCCTCAGTCAGCCCAGGGCTGCAGAGGTCAGGGAGGCCAGTGGACCCCCAGAGGGCCCCTGTCCACAAGAACCCCCCCATCAAAAGAATGAGGATTGCCTGGCTAGTAGCCCTAGTCAGGTGATGGGTAAAAACATTCCTGAGGGATCTCCTTTACAGGTAGTTAGGGACCTCCCCCAGGGGGATTCTGTTGGGCACAGGCAAACATGGGACCTTAGGGCCCCAAACCTGACCTGTCCCTCCAGTAAGCCCACAAAAGGGACCCAGCCTCCAGCTTTAGGTAGCCAGAGGCTGACCCTGAGAGCACAGTGCAACTCAGTTAAAGAAAGAAAGGCATCCATGGTGGAGGATGATTGGAGGAAGCTGAGGCCTCACTTTGAGGACACTCACTTCAGTACTCCATCTCAACACCAGCCTTTTACTTTGCCAAGACACACCACAGGTAGAGATTCCCTATGGTGGAGACCCTCTGATACCCTTAGGGTGAGGGATTGCTTAGTGGACCATGAGACAGGGGGTAACCATGCCAGTGCTGGTTCCTCCTTATATGGCCACTTGGGCAATATAGGCTTACCTGGTCAAGGTCAGCCTTATCTCCCTTCGTTTGGGGGGGGGTTGTGTAGGAAGGTGGATATCTGACTATGGTTACCCCCAAATTTTTGCCTAGTGTCTAGCTGGTTTTTCGACTTAGTTGGCCTGAGATCCTGCCATTCAGGCTCTCAGGCTATCTGCTCTCTCTGTAAAATGGACTCCATGTACCCTAGGTACATACCCAATTGGTTGGATCACCCTGTCAGCCCCTGTACCAGTGTACACTAGGTACCCAGGGCATTGGTGTATCCAAGGCCTGCCAGGGGCTGAAGCATGTATTATGCCACCCCAGGCTTGGCCTAACAATCTGACACAACTGGCTGATCACTCAGCTGGGGTAAGTTGGTGTAATCACCTCTTACTTAGGTGTAGTATACCTATACCTAAACTTAAATGGGACACCTGGTAACCTATAAGTCACTCCTATGGCAGGCCTTAACAATCCTGAAGGCAGAGTGCTTGGTTCCATGTGAGATGGTGCTCTGGCATGAGCTGAGCCTGTCTGCAGTGGTCGGAACAACTTCCTTCTACTGTTTCCAGATATCGTCATACCATATACTCTTAAGTGCATTATGAACCTCGCGGTTAAATGCTATCTTTGGTTTGGCTTTATCAAAACATGTCGAGTAAGGTGTCATACGAATTGGAATACTAACCCCTCGCCAATTCTGGCGACGGGGTTAGCATTCCACCCTTCTAGAGGGACACGACATGTACAGTACCTGAAACCCGGGTAAAATCAGACATAGCCTCAGCTCCACAAAATGGATGCTGCCACCACAGACACAAGTCTGCCCTCCTGCTGCTGGGAGTCCTTCCAGCTTGGGAGGTGTGGACAAAGGGTTTCCTGCCAGGGGAGGTGCGTGCACCACCCCAGACAGGATTTTGTGTATTGGTCAGGTAGGGCTTGAAAGAAACCAGACATGCCTGTGGCTCACAAGGAGCCTCGGTGCATATGCCAGTTCAAACCGGTCCTGGGGCACACCAGTCCCGGGCCTGGGGCGAGCTGGACAAAGGATTGGGGGTGTAACCACCCCCCTTCCTGGTCCCACCCATAGGGAGGGACCTAGCAGGTAGTCCGGCCCCTAGAATCCGAATAAAGGTAGGAGCTGTGTCCTAGGACTTCAGACATCCTGGAATCAACTTGAAACTAAGAAGAAGACGGGAACTTCGACATTCTGCTGCACAGAAGACTGAAGAAAATCTCCCCTGTGGTCAGGGAGTGACCACCTTGCTAACGCAAGCACCATCCAGCGAATCACCGTCTGCTTTGCCGCCGCCTCCCGCCAGAGCCCGAGCCCAGAGACTGACAAGACCTGGACCTCCAGACCTCTCACCGCCCGATCCACAGTCCCTGAAAAGAGGAGACCCGTGGAGGCACCGAGACACGTGGAGCCAGCCATCTTGGAACGACTACGACAAGCTGACCAGTGCAACAACCGAGGCTCCCTCCAAGTTGTGCTTTGGGTCCTGAGAAGCCCAACCCTCGAGCAGCATCTGCACCAAAGGTGAGCCCTCCAGCATCTCCACGATCTGCGTGGGGCCCTTCTGCATTTTGCCACTCGACGCGCCTAACCGGTTGCTGGCCCGCTGGCTAGTGGCCATCTTGGCGACGAAATCTACGACAAACACCGCTGGTCTGGTTGCTCCAGACTGGCCCTTGCTCCCCTCCAAAGGAGCAGTTCCTCTGACCTTGCTGGCCAGAACCATCAGCTTAAACTCCTTGCCTACAACAATTGCTTTTGCCAAGGCTTGTTTGCTTCGATCAAGTCGCCGACACCGCCAACAGCGAGAGCCTGCGTGGGACAGCTCGTGACTCGACTCCTGGACGTCGTCGACCTTCAGGGACCACGTGGCTGCAGAGTCAAGCTACACCTTCCTTCCTGTTTGCACCCGACATTGCCTGGTACCCACCTGGTGCCACGCTGGTCACTGGCTAGTGACTGTGAACACTGTCCCCTCTGCTTACAGGTCTTCAACATCTCCGATCCACTCTTGGATCCACTGCATCTCTTCCCGACCGACCGCCTGCAGCATCTTTGTCCCAGGCTCAACGGAACAGATAGAAGAAACCCGACGCACTTTGAGGCCTATGCACCCGCTTCCTGTGGGTGAGGTAAAGCTGGTACTCCGGTGCCCATGTGTAGTAATACATCTCTAGTGCCTGTGTTCCAAATCTTAAATTCCTAGGTCATCCGGAAGATTCCTTTTGCAGTAACTTTGTACTTTTTACGCACCCATTGAAACCTATGGGAGCACGCGTGTGACTATTTGCTCTGCACACGCCACCCGTGGACCTCCTGGTCACTAACTGACGTTAGCTCCTTGTAGGCCCAGCGATTCTAGAGGCCCTAGGCCTTTTCCCTGTTCTGTTCGTGGTACTTATACCACTATTTTAGTATATGGTTCGAGTGGCCACCAGGGCCTATCCATATAAAGTGCAACTTCTGTGTATTCTGTGATAATCTTGTTTGACGATTTGTGCTCCTGTGCTCATAAAGAGACTAGGGGTTACTTTGAGAAATAAATACATATATATTTTGAATATATATCTGTGTGGTGTCCTTTCATTGGTATAAAAGGGGGTTACTATTGGTAAAACAGCTGGCTTAACACGCTTCACGAGTTTAGCCTCAAAGACTGCTTAGGCTACGCTACCACTAGGGCAGCTAGTCCGAAAAGGTTGACTTACAACCACACCATAAGGGTTGCTTGGCATGGTACAAGGTGGTCACTAGAACTAGTGAGCATCATATACCAGGCCAACTTCTCACAATACCCGTAGGGTCTCAAGGCGCTGGGGGTGGGGGGGTGCCGCTACTGCTCGAACAGCCATGTCTTCAGCTTCTTCCTGAAGGAGAGGTGGTCTTGGGTCAGGCGCAGGTCGGTCGGGAGGGAGTTCCAGGTCTTGGCGGCCAGGTAGGAGAAGGACCTTCCTCCTGTGGTCGCTCTTCGGATGCGGGGGACGGCGGCGAGGGCGAGGTTGGCTGATCGGAGGTGGCGTTTGGGAGCGTAGAAGTTGACTCGGCTGTTGAGGTAGCTCGGGCCTTGGTCGTGTAGGGCTTTGTGTGCGTGGGTGAGGAGGCGGAAGGTGATTCTTTTGTTGACGGGGAGCCAGTGAAGGTCTCTCAGATGTCCGGAGATGTGGCTGGTTCGTGGGATGTCGAGGATGAGTCTGGCTGAGGCGTTCTGGATCCGCTGGAGTCTCTTCTGGAGCTTGGCGGTGGTGCCGGCGTAGAGGGCGTTGCCGTAGTCCAGTCGGCTGGTGACGAGGGCCTGGGTGACGGTCCTCCTGGTCTCGGTGGGGATCCACCAGAAGATCTTCCGTAGCATGCGTAGGATGTTGAAGCACGCCGAGGAGACGGCGTTGACTTGCCTGGTCATGGAGAGGGAGGAGTCCAGGATGAAGCCCAGGTTGCGTGCATGGTCTGTCGGTTTGAGTGCGGTGCCCAGGGCGGGAGGCCACCAGGAGTCGTCCCAGGCGGAGGGTGAGGAGCCCAGGATGAGGACCTCCGTCTTGTCCGAGTTCAGCTTCAGGCGGCTGGTCGTCATCCACTCGGCTACGTCCTTCATCCCTTGGTGTAGGTTGGCTCTGGCGGCGGCGGGGTCGTTGGTCAGGGAGAGGATCAGCTGGGTGTCGTCGGCGTAGGAGATTATGTTGAGGTTGTGTTGCCGTGCGATGGCCGCGAGGGGGCTCATGTAGACGTTGAAGAGGGTGGGGCTCAGCGAGGATCCTTGAGGGACGCCGCAGATGACATCGGTGGCCTCTGACTTGTACGGTGGTAGACGGACTCTCTGTGTTCTTCCGTCGAGGAAGGAGATGATCCATTCCAGCGCCTTGTCCTGGATTCCGACGTTGCTGAGGCGCTGTACTAGGGTGCGGTGGCAGACAGTGTCGAATGCTGCGGAGAGGTCTAGGAGGATGAGGGCCGCTGTTTCTCCGTTGTCCATCAGGGCTCGAATGTCATCGGTGGCGGCGATGAGGGCGGTCTCGGTGCTGTGATTGGCTCGGAAGCCGGACTGTGAGGGGTCGAGGGATCCATTCGTTTCGAGGAAGGCGGCCATCTGCTTGTTGACGGTCTTCTCGATGACTTTGGCTGGAAACGGGAGGAGCGAGATGGGGCGGTAGTTCTTGAGTTCGGTGGGGTCCGCTGTGGGTTTCTTGAGTAGCGCGCTGAGTTCGGCGTGCTTCCAGCTCTCAGGGAAGGTGGCGGTGTCGAAGGATGTGTTGATGATGTCTCGCAGGTGGGGTGCGATGACAGCGTCAGCCTTGTTGAAGACGTGATGAGGGCAGGGGTCGGTCGGTGATCCGGAGTGGATGGAGTTCATCGTGCGGATGGTGTCTTCGGTGCTGATCGGAGTCCAGGCTTGGAGGGTGGTGGTGAGGGGTGGTTGTTCGGTCTTGGTGTGCATTGGTTGGTTGCTGAAGCTGTTGTGTATGTCCGCGATCTTGTTGTGGAAGTATGAGGCGAGGGAGTTGCAGAGGTCTTGCGATGGGGTGATGTCGTTGTTTTCTGCGCTGGGGTTGGAGAGCTCTTTCACGATGTTGAAGAGTTCCTTGCAGGTGTGTGCGTTGTTGTCCAGCCGGTCCTTGAAAGCAGTTTTCTTGGCGGCGCGGATCAGCTGGTGGTGTTTCCGGGTGGCCAGCTTGAAGGTGGTCCTGTTGTCCGGTGTGGGATCCCTTCTCCAGACTTTCTCGAGGGCTCGGCAGTTCTTCTTGGAGCTCTTGAGTTCGTCGGTGAACCACGGGGCTTTCTTGCTGCCGGGTCTGCTGGGCGGGGTCCTCAGCGGGGCGAGTTCGTCCGCGCAGTTGCTGATCCACTGTGTGAGGTTGTTGGCGGCCTGGCTGGGGTTCGCTGAGCTGGCAGGGGGGTGCTGGCTCAGGGAGGTGGCGAGCTGGTCTGCTGTGATCTTGTTCCAGCTTCTGCGGGCGGCCTGTTGCTGGTGGTGGTGGGTCGTCGTTCTCTTGAAGGTGAAGTGGACGCAGCTGTGGTCCGTCCATTGGAGCTCTGTGGCGTGGCTGAAGACGATGTCTTTGCAGGATGAGAAGACGGCGTCGAGTGTGTGTCCGGCGAGGTGGGTGGGGGTGAGTACCAGCTGCTTGAGTCCAAGATTGGCGAGGTTGTCGAGCAGGGTGCTGGTGTTGCGGTCGTTGTTGTTCTCCAGGTGGAAGTTGAGGTCCCCCAGGAGGATGTAGTCGGCGGAGGGGAGGGCATGCGGGCTGACAAAGTCGGCGATGTCCTCGCTGAATTGTGTGCGTGGTCCCGGGGGTCGGTAGATCAGGGTGCCTCTGAGGGTGGTGTTTGGGTCGGTGTGGATCTGGAAGTGCAGGTGTTCGGCGGTGGTCAGGGAGTTGTCGGTGCTGGTCGTGAGACGGATGGTGTTCCTGTGGATGATGGCGATGCCTCCTCCCATCTGGTTGGCGTTGCGGTCCCTCCGGACGATCTTGTAGCCCTCCGGGATGGCGATGGCGATGTCGGGAGCTGAAGAGGCGTTCATCCAGGTCTCCGTGAGGAAGGCAACGTCAGGGGCTGTGGCGTCTAGGAGGTTCCAGAGTTCCACGGCGTGTCTGTGGACGGAGCGGGTGTTGAGCAGGATGCACTTGAGGTGGGTGCTGCTGGTGTTTGGCTTGGCGGTTGCTGGTGCGGGGCAGGTCCGGATGCAGGAGAACTTGCAGGCGTGGCAGCTGAAAGGTCCGTGGGTGAGTCGTGGTGTGGCTTGGTGGCAGTCTGGGAGTCGGCCGGTGTTGAGTGCGATGAGGGTGGCGGCGGAGTACGTCAGGCGGGTAGGTCGGGGCCTTCGTGGGCCAGGGGTCCTGGCGCTGGTCGCGATCCGAGCGCGGACGGGCGCAGACGGGCTTACCTTTGGCGCGCCTTCGGCGCACAATCGGCGCGCCCGCTGCGCGTGACCGCTGCGCGTTCGCACGGTCGCCATATAAGGCGAAGTGCGCGGGTGGGCGGGGCAGCTGGGAGGCGGGAGCGGGGAGGGATACAGAAGGAAAAAGGGGCGGGGCTAAGCGGCGGTGGCGGGAAGCGGGGAGGGTGAGCGGGGCTCGGCGAGGTAGGCGGGCAGACAGGGAGGAGACAGCGAAACACGGGCACAGTTACCAGAAAATAATAACAAAAACACGGGCACGGTTACCAGAAAATTATAACAAAAACACGGGCACGGTTACAATGAAAAGGAGAAGCACAAGGTCACACAGTCAAGGGAATACAATTAGCACCAAAACGATCAGCCGGCAGAAAGGCACGGACCGCGCCTCTCGGAGGAGGGGGCGCGGTCAGCGGCAGCGCGACAGGCAGCGAGGCAGCTAGGCAGGGCAGAGGAGCACACGCAGCAGCTGGTGGCCGTGCGGCGCGGGGGTGTCCCACAAGTGGGTCACACTCACCTGCGTCGCACGGTCGCCATATAAGGCCAAGTGCGCGGGTGGGCGGGGCAGCTGGGAGGCGGGAGCGGGGAGGGATACAGAAGGAAAAAGGGGCGGGGCTAAGCGGCGGTGGCGGGAAGCGGGGAGGGTGAGCGGGGCTCGGCGAGGTAGGCGGGCAGACAGGGAGGAGACAGCGAAACACGGGCACAGTTACCAGAAAATAATAACAAAAACACGGGCACGGTTACCAGAAAATTATAACAAAAACACGGGCACGGTTACAATGAAAAGGAGAAGCACAAGGTCACACAGTCAAGGGAATACAATTAGCACCAAAACGATCAGCCGGCAGGCAGGCACGGACCGCGCCTCTCGGAGGAGGGGGCGCGGTCAGCGGCAGCGCGACAGGCAGCGAGGCAGCTAGGCAGGGCAGAGGAGCACACGCAGCAGCTGGTGGCCGTGCGGCGCGGGGGTGTCCCACAAGTGGGTCACACTCACCTGCGTCGCACGGTCGCCATATAAGGCCAAGTGCGCGGGTGGGCGGGGCAGCTGGGAGGCAGGAGCGGGGAGGGATACAGAAGGAAAAAGGGGCGGGGCTAAGCGGCGGTGGCGGGAAGCGGGGAGGGTGAGCGGGGCTCGGCGAGGTAGGCGGGCAGACAGGGAGGAGACAGCGAAACACGGGCACAGTTACCAGAAAATAATAGCAAAAACACGGGCACGGTTACCAGAAAATTATAACAAAAACACGGGCACGGTTACAATGAAAAGGAGAAGCACCCCTGCATCTGAAGAAGTAGGGGGGAAATTCAAAATTTGGGCCCAGGCGGGGTCCTCTCACCCGCTGGATACTCTTTACACCTTCCCCAGGTCAAGTTTTCTATCTTTGGACTTAGTCTCTTTCTCGAAGCTCGGAATCCTCCAGTGGGGCAAGGCAGCAGGCTGTTTCCGAATAGGAATTCCATGAGGCTAGACACCTTCTCACTGAGGGTCCGCTGAATTGGATTTGTGGAAAAACTCTGAGAGAAAGAAACCTGATTTCTTAGCTCGGCGAGGTTGCGCCTAGGGCAGAAAGGTTGGGTTGTTTTGTCTTGGCTGCCTGGAGTTCTTGAGGTCCAAATATTTTCTAAGCCCTAGATTTTCAGGGGGAATAGTGTAGGAAAGTGGCTCTGTATATACTGTTCCTAAATAGGTATAGTGTGTACAGAGTCCACAGCCCCCAGAGGTTTGGCAGAGGCTAAAGTTAGATATAACCTTACTCTCTAATGTGGTAGCTTGGTCGAGCAGTAAGGCATTTGTCAGAGGACAGTTTTAAGCATTTGTTGTACACACTCAGTCAGCAAATGGTCTCACACACTCAAGAACTGAACTCTAGGCCAATGGTTTGTATATAAAAATATATGGTTTTTATTTTAGAACGATCAATAGGTATCAAAATATACTTTCTCAGAATGAGATGCTTTAGTTAAATACTTTGCAAGAGGCAATTGACTTGAAATGCCGCTCGCAGCAGCAACTGGTGACTCTGGGATCATATGTATCTAAGGACTGACCTGCACACGAGGAAGGTGTTTCTTCTCTGGACTACAGCCACGCTCTAGCGGGACTGCGAGGTCCAGCATCCTGAGAGCTTGACACAGCTGGTGCCTCTTCCTGCATTATTCCCGCCCTCAAAACCGCTCGCGGCCCCCGCTTCGCGGGAGCCGCTCGCAGCAGCAACTGGTGACTCTGGGATCATATGCATCTAAGGACTGACCTGCACACGAGGAAGGTGTTTCTTCTCTGGACTACAGCTACGCTCTAGCGGGACTGCGAGGTCCAGCATCCTGAGAGCTTGACACAGCTGGTGCCTCTTCCTGCATTTCTCCCGCCCTCCTCCGCCCTTAAAACTACGTTCTTTGGACGCAACGCGGGACGCGCGCGGGTAGGTGCCGGGCGAAGCCCGGGCCAAGGGCGGGCCCGTCTGAGGCCGTCCGAGGTCGATCGAGGCCGGGCCGGGCAACCCCCCGTAGGTTTGGTATTGGGGCAAAAACTTAAGTAGCTGGTGTTGTACAGTAAGCTATTTATCCCCAACTAACCATCAGTGTACGTAGTTTGCATTTAGTGGATGTGTAATTCAGTAAATCTTTTTAATGGCATCACGATCTGGGAAGGGCAGAAAGGTGACTCTTTCTACCACTGGGGGGGCGGCTACTGGTGCTATTGATCAGTTTATCAAAAGAGCTACGATGGTATTGGAAAAGGAAATAGCCCTTACCGAGAAACGCTTGTCTCTAGATCTTCTAACGGGGAGGCGTTCATCGTTAGGCCCCATAGGATCAGCGTTGAGCCCTGGAAAACAACAAGTACGGATAGATTCATTAGTGGTTCAGAGCCCTAGTTCTAGTCTTTTGCTGCTGGGGTCTGAAAATCCTGTGGTTTGTACCCCACCGAGCTTAACAGGAGGGAGTATCGTGCCTAGCAGCACACGACCAGGGGTCTCAGAATCTCTATCGTCACTTAACCCCGTACTCAAAACCCAAGACATGGAATCTACCGGAAGCAATAATATCAAGGTTACCACAGCCCTGGGAAAAAGAAAAAGAGGGGATGGTCCTCAGAAGGGAGGTTCTGCTAAAATATTAAAAAGGAATGGGCTCAATCAAGCTTTACTCCATCCATTGCAGCCACCTAGTCTGATCACATCAACCCCTACAACAATCAATTGCCCAACTCTGGTAGGTCAAATGAGGGGTTATTAGAAAACATAGAGAAATTGGGTAGATCATTGGTGCTACCTCTCCTAGAAAGAACAAAGATGATCAATATTAAACTCGATCAACTTGAGAAGTTAGTTTCAGCCAACTCAAACATGCTGGTAACCATTGAGAAAGGTATGACGAGCCCGAGCTCAGATGTCCCTATTACCCTTGCATCAGGGCCCGATAGTAGTGGTAAGGCACCCGTACAAGCTATCTATGACAGGGCTGACAGCCAGAAGTCAGTATTACGGGTTGAGAGACGTACAGTAGAGAGTAATTCACCGCCTTTAACCAGGGGGCGGGATACGGGAGTAGGTGAGGTGTTAAGATCCTGTACCATGTCGACTGTGCAGAATGTGAAGAGACAGTTAAAAGGCCCCTCACCATCGAGAGACATGAATAGAACCCAACGGTTACCCTGTATTAATCTCCCCCGAGAGGTTGAACCGTACACGGTCATATTGGCAGGAGTTCCTGAAATTAAGACTGAGAAACTGGAAACGTACATGGAGTTAAAAAACAAAGTCATGCACTGGCTTAATACGAATAGACCTCTCCCCTCCTCCTTTACCACAGAGATCTTAAATGTGAGACGGGTGAGTTGGGTGGGGACCAGAGTAAAGGACATAGTGGGCGATTGTGTAATCGTTAATTTTAGAGATCCGTGGGTAGTTGAGCATATATGTAGTCAGTCAAGGATGGGTAGAGTGGGAGCTATCCAATCACTAGGTTTATACTACTTCTGTGGCTTGAGGCAATGCTCTTCACATCGTCCAAACTATACTTATAGGGAGAGACCATATGGCCCTAGTCGGATCGCCAGGGATGAGCATTTTCTTCATCTATCAAATAGATACGAATCCCTGTTCGGCCTAGAAGGGGTGGATTGATTTTCGAGTATAAATTGTGGGTGTTCTGAGGCCCAGGAAATGGGGGGGGAACTAAAGGTAGGTCACCTTAGCTGGGTGGCGGTTGATTCTGCAGGTGGAATATCTGTGGAGGGTAATGCAGCCGGTAGTGGCACAGAATGTTGTGCTCTCCCGGGTTTAACTTTAGGTACTTCAATTAGAGGGGCCTTATTGGAGGGAGGGAGGACAACTGGCTTTAAGTCAGTGGTGATTGACCCAACTAACTCTAATAAGCCTATTAAACGGGCTAATTTTCTGAAAATAGTCTTGTGGAACATTGCAGGGCTAAGAAACAAACTTAATATAAATGAGTGGTGTGATTTTGTGGACACTCACGATATTTTGATCTTTCAAGAGAGTTGGGCCTCCGACCCTATTCATGGCCCAGGATTTTTACATTTCTATAAACCGGCTTTGAAAGGCAAAAGAGGTAGACTATTAGGTGGCCTAACTATATGGGCCAGGCAATCGCTTAACTTTAGGCTATCCGAAGTAGTGGTGGATAGTCCAGACATACTTGTGATTAAGTTGTGTAGGCCAAACCATCCGGAGATTATTATCATCAACATCTATGTTAGAGGCCAGCCAGGTGGTAGGAGTTCGGGAATGACCAATGAATTGGACCTCTTTCTCAAATCTGTGGGGTTGGAAAGTATAGTGATGGTGGCAGGGGACCTGAATTGCACTTTTGAACCCTTAGCCCTTGAGGGAGATGACATTTTTGCAGCCGAGGACGCTCAGTGGGATATCCCCCACCTTGACATAGATCCGATAAAAAAGTGGTCAGAGGCTGCCCTACAGTGGCTCGGTCTGTGTCTCGAGTGGGGGTTGAGAGCTGTCAACGGTCGGTCTAGCTCTGATAAAACTGGTCGGGTAACTTTTGATAATGGTATTCATTCTAGTCGAATTGACTACATTTTATTAAAGGTTGAGTACTGGTCCCTTATGGAGGACATTATAATATCCGCTCGCCCAGAGAGTGATCACAACCCGCTCCTACTTGGTCTGAAAATTGAGGGTGACATGGAGAGTGTTAGTATGCAGGAGATTACCACTGCAGAGATCCGCCTTACTAATGATAGGCGTAGAGTTCGGTGGGTAGCTGTCGATTCCCAGACATTAGATAGGATTTCCCAAGAAGTTTCCTACACCTTGGAGGCTTTTGAGACATTGGGCAACCACGAAGATGGGTTTTTGTCAGTTAGTGCATTTCACGAGCAGCTGTTTGGGGTTTTGAAATCTTTTTTTTCTAAGAGTGGCAATCTCAGTAAATCTGCCCCTCTTAAATCTGGGATTTCATGGTACAATATACCATGCCACTTGGCATATGGTTCTCTGATTAAAGCCATAAAATCACGATTTATCGAAAATATCAGGCTTGCTAGGCTAGAGTATAAGAAAACCATCAAACAGGCCAAGAGGGATTGGGACGATCAAAACTGGCAGGCCTTATTGGAGGCCAGTAGGTCAAGAAATCAGACCAAGTTTTGGCAGGTAGTTAAATGGGGAAATACAGTGGATTTGCAAGACCCGACAAACCACGTATCTGCTGATAATTGGGTCGATTATTTTGGATCACAGTTTCGGGGTCTGGAAATAGAAACAGTCCCGACCTCTGCCGATCCTCCATTAAGGGAAATACCCCCGTGCGAGCCTCTTGTGTTCGACAGTAAAGAGGCTGAAAGTGCACTTAAGTTGGTACAAGGTGGTAAAGCCCCCGGCTTGGATTGCATTCCAGCAGACTTATTTAAACATGATACACAAAATTGGGTGCCCTATATTACTTTTCTGGCCAATGTAATAGGGAAGGGTGCACCAATCCCGGATTCGTGGCGAGGTGCAGAGATATTGCCTATATTTAAAAAGGGTGATCGATCAGTCCCGGCGAATTATCGCCCTATTAGTTTAATAGATGCTATCCAGAAAATCATAGCCAGAATGGTGCTGGCCAAGATACCGGCCTGGATGCAACAGGAGAATGTTCTGTCCCCGTTGCAGGCAGGCTTTAGATCTTGTGTCTGCACGATTGATCAGGTGTTTAGATTTATCTTAATTTACTGGAAGGTTGTAATTTTGGGTGGTGGAACTATTTATGCAGCGTTTGTAGATCTAAAGTCTGCTTTCGACTTAGTCCCTAGAGTTAAGTTATGGGATGCATTAGGCAATATGGGGATGCCACATGAACTCCTAGATGTCGTGATTAGACTTCATGAGGCAAACTTTGCACAGGTCAGATGGGGTAAACAGGGGCAGGTAACGGAAGGATTTCCCGTCACCCGGGGTGTACGTCAAGGCTGTGTACTAGCACCGACCCTGTTTTTACTATTTATTAATAGGGTCGTGCAGTACTTTGCTGACTTTCCAACTGATGCCCCCGTTTTAGGAGGTACTAAGTTCCCGCTTCTTATCTTTGCGGATGACACCCTAATCTTATCAAAAACTAAGATGGGCCTCCAGTCCACATTGAATCGGTTTGAGGATTTTTGTCACACAAATGATTTACATGTCAACGTATCTAAGACCAAATTTATGGTTTTAACGAAAAATAAGTCTGCGTTGAGTCATGTTAGTATGAATGGATGTGAGCTAGAACAGGTAAAAGCTATGACCTACTTGGGGGTCGTGCTGGAACACAGGCTTAGTTGGAAACCCCAGCTTGATGTACTCTCACTGAAGTTTGCGCAGTTGACCGGGTGTTTAGTCAAGGAGCAGAGGTCAGCCATGACTAAAAGGATAGGTCCTGCCCTGAAAATGTACCATGCCAAAATAAGTTCAGCGATTTTGTATGGCGCGGACCTATGGGCTTTCTCGGACCTATCATCGTTAGTGAGAGTCCCAAATACATTTTTACGTAACCTGGTAGGTCTCCCCCAATCTAGCCCCATGATGCCTTTGTTACTTGACTTGGGGTGCCACTCTATTGACGATGTGGCACGATTTAGAAGAGTAGCTTTATGGAGTAGAATATGGACTACTCCTGAATTGACGTCTTTTGCTAATGAAATACTGGACCTAAGAACCATAGTTGGGTCAGGAAACATTCCCTGGTCCAGGAATGTTAGAATATTTTTGGAAAATATGGGCCTAAGCCATCTGTGGTTAGAACCCAATACCTGTGTTTTTCCATCGAAAAAGGACTTTAAGGATCTTTACTGGGCCACAGTGAGACAACAACTCATAGCCCAGACAGATATCACTTCTCTGTCTGGTAGGTTTTTGGTACACAAACTCGACACTTTTTTAGAGGAATACTGGGATATTATCACAAAGAGCGGTGATAGGAAGTTATATCACCAGTTCCGGGTAGGGTCGCTCCCATTGAGATCATACACCTGCAAATGGAGAGGACAGATTAATGAGCTTTGCCCTTGGTGCACCAATCAAAAAGAGACATCAGGCCACATGTTTTTTGTTTGCCCAGCGTACTCAGCCCCAAGGCGCAAATGGCTAAAACCTGTTTGTAGCAATATGAGAACTCGGGTGGGATTGGTGGCCATACATATTTTGAAGGCCAACACCACAGAATTGGTGGTCATAGCTGTTGCAAAATGTTTGGGCTGGGCATGGTCTATTAGAGCTAGGCACACATTAAGATAGTTGTAAAGAGTTGATATTAGTTTTTAGGAAGTCCTTAGTACATCTTAATTTTGTTATGAATTAGTGTGTAAATTTAATTATAAAGTTTGATACCTTTGTAGTTCACATGGATGTAAGTTGTGTTATGGGATTAATTTAATCCTTTTATAGAAAAATGTATGTCCAACATGAATTGCAAAAGCTTATGGATTTTAATAGTTTTTAACTTGTGTAATAACTAGTGTATTAAGATACTTTCATGATTGTCTTTTATGATGAAATAATTCGAAATAAAGACGTATGAACTGAACTGAACTGACTTGAAATGCAATAGTTACAGTTTGTTGCAAAAGGCAGCACAATTTCAAACACAATAATACATTGAGCTCAATGGGAATTTTAAGTTATATGCAATTGATTACTTTCAGGATTACTTTTCTAACTCCAGGACTGGATCCTAGGTTCAGTCCTGGGACAGTTCTTGGAAACAAGTGAGTAAATACGTTTTAGTTACTATCGTGATTTTTAAGCAATATTTTGCTATTTTAAAAGTTGACAGAAACTTTTTCTGATCAAATTACCAATGTTATCCTATGTGTGGGGCCCAGCCTCGTGGCGTGGGCCTCCGTGACCATTAGCCCCCAAACCCAACCCATACACCACCCCTGGTCCCTGGTTATAGCCACCCGTCCTCCCCACCCCGTAGCCACCGAAGACCCCTGGCCACCATGTCCCGATGGCCGGCCCGGAGCCCCAGCGAAACCTAGACCCTAAACGCGCCATGCCCGGCCAAGGGAGAGGGAACCCCCCCCAAGCAAGACAGGGAGGAGTAGTCTCTGTCACACCTCTGACCTCCTCTCAACAGAGGGTTTCGATCGCCCTCCGGACCCCCAGGGTGCTGGCTCCCCGCATGCTGGGTGTCTGGAGTCCCTCCCAGGCCAACCTGAAAGGATCAAAGAGCCGAGCGGCAGGAAATCCCAACACCGCCCCCAGAAACCAAGACCCCTCTCTGTGTGGACGCCGGACTTTAAAGAGAATGAGGCGTATAACAGGGGGTGCTGAGGGGACTGGGGTAGAGAAGACCTGGAACTAAGAGAGTCCTGCGGACCTGGTCGCGGCTCGACGAAACTGCAAAGAAGGACGCTACCCGATCCTTGGAAACCATCTGAGCACTGCTGACGTCGTCGCGGCTCCCGAGAACACTGCGAACCCCGGGGCCTGCTGAGAAACTCGCGGCTCCTCCTGACTCTAAGACCATCGGAGCCTGCTGAGAGACTCGCGGCTCCCCCCAATTCTAAGACCAGCTGAGCCTGCCGAGTGAATCGCGGCTCCCCGAAGATCTCCCGATTGACATTTCCTTCCTCCCGGAGCCCTGTGGACGTGGTCGCGGCTCGAGAATACACTTGTCCGGCTGGACCCAAGACTGTACCGTGTCCCCCAGCTCGAGGATTGAGAGCTGTGCGAAGGATACTCGGCATTGACTCTGACCCTAGAACTGTCCCGCTACCCCAACCCCCTTTGTCAAAGAATTACCAAGCTTGTCGTATTGACCAAAGACTACATTGCGGATCATAAAGATCCAAAGAATCTTAGATAAAGATCTCCGTTTATTGAAACCTACTGTGCGGTGTCCCTTTGTCAAGTAGTGCCAGCTCAGCGAGTGCGATCCTAAAGTACGAGACCCCTTCCTGGAAGGGCCTCCCCGCCGGTGCTCGGCCTGGTTCTGGGAGAGGTGGGTCACAGGGTGGTCAGGAACGTGTTCTGTAACCCCCCTGAGATCGCCCCTTCCAACACTATGGAAGGAAATTCACTTAGCAGGTAAGTGGTGTTATGGTTACCTTTTCTAGGTCAGTGTTGGATCCTGGATCCAGCACTAGTGTACCATCTGCAAGCAGTTGAGAAACTGCGTTTAAGTTATACAGGCGATTTTTAAGGAATATTTATAAGTTTGCAAAATCGACACTTAGAATAAATTTCACAGAATAACAGTCAATGGTTTCCTATGGAAGAAAATTCAAGTTACGGGTAAAGTATGTTCTCGTTACTTTTGTAGCCAGTGCTGGGCTCCTAGGCTCAGTACTGAGCCATCTATCTAAAACAGGTAAGTAATTAGGTTTTCACAATTGGTACGATTTTTAAAGAATATTTGTAGTTTGCAAAAATCGACACAATAAATTTCATAGAAAAACAGTCAATGGTTTCCTATGGGAGAAAATTGAGTTAGTGGTAAGTACGGTCGTAAGTACTTTTCAGGGTCAGTGCTGGGCACCAAGATCCAGCACTGGGATCTCTCCTAATAGCAGGTGAGTATTTCCGTTTTTGTTACTCAGTTGATTTTAGGTGAATATTTTAAAGTTTAGAAACTCCACACTTAGAAGAAATTTCAAGAGAACCCAGTCAATGTTACCCTATGGAAGAAAAGTGAGTTATCGGCTTTGGGTAAGTACTCGACTGGCAGAGTTAAAGTTCTGGGCATAGACTCAGGGGTCTCCCAGGGTCAGCTAAGTACAGTTGTTACATCCTCAGCGGCACAGGGGCAGCCGGGTGCAGAGTGAGTTAGGCCCAATGTTATCCTATGGGAGGCAGGGGGCCCTTGGTTGGTGGCTGCTGACAAGTAGGCCACGCGGCTGTGGGAGCTGGGCTCCTGGTCACTTGCTCAGGGCAAATGGGGAAGTAGGTAGGAGTAGAAGTTGCACTGCCAGGGCCACTTGGGCGGCTGGGTGCAGGGTGCTTTTGAGCCTTCGGGCGCTCAATGGATTGCAATGGAAAAGCTCAAGGACGAACAAAGGCTGCAAGCTCAGGGATGAAGATTCTTCAGGTGTGCCCACCACTTTGAGAGGTAAGTTGTGTAGTTGGAGGATAGGTAGGTACCCAGGAGTCGGGCACAGGGGGCCGCAGGGCGCCGGGTGCCGGGGTGCCTTTTGGTGTCGGGAAATCTTACCCTCTGTTGATCGCGGTTGGGTGGTCACTGGTCCTGAGGCTGCATGCATCATCAGGAGCGTCAAGATGGGTCCTTGGGTGCCGGATTCGGGGTCACAGTCGCCGGGGGGACGTCCTCAGGGTCTTTATCCACTCCAGCACAGGCCAGGCTTGGTGAGTGCAGAGTGTGCACGGTTCGCGGTTCCGGGCTGATGCCAGGGGTTAGATACTTGCTTTGAGCAGAGCCACTGCTCGTGGGAGTCCCAGGTGCTCAGAGTCACAAGGTAGCCAGGTCCTCTGGGGTTTGTGAGGTTGCTGGCCACAAGAGGTGCCGGGATTTAGCAGGAGCAGGTTCGAGGGTCGACAGGCCGGTAGGGCTAGGGCCAAAGCAGTTGGTGTCTTCCTCTTCTTAGCAGCTGCACAGCAGGTCTTATTTCTTCTTGCTCTTCTTTGCTGTTTTGGAATCTGGAATCTAAGGAAGGAAGGTTCAGGGTGCCCCTAAATATTACATTTAGGGGTGTTACAGGTAGGTAAAGAGCAGGGACCACTGGGTCCCTGCCCAGGGGTGGGTACACCCCCTATCCTGCCACTCTCCTGTGGGAGGGGGGCAGTGGCCTAGCCCTGATTGGGCAGGGCTCCCCATCTTCAAATGGCGAGAGCCCAGGGACGTGTTTCACCTTGCCTCCCCCACCTGAGGAGTGGGGTTAGCAGAGGCTGGCACACCCCCTGTCCTTCCTTGGGGTTTCCGGTCAGTCTTCCCACCAGAGTGGGGGTTGAGAACCGGTAGGGGCCAGTTGCTGGGTACAACAAGTGGCCTGGAGAAGCTCACAAAGGCGGCATGCCTTTGAAGCTTCCCCTTGCCCATCCTGGGGGACGAAACCTAGCACCTCGCCCAGGATATGCATTGTTGCAGGCCCAGGAGAGCGGAAGGCTCTCTACCCAGGGGTCCAGCAACATGTCTGCTGTGTGGCAGGCTAGGCAGCCCCTCAGACCAGACGTAGATTGTAGTTTAGGTTCAGGGGGCATCTCTAAGATGCCCTCTGTCGTGCATTGTACATTGAATCCTGCACTGGCATCAGTGCCGGTTTAATGTGCTGAGGAGTTTCATACCAAACTCTTCAGTCTTCAGTGAAGCCATCATGGTGCTGTGGAGTTCGTGTTGATGATCTCCCAGCACCATTTACTCTTAAATGGCAGCACTGCACTTGCAGTGCCCAGGAATGGACCTGGGTACTTTAGGGGCACAGGGCTCCTGCACCTGTGCCCACACCACTGGCATAGGGCACCCAGCTAGAGGGGTGCTTGATGTATGCCAGGGCAGTGTGTGTTGTGGGCAGGGCACACAGGGATGTGTGCCCTGTCGACTCTCTGTTTTGTCCTGAACCCAGGCACCTGATTGACTGAGTGTGCCCTGGGCTCCTGCCAAAGTACATTCAGCAATTCAGCAAAAACTGGGGGCATACCATGCAAGAAAGATGGCACTTTCTCACAGATAGGAGATGTCCAGGTAGATATAACCATGGATTAAGACTCACTCCAGCAGAGGCCACATTTAGGGTCCTGGTAATGACCAGTTCGTACTGGTCATCCCGGCACATCAAGGAAAAGGCATCTTGCTGCTTGCTGTGCCCTGTAGCCACATAGGAGGTCAACCTACTGACCCCAGGAGTACTGTTCTTTGTCCTGAATTTAGGAGGGAGCAGGTCCAGTCATTCAACACTCATTTCAGGTAATAGAAAGCAGGTCCAGTCCTCTTCTGTTCTTCCACAGGTCCAGAAAGTGTTCTGAAGTGGGTACCTGAGAAGGAACATTTGTGCCTGGCACAAGCTAGTGGATAGGGGTGACTACTGGTCCATTCCTACCCAATAGCGTGAAAGGCTCCAGGAGTACCCTTACTCAATTTTGCAGCAATTCCTGTTCCTCTTTGCCCTTCTGCAAACAATTCCACAGTGTGCCTCACTCAAACACCAAAATGAGAAAACCCTTCTCCCCTTGTGCAGAGCCTGTGTGCCAACTCAGTGGTATGGGCAGAGTAATGAGCAATCCTCTCCTTTGTGGTCACTCTTAACCATTTCTGGGCGCTGTTCACCCTCACTGGGTTATGAGCCTGGCCGACTTGGAGAGCAAAAGCTAGGGCATTTCCATGTGTCACCTAACATTTGCTTGTGCCATGGGAGACCCTTTTAACTTCCTGCAACAGGAACAAAAAAAACTCCCCATACCCAAGCTATTGTCTTTGCTCTGGGAGCAATTTTCACAAGTCATCAGGGCTAATCATTCACCTTCACTGGGTTATTGCTGAAGAGCTAATTCGAATTAGCCTCCAGGAGCTTCAGACAGGGAAAAGGTAACTTTCTAAAAGTTACTTTTCCGTAATGGTTATTAAAAATCTGACTTTCTAGTTGAATTGGACTTTTAACAAATATTAAAAATAGTTGAAATAGTTGTTCAATCATTTTTGTAGCTGTCCCCTAACAGACAGCAAAATTAAAATGTTATATTGCTCAGCCGTGTTTCTCTTTGGGTCAGCCAGCCTTCCTGCAGTGAAAATATATTTTGTCACTGTAAAAACTTGTTAACTCTACATTTCTACATGTAATTCTTTTAAATACCATGCGCCCTGCCTTGTGGGAGTGACTTATGATTATTTACAATGGAGGATTTCTCCTGTCAAAAGCAGCCGTGACCTGTACAGATAAGAGCGGTGGGGTGGGATTTCGACAGACGACGATGATGGAAAAATATTTATTTATTTCATTTTCCCTCGTCATCGTCTGTCGAATCCCCCCTGTTGGAAAGCGTTCCCCCGGGATGTTGCGGAATACGTTCCTGACCACCCGGAGGCCCACCTCTCCTCGAGTTCGGCCGAGCAAGAGCGGGGAGGCCCTTCCTGGAAGGGTCTCGTACCTAGGATCGCACACGCTGCACTACTCTTTTCAGATAGAGGGACACCACACAGTAGTTCTTTGCAGGATAATAGATTTTATCATAGGTTATTAGGGATCTTTATGATCCGGAAGGCAGGAGCAGAATTAGTGCCACAAGAGGCAGTGGTCTCGTGATGAGGGGTAAGGGGTAGCGGGACAGTCTTTGAATCAGTGTCTCTGCGGAGTACCCACCGCACAGCTCTCAATCCTCGAGCTGAGGGGGTGTTGCTTCTCTCAGCAATCTCTGCCGGTTCTCTTGGAGGAGCTGGCCGCGAGTCTCTCAGCAGGCACCGGAGGTTCGTAGTTCGAGGAGCCTCTGCGGCATCGGCAGGGCTCAGATGGATCAGAATTCGGGGAGCCTCGACAGCGTCAGCAGGGCTCAGATGTTTCAGAGTTCGAGGAGCCCCGACAGCGTCAGCAGGGCTCGGATGGTTCAGGGTTCGGGGAGCCGCGACAGCGTCAGCAGGGCTCGGATGGTTCAGCGTTCGAGGAGCCGCGACAGCGTCCGCAGGGCTCGGAGGGTTCAGCGTTCGAGGAGCCGCGACAGCGTCAGCAGGGCTCAGATGATTCAGAGTTCGGGGAGCCGCGACAGCGTCAGCAGGGCTCAGATGTTTCAGAGTTCGAGGAGCCGCGACAGCGTCAGCAGGCTCTCGGAGGGTTCAGCGTTCGAGGAGCCGCGACAGCATCAGCAGGGCTCAGATGATTCAGAGTTCGGGGAGCCGCGACAGCGTCAGCAGGGCTCAGATGTTTCAGAGTTCGAGGAGCCGCGACAGCGTCAGCAGGCTCTCGTCAGTCCAGGTCTTCTCTTCCTCCCATCCCTTCAGCACCCCTTGTTATACTCCTCCTCCTCTTTGAAGTCCGGAGTCCTCGTGGAGAGGGGTCTGGTGCCTGGGGGCGGTGTGTCGGGGTTCTGGTCCTTTGATCTGTTCAGGGGGGTCCTGGAGGGACTCCAGACACCCAGCGGGTGAGGCGCCTGCTCACCGGAAGCCTGGTGGTCGATCGAACCTCCCTCGGGGAAGAGACCAGAAGTGTGACCGGATCGGCGCCTCTCGGTCTGGTTTTGGGGGGTTTTGCCCTCCCTCAGCCGGGCATGCGTGTTGGGGATCTGGCCGGCCCTCGGGAGGCTGGCCCACGGGGGCCGGGAGGCTGTAACATTGAGGTTCGGCGTGGTTGCAGGGTAGCTGGCTGGTCGGGAGGACCCACGCCACGAGGCCGGTCTCACACGGGCCCCCCCCAGCTGAAAGGCGGGGAGAACTACCCATCCACTTGGGAGTTCTCCTCGCTGAAGCGGAAGAATCGGGACAGGCCGTCCGCGTTGGCGTGGTCCATCCCGGGGCGATGTTCCACCGTGAAGTCCATCCCCTGGAGGGAGATGGACCAGCGTAGCAGCTTGGGGTTTTCCCCCTCGCATTCGCATCAACCACTGCAGGGGTCGGTGATCCGTTTGTACTCGGAAGTGTGTTCCGAACAGGTAGGGCCGTAGCTTTTTGAGGGCCCAGACTACTGCGAAGGTCTCTCTCTCAATTGTGCTCCACCGCTGTTCTCGGGGCAGCAACCTTCGGCTGATGAAGGCTATGGGCCGATCTATGCCCTTGTCGTCGAACTGGGAGAGGACTGCCCCGATGCCGTGTTCCGAGGCGTCCGCCTGGACCACAAACTCCTGGGCGTAGTCGGGTGCTTTGAGCACCGGAGCCGCACACATGGCGGTTTTTAGGGTGTCGAACGCCTTCTGGCAGGAGGGAGTCCAGTGTACTTTCTTGGGGTGTTTTTGGGAGGTTAGTTCTGTGAGGGGGCCTGCGATGCTGCCATAGTTCTTAATAAACCTCCGGTAGTACCCGGTGAGGCCCAGGAAGGCCCGGACTTCCGTTTGGGTCGTGGGGGGTTCCCAGGACATGATGGCGTCGATCTTTGGCTGGAGGGGGGCGACCTGCCCGCTTCCCACCTGGTGCCCCAGATAGGTTACGGAGCCGTGCCCAATTTGACATTTGCTGGCTTTGATGGTGAGGCCAGCCCGGCGCAGAGCCAGCAGGACTTGTCGGAGGTGCTGGAGGTGTTCGGTCCATTGGGAGCTAAATACCGCTATATCGTCGAGATACGCTGCGCTGAACCCCTCTAGTCCGGACAGGACCCGGTTCACCAGCCGCTGGAAGGTGGCCGGGGCATTCTTCATTCCAAACGGCATCACCCTAAAGCGGTAGTGCCCATCCGGGGTGGAGAAGGCGGAGCGCTCCTTGGCTCCCTTGGTGAGGGCAATCTGCCTGTATCCACTCGTTAGGTCGAAGGTGCTGAGGTAGCGAGCGGCCCCGAGGCGGTCAATGAGCTCGTCGGCACGGGGGATAGGGTGAGCGTCCGCTTGGGTGACCGCATTTAGTCCTCGGTAGTCCACGCAAAACCTCAGCTCGGGGGCGACACCCGGGGTAGCCGCTTTCGGAACCAGGACTACCGGGCTGGCCCAGGGGCTGTCGGAGGGTTCAATCACCCCGAGGGCCAGCATCTTCGCTACCTCGGTCTGGATGCTGGTTCGGACCCGATCAGGGACCCGGTAGGCCCGGTGTCTCACGGGCGGGCTGTCGCCGCTGTTCACGTCGTGGACACACCAGTTGGTGACCCCAGGGGTTAGGGAGAAGAGGTCCGCGAACTGCCTTAGGAGCTGGCGGCAGTCGGCGGACTGTTGGGCTGTGAGGGTGGTTGATAGTCTCACCCCTTCCACGGAACCATCGGTCTCTTTCGCCCCCAGGGGGTCTGGAAGGGGCTCGGTGTCTTCTTCGGCCCCATCGTCGGTGGCCAGGAGCAAACTCAATTCTGTCCTTACAAAGTGGGGTTTGAGGCGGTTCACGTGGAGAACCCAGTTCCGCGGGGACTGCACATCGATGAGATAGGTGACTTGGCTCTTCCGCTCGACCACCTTGAAGGGTCCAGTCCATTTATCTTGGAGGGCACAGGGCTTCACCGGGGCCAAGACCCAGACTTGTTGGCCCGGCTGAAACTCGACCAGCGTAGCATTCTGGTCATACCAGCGCTTCATCTCTTCCTGACTAGCCTCGAGGTTCGCTTCTGCGAGTTCTCTGAATTTCCGGGTCTGGTTGCGGAGCGCCAAGATGTATCGGAACACATCCGGAGGGATCCCCCGGGGGGTCGTTTCCCAACCCTCCTTGACCAGGCTCAGGGGTCCCCGGACGGGATGTCCGTATAGCAGTTCGAATGGGCTGAACCCCAGGGATTTTTGGGGAACCTCCCGGTAGGCGAACAGGAGGCATGGGAGGAGGACGTCCCACCTCCGGCGTAGGGGTTCCGCGAGGCCCATGATCATCCCTTTCAGTGTCTTGTTAAAGCACTCGACTAGGCCGTTCCCTTGGGGGTGGTACGGGGTGGTGAACTTGTACGATACTCCGCACTGCTGCCAGAGGGACCTCATGTATCGGGAGATAAAGTTCGTACCCCCGATCGCTCACGACTTCGCGGGGGAACCCCACGCGGGAGAAGATCCCCATCAAGGCCCGGCCTACCACGGGGGCCGTCACGGTGCGGAGAGGGATGGCTTCGGGGTAACGGGTGGCATGATCCACCAGGACGAGGATGAACCGGTGGCCCTGGGCTGTCTTGGGGTCCAGTGGTCCCACGATGTCGATCCCTACCCGCTTAAAAGGGGTACTGACGACTGGGAAGGGTTGCAGCGGAGCCTTGCGCTTCCCCCCACTCTTTCCGCTGGCCTGGCACGTGGGGCAGGATTTGCAGTGGGCCTCCACGTTTGATCGCATCTTGGGCCAATAGAAGTGGGTGACGAGTCGCTGGTAGGTCTTATCTTGGCCTAAGTGTCCGGCCAGGGGTACATCGTGGGCCAGGCCCAGGAGGAGACTTCGGAAGCGCAGGGGTACCACTAGTACTCGGGCCGATCCCAACTCGGCCGACTTCTGTTCGCTGTACAGGAGGCCGTTTTCCCAGTATACCCAGTGGTTGCCAGTCTGGTCGCCTGCTGCTTGGGCCTCGGCCTGTTGTCGGGGTCTAATGAGGGATGGGCAGGTGGATTGTTCTTGGCAGAATTCTTCTCGGGAGGGGCCTCCTTCGCAGTGCCACTGGGCCATTTCTGGCAGGTCTTCGAGCTCGGTCAGGGGTTCGGGGTCGGAAGGCACGGACCCCTCGTCGGGAACGGTCGCTTCGTCCGGAAGGGGGTCATTGGCCTCGGGTGGCGCATCTGGGACCTCGGGGATGGTGGCGGTGCTCCGTGGCATGGCCTCCCCCTCCTCGGAGGAAGGCACTCTGAGAGTCATCGAGCGCGTGGTGGCGCATACCCATTCGGGTAGACCCATCATCTCGAGATGGGCTCTTCGTTCCACTTGTCCCCACGGGGAATTCTCGAGGTCGTTGCCCAGGAGGCAGTCCACGGGCTGGGAGGTTCGTACCGCCACCTTTAACTTGCCGGTGACTCCCCCCCATTCGAAGGGAACCAGAGCCATCCGGCAGAGGCTCTCGGAATTGTCTGAGGATATGACGGGACAAAAGGCGCCGGGCAGGATCTGATCTTCGGAGACCATGTGACAATGAACCGCCGTGACACTCGCCCCCCGTGTCCCGGAGGCCCTCGATGCGGTGACCGTTGACCGTCACCTGCTGTCGGTACTTCTTCGTGTTAGCGGGCAGGGGCGCTCCGGGGACCATCTCTCGGTCCCCTAGGGAGACCAAGGCCATGGCGGCGGGTTCCCATTCTTCGGAGTCTTCCATCTCTTCCCCCAGGGCTACGGAGGCCATTTGTCGAGCCGGCGGAGTGGTTGTGGCGGTTCGCTGGTACATGGGACATTGAGGGTCGCTGGCATAGTGTCCGGTCTGTTGGCAGCGGAAACAGGTGATCCTCACGCGAGGCCCCGGCCTCCCCGGTGGCTCGGTGCTGGCTGGAGGTGGAGCTGGAAAGGGTGGAGGTTGTCCTCTGGGGCGGTTGCGTGGGGATCCCCCCGGAAGTTCCCTTGGCCGGCCTTGATTCCCTCCGCCCCTCTGGATGGGGGGGCCCTGACTGTGGCGGCCGTAGTCTCCCACGGGACCCCGGGAGGCCTGGGTGTTTACCCACCGGTCAGCCTCGACGGCCAGTTTTCGAGGGTCTGTGAGTTTGCTGTCCAGGAGGTGCTGGCGTAGTCCTACAAAGCAATTAGCGGCCAAGTGTTCCCAAGCGATCAGGTCGAACAGCTCCTCAAAGGTGGAGACCTTGCTGCCCTTGATCCACCCGTCCAAGGCCCGGCTGTAACAGTTCACGTACTCCACCCAGGTGGTACCGGGTATCTTCTTGCAGTCTCTAAACCGTTGCCGGTACATTTCAGGGGTGAGCCCATATCTGGCTACTAGGGCCTCTTTCATGTGACTGTAGGAGTTCATTACCGTGGAAGGCAGGTCCAGCAGGGTATCTCTTCCCTCGCTCAGGAACCGGCCCCACAGCCCAGCCCCCCAGTCTTTCTGCGGGATTTGGTGGGAGGTCATGGCGACTTCGTAGGCTTTGAACCATTGCTGGATGTCGTCGTTCTTATAGTATTCTTTCACCACATCTTTGGGGATGTGGACCTTTAGTTCCACGTTGGCGGAAGGGGGTCGGGTTTCCGGGGGTCTGACCTCTGCATTCTTAGCCTTGAGCTCGATCTCCTTCAGGCTACGTTCGTGCTCTAGCTGGAGTTTTCTTTCTTCGTGTTCTCTTTGTCGTTTCTTTTCCTCAAGTTCTCCTTGTAGGCGTAACTGTTCTACCGCCAGCTTCTTTTCGGCCAGCTTTATCTCTCCTTCGATTTTCAATTTTGCTAGTTCTAGTTCGTGGTTGCGACCTCTTTCTCGGTCCGCTATTTCCTCTGGGGATAGGCCCCCCTCGGGGGCGCCGTTCCTCCCCGGGCTGCTTCGGGGTTCGTTAGGAGGCTCTCCTTCTGTTTGTGTCTGGGGAGTCCCCGCCTCGACCCAGGTTCTTAATTCTTCCTGGAAGTCCTCTTTCGTGCTTAGTCCGGTGGTAGCGATTCCAAGGTCTTTGCAAAATTGTTTCAGTTCTCGGTGCGTATAAGATTCCAACTGGTCCTCTCGGAATGTCGTGCTCAGGTTGGTGCCGGCGGCACCTAGGGAAGTTTCTCCTTCCATTTCTTCTGGGTAGTGCGTTAGCCGTCTACTGTACGATCTCTAGGTGTTGGCTCGGAACCCGTCGCTGCCACCAATGTTGGAAAGCGTTCCCCCGGGATGTTGCGGAATACGTTCCTGACCACCCGGAGGCCCACCTCTCCTCGAGTTCGGCCGAGCAAGAGCGGGGAGGCCCTTCCTGGAAGGGTCTCGTACCTAGGATCGCACACGCTGCACTACTCTTTTCAGATAGAGGGACACCACACAGTAGTTCTTTGCAGGATAATAGATTTTATCATAGGTTATTAGGGATCTTTATGATCCGGAAGGCAGGAGCAGAATTAGTGCCACAAGCGGCAGTGGTCTCGTGATGAGGGGTAAGGGGTAGCGGGACAGTCTTTGAATCAGTGTCTCTGCGGAGTACCCGCCGCACAGCTCTCAATCCTCGAGCTGAGGGGGTGTTGCTTCTCTCCGCAATCTCTGCCGGTTCTCTTGGAGGAGCTGGCCGCGAGTCACTCAGCAGGCACCGGAGGTTCGTAGTTCGAGGAGCCGTGGCGGCGTCGGCAGGGCTCAGATGGATCAGAATTCGGGGAGCCGCGACAGCGTCAGCAGGGCTCAGATGTTTCAGAGTTCTAGAGCCGCGACAGCGTCAGCAGGGCTCGGATGGTTCAGGGTTCGGGGAGCCGTGACAGCGTCAGCAGGGCTCGGATGGTTCAGCGTTCGAGGAGCCGCGACAGCATCCGCAGGGCTCGGAGGGTTCAGCGTTCGAGGAGCCGCGACAGCGTCAGCAGGGCTCAGATGATTCAGAGTTCGGGGAGCCGCGACAGCGTCAGCAGGGCTCAGATGTTTCAGAGTTCGAGGAGCCGCGACAGCGTCAGCAGGCTCTCGGAGGGTTCAGCGTTCGAGGAGCTGCGACAGCGTCAGCAGGGCTCAGATGATTCAGAGTTCGGGGAGCCACGACAGCGTCAGCAGGGCTCAGATGTTTCAGAGTTCGAGGAGCCGCGACAGCGTCAGCAGGCTCTCGGAGGGTTCAGCGTTCGAGGAGCCGCGACAGCGTCAGCAGGGCTCAGATGATTCAGAGTTCGGGGAGCCGCGACAGCGTCAGCAGGGCTCAGATGTTTCAGAGTTCGAGGAGCTGCGACAGCATCAGCAGGCTCTCGTCAGTCCAGGTGTTCTCTTCCTCCCATCCCTTCAGCACCCCTTGTTATACTCCTCCTCCTCTTTTAAATACGGAGTCCTCGTGGAGAGGGGTCTGGTGCCTGGGGGCGGTGTGTCGGGGTTCTGGTCCTTTGATCTGTTCATGGGGGTCCTGGAGGGACTCCAGACACCCAGCGGGTGAGGCGCCTGCTCACCGGAAGCCTGGTGGTCGATCGAACCTCCCCCGGGGAAGAGACCAGAGGTGTGACCGGATCAGCGCCTCTCGGTCTGGTTTTGGGGGGGTTTCGCCCTCCCTCAGCCGGGCATGCGTGTTAGGGATCTGGCCGGCCCTCGGGAGGCTGGCCCACGGGGGCCGGGAGGCTGTTACATCGAGGTTCGGCGTGGTTGCAGGGTAGCTGGCTGGTCGGGAGGACCCACACCACGAGGCCGGTCTCACACCCCCCCACCGGGCCCCACCGCTCTTAGCTGCATGGGCCGTGGCTGGTCAAAAGGGTCACACTGCAAGTTTTACACTGCGTAGGCCTTAAGCCATGATTGCACTGCCACTGTACCGGAGGGCACAATAGGTGCTGTAGTCCACAAGTGGTATTTAACTTCCAGGCCCTGGGTGCACTTTTTACACCATGTACTAGGGGCTTGTGGGCAAGTTACATGTTCCAATTAGGAAACACAGGCACTTTACTACTGGTTAGCAGGGATACAGTGCACAGAGTTCTCAAGCTAGCAAATCAGATAAGGCAAACATCTGGGAGACAGCAGGCAAAATATGGTTATTTTGGGTAGATTGTCTCCTGAGCTCTTGCGTAATGTATTGTGCTCTGTTCTTTGCCAGCAAAGAGTGTTCTACATAAATATCTATACATACATACATACATACATACACACATAGTTGGGGTTCTGTGGCATCACCATGAAGAAAGGTACAACAGCTGTGGAAACTGCCTCTAGTGATGTTTCACCACAATAATAAACTTGTCTTTACTGTTTGCAGCAGAGAGACGCAAGAAGAAAGGCAAGACCTACCTGTCCGAGAGGAAGACACTTTCTCAACTAGTCGCAGAGGCAGCACTGATATGCCCAATAATAAACTAAAGAATAGGTAAACAGTAAGATTATAAATTAATCTTGCAGATTAAATGATTATAATTTATTCAATTAAAGATAAATATGCTTGTCAGCAATAAATATATATGGTCTAAGGAATAGATATTCATAGTTACAATTTAAATGTCTATCGGTACCTGGCCTCCCTTAAGCAGTTAAAATGAACCACTTGTCATGGGTAAGCTATAGCATATATTTAAAAGCAATAATTGTCATCTCAATAGGCTTCCATTTCCATCCTGGAATTCAGCAATGCATCAGTAAATTTCACTAAACCAGTTGTTAGTTCAGGTCTTGCCCGCCTGCGCAAGACATTACCGCCTTACACGGCTTTGTATAATCAGTCTAGTAAAGGGAGATTTTAGATACCTGCTTCATTCGTTTTTAGGTCTCGCCTGACCCAGCGCATGCGCTACACAGGCGAGACTTTTAGTGAGGGCTCAAAAAATGCTACCATGGCCAGCCTAGAGCTACAGTGCCTGTGCGCAGGCGCGCGCTTAGGAGCAGAGGAACCATATGGCAAACCTCATCATGCTCATTAAGCGCCCGCGATCACTTTCACCCGTTTGACTTACAATGTGCTTTCTCTTTCCACAAACTCAATGTTTGTGTTCCTTTATTTTGATATGCTTTTAGTATTACTGTCACACGCACAACCACACACACAACCACAACCACATGCACAACCACACACAACCACACACACAACCACAACCATACATACAACCACAAACACACACACAACCACACACACAACCACACACACACACACACACCACACACATACACACAACCACACCCACACATATCCACAACCACACACACACAACCACACACACAACCCCACACACAACCACACATACAACCACACCCACACAACCACACACAACCACACATATACAACCACACACACAACCACAACCACACACACAACCACACACGACCACGCACAACCACACACAACCACACACACAAACACACACAACCACACACACACACAACCACACACACAACCACAACCACACAAATGACCACATACATACAACCACACCCACAACCACACACACACACAGACAACCACACACACAACCATAACCACACACACAACCACTACACACACAACCACACACACAACCACACACACAACACACACAACCACATACACAACCACACATGCACCCAACCACACACACACATAACCACACACACATAACCACACACACACAACCACACACACACAACCACTCACACACACAACACATACAACCACACACACAACCACACACACACAACCACACACACAACCACACACACCCAACCACACACCCAACCACACACCCAACCACACACCCACACACAACCACACAACCAAACACACAACCACAACCACACACCCAACCACACACTCAACCACACCCACACACACAACCACACACATAACCACAACCATACCCAATCACACACACACAACCACACACCCAACCACACATGCACACCCAACCACACACAACCACAACCACACACACACAAACACACACAATCACACAACCACACACACAACCACATAAACAACCACACACACACAACCACAACCACACACACAACCACACACACACAACTACAACCACACCCAGAACCACACACACAACCACACACACACAACCACAACCACACACAACCACACACACAACCACAACCACACACAACCACACACACAACCACACACACACAACCACACACACACAACCACGCACACACACAACCACACACATACAACCACAACCACACACACAAAACATACAACCACACACACACAACCACACACACACAACCACACCCACAACCAACCACACAACCACACACACAACCAAACAACCACACACACAACCACACATACAACCACAATCACACACACAACCACACACACAACCACAACCACACACACAACCACACAAACAGCCACACAATCACACAAAAACCACACCAACAACCACACAGACACACAACCATAACCAAACCACATGCACAATCAAACACACACACCACAACCACACACACAAACCAAGCACAACCACACACACAAGCACAACCACACACACAACCACAACCACACACACAATCACACATACAACCACACACACAACTGCTCACACAACCACACACACAACCACACAGCCACAACCACATACACAAACACACACCCACAACCACACACACGACCACACACACAACTACACAACCACACACACAACCACACACACACACAACCACACACCCACAACCAACCACACAACCACACACACAACCAAACAACCACACACACAACCACACATACAACCACAATCATACACACAACCACACACACAACCACAACCACACACACAACCACACAAACAGCCACACAATCACACAAAAACCACACCAACAACCACACAGACACACAACCACAACCAAACCACATGCACAATCAAACACACACACCACAACCACACACACACAACCAAGCACAACCACACACAAGCACAACCACACACACAACCACAACCACACACACAATCACACATACAACCACACACACAACTGCACACACAACCACACACACAACCACACAGCCACAACCACACACACACACAAACACACACCCACAACCACACACACAACCACACACACAACTACACAACCACACACACAACCACACACACACACAACCACATACACACAACCACACACACAAAACCACACACACACACACACAACCACACAATCACACACACAACCACAATCACACAAACAACCACACACACACAATCAGACACAACCATAACCACACACACAACCACAACCACACACACAACACACACAACCACACACACATAGCCACACTTACACAACCACACACACAACCACACACACAACCACACACACACACACACAACCACACACCCAACCACACATGCACACCCAACCACACACACACAACAACACACAACCACACAACCAAACACACAACCACAACCACACACACACACACATCCACACACCCAACCACACACACAACCACACCCACACACACAACCACACACACAACCATACCCACACAACCACACCCACACCCACACACAACCACACACACAACCACACACACAACCAAAACCACACACACAACACACACAACCACACACACAATCACACACACAACCACACACAACCACATACACACACAACCACAAGCACACCCACAACCACAACCACACCCAACCACACACCCAACCACACACCCAACCACACACACAACCACACCCATACAACCATATGCATACAACCACACCCACACAACCACACCCACAACCAACCACACAACCACACACACAACCAAACAACCACACACACAACCACAGACACAACCACACACACAACCACACACACACAACCACAATCACACCCACATCCACACCAACAACCACACACACAATCACACCCACATCCACACACACAACCACACACACAACCACACACACAACCACACAGCCACAACCACACACACAACCACACACACACAACCACACAACCACACACACAACTACACAACCACACACAAAACCACACACACACAAACACAACCACACACACAACCAGACACAACCACACACACAACCACACGCACAACCACACACACAACCACACACACACACAACACACACAACCACACACACAACAACACACACAACAACACACAACCACACACACAACAACACACACACACAACCACAACCACACACACACAACCACACACACACACAACCACACACACCACACACACACAACCACACACACACACAACGCATACAACCACACACACAACCACACCCCCACAACCACACACACAACCACAACCACACATGCCACCACAACCACACACACAATCACATGCACAACCACAACCACACACACAACCACACACACAACCACACAGCCACAACCACACACACACAACCACACAATCACACGCACAACTACACAACCACACATAAAACCACACAAACACAACAACACACACAACCAGACACAACCACACACACAACCACAACCACATGCACAACCACACGCACAACCACACACACACACAACACACACAACCACACACAACAACACACAACCACACACACAACCACACACACACACAACCACACATAACCACACACACACAACCACACACACACACAACCACACACACCACACACACACAACCACACACAACACATACAACCACACACACAACCACACAACAACCACACCCACACAACCACACCCACACACAACCCCACACACAACCACACACACAACCAAACACACAACCATGCACACAACCACAACCACACACACAACACACACAACCACACACACAACCACACACACACAACCACACACAACCACATACACACACACACAACCACAAGCACACACACAACCACACCCACAACCACACACACAACCACACACACATGACCACACCCACAACCACACCCACAACCACACCCACACACAACCACACACACACACAACCACACATACAACCATACCCACACAACCACACCCACACAACCACACAACCCCACACACCACCATACACACACAACCACACACACACACACAACCCCACACACACAACCACACACACACAATCACACACACAACCACACACAAAACCACACAAACAACCACACACACACAACCACACACACAATGACACACACACACAAACAAAACCCAACCACACCCACAACCACACCCACACACACACAACCACACACACACACATGCAACCCCACACACCCAACCACACACACACAATCACACACACAACCACACACACAACCACACACACAACCACACCCACACAACCACACCCACACACAACCACACACACAACCACACACACAACCAAACACACAACCATGCACACAACCACAACCACACACACAACACACACAACCACACACACAACCACACACACACAACCACACACAACCACATACACACACACACAACCACAAGCACACACACAACCACACCCACAACCACACACACAACCACACCCACATGACCACACCCACAACCACACCCACAACCACACCCACACACAACCACACACACACAACCACACACACAACCATACCCACACAACCACACCCACACAACCACACAACCCCACACACCACCATACACACACAACCACACACACACACACGCAACCCCACACACACAACCACACAAACACAATCACACACACAACCACACACAAAACCACACAAACAATCACACACACACAATCACACACACAACCACACACAAAACCACACAAACAACCACACACACACAACCACACACACAATGACACACACACACAAACAAAACCCAACCACACCCACAACCACACATACCACAACCACACACACACACAACCACACACACAACCACAACCACACACACAACCACAACCACACACACAATCACACACAACCACAACCACACACACAATCACACCCAACCACACACAACCCCACAACCACATACCCACAACCACACACACAACCACACACACACAAAACCACACACACAACCACACACACACAACCACACACAACCACACACACAACCACACACACACACAACCACACACACACAACCACTAACACAACCACACACACACACACCACACACACAACCACACACACACAACCTCACACACAACCACAACCACACACACAACCACAACCACACACACAACCACACATACAACACACACAACCACACACACAAACACACACACAACCACACACACACAACCACACACTCAAGCACACATGCACACTCAACCACACACAACCAGACACAACCACACAACCACACACACAACCACAACCACACACACAACTACACACATGCATCCACACACACAACCACATACCCAACCACACACACAACCACACCCACACACCCAATCACACACACAACCACACCCACAACCACACACAACCACACATACAACCACACACAACCACACACACAACCACAACCACACACACAACACACACAACCACACACACAACCACACACACACAACCATACTCGCACAACCACACACGCACAACCACACACACAACCACACACACAACCACACACAATCACACACGACCACACCCAACCACACACACAACCACACACACATCCACACACACACACAACCACACACCCAACCACACCCACACACCCAACCACACACCCAACCACACCCACACAACCACACCCACACCCACAACCACACACAACCACACACACAACCACAACCACACACACAACCACACACACACATCCACACACAACCATACACAACCACACACAGAACCACACCCACACACCCAACCACACACACAACCACAACAACACAACCACACACACACCACCACAACCACATACACACACAACCACAACCATACACACAAACACACAACCACAACCACACACACAAACGCATAACCACAACCGCACACACACAACCACACAAACAACCACACACACACAACCACAACCACAGACAACCACACACACACAACCACAACCACACCCGACCTCACCCACAACCACACACACAACCGCAACCACACACACACAACCACACACATACACACACAACCACACACACAACCATACACACAACCACACCCACAACTACATCCACAACCACACACACACACACAACCACACACACAACCACAACCACACACAACCCCACACACAACCACACACACAACCACACACAACCACACACAACCACAAACACAACCACACACCCAACCACATACCCAACCACACACACAACCACACACACAACCACACCCACACAACCACACCCACACAACCACACCCACAACCAACCACACAACCACAACCACACACACACAACCACACACACACAACCACACACACTCACATAACCACAACCACACACACACACAACCACAATCACACACACAACCACAACCACACTACCACACAAACAACCACACACACACCACCACAACCACACACACACAACCACAGCCACACACAACCACACCCACAACCACACACCCAACCACACCCACAACCACACACACAGCCACACCCACAACTACACACACAACCACACACACAACCACACACACACAATACACATAACCGCACACACAACCACACAAACACACAACCACACACACACATAACCACACACACAACCACACACACGCACACAACCACACACCCAACCACACACACACACACCCAACCACACACCCAACCACACCCACACAACCACACCCACACCCACAACCACACACAACCACACACACAACCACAACCACACACACAACCACACGCACACATCCACACACAACCATACACAACCACACACAGAACCACACCCACACACC
Organism: Triturus cristatus; assembly: GCF_964204655.1. Lineage (NCBI taxonomy): Eukaryota > Metazoa > Chordata > Amphibia > Caudata > Salamandridae > Triturus > Triturus cristatus. The sequence continues at coordinate 163,104,459 of NC_140586.1, forward strand.
CAACCACACACACAACCACAACAACACAACCACACACACCCACAACCACACACACACCACCACAACCACATACACACACAACCACAACCATACACACAAACACACAACCACAACCACACACACAAACGCATAACCACAACCACACACACACAACCACACAAACAACCACACACACACAACCACAACCACAGACAACCACACACACACAACCACAACCACACCCGACCTCACCCACAACCACACACACAACCGCAACCACACACACACAACCACACACATACACACACAACCACACACACAACCATACACACAACCACACCCACAACTACATCCACAACCACACACACACACACAACCACACACCCACAACCACACACACACAACACACACAACCACACACACACAACACACACAACCACACACACACACACAACCACACACACACAACCACACACAACCACACACAATCACACACACAACCACACACACACAACCACACACACAACCACAACCACACACAACCCCACACACAACCACACACACAACCACACACAACCACACACAACCACAAACACAACCACACACCCAACCACATACCCAACCACACACACAACCACACACACAACCACACCCACACAACCACACCCACACAACCACACCCACAACCAACCACACAACCACAACCACACACACACAACCACACACACACAACCACACACACTCACATAACCACAACCACACACACACACAACCACAATCACACACACAACCACAACCACACTACCACACAAACAACCACACACACACCACCACAACCACACACACACAACCACAGCCACACACAACCACACCCACAACCACACACCCAACCACACCCACAACCACACACACAGCCACACCCACAACCACACACACAACCACACACACAACCACACACACACAATACACATAACCGCACACACAACCACACACACACAACCACACACACACATAACCACACACACAACCACACACACACATACAACCACACACACAACCACACCCACACAACCACACCCACAACCAACCACACAACCACACCCACACAACCACACACACAACCACACACACACACACACAACCACACACACACCCAACCCCAATCACACACACAACCACACACACAACCACACTCACACAACCACACAAACACAACCACACCCATAACCACACACACACACAACCACACTGTGAGACCGGCCTCGTGGCGTGGGCCCTCCCGACCAGCAAGTTACACTACAACCACGCCGAACCTCGTGGGCACGGCCTCCCGGCTTCCGTGGACCAACATCCCGAGGGCCGACCAGATCCCCAACGCGCATGCCCGGCCGAGGGAGAACAAAACCCCCCCCAAACCAGACCGAGAGGCGCCGACCCTGTCACACCTCTGGTCTCTCCCCCGAGGGAGGTTTCGATCGACCACTAGGCCCCCGGTGAGCGGGCGCCTCGCCTGCTGGGTGTCTGGAGTCCCTCCCAGACCCACCTGAACAGATCAAGGGGCCGAGCGACAGGAAACGCCGACACACCGCCCCCCAGGCACCAGACCCCTCTCCGCGAGGACTCCGGACTTCAAAGAGAAGGGGGAGTATAACAAGGGGTGCTGAAGGGACGAGAGGCAGAGAAGATCTGGACTGACGAGAGCCTGCGGACTTGGTCGCGGCTCGATCGCTCCCCGAACAGAAGAACGCTACCCGAACGCTGGACCATCTGAGCCCTGCTGACGCTGTCGCGGCTCCCCGAACTCTGAACCATCTGAGCCCTGCTGACGCTGTCGCGGCTCTCCGAACTCTGAACCATCTGAGCCCTGCTGACGCTGTCGCGGCTCCCCGAACTCTGAACCATCTGAGCCCTGCTGACGCTGTCGCGGCTCCCCGAACTCTGAACCATCTGAGCCCTGCTGACGCCGTCGCGGCTCCCCGAACTCCGAACCTCCGGTGCCTGCTGAGTGACTCGCGGCCCGCTCATCCAAGAGAAACGGCAGAGATTGCCGAGAGAAGCAACATCCCCTCAGCTCGAGGATTGAGAGCTGTGCGCCGGATACCTCGCAAAGACACTGATTCAAAGACTGTCCCGCTACTCCTTTTCCCTCATCACGAGATCGCTGCCGCTTGCGGCCATAATTCTGCACCTGCCTTCCGGATCATAAAGATCCCTGACAACTACCGATAAAAGTCTATTGTCTTACAAACGAATTACTGTGTGGTGTCCCTCTATCCGCAGAAGAAAGAAGCGTAGTGTGTGCGATCCTAGGTGCGAGACCCTTCCAGGAAGGGTCTCCCTGCTCTTGCTCGGCCTAACTCTGGGAAAGGTGGGCCTCAGGGTGGTCAGGAACACATTCCGCAGCCTCCCCGGGGAACGCCTTCCAACACACACCCACAACCACACAACCACAACCACTCCCACAACCACACATACACAGCCACACCCACAACCACACCCCAACCACACACACAACCACACACACAACCACACACACACAACCACAACCACACACACAACCACAACCACACACACAAACACAACCACACACACAAACACAACCACACACACAAGCACACACACACAACCACACACACACATAACCACACACACAACCACACACACACACACACACACACACACAACCACACACACACACGACCACAATCACACACACAACCACAACCACACACACAACCACACACACACAATCACACACACACAACCACACACATAACCACACCCAACCACACACTAGTTAGTTCTAGTGATTATAATGTGTCACTTAGATGTTTTATCAGTATCCTGTTAAGTATACCATGTGCCAATCCAATTTGCCATACCTCATGCATATCCAATGATGTCAGTATGTAAGAATGAATGTAAACCTTTGCAATATTGTGGCTCCCTCTCTGAATTTCTGCTTTGGTGCCAAACTTCTGTCTCAGGGTGTTCTTGGTTAGATTAAACTGCAGTCTTCTTTGCTCTTCTGAGGTGTAGTTAAGTGATCTTAATAATATTCGGAACAAGCTCCAGGGTTCAGTGCCCAACCTCTTTGAGAGTTTCCCTGGGTATGCCTCTGCAGCAACGGCCAAAGTGCTAAAAAATACTGCCTTTGCTGCATGTAGGATTGGCTTTGCTTTTGGGTCTGTAAGGTGAGTAAATAACGTGTGCAACACATATGTTTAAGATGTAGATTTCAGATTTTGCGATGTTTGTTGATCATGATGACTGCCCTTTTCATTGAACCAGACCAAGGTATCAGTAGGCTGGTAATTTGGCAACTGCTTGACCACTCATATACTACAGCCCTGGTTTCTTGACCTTTCTCCCAAATACTGAAACATTTGTGTTTGTTGTTTTTACAGCTGTCTTGATTTTTTTTCTGTACATGTGAAGGGCACTTAATTGATGCTGAAGGCCAATACTAATATCGTTCAATATGATTATGTCAGCTGTCCACTGTAATGCTGCTGTCATGTTCCACTTCTATTTTGGGTCTCTAGATCTACAATAAGCTAAAGCAGCCCATAAGGCTGCTACATAGAGGCAGAACAAGAGAAGGGTGAGCACCCAGCCTTGTTTCAACCCCTTATTAATATAGATCCGGGGTATTAAGCAGAGGCGCTGCTAAGCCTTATTTGAACCTAGGTTCTACTGTATAGCTGGCGGATAGCTTGTAATAGTATGGAATTCCCCAGCTATTTAATTTATACCACAATATGTTACTATCAACTCCAACAAAAGTAGTTTTGACGTCCATGAAACAAACATATAGTAATTCCCCAGCATTAAAATACTTGCCACCATAGGCAGTGTTGAAATTTTGTCTGGTTCTCTCCAGGCAGGACTACGCAAATGCTTTGTACCTGGGTCTACCTGCATACCCAATCCAGCGACTGTAAGTGCTCGAAAACACGGCAGTGCGCCTTCTCTTCAATTTGTGAAAAGGCACCCCCACTTCACCCTTCCCCTCCAAACTGCACTGGCTCCCAGTCAACAAAAGGATCACATTTAAAGCACTCACTTTAGCACACTGGGCCATGCACAACGCTGGCCTGAGCTATCTGTACAAGAGAATCATCGAGTACCAGCCCATCAGAAATCTATGTTCCTGCAAAGCCCACCTCAAAGCACTCCCCCCACTTCAAAAAAACTAGACATGGTGGGGCCTCCTACCTAGCATGTACTGCCAAAATCTAGACCCGCACCCTCTTCGGCTCAGAAGCATAGCAACTGAATCTGCCTTCCGCAAATCCCTAAAAACCTATTTGTTCAGCCAATAATACCATCACTCCTTTTTTCTCCCTCTTCCCTGTTACGTCTTAATGCAGTGCCGGGGCACTCAATTTTGAGTAGCTGTTCGCACTATACAAATACCATCATTCATTCATTCATTCAAGGTAGCCTGTTTCAAGAATGGTAAAGATTCTGGTGTGCAACAGTTCATGTAATAACTTCAACATCAAGGGATGGCATTGCTCAGTAGTTTGAGGAGGTTATTTTATATAGTGGACACATCAATAACCCCCATCCATGTATCCAGTAACCCTTTGTAGATTTTTCCCTGCTTCCTCATGCATCAAAATGGCCACCCAAGTATTTACATAACCCTTCCAGTTTGAGAATCCTGGAGCCGGGTCTGCCTTCGCCCACTGCTTGGATAGTAAAAGACAGTCAGAGCTTGGGTGCAATGGATCCCTAACACACCTAGGGCCTGGTGCCACTGCACCTGTTGCACCAATGATAACCAAACCCTAGGAGAAGTTCTAATCGCTTCTACTCCCACTAAAAATCTCCTGGATTGCACCCACAGATTCCTCCCTGCCAGGATGAAATTTCAGCTAGAGGCCGAGTGAGGCTGTTTTTTCGGGGGTTGACATGTTAACCCTGACCAGTGACCCTTTCAAGCAAAGTGGTAGCATACATTGTGATGCACCTTACTTTTGAAATGCAAACAATTCATTTGAAAAAAAATGTCACTAGCTTTAGCAAGTGAAATGCCTGCGTTTCAAATGTGAAATGCAAGTAATTCTTTATTATCCTACTGTTTCCCAGCTCCAGACTAGAGGTGTCTTGAGAACAACAATGGACCTTGCATAGGTGGCCTCATAACATCAGCTACTGTTAGAAATGGGGGTCTCTAGTTGGCAAAGGTTTGCACCTTTGTCCAAATAGGGACCCTTCTTCCTAGTCCGGATAAGGAAGTTACATTCCTAAAATAACCCCTGCTCACCCCCTTGGTAGCTTGGCACGAGCAGTCAGGCTTATCTTAAAGGCAGTGTGTAAAGCATTTGCACATAACCAACAGTAATACAGTGTAAGCATTACAAACGGACACCACACCAGTTAAAAAAAAATCCAATATTTTTATATACTTAAGACAAAACCAAAAACGATAAAAATACACAATACAGTACTTCAAAATCTTCACTTATCAAAATATGCCTTAAAAATGGTTCCTTGATGTCAATAGCTCCGTCCGGGGCTAACACGGCGTCATGAGCAAACAAATCCAAACAGTTCTGGATGACCGCGGCGTCGCGGGCCAGCTACGGTGTCGGGAAGACCCGTAAACAGTACCTTTTATAATTGTAGGGCGTCGATGACCTCTCGTTGAGCTTCCGAAAACACGGTGTCTGCAGGCATCAGTTCCGGAGGTTGGTGCACGAGTCGTCGGGGGTCCTCGAAGTCACACGCGTTGCAGGTCGATCCCCTCTCTGATGGAGTCAGGAGCGCTGGCGTCGGCTGGCGTTGTGTGCTGCGGTGCGAAGTGCAGTGGTGCGGCGTGCGGTGCCCTCAGGTTGCGGTGCGAGCAGCGGCTCGGTGGTGGCGTCAGATGTGGTCGTCGGTGAGACCAGGGACGTGGTGCGAGATGAAGGCCGGTGCTGGCAGGTCACGGTGCAAGCAGCGTCGTCGTCGTTGCTGAAGCGTTGTTGTTGGCTGATGAACTGGAGTCGATGGCGTCGGTGTCAGTAGGCCAAGGCTGCGGTGCGGGATGAGGGCGATGCATCATTTAACTTTACGAGTGGTGCCCTCGAACCACGGTGCAATCAGTGGCGTCGATTTCAGTGTGGAGCGGCATTGTCCGGGATACCAGGGCATCCTCGTGAAGCGAGGTGGTGCGGAGTGCGGTGCCCACAGGTCGCGGTGCGAGCAGCGGCTCGGTGGTGGCATCAACAGGTGTCGTCGGTGAGACCAGTGTCACGGTGCGGCATTGCGGCGATGCCCTCTGCCGTGCCAAGGCGTCATCGTGAAGTGAAGCGGTGCAGAGTGTGGTGCCTACAGGTCGCGGTGACAGTAACGGCTCGGTGGTGGCGTCAACAGGCGTCGTCGGTGAGACTAGGGTCATGGTGCGGTGTTGCAGCGGTGCCCTCTGCGGTGCCAAGTCGTCGTCGCGAAGCGGTGCGGAGTGCGGTGCCCACAGGTCGTGGTGCGAGCAGTGGCTCGGTGGCGGTGTCAGCAGACGTCGTCGGTGAGACCAGGATAGCGGTGCTGCATATCAGCAGTGCTCTCTGTGGTGCCCTCAGGACACGGAGTCGGCAGCGGCGTTGTAGATGTCGTCAAGTTGCTTTTTCTTCTGTTGCAGCACAAAACACACAGTCCCCAGTGCTGAGGGCAGAAGAGCTTGAAGTCTTTGCTGTTCCTGAGACTTCTTGAACAGGGGGAAGCTCTACCTCAAGCCCTTTGAGAAACTCACAAAAGTAGATTGCAGAAAGTTCAGTCCAGTCCTTTCACTGCTCAAGACAGAAGGAGCCACAACAGGCCAACACAGCAAAGTGGTAGTCCCTCCTCACAGCTTCTCCAGCTCTTCTTCTTGGCAGTTTTCTTGATCCAAAAGAGTTCTAAAGTTCAAGGGTCTGGGCCCCAATATTTATATCCCAAAATCTTTTGATCTCTTAGGCAGAGAGTGTCTGTGCCCAGCCAGAACCAGTTCTGCCTTGTCTGGTGTGATTTCCTGGCAGGAGGTGGAGACGGCATTGTCAGAGGCAGACCAGGCCCTTTGAGGTGCAAGGAAATCTCCTCCCCCTTCCCCCATTGCAGCCCAGGTCTATTTAGCCCTTTTCTGATCCTACCTAGACTATCTGAGGACACTCCTGCTCCCCAGCCTTCTGTCATCCAAAACCCAGACAGGAAATCCACATTCTAGCAGAGGCACACGGTATGACTGAGCAAGAACATACCTACTTTCTAAAAGTGGTATTTTCAAACATAAAATGTAAAAATCAACTTCACTAAAAGATGCATCTTTAGATTCTGAGTTCAGGCATACTAAAGTTTATTTTCCTACCTAGTTCCCAGGGCCAGTTATGTTTATAAGATGTTATAAACAAACTTCCCATTCTGTCCTATGGGGAACAGGTAGCTTTGCAATAGTGAAACACGAAATGGGCTGTAATTCACTATCAGGACTTGCCACACACACCAGGGCATGTCCTACCTTTCAATTACACTACACCCTGCCCACAGGGGTACCTTGGGCCTACCTTAGGGGTGACTGACATGTAGAAAAGGGAAGGTTTAGGGCCTGGCAAGTGGGGGCACTCGCCAAGTCGACATGGCAATTACAAACTGCGCGCAGACTCTGCAATGGCAGGTCTGAGTTACCTTTTTAGGGCTACTCGAGTGGGTGGCACAATCAGTGCTGCAGGCCCACTAGTAGCATTTGATTTACAGGCCCTGGCACACTTAGTGCACTTTACGAGGGACTAACAAGTAAATCAAATACCCAATCCTGGAAACACCAATCCATAACACAATTTACCACAGGAGCACATGCACTTTACAACTGATCAGCAGTGGGAAACGTGTGCAGAAACACTACGCCAGCAAAAACAGAGTCAAAACCAGGAGGGCAGAAAGCAAAAACTCAGGGGAAACACTCAACAAAAATGCCAAGTCTAACACATGTCCCCTCCAGCTGAAAGTAGAGAGAACTACCCAACCTCCTGGGAGTTCTCTTCACTAAGGCGGAAGAACGCTGGACAGACCATCTGCATTGGCTTGTTTTGTGCAGGACGGTGTTCCACTGTAAAGTCCATTCCCTGTAGGGAGATGGACCCCCTCAGCAGTTTTGGATTCTCCCCCCTCATTTGCATTAGCCACCTGAGGGGCCTGTCGTCTGTCTGAACCTGGAAGTGAGTCCCAAACAGGTTGTGCCTCGGCTTCTTCAGTGCTCAGACCACAGCAAAAGCTTCCCTTTCTATGGCACTCCACCTCTCTTCCCTGGGGAGTAGTCTCCTGCTAAGGAAGACTACAGGATGGGGTCTAGGCCCTCTTCGTTCAGCTGTGAGAGCATCACTCCCACACCATGCTCTGAAGCGTCAGTCTGCATGACAAATTCCTTGGAGAAGTCCGGTGCCTTGAGCACGGGTGCCGTGCACATGGTGGCCTTCAGGGCATCAAAAGCCTTCTGGCAGAATTCAGTCCGGATCAGCTTCATGGGCTGCTTCCTGGAAGTCAGCTCTGTTAAGGGGGCAACAATGGTGCCATAACCCTTAACAAATCTCCGGTAGTACCCGGTGAGTCCTAAGAAGGCCATCACCTCTGTTTAGGTCTTGGGGGGCTCCCAAGCCAGAATGATGTCAATCTTGGGTTGTAGGGGCGCCAACTGGCCGCTTCCTACTTGGTGTCCCAAGTACACCACCGAACCCTGCCCTATCTGGCACTTACTGGCCTTGATCATGAGGCCAGCCCTCTGCAGCGCCTTCAACACTTCACTAAGGTGCTGTAGTAAGTGTTCTTCCCAGCTGGAACTGAACACTGCAATGTCATCCAGGTAGGTGGCACTGAAATCCTCAAGCCCAGCCAACACCTGGTTGACCTACCTCTGAAAGGTGGCAGGGGCATTCTTCAACCCAAAGGGCATCACCCGGAACTGGTAATGTCCTTCGGGGGTTGAAAATGCTGACCTCTCCTTGGCCCCATCGGTGTGAGGAACTTGGCCGCTCCCAACCGATCAATGAGCTCATCAGCTCTGGGGATGGGGTGTGTGTCAGTCCTGGTGACGGCATTGTGCCCACAGTAGTCCACACAAAAACGCAGTTCTGGAGTGGCACCGCGTGCAGCAGGCTTTGGAACCAAGACCACTGGGCTGGCCCAAGGACTGTTGGAAGGCTCGATCACCCCTAAAGCCAACATCTTAGAGACCTCCTCTTTGATGCTGCCTCGACCCGGTCAGTCAACCTGTAAATCTTGTGCTTCACAGGCGGGCTGTCACCGGTGTCCATGTCATGGGTACACCAGTGAGTAACACCGGGGGTCAGGGAGAACAGTGGGACAAACTGTCCCAACAACCGGTGACAGTCGCTCTGCTGCTCTGCAGTCAGTGTAGGAAAGAGGATCACACCTTCCACTGATCCATCACCTTCCTTGGCATACAGGAGGTCAGGGAGAGGCACACTCTCCTCTTCCACCCCGTCATCTGTCGCCAGGAGCATGCTCACTTTGGACCGCTCAAAGTGGGGCTTGAGGCGGTTTACATGGAGGAACCCTCAAAGGGTTCCTGGGAGCCGGCAAATCCACCAGGTAGGTGACCTCACTTTTGAGCTCCACCACCTCAAATGGCCCAGTCCACTTGTCCTGCAAGGCACAAGGTTCCTCTGGGGCCATGACCCATACTTTTTGTCCAGGTTGAAATTCGACCAGAGGGCATTCTGGTCATACCACTTCTTCATTTCTTTCTGGCTTGCTTCCAGGTTCACCTGAGCGAGTTTCCAGAAGCAGGCAGTTTGGTTTCGGAAGACCAGCATGTCACTAAACACATCCTGGGAAGTTTTCCTGGGAGCTGCCTCTCAGCCTTCCTTCACCAAACTCAGAGGTCCTCTCACAGGGTGACCATATAGAAGCTCAAAGGAACTGAACCCAAGAGACTTCTGTGGCACCTCCCTGTATGCAAAGAGAAGGCATGGCAAGAGGATGTCCCACTTACGCCTCATGGGTTCTGTTAGACCCTTAATCATGCCCTTCGAGGTCTGGTTGAATCTCTCTACCACACTGTTCACTTGTGGGATGTACGGAGTGGTGAACTTGTAAGTTACACCACACTCCTTCCACAGGGATGTCATATACTTAGATATGAAGTTGGTTCCCCTGTCAGAAACCACGTGTTGGAGCCGGCCTCGTGGCGTGGTCCTGTTCCCCCTCGCTAAGCCGCACGAGGTCCCATGCACCTCGGGGCTCCCCCATTTTGGATTGTACGTGACTCTACGTAACCACCTACGTGACCCCGCTCCACCCGGCCTCGGTCCCAGCGAGGCCCGACATCGAGGCGCCAACCCCTGGCCCGGGGGATACCACGTGAGCCCTTCCCACTCCCGGCGAAGGGCAGTATCGATGGGACCCCCAACCGTCCTTCCACACCTAGGTGCGATCGCCCCACAGCTCTCTGGGGCCTGGCGCCTCTCCTGCTGGGCGTCTGGCCGCGCCCTACCCGGCCTCTCCGCCCTCCTGGGCGCAAGGGTCCGGACATCAAAGGGCTCCAGACCTATATCTGGGGCGACCCGGCAACAAGACGACAGTTGTATCCCGGAGTCAAGAGCCCTGCTGATCGGATCGCGGCTGACCCTACGGAGAAAGACTCTTCCTGAAACTACACTCTGAGCCCTGCTGACGACGTCGCGGCTCCACCGTGCTTAAAGACCTTCACGAACCTTTGGGGCCCTGCTGACGCTATCGCGGCCCGACCTTGTTGAAACGTACCATCAGAGCCCAGCTGACCTCGTCGCGGCTCGACCGAAGCGGACCTACCACCGGAGCCCTGCTGACTGTGTCGCGGCTCGACCCAAGCGGAACTACCACCCGAGCCCTGCTGACGCCGTCGCGGCTCCCCACGTCCGAGCCGCTCTGAGACCAGCACTCAAGGTCCGGCGCAGAGCATTCCCGTACCAGGCTGGTACTAAGACTGTCCCGCTACCCTATCCCTCCAAGGACATTGAGACTCTTACTGGATCACTCGATCCCACTGTAAATATTGAATGTGCTACCATTGATAAAGAATCAAGATAAGCAACTAATACGGAGTCCTGTGTGGTGGTGTTACTGGGCCTAGTACGATCATAGGAGAAGGACCTCCCCTAGGGGGCTTCTCAGCGGCGCTCGGCTATAACTTTGCGGTAGGAAGGTGCCCCGGAGTAGTCCCCCCGACGCCCCGGTTGTCCTCCCTCCAACATTTGGTGGCCAGCGACGGGATCCGAGCCAGACGCAATCGTACAGGCAAGTAACGCACCCACTACCTAACCAGACGGAAAAAGAAAAAGGGAACCATGAACGGCCAAGAAGCAACCGTGGCCGCAACCTTCCAGCTGGAAAAGCTGGAAGAATACACCCACAAAGAACTAAAACAATTCTGCAAGGACAAAGGGATCCCAACCACAGGATTGGGCACCAAGGAGGAAATGCAGAAAACCCTGAAAGCCTGGGCAGAAGCCGAACCGAAGGGACCTCGGCCCGGGACGGAAACCTGCCACCGACCATAACCCCGACAGATGGGGGGCGAAGCATCCCGGAAGCCAGCCTGTCCCACGAAGAAATGCGAGAACGGGAGAGGGTCCGGACACACAAAATGGACCTCGCACGACTCCGGCTGGACGGTGAGCTCCTACTGGCAGAGAAGAAAATAGCCTTGGAGCAACTACGGCTGCAGGAGGAAATCGAAGAAAAGAAACGGCATCGGGAACTAGAAGAGAGACGGCTAACCCTCGAACACGAGAGGAGCCTCAAGGAACTCGAACTGAAATCCAAAACGGGGGAGACCAGCACCCCCGGGGCCCGGGACGCCCTGCCACTGACCGAGCCAAAGGTTCATATCCCCAAGGATGTCGTCAAGGAATACTACAAAAACGACGACATCCAGCAGTGGTTCCGAGCCTACGAGGTAGCCATGACCTCCCATCGGGTACCCCGGAAGGATTGGGGTGCCGGCCTATGGGGGAGGTTCCTCAGCGAGGGCCGTGATACCCTGCTGCAACTCCCCGACGCGGTGATGACCTCATACGACCACATGAAAGAAGCCCTACTCACCCGATACGGACTATCAGCCGAGATGTACCGGCAGCGCTTCCGGGACTGCAAGAAGCTCCCCGGTACCACATGGGTCGAATACGTGGACTTCTTCAGCCGGGCCTTTGAAGGGTGGATAAAAGGGAGCAAGGTCACCTTGTACAATGAACTGTTCGACCTCATTGTCTGGGAGCACCTCGCCAACAACTGCTTTGTTGAACTAAGGCAACACCTCCTGGACAGTAAGCTGACCGAGCCCCGGAAGCTCGCCGCCGAAGCCGACCGATGGGTCAACACCCGGGTCCCCCGGAACCCCGTGGGGGACTACCAACGGAGTACCACAGGACCTCCTCGCCAGCGGGGCGGAGGAGGGGAGTCCCACCGCAGTCGAGAATTCCCGGCCGGGCCACCCAGAAGCCCGCCACGAGGCCAAGCCGCCAACCACACGCCCCCGACCCTGGGCCGAAGGGGGACCCCCATCGCCCGGCCTGGACCCCGACCAACGGTGACCTGCTTCGGCTGCCAGCAGACCGGCCACTATGCGAGCGACCCGGCCTGCCCCGTGAACCGACGGAACGGGACCGCTGGGCCCCCTCCCCGACAAATAGCCGCCGCAGCCCTGGGGGAAGGAGAGGACGAGGAGGAAAACCGCGACGACGGGTCCCCCGAGTGGGAACCAGATGCCATGTCGCTCGTATGCCTGGGCTCCCGAGAAATGGTGCCCCAAGCTGCCATCCCAAGCAACACCCAGAAGTACCAGCAGTGGGTCACCATCAATGGACGACGGGCCGAAGCCCTCCGGGACACTGGGGCCAGTGTGACCACTGTCCGCTGCCACCTAGTGACCCCCGAACAAATCCTGCCACATGTCCTATGCCCTGTCCGGACCGAAAGCATGTGCCGGATGGCCAGGATCCCCTTCGAGTGGGGAGGAGTGTCCGGCACCCTAAAAGTGACTGTCCGCGACGACGCCCCAGTGGACTGCCTCCTGGGGAATGACCTAGAGAGCTCCCCCTGGGCCCATGTGGAGCGCCGAGAGCATCTGGGGATGCTAGGGCTGCCCGAGTGGGCCTGCGCCACCACCCGGTCCATGACCGCCCAACCAGCCGCTACCGCGGCCCCCGACAAGCCTGCGGGCCCAGAACTACCACCATCTTCCGGCCCAGAGGAACCTGACGATGAGGCCGGGCCATCCGAACTTTCTCCCGACGAGGCCGCCTCCCTCAGCGAGATCCCCGAGCTGGCCCAGTGGCGCCACGACGGGGGCCCCACCCGCGAACAATTCCAGCAAGAGCAGAAGGCCTGCCCGTCCCTCGAGGGGGCCCGACAGCAAGCGGCCGCCCAGGCCTCGGGGGACCCCACGGGAACCCACTGGGTCTATTGGGACAATGACTTATTGTATAGCGAGCAGAAAGTCGCCGAACTGGGAGCCGGCCGGGTGTTGGTGGTTCCCCTCCGATTCCGAGGGTTCCTCCTGAACCTGGCGCATGACGTGCCCCTCGCCGGACACCTCGAGCGGGACTAGACTTACAGCCGCCTAGTGACCCATTTCTATTGGCCCGAATGCGGAGAGACGTGGACCATCACTGCCGGTCCTGCCCGACCTGCCAGGCGAGTGGAAAGACTGGGGGTCGAGTTAAAGCCCCCCTCCAACCATTTCCAGCCGTCCACACCCCGTTCGAACGAGTGGGGATCGACATCGTGGGGCCCCTCGACCCCCGAACCACCCTGGGACACCGCTTCATCCTGGTACTGGTCGACCACACCACCCGATACCCCGGGCCATCCCACTCCGCACTGTGGCAGCTCCAGTGGTGGGCCGGGCCCTGATGGGCATCTTCTCCAGGGTGGGGTTCCCCCGAGAAGTGGTGAGCGACAGGGGTACGAACTTTATTTCAAAGTACATGAGATCCCTCTGGCAACAATGTGGGGTCACCTACAAATTCACCACCCCTTACCACCCCCAGGGGAACGGACTGGTCGAGCGGTTCAACAGAACCCTGAAGGGAATGATCAAGGGCCTGGAAGAGCCCCTGAGGAGGAGGTGGGATGTCCTGCTGCCCTGCCTCCTGTTCGCCTATCGAGAGGTACCACAGAAATCCCTGGGCTTCAGCCCCTTCAGCCCCTTCGAACTATTGTATGGGCACCCCGTCGGAGGGCCCCTCAGCCTGGTCAAGGAGGGCTGGGAGGCGAACGTCCAAGATGCCCCCCCCGACGTCTACCGGTACCTCCTGACCCTGCGGAACCAGACCCGGAAGTTCCGGGCCCTGGCAGAAGCCAACCTCGAAGCCAGCCAGGAAGACATGAAGCGCTGGTATGACGAGAATGCCTCGACCATTGAGTTCGAGCCGGGCCAGCAAGTCTGGGCCATGTCACCCGTGGACCCCTGCGCCCTGCAGGACAAGTGGACCGGGCCCTTCAAGGTGGTTGAGAGGAAGAGCCCCGTCACCTACCTGGTCAACATGGAGTCCCCGAGGAACCCCCTCCGGGTCCTACACGCCAACCGGCTCAAGCCCCACTTTGCCCGGACTGAACTAAGCCTGCTGCTGGCTACTGACGATGGGGGCGAAAGCGACTCCGAGCCCCTACCAGACCTCCTGGGGTCCTCGGGCCAAGACGGCTCCTTGGAGGGCGTCCACCTCTCCGCCACCCTGACCCCAGAACAGCGCCATGACTGCCGGAAGCTGCTGCAACCCTTCGCTGCCCTCTTCTCGCTCACGCCTGGGGTGACCCCCTGGTAAATCCACGACGTGGATACCGGGGACAGTCCCCCTGTGCGACACCGTGCCTACAGAGTACCTTACCGAGTCCGAGCCTGCATACAGACCGAGGTCGCCAAGATGCTCGCCCTCGGAGTCATCGAGCCCTCAGGCAGCCCGTGGGCCACCCCGGTGGTCTTGGTGCCGAAGGCCGCCGCCCCCGGCACTTCCCCGGAACTCAGATTTTGTGTAGACTACCGGGGCCTGAACGCAGTCACCAAGACCGATGCCCACCCCCTGCCACGGGCAGATGAGCTGATCGATCGCTTAGGGGCCGCCCGCTACCTAAGCACCTTTGACCTCACCGCTGGGTACTGACAGATCAAGCTCATTCCCGGCGCCCAGGAACGATCCGCCTTTTCCACCCCCGATGGGCACTACCACTTTCGGGTGATGCCCTTCGGTATGAAGAAAGCCCCAGCGACCTTTCAGAGGCTGGTGAACAAGGTCCTGGCCGGGCTAGAAGCCTTCAGCGCGGCCTACCTCGACGACATTGCAGTCTTCAGCGACCATTGGGCCGCGCACCTAGGACACCTCGGGGAAGTCCAGGCCGCTCTCCAAAGGGCCGGGCTCACAATTAAGGCCAGCAAGTGCCAGATCGGTCAAGGATCTGTGACCTATCTGGGCCACCAGGTGGGGAGTGGTCAGGTGGTGCCCCTCCAGTTAAAGGTCGATGCCATCCAGGCGTGGGAGCCCCCCGCAACCCAAACCGCTGTCCGGGCCTTCTTAGGCCTCACAGGCTACTACCGACGATTTATTAAGGATTATGGCAGCCTTGTGGGCCCCCTTACGGAGCTCACTTCCAAGAAACAGCCCAAGGCGGTGCACTGGACGCCCCGCTGTCAGACCGCTTTTGAAGCCCTCAAGGTGGCCATGTGTGCTGCCCCTGTGCTACAGGCCCCTGACTACAGCAAGGAATTTGTGGTTCAGACCGATGCCTCGGAGTACGGGGTCGGGGCGGTCCTCTCCCAGATGGACGCCGAGGGCCTCGACCGACCTGTGGCCTTTATCAGCCGCCGACTACTGCCACGAGAACAGAGGTGGAGCACCATCGAGCGGGAGGCCTTCGCTGTGGTATGGGCTCTCAAGAAGCTCCGGCCCTACCTTTTCGGCACCCACTTCAGGGTCCAGACTGACCACCGGCCCTTGCGGTGGCTCATGCAAATGCGGGGCGAGAACCCCAAGTTGTTGCGATGGTCCATCTCGCTGCAAGGGATGGACTTCACCGTGGAACACCGGCCCGGCAACGACCACGCCAATGCTGACGGCCTGTCCAGATTCTTCCGCCTCGGCGAGGAGAACCCCCAAGGAGATGGGTGACTCTCCCTGCCTTCAGCTGGGGGGGACGCGTGTTGGAGCCGGCCTCGTGGCGTGATCCTGTTCCCCCTCGCTAAGCCGCACGAGGTCCCATGCACCTCGGGGCTCCCCCATTTTGGATTGTACGTGACTCTACGTAACCACCTACGTGACCCCGCTCCACCCGGCCTTGGTCCCAGCGAGGCCCGACATCGAGTCGCCAACCCCTGGCCCGGGGGATACCACGTGAGCCCTTCCCACTCCCGGCGAAGGGCAGTATCGATGGGACTCCCAACCGTCCTTCCACACCTAGGTGCGATCGCCCCACAGCTCTCTGGGGCCTGGCGCCTCTCCTGCTGGGCGTCTGGCCGCGCCCTACCCGGCCTCTCCGCCCTCCTGGGCGCAAGGGTCCGGACATCAAAGGGCTCCAGACCTATATCTGGGGCGACCCGGCAACAAGACGACAGTTGTATCCCGGAGTCAAGAGCCCTGCTGATCAGATCGCGGCTGACCCTACGCAGACCAGGCCCTTTGAGGTGCAAGGAAATTTCCTTCCCCTTCCCCCATTGTAGCCCAGGTCTATTAACCCCTTTTCTGACCCTACCTAGACTATATGGAGCCACCCCTGCTCCCCAGCCTTCTGTCATACAAAACCCACACAGGCAATCCACATTCCAACAGAGGCACACGGGATGACTGAGCAAGAAAATACCTCTTTCTAAAAGTGGTATTTTCAAACACAGAATGTGAAAATCACCTTTACTAAAAGATGCATATTTAGAAACGTTTTTTTCCTACCTAGTTCCCAGGGCCAGTTATATTTATAAGATGTTATAAACAAACCTCCCATTCTGTCCTATGGGGAACAGGTAGTCTTGCAATAGTAAAAAACGAAATAGGTTGTAGTTCACTATCAGGATATGCCACACACACCAGGGCATGTCCTACCTTTCACATACACTGCACCCTGCCCACAGAGGTACCTTGGGCCTACCTTAGTGGTGACTGACATGTAGAAAAGGGAAGGTTTAGGGCCTGGCAAGTGGGGGCACTCGCCAAGTCGACATGACAGTTACAATTTGCACGCAGACTCTGCAATGGCAGGTCTGAGTTACCTTTTTAGGACTACTCACGTGGGTGGCACAATCAGTGCTGCAGACCCACAAGTAGCATTTGATTTACAGGCCCAGGCACACTCAGTGCACTTTACTAGGGGCTAACAAGTAAATCAAATACCAATCCTGGAAACACCAATCCATAACACAATTTACCACAGGAGCACTTGCACTTTACCACTGATCAGCAGTGAGAAAAGTGCGCAGAAAGAGCACGCCAGCAAAAACAGTGTAAAAACCGGGAGGGCAGAAAGCAAAAACTCAGGGGAAACACGCCAAAAGATTCCAAGTCCAACAGCACCTATTCTGAATTAAGGTTGAGTAAAATTGCATTTTATTTTGAGACATTTCCTGTAAATCTTTCAAAATTATGCTTTTAGATATCGGGGGTAGGAGGCAGATTTATTGAGGTTTTGTGTAGGGCTGCATCACTTTTGTGGGGGAGCCCAATGCAAAATCCTTTTTGGCATTTACTAGGTAAGCCACACAAAGCCATTGTATGTGGTTTAGTAAATACAAAGTAAGGTAAGGCAAGGCAATGCATATTGCTACCTTGCGTTACTTTGTGTCAGGGAGACGTTAGAATGGGTAGAACATGGGCTTTCCCATGCATCCGCCCATGAATTTTAGTCATTCCCAGACTTACAAAGACTTGTAAACCTGGGACTGCGTCAAAAAGCTACACCTCCCTCAAGCAGACCTAAGAAGGATAAATATCTTCATTCCTCATACATACTGGCATCAAAACTTTTCTTCCTCATTGTGAACAACGTAGTTCAGTTTTCATCTCACATTCCAGTGAATGCACCCCCGCTGGGGAGGGAACTAATTGTGACCCTTTTGTTTGCGGACGTACTCTGCTTTAAATCAATTCAAATACTCCTGTGATATGTAAGGTCTAGAGATTAATACATCAAAAAGTATGTTTATGACGATAAATCCTCACAAATCGTGTAGAGGGAGACCAACTCTTGGAGGTGTCCCACTTGAGAGGGTCAGTACCTTCGATTACCTGGGCATAAAAGTTTCTGAAGACATATCCTGGAAACCTCATATGACCAAGATGACGCTCAAGCACAAGCAAATAGTTGGGGCCCTGGCAAAAGTACATCGTACATTGTTTAGCGAACCTGTTGCTGCTGTCCTCCAGAATAATGATTCTTAAGCGGTGAGTTCTACCCTATATGGGGACCAAACTGCGGGCTGTGATAGAATGGATGACCTGTTCAGATCTGAGCACAAGTTCCTTCGAGTACTCCACTCCATCCTCTAAGGCTGGATATGGGCAGGAAACCCATTGTAGACAAGGCAAAATTTCACCCGTTGTTATTCTGGAGGAGAACCAGGTCTACCCCTGAACTGCTTTCCTATGCAAATGCTCCTAAAGAAGTTATCTGCTTGGACAAATATAACAAGGTAGGCTGAATAAATAGTGTGAAACAATTACTGGCTGATATAGGGTTAAAGGGTCACTGGGACAACGCTGATCCTCTATCACTCCCTTCCAAAGATCTTGTGAAATCTTAGTATTGGGTAGCACAAACTGAACTCAGTAGTATATCGTGGGGAAGGCTAACTTTGGAGTTTATGGATTTTAAACTGGTAAGATCCCTGGAGAGCTACTTAGGCTTCCTTCAAATTCCCAATGACAGGAAATTATACATCCAGTTTAGGTTTGGCACACTTCCCCTAAATTCATTCACAAGCTCCTAGCACTGCAAACCAGCGGCCACACAGTTTTGTTTTAGTTGCATGACAGCCATCGAATCAACTGCACATATATTGTGTGCTTGTCCAGCTTATGCGCTACCCAGAGCAAAATGGCCCAAACCTATATGTAAGCAGTTAGGAACTTGTAATTACGATAACGCATTGTGAATTCTAGGATCAGATTAAAGACCCCTGTTTGCATGTTTAGTCTCAACATTTTTGGGTCATATGTGGAGTATTAGGAGAAATGTGCAAAATTCCTGAAGCATTTCACTCAAATTGTATCAATTGTGTAATTTTTTAGATAGTGTTTTTAAAATTTTAATGGCAAAAGCACACCAGGATTGTTTAGGATTCGTCATCTGGAGAACCTACACAGCATAGCAGACCCTTTTTAGCCCACTTTAAGGTCTTTTAGAGGTTTTTGCTGCTACTTGTTTTAGATGCACAATAGGGAGGATGGACTGGACTGGTAATGTTGGTTGTCACTTGGTATTAGCTTAATCCCTGACAATTGTTCTTGTATTATGAAATTTATTAATGTTATATGTCTTTTAAAGTTAATTCATCATGTACTGTATTGCATATTGAACTTTTATGGTCACTCAACTGGAATAAAATCTATTTACGTTACATTAGGCATTCTGCAGCACACATAGAAAGATGAACATTACTTTGTTTTTTTATGCTGGAAGGTGTTCCTTCCTGCACAAAAACAATTGTGCCTATAACGCAGTCACCCGGTCCAGGGGTGCCTGTGTTGGCACAAGGCAGCCACAAGAGGGCCAGCGCAGAGAGAGAGCTGAAGAGCGCCATATCTTAATAGATATGGGGGCCGTATTACACTATGCGGCACATTTACCTTGTTTGCGCCGGGACCCCCTTTCATAAGATGCATCCAGTGCAAACAAGGAGAGTGTGCCGTATTATATTGAATGCACTTCCCCCAGGGCAGCCACAGACTTGTCCTGCCCTGGGAGCAGCACAACTCTGTGGCGCACTGTGGCGCACTGACAGCTTCTTTGCCTCTACACCCGCATCAATAATATTGCGAAGGCGAAGGCGCAGAGGCAAAGAGATTCCCTCATTTGCACGGGGTCACGCCCCCATGCAAATGAGGGAACACCCTCTGATGAGAGTGCTGGTGGTATATGTATGCCTGCGCTATCTGTATTACAGAAAGGACTGCACAAGTGTCTGCGGCCCCTTCTGAAATACCAAAATTCTCCGGGGGCACGCAAAGCGAGCACAAACGCCCATTGCGCCCCCGGGGCACTTTGTATAATACGGCCCATGGTGATCTTCAGCTCTGTATCGTTCTGGCAACGCAGCACAACAACTTATCTAGCGGCACAGCGTTGCGTGAATTGAAAGTAAATCTGCCCCCGAACCCTTTTATGACTTTGTTCATTAAAATGTCTCTCTGCAAGGCGTTTACTATGGGAACCACTCTCCTGCAGGTACAAATTATGCAAAAGACTTTTGTGAGACCGGCCTCGTGGCGTGGGCCTTCCCGACCAACAGGTTACCCTACAACCACGTCGAACCTCGTGGACACGGCCTTCCGACTCCCGTGGGCCAACATCCCGAGGTCCGACCAGATCCCCAACACGCATGCCCGGCCGAGGGCGGACGAAACCCCCCCCCCAACCAGACCGAGAGGAGCCGACCCTGTCACACCTCTGGTATCTCCCCCGAGGGAGGTTTCGATCGCCCACCAGGCCCCCGGTGAGCGGGCGCCTCGCCTGCTGGGTGTCTGGAGTCCCTCCCGGACCCACCTGAACAGATCAAAGGGCCGAGCGACAGGAAACCCCGTCACACCGCCCCCCCAGGCACCAGACCCCTCTCCGCGAGGACTCCGGACTTCAAAGAGGAGGGGGAGTATAACAAGGGGTGCTGACGGGACGGGAGCAGAGAAGACCTGGACTGACGAGAGCCTGCTGACTTGGTCGCGGCTCGATCGCTCCCCGAACAGAAGAACGCTACCCGAACCCTGAACCACCTGAGCCCTGCGGACGCTGTCACGGCTCCCCGAACTCTGGACCATCTGAGCCCTGCTGACGCTGTCGCGGCTCCCCGAACTCTGAACCACCTGAGCCCTGCGGACGCTGTCGCGGCTCCCCGAACTCTGAACCATCTGAGCCCTGCTGACGCTGTCGCGGCTCCCCGAACTCTGAACTGTTGGACAGGCCACACGAAGGGCTTGCTCCCTCCCCGCACGACAGGGCCCGAGCTCCGGCCCACCAGGCATAACCCACGAAAAGCACCTGTACCCCGTCTCCCGACGGATCTTCTGCCCTCGGACCTCTACTCATCACGGGGCCCAGCCCCACCGGCTCCCCCGGCCGGTTCAAGCCGCCATCTTGGGCCCTGCACCACGAGGCCGCGTGGCCTCGGCCCGACCCTAACCCCGGGCCTGGCCGGCCCTGACATCCCGGCACCACCCTCCACCCAGGAGGTGAGCGGACCACTTGGCAGGTCAATGGGAGAACGAAGTGTCAAGAGCTCTTCCCCCCGCCAGGTGCCGATCGCCTCCAGCTCCCCCAGGCGCTGGCTCCACCCCCTGCTGGGTGTCTGGACACCTTCATCCCGGGCCCTCCGACCTCCAAGTGCGAGGGTCCGGACATCAAAGGGCGCCTGCCCTATAACTGGGGCAACTCCGGAGCAGGAAGGCAGTTGTATCCTGGAGTCGAGAGACACCGAGAGAACTCAGCCTTGACGGACTACTGGCGCTGCCGTAGCCCGCTCTTGTGAGCCATCGTCCTGCCTGCTGGCGCTGCCGCGGCCTTCTGCAACATCCATCCTCGTCGGGACCTGCTGGCGCTGCCGCGGCCCGTTGTAACGACCATCCTCGTCGGGACCTGCTGGCGCTGCCGCGGCCCGTTGTAACGACCATCCTCACCGGGACCTGCTGGCGCTGCCGCGGACCGTACATCGACCATCTTTCCGGGACCTGCTGGCGCTGCCGCGGACCGTGTACCGACCATCTCAACCGGGACCTGCTGGCGCTGCCGCGGCCCGTACCAACTAAACCACCAAGCTCGAGGATTGTGAGCTAGTCATCATCTCATCCGAACTACCTGACTGGTAGACAGACTGTCCCGCTACCCCTTACCCTGCTTTGAGAGACTTGAATCGAGGGGACCCCTGGGTCCAGACCTCCTTGTACCATTCAACCGTACCTTAAGAAGTGCTTATAAAGAACACTGAACCTTATCCGTGTGTGGTATCTGTCTGTGGGGGGGAAGTTACTTGTCTGTACGATCGCTGGAGACGGCTCTCCCCGGAGACCTCTCCTCCTGACCCCGGCCGACCCTCCCGGTCCGTCTACCCTTTCTAAAATTGGTGGCCAGCGGCGCGATCCGAATCAACGCGTAATCGTACAGAGAGTAGCTCACCCCACGACAAAAACACGATGTCAGCCAAAGATAGCAGCTCCACCGAGAATTTCCAAATGGATAAATTAGAAGAATACAACCACCGCGAACTGAGACAATTCTGCATAGAACTTGGCATTGCTACCACCGGCCTGAGTACCAAGGATGATCTAAAGCACGCCCTAGAGTCGTGGACAGAAACTGGGGTCGCCGGACCCGCCGACCAAAGCAGCATCACACCAGAGGGAAACGCCACGGCTCCCGAGGAGCGGGGAACGGGCCTCTCGCAGGAGGAGATCCGAGAAAGAGAAAGAATCAGATTGCACGAGTTGGAAATGGCACGACTCAAGATGGATGGGGAACTCAAGTTAGCTGAACAGAAACTCAACCTCGAGCATATACGGCTCCGAGATGAACGAGAAGAGAAGCAGAGACAGAGAGAGCTGGAGGAGAAAAAAATAACGCTCGAGCACGAGCGCCAACTAGCGGAGATAGAACTTCGGAAACAAAATAAAGAACTGGGGGTGCCTGAGCGACCACACACCCCGGGGCCAATCGAGAAAAAAGTCCACATCCCCAAGGATGTTGTCCGCGAGTATGTCCGAGAAGACGACATACAACAGTGGTTTAAAGCCTACGAGATCGCCATGACCTCCCACCGGATCCACCGGAGTGATTGGGGAGCCGGACTTTGGGGGAGGTTTATCAACGAGGGTCGCGATGCCCTACTGCAGCTCCCAGATCACCAAATGTCGTCCTACGACCACATGAAGGCTGCCCTCCTCACCCGCTACGGCCTCACACCCGAGATGTACCGCCAGAGGTTCAGAGATTGCACCCGGATCCCAGGTACAACTTGGGTAGAATACGTGAACTATTTCAGCCGTGCCTTCGAGGGTTGGATAAAGGGGAGCCATGTCACCACCTACGAACAACTCTTTAACCTTATGGTATGGGAGCACCTGTCGAACAACTGTTTCGTCGAGCTCAGACAGCACCTCCTCGACAGTAAGCTGACTGACCCCCGGCAGCTCGCCGCCGAAGCTGACCGATGGGAAAGCACCCGAGTGGGCCGGAGGGGGCCACACGAACAGAACAGAAGCAACCCAGGCCAGCACCGTCCTCGGGGAGGAGGAGGGGGCCAGGGGCGAGGGAGAGACGCCTTGCCAGCAACACCCGGGGCCAGCACCCCGCCTCCGGCCGGCCGGGGCAACCCCCCGTGGCGTCCTGGGGTCCGAGCCAACGTCACGTGCCACCGATGCCAGCGAGTCGGCCACTACGCCAGTGACCCGAGCTGCCCGCAGAACCAAACACCCAAGCCCCGCCAGGTAGCTGCCGCCGCCCTGGGGGAAGAGCGATCATCGGAGGAACCAGAAGAGTATGAGCCGGCCCAGCAAGAGTGGGAACCGGCCGCCATGGTCCTGGCGTGCTTAGGGGGAAGAGACATGGTCCCGCGGGCTCCCCTACCCGCTAACACCAGGAAATACGGTCAGTGGGTGACCATTAATGGACAGCGAGCCGAGGCCTTGCGTGACACAGGCGCCAGTGTGACGGCCGTCCGCTGTCACCTGGTGAAGCCCGAGCAGATCCTGCCGAACATTCTCTGCCCCGTCCGCTCGGCAGACAACTCTGAAAGTATGTGTCAAATGGCCTGCGTCCCATTCGAATGGGGAGGGGTCTCCGGCCTGTTGAAGGTGACGGTCCGGGACGATGCCCCCGTGGACTGCCTCCTGGGGAATGACCTCGAGAGTTCCCCGTGGGCCACCGTTGAGAGAAGAGAGCACCTGGGGATGCTGGGCCTCCCGGACTGGGCCTGCATAACCACCCGGTCCATGGCCGCCCGTGCCGTCCCTCGATCAGAAGAACCGGAATGGCCGGCACCTCCGCCCCCGGTCGCCCCAGTAGAAGACAACGACAAGGCCAGCCTCCCAGACCCGACGACCGAAGAGGACGCGCAACCCCAGGACCTTCCTGACCTGGCTCAGTGGCGTCAAGAAGGGGGGCCCACCCAAGAACAGTTCCGCCAGGAACAAAAGACCTGTCCCTCCCTCGAGGGACTCCGCCAACAAGCCAGCGCCCAGAACGCAGGGGACCCCACCGGAACTCACTGGGTCTACTGGGATAACGACCTGCTATACAGCGAGCAAAGAATCGCCGAGCTGGGGGCCGGTCGAGTACTGGTGGTACCTCTCCGCTTCAGAGACTTTCTGCTCAACCTGGCACACGATGTCCCCCTGGCTGGACACCTGGGCCAGGACAAAACGAACAGCCGCCTAGTGACCCACTTTTTCTGGCCGAAAATGAGGAACGACGTCCTGAACCACTGCCGATCTTGCCCCACATGCCAAGCCAGCGGGAAGAGTGGTCGGAAGCTGAAAGCCCCTCTGCAACCCTTCCCTGTGGTCACCACCCCGTTCGAGAGGGTGGGGATAGACATTGTGGGGCCTCTGGACCCCCGCACGGCACAAGGACACAGGTTCATTTTAGTACTGGTGGACCATGCCACCCGCTACCCCGAGGCGGTGCCCCTACGGACCGTGACAGCTCCGGTGGTTGGCCGGGCCCTAATGGGGATCTTCTCCCGGGTAGGCTTCCCCCGAGAAGTCGTCAGCGACCGAGGCACGAACTTTATATCCAAATACATGAAGTCCCTCTGGCAACAATGCGGGGTCACCTACAGATTCACGACCCCCTATCACCCCCAAGGGAACGGACTAGTGGAGCGGTTTAACCGCACTCTCAAGGGGATGATTGGGGGATTGGAAGAGCCCCTCCGTCGCCAGTGGGATGTACTACTCCCGTGCCTCCTCTTCACCTACCGAGAAGTTCCCCAGAAGTCCCTCGGTTTTAGCCCTTTCGAACTCCTGTACGGGCACCCTGTGCAAGGGCCCCTCAGCCTAGTAAAAGAAGGTTGGGAGATGGCCCCCCTAAAGACCCCTCCAGACGTCTTCAAATACATCCTGGCCCTACGCAATCAGACCCGGCGCTTCAGAGAGATGGCCAAGGCGAACCTCGAGGCCAGCCAGGAGGACATGAAGAGGTGGTATGATCACAATGCCTCCTCCGTTGAGTTCGAGCCTGGACAACAAGTATGGGTGATGTCCCCCACCGAACCATGTGCCTTGCAAGATAAGTGGACGGGGCCCTTCAAAGTGGTCGAGCGCAAAAGCCCCGTCACTTACCTCATCGACCTGGGGACCTCCCGGAACCCCCTCCGGGTCCTCCACACCAACCGACTCAAACCACACTTTGTGCGCTCAGAACTCAGCCTCCTGATGGCTACGGACAGTGGGGCAGAGGAAGACTCCGAACCCCTCCCGGATCTTCTGAAAACTCAGGAGAATGACGGCTCCGTGGACGGGGTCCGGCTCTCTGACACCCTCACTTCGGAGCAACGCCAGGGCTGCCGGAACCTCCTGCTGCAGTTCGCTACCCTGTTCTCCCTCACCCCCGGGGTCACCCCTTGGTGTTTGCACGACGTGGACACCGGGGACAGTCCCCCTGTCCGACACCGGGCCTACCGCGTACCAGATCGGGTACGGGCCTGCATACAGGAGGAAGTGGCCAAGATGCTCACAATCGGGGTCATCGAGCCCTCAGACAGTCCCTGGGCCAGTCCGGTTGTATTGGTTCCCAAAGCCGCTGCCCCCGGCACCGCACCTGAACTGAGATTCTGCGTCGACTACCGGGGCTTGAACGCTGTCACCCGGACCGACGCTCATCCGATTCCCCGAGCAGACGAGCTGATCGACCGGCTGGGGGCCGCCCGCTACCTTAGTATCTTCGACCTAACAGCGGGCTACTGGCAGATCGGCCTCACACCCAGGGCTCAGGAACGGTCAGCCTTCTCTACCCCCGATGGCCACTACCAATTCAAGGTCATGCCCTTCGGCATGAAGAATGCCCCCGCCACGTTTCAACGCCTCGTGAACCAGGTCTTGGCGGGGCTCGAAGAGTTCAGCGCTGCCTACCTGGACGATATCGCTGTATACAGCCGCCACTGGCCCGACCACCTCCGTCACCTCCAAGAGGTCCTACAGGCCCTCCAGCGGGCCGGCCTCACAATTAAGGCCGGCAAGTGCCAAATTGGCCAAGGGTCTGTGACCTACCTTGGGCACCAAGTGGGAAGCGGGCTGGTGGCCCCGCTACAACTTAAGATTGCTGCCATCCAGTCCTGGCAGCCCCCCGTCACCCAGACCGAGGTCCGAGCCTTCTTGGGGCTCACCGGCTACTACCGGCGGTTCGTGAAAGACTACGGCAGCATCGTGGGGCCCCTCACGGGTCTCACGTCCAAGAACCAGCCGAAGCGGATTAACTGGACCCCCGATTGTCAAGCGGCCTTCGAGAAGCTGAAGGCCGCCCTGTGCACCGCCCCTGTGCTCCAGGCCCCCGATTACAGTCAGGAATTCGTGGTACAGACCGACGCCTCCGACCACGGCATCGGGGCCGTCCTTTCTCAGTTAAACCCCGAGGGTCATGACCAGCCGGTGGCCTTCATCAGTCGACGTCTCCTGGCCCGAGAACAGCGCTGGAGCACCATCGAGAGGGAGGCCTTCGCAGTGGTGTGGGCCCTCAAAAAGCTCCGGCCCTATCTCTTCGGTACCCACTTCCGGGTACAAACCGACCATCGACCCCTGCAGTGGCTGATGCAGATGCGGGGGGAGAACCCAAAACTCTTGCGCTGGGCCATTTCCCTGCAGGGAATGGACTTCACCGTGGAGCACCGACCAGGCCAAGACCACGCAAACGCAGATGGCCTGTCACGCTTTTTCCGCCTCGACGAAGAGAGTCCCCAAGGAGATGGGTGACTCTCCCCGCCTTCAGCTGGGGGGGACGCATGTTGGACAGGCCACACGAAGGGCTTGCTCCCTCCCCGCACGACAGGGCCCGAGCTCCGGCCCACCAGGCATAACCCACGAAAAGCACCTGTACCCCGTCTCCCGACGGATCTTCTGCCCTCGGACCTCTACTCATCACGGGGCCCAGCCCCACCGGCTCCCCCGAGCGACAGGAAACCCCGTCACACCGCCCCCCCAGGCACCAGACCCCTCTCCGCGAGGACTCCGGACTTCAAAGAGGAGGGGGAGTATAACAAGGGGTGCTGACGGGACGGGAGCAGAGAAGACCTGGACTGACGAGAGCCTGCTGACTTGGTCGCGGCTCGATCGCTCCCCGAACAGAAGAACGCTACCCGAACCCTGAACCACCTGAGCCCTGCGGACGCTGTCACGGCTCCCCGAACTCTGGACCATCTGAGCCCTGCTGACGCTGTCGCGGCTCCCCGAACTCTGAACCATCTGAGCCCTGCTGACGCTGTCGCGGCTCCCCGAATTCTGAACCATCTGAGCCCTGCTGACGCCGTTGCGGCTCACCGAATTCTGAACCATCTGAGCCCTGCTGACGCCGTCGCGGCTCCCTGAACAACGACCCTCCGGTGCCTGCTGAGTGACTCGCGGCCCGCTCCTCCAAGAGAATCGGCAGAGATTGCCGAGAGAAGCAACATCCCCTCAGCTCGAGGATTGAGAGCTGTGCGCCGGATACCTCGCAGAGACACTGATTCAAAGACTGTCCCGCTACCCCTTTTCCCCTCATCACGAGATCGCTGCCGCTTGTGGCATTAATTCTGCACCTGCCTGCCGGATCATAAAGATCCCTGACAACCACCGATAAAAGCATATTATCTTGCAACGAATTACTGTGTGGTGTCCCTCTATCCAAAGAAGAGAGTAAGCGCAGCGTGTGCGATCCTAGGTACGAGACCCTTCCAGGAAGGGCCTCCCTGCTCTTGCTCGGCCTAACTCTGGGTAAGTTGGGCCTCAGGGTGGTCGGGAATGCATTCCGCAGCCTCCCCGGGGAAAGCCTTCCAACATTTGGTGGCAGCGGTGGGATCCGAGCCAACACCTAGAGATCGTGCAGTAGACGGCTTACGCACTACCAAGAAGAAATGGAAGGAGAAACTTCCCTAGGTGCCGCAGGCACCAACCCGAGCACGGCATTCCAAAAGGACCAGTTAGAATCTTATACGCACCGAGAACTGAAACAATTTTGCAAAGACTTTGGAATCGCTACCACCGGACTAAGCACGAAAGAGGACTTCCAGGGGGCATTAAAAACCTGGGTCGAGGCGGAAACTCCCCGGACGCAAACAGAAGGAGAGCCTCCCAACGAACCACGAAGCACCCCGGGGAAGAACGGCGCCCCGAGGGGGGCCTATCCCCAGAGGAACTAGCGGACCGAGAAAGAGGTCGCAACCACGAACTAGAACCAGCAAAATTAAAAATCGAAGGAGAGCTAAAACTGGCTGAAAAAAAACTGGTGGTGGAACAGTTACGCCTACAAGGAGAACTAGAGGAAAAGAAACGACAGAGAGAACACGAAGATAAAAAACTCCTAC
The DNA here is from genome assembly GCF_964204655.1 of Triturus cristatus. Lineage (NCBI taxonomy): Eukaryota > Metazoa > Chordata > Amphibia > Caudata > Salamandridae > Triturus > Triturus cristatus. Next base: position 163,133,128 of record NC_140586.1, read on the forward strand.
TAGAGCACGAACGTAGCCTAAAAGAAATTGAGCTCAAGGCTAAGAAGGCGGAGGCCCGACCCTCGGAAACCCAACCCATCTCCTCCACCATGGAACCAAAGGTCCACATCCCCAAAGATGTGGTGAAAGAATACTATAAGAACGACGATATTCAGCAATGGTTCAAGGCCTACGAAGTCGCCATGACCTCCCACCGAGTCCCGCAGAAAGACTGGGGGGGTGGGCTGTGGGGCCGGTTCCTGAGTGAGGGGAGAGATACCCTGCTGGACCTGCCCTCCACGGTGATGAACTCCTACAGTCACATGAAAGAGGCCCTGATAGCCAGATATGGGCTCACCCCTGAAATGTACCGGCAACGGTTTAGAGACTGCAAAAAGATACCCGGTACCACCTGGGTGGAGTACGTGAACTTTTACAGCCGGGCCTTTGACGGATGGATCAAGGGCAGCAAGGTCTCCACCTTTGAGGAGCTGTTCGACCTAATCGCATGGGAACACTTGTCCGCTAATTGCTTCGTAGAGCTGCGCCAGCACCTCCTGGACAGCAAACTCACAGACCCTCGAAAACTGCCCATCGAGGCTGACCGGTGGGTGAACACCCGGGCCTCCCGGGGCCCCGTGGGAGACTACGGTCGCCACAGTCAGGGACCCCCCCGCCAGAGGGGCGGAGGGAATCAAGGCCGGCAAAGGGAGCTCCCGGGGGGATCCCCGCTCAGCCCTCCCAGAGGACAATCTCCGCCCTTTCCAGCTCCACCTCCGGCCAGCACCGGGCCACCAGGGAGGCCGGGGCCCCGAGTGAGGATCACCTGTTTCCGCTGCCAACAGACCGGACACTATGCCAGCGACCCTCAATCTCCCCTGTACCAGCGGACCGCCACAACAACCCCGCCGGCTCGAGATGGCCTCCGTAGCCCTGGGGGAAGAGATGGAAGACTCCGAAGAATGGGAACCAGCCGCCATGGCCTTGGTCTCCCTAGGGGACCGGGAGATGGTCCCCGGAACGTCCCTGCCCGCCAACACGAAGAAGTACCGACAGCAGGTAACGGTCAACGTTCACCGCATCGAGGGCCTCCGGGACACGGGGGCGAGTGTCACGGCGGTTCATTGTCGCCTGATCTCCGAAGATCAGATCCTGCCGGGCGCCTTTTGCCCCGTCATATCATCAGACAATTCCGAGAGCCTCTGCCGGATGGCCCTAGTCCCCTTCGAATGGGGGGGAGTCACCGGCAAGTTAAAGGTGGCGGTCCGAACCTCCCAGCCCGTGGACTGCCTCCTGGGCAACGACCTTGAGAACTCCCCGTGGGGACAAGTGGAACGAAGAGCCCACCTCGAGATGATGGGCCTACCCAAGTGGGTATGCGCCACCACGCGCTCAATGACTCTCAGGGCACCTTCCTCCGAGGGGGGAGAGGCCATGCCGCTAAACACCGCCACCATCCCCGAGATCCAGAATACACCACCAGCGGCCAACGACCCCCTTCTGGACGAACCGACCGCTCCCGACGAAGGGTCAGTGCCTTCCGACCCCGAAACCCTGACCAAACTCGGGGACTTGCCAGAACTGGCCCAGTGGCCCTGCGAAGGGGGCCCCTCCCGTGAAGAGTTCTGCCAAGAACAATCCACCTGTCCGTCCCTCATTGGACCCCGACAACAGGCCGAGGCCCAAGCAGCAGGCGACCGGACTGGCACTCACTGGGTATACTGGGAGAACGGCCTCCTGTACAGCGAACAGAAGTCGGCCGAGTTGGGATCGGCCCGGGTACTAGTGGTACCCCTACGCTTCCGAAGTCTCCTCCTGGGCCTGGCCCATGATGTACCCCTGGCCGGACACTTAGGCCAAGATAAGACCTACCAACGACTCGTCACCCACTTCTATTGGCCCAAGATGCGAGCAAATGTGGAGGCCCACTGCAAGTCCTGCCCCACGTGCCAGGCCAGCGGAAAGAGTGGGGGCAAGCGCAAGGCTCCGCTACAGCCCTTCCCCGTCGTCAGTACCCCTTTTGAGCGGGTAGGAATCGACATTGTGGGACCGCTGGACCCCAAGACCGCCCAGGGCCACCGGTTCATCCTCGTCCTGGTGGATCATGCCACCCGTTACCCCGAAGCCATCCCTCTCCGCACCGTGACAGCCCCCCGTGGTAGGCCGGGCCTTGATGGGGATCTTCTCCCGCATGGGGTTCCCCCGCGAAGTCGTGAGTGACCGGGGTATGAACTTTATCTCCCGATATATGAAGTCCCTCTGGCAGCAGTGCGGAGTATCGTACAAATTCACCACCCCGTGCCACCCCCAAGGAAACGGCCTAGTCGAGCGCTTTAACAAAACACTGAAAGGAATGATCGTGGGCCTCGAGGAACCCCTACGCCGGAGGTGGGACGTCCTCCTCCCATGTCTCCTGTTCGCCTACCGGGAGGTTCCCCAAAAATCCCTGGGATTCAGCCCATTCGAACTACTATATGGACACCCCGTCCGAGGACCCCTGAGCCTGGTCAAGGAGGGGTGGGAAACAACCCCCCGGGGGACCCCTCCGGATGTGTTCCGATACATCTTGGCGCTCCGCAACCAGACCCGGAAATTCAGAGAACTCGCAGAAGCGAACCTCGAGGCTAGCCAGGAAGAAATGAAGCGCTGGTATGACCAGAATGCTACGCTGGTCGAGTTTCAGCCGGGCCAACAAGTCTGGGTCATGGCCCCGGTGAGACCCTGCGCTCTCCAAGATAAATGGACTGGGCCCTTCCAGGTGGTCGAGCGGAAGAGCCAGGTCACCTATCTCGTCGATGTGCAGTCCCCGCGGAACCCCCTCCGGATTCTCCACGTGAACCGCCTCAAACCTCACTTTGTACGGACCAAATTGAGTTTACTCCTGGCCACCGACGATGGGGCCGAAGAAGACACCGAGCCCCTTCCAGACCCCCTGGGGGCGAAAGAGACCGATGGGTCCGTGGAGGGAGTGAGACTGTCAACCGCCCTCACAGCCCAACAGTCCAACGACTGCCGCCAGCTACTAGGGCAGTTCGTGGACCTCTTCTCCCTGACCCCTGGGGTCACCAACTGGTGTGTCCACGACGTGAACACTGGCGACAGCCCGCCAGTGAGACATCGGGCCTACCGGGTCCCTGATCGGGTCCGAACCTGCATCCAGACCGAGGTGGCGAAGATGCTAGCCCTCGGGGTGATTGAACCCTCCGACAGCCCCTGGGCCAGCCCGGTAGTCCTGGTTCCGAAAGCGACTACCCCGGGTGTTGCCCCCGAGCTGAGGTTTTGCGTGGACTACCGAGGACTCAATGCGGTCACCCGAGCGGGCGCTCACTCTATCCCCCGTGCCGACGAGCTCATTGACCGCCTTGGGGCCGCTCGCTACCTCAGCACCTTCGACCTGACTAGTGGATACTGGCAGATTGCCCTCACCGAGGGAGCCAAGGAGCGCTCCGCCTTCTCCACCCCGGATGGGCACTACCGCTTTAGGGTGATGCCGTTTGGAATGAAGAATGCCCCGGCCACCTTCCAGCGGCTGGTGAACAGGGTCCTGTCCGGACAAGAGCGGTTCAGCGCAGCATACCTCGACGACATAGCGGTCTTCAGCTCCCAATGGACCGAGCACCTCCAGCACCTCCGTCAAGTCCTGCTGGCTCTGCGCCGGGCCGGCCTCACCATCAAAGCCAGCAAATGTCAAATTGGGCACGGCTCCGTAACCTATCTGGGGCACCAGGTGGGAAGTGGGCAGGTCGCCCCCCTCCAGCCGAAGATTGACGCCATCTTGTCCTGGGAACCCCCCGCAACCCACACGGAAGTCCGGGCCTTCCTGGGCCTCACCGGCTACTACCGAAGGTTTATTAAGAACTATGGCAGCATCGCAGGCCCCCTCACAGAGCTAACCTCCAAAAAACACCCCAAGAAAGTACACTGGACTCCCTCCTGCCAGAAGGCGTTCGACACCCTAAAGGCCGCCATGTGCGCGGCTCCAGTGCTCAAAGCACCCGACTACGCCCAGGAGTTTGTGGTCCAGACGGACGCCTCGGAACACGGCATCGGGTAGTCCTCTCCCAGTTCGACGACAAAGGCATAGATCGGCCCATAGCCTTCATCAGCCGAAGGTTGCTGCCCCGGGAACAGCGGTGGAGCACAATTGAAAGAGAGACCTTCGCAGTAGTCTGGGCCCTCAAAAAGCTACGGCCCTACCTGTTCGGAACACACTTCCGAGTACGAACAGATCATCGACCCCTGCGGTGGTTGATGCAGATGCGAGGGGAAAACCCCAAGCTGCTACGCTGGTCCATCTCCCTCCAAGGGATGGATTTCACTGTGGAACATCGCCCCGGGACGGACCACGCCAACGCGGACGGCCTGTCCCGATTCTTCCGCTTCAGCGAGGAGAACCCCCAAGTGGATGGGTAGTTCTCCCCGCCTTTCAGCTGGGGGGGGCACGTGTGAGACCGGCCTCGTGGCGTGGCCCCTCCCGACCAGCAAGTTACCCTACAACCACGCCGAACCTCGTGGACACGGCCTTCCGACTCCCGTGGGCCAACATCCCGAGGGCCGACCAGATCCCCAACACGCATGCCCGGCCGAGGGCGGACGAAACCCCCCCCCCAAACCAGACCGAGAGGCGCCGACCCTGTCACACCTCTGGTATCTCCCCCGAGGGAGGTTTCGATCGCCCACCAGGCCCCCGGTGAGCGGGCGCCTCGCCTGCTGGGTGTCTGGAGTCCCTCCCGGACCCATCTGAACAGATCAAAGGGCCGAGCGACAGGAAACCCCGTCACACCGCCCCCCCAGGCACCAGACCCCTCTCTGCGAGGACTCCGGACTTCAAAGAGGAGGGGGAGTATAACAAGGGGTGCTGACGGGACGGGAGCAGAGAAGACCTGGACTGACGAGAGCCTGCTGACTTGGTCGCGGCTCGATCACTCCCCGAACAGAAGAACGCTACCCGAACCCTGAACCACCTGAGCCCTGCGGACGCTGTCGCGGCTCCCCGAACTCTGAACCATCTGAGCCCTGCTGACGCTGTCGCGGCTCCCCGAACTCTGAACCATCTGAGCCCTGCTGACGCTGTCGCGGCTCCCCGAACTCTGAACCATCTGAGCCCTGCTGACGCTGTCGCGGCTCCCCGAATTCTGAACCATCTGAGCCCTGCTGACGCCGTCGCGGCTCACCGAATTCTGAACCATCTGAGCCCTGCTGACGCCGTCGCGGCTCCCTGAACTACGACCCTCCGGTGCCTGCTGAGTGACTCGCGGCCCGCTCCTCCAAGAGAATCGGCAGAGATTGCCGAGAGAAGCAACATCCCCTCAGCTCGAGGATTGAGAGCTGTGCGCCGGATACCTCGCAGAGACACCGATTCAAAGACTGTCCCGCTACCCCTTTTCCCCGCATCACGAGATCGCTGCCGCTTGTGGCATTAATTCTGCACCTGCCTGCCGGATCATAAAGATCCCTGACAACCACCGATAAAAGCATATTATCTTGCAACGAATTACTGTGTGGTGTCCCTCTATCCAAAGAAGAGAGTAAGCGCAGCGTGTGCGATCCTAGGTACGAGACCCTTCCAGGAAGGGCCTCCCTGCTCTTGCTCGGCCTATCTCTGGGTAAGGTGGGCCTCCGGGTGGTCGGGAACGCATTCCGCAGCCTCCCCGGGGAACGCCTTCCAACAACTTTTGTGAAGTTTCATCCATGCCTGCTCATACTGCATATTGACGAGCCACAGATCGTCCTGCGGCTGGTGGGAGTATCACCGACGGGCAAGGGTGTATCAGCTTCTGGAGGAAGGACTCCCTATGCATGAAGAGAGCCACGATGGACACCAGGGTGATAGGAGACACTCTTAAGAACACCACCCCCTTCTAGGTCCCCACTAGCCCCATGAGTGTGAGGTAATGCAGGGCATGATGGAATGTCTGTAGCCAGAGTGTGGAACTAGGTGATGGGATGTGGCTTGCGCTTGGGGTGTGGTGGTCGGTGGTGTGTCGGGTTGAAGAGAGGCCAATGGCAGCAACTGCACCTTGTTGCTCCTGATATTGGAACTTGACATTTTTACTGAAATCATCACTGTAGGAGAGAACCCTGCTTTCCAACACTTCACCAACCTGTACAGTAAACCACACATATTCCCTCTGCCATAAAAAGGAGCACCCGTCAACATATAACAACCAGAAGGGTACTTCCTGTCCTACAGGGCAGCTGAACCGTGGATTCCAGAAACATACCTCAGTGAAGTGGAAGTGGAAGAAATATGGAGGCTAAACTATGAGTTCAGGGCCCCCTTTCTGCAGAACACAATTGAACCCAAGTTACGGTCTGACTTTACCTTCACAGGTTGATGAAAGCTGCTTTTTCATAAGTATCTTTTAGATGTCAACTGGCCCTCCACCATGGCACCAACAAGTTAGGGACAGGGCATCACTATACCCCACAGCACCAGACAAGGTGCAGGTCCGGGAGGCTTCCACCCGTCCCATCTAATTCCTCATATTGTTGCATTGAATGTCAGAGGAGGGGTGGTCTCAGTTCAGCACTTAGCCTTCTGAGCACACTGTCAGAGGAGGGACGGTCTCAGTCCAGCACTGTGCCTTCTGAGCACACTGTCAGAGGAGGGACGGTCTCAGTCCAGCACTGTGCCTTCTGAGCACACTGTCAGAGGAGGGGCTGTCTCAGTCCAGCACTGAGCCTTCTGAGCACACTGTCAGAGGAGGGGCTGTCTCAGTCCAGCACTGACCCTTCTGAGCACAGTCAGAGGAGGGATGGTCTCAGTCCAGCACTGTGTATCTGAGCACACTGTCAGAGGAGGGAGCGGTCTCAGTCCAGGACTGTCTTCTGAGCACACTGTCAGAGGAGGGGCAGTCTCAGCCCAGCACTGTGTCTTCTGAGCACACTGTCAGAGGAGGGACAGTCTCAGTCCAGCACTGTGCCTTCTGAGCACACTGTCAGTGGAGGGACGATCTCATTCCAGCACTGTGCCTTATCAGCACACTGTCAGAGGAGGGACGGTCTAAGTCCAGCACTGTGCCTTCTGAGCACACTGTCAGAGGAGGGGCAGCGTCAGTCCAGCAATGTGCCTTCTGAGCACACTTTCAGAGGAGGGACGGTCTCAGTCCACCACTGTGCCTTCTGAGCATACTGTCAGAGGAGGGGCGGGGTCAGTCCATTACTGAGCATTCTGAGCACACTGTCAGGGGAGGGGCGGTCTCAGTCCAGCACTGTGCCTTATCAGCACACTGTCAGAGGAGGGACGGTCTCAGTCCAGCACTGTGCTTTATCAGCACCCTGTCAGAGGAGGGGGCGGTCTCAGTCCAGCACTGTGTATCTGAGCACACTGTCAGAGGAGGGAGCGGTCTCAGTCCAGGACTGCCTTCTGAGCACACTGTCAGAGGAGGGGCAGTCTCAGCCCAGCACTGTGCCTTCTGAGCACACTGTCAGAGGAGGGGCAATCTCAGTCCAGCACTGTGCCTTCTGAGCACACTGTCAGAGGAGGGACGTCTCAGTCCAGCACTGTGCCTTATCAGCACACTGTCAGAGGAGGGAAGTCTCAGTCCAGCACTGTGCCTTCTGAGCACCCTGTCAGAGGAGGGGCAGCGTCAGTCCAGCAATGTGCCTTATGAGCACACTGTCAAAGGAGGGACGGTCTCAGTCCACCACTGTGCCTTCTGAGCATACTGTCAGAGGAGGGGCGGGGTCAGTCCAATACTGAGCCTGCTGAGCACACTGTCAGAGGAGGGGCGGTCTCAGTCCAGAAATGTGCCTTATCAGCACGCTGTCAGAGGAGGGGGCGGTCTCAGTCCAGCACTGTGTATCTGAACACACTGTCAGAGGAGGGAGCGGTCTCAGTCTAGGACTGTGCCTTATCAGCACACTGTCAGAGGAGGGAGCGGTTTCAGTCCAGGACAGTGCCTTATCAGCACACTGTCAGAGGAGGGATGGTCTCAGTCCAGCACTGTGCCTTATCAGCACACTGTCAGAGGAGAGACGGTCTCAGTCCAGCACTGTGTATCTGAGCACACTGTCAGAGGAGGGAGCGGTCTCAGTCCAGGACTGTGCCTTCTAAGCACACTGTCAGAGGAGGGACGGTCTCAGTCCAGCACTGTGCCTTCTGAGCACACTGTCAGAGGAGGGGCTGTCTCAGTCCAGCACTGAGCCTTCTGAGCACACTGTCAGAGGAGGGGCAATCTCAGTCCAGCACTGTGCCTTCTGAGCACACTGTCAGAGGAGGGAGCGGTCTCAGTCCAGGACTGTCTTCTGAGCACACTGTCAGAGGAGGGCAGTCTCAGTCCAGCACTGTGCCTTCTGAGCACACTGTCAGAGCAGGGGCGGTCTCAGTCCAGCACTGTGCCTTCTGAGCACACTGTCATAGGAGGGACAGTCTCAGTCCAGCACTGTGCCTTCTGACCACACTGACAGAGGAAGGATAATCTCAGTCCAGCACTGTGCCTTCTGACCACACTGTCAGAGGAGGGACAGTCTCAGTCCAGCACTGTGCCTTATCAGCACACTGTCAGAGGAGAGACGGTCTCAGTCCAGCACTGTGTATCTGAGCACACTGTCAGAGGAGGGAACGGTCTCAGTCCAGGACTGTGCCTTCTAAGCACACTGTCAGAGGAGGGACGGTCTCAGTCCAGCACTGTGCCTTCTGAGCACACTGTCAGAGGAGGGGCTGTCTCAGTCCAGCACTGAGCCTTCTGAGCACACTGTCTGAGGAGGGGCAATCTCAGTCCAGCACTGTGCCTTCTGAGCACACTGTCAGAGGAGGGACGGTCTCAGTCCAGCACTGTGCCTTCTGAGCACACTGTCAGAGGAGGGGCTGTCTCAGTCCAGCACTGACCCTTCTGAGCACAGTCAGAGGTGGGATGGTCTCAGTCCAGCACTGTGTATCTGAGCACACTGTCAGAGGAGGGAGCGGTCTCAGTCCAGGACTGTCTTCTGAGCACACTGTCAGAGGAGGGGCAGTCTCAGCCCAGCACTGTGTCTTCTGAGCACACTGTCAGAGGAGGGACGGTCTATGTCCAGCACTGTGCCTTCTGAGCACACTGTCAGAGGAGGGGCAGCGTCAGTCCAGCAATGTGCCTTCTGAGCACACTTTCAGAGGAGGGACGGTCTCAGTCCACCACTGTGCCTTCTGAGCATACTGTCAGAGGAGGGGCGGGGTCAGTCCATTACTGAGCCTTCTGAGCACACTGTCAGAGGAGGGGCGGTCTCAGTCCAGCACTGTGCCTTATCAGCACACTGTCAGAGGAGGGACGGTCTCAGTCCAGCACTGTGTATATGAGCACACTGTCAGAGGAGGGAGCGGTCTCAGTCCAGGACTGTGCCTTCTAACCACACTGTCAGAGGAGGGAGCGGTCTCAGTCCAGGACTGTGCCTTATCAGCAAACTGTCAGAGGAGGGATGGTTTCAGTCCAGCACTGTGCCTTATCAGCACACTGTCAGAGGAGGGGGCGGTCTCAGTCCAGCACTGTGTATCTGAGCACACTGTCAGAGGAGGGACGGTCTCAGTCCAGCACTGTGCCTTCTGAGCACACTGTCAGTGGAGGGATAGTCTCAGTCCAGCACTGTGCCTTATCAGCACACTGTCAGAGGAGAGACGGTCTCAGTCCAGCACTGTGCCTTGTCAGCACACTGTCAGAGGAGGAGCAGAGTCAGTCCAGCAATGTGCCTTCTGAGCACACTGTCAGAGGAGGGACGGTCTCAGTCCACCACTGTGCCTTCTGAGCACACTGTCAGAGGAGGGGTGTGAGACCGGCCTCGTGGCGTGGGCCCTCCCGACCAGCAAGTTACACTACAACCACGCCGAACCTCGTGGGCACGGCCTCCCGGCTTCCGTGGACCAACATCCCGAGGGCCGACCAGATCCCCAACGCGCATGCCCGGCCGAGGGAGAACAAACCCCCCCCCCAAACCAGACCGAGAGGCGCCGACCCTGTCACACCTCTGGTCTCTCCCCCGAGGGAGGTTTCGATCAACCACTAGGCCCCCGGTGAGTGGGCGCCTCGCCTGCTGGGTGTCTTGAGTCCCTCCCAGACCCACCTGAACAGATCAAGGGGCCGAGCGACAGGAAACGCCGACACACCGCCCCCAGGCACCAGACCCCTCTCCGCGAGGACTCCGGACTTCAGAGAGGAGGGGGAGTATAACAAGGGGTGCTGAAGGGACGAGAGGCAGAGAAGATCTGGACTGATGAGAGCCTGCGGACTTGGTCGCGGCTCGATCGCTCCCCGAACAGAAGAACGCTCCCCGAACTCTGAACCATCTGAGCCCTGCTGACGCTGTCGCGGCTCCCCGAACTCTGAACCATCTGAGCCCTGCTGAGGCTGTCGCGGCTCCCCAAACTCTGAAGCATCTGAGCCCTGCTGACGCTGTCGCGGCTCCCCGAACTCTGAACCATCTGAGCCCTGCTGACGCCGTCGCGGCACCCCGAACTACGAACCTCCGGTGCCTGCTGAGTGACTCGCGGCCCGCTCCTCCAAGAGAACGGCAGAGATTGCCGAGAGAAGCAACATCCCCTCAGCTCGAGGATTGAGAGCTGTGCGCCGGATACCTCGCAGAGACACTGATTCAAAGATTGTCCCGCTACTCCTTTTCCCTCATCACGAGATCGCTGCCGCTTGCGGCCATAATTCTGCACCTGCCTTCCGGATCATAAAGATCCCTGACGACTACTGATAAAAGTCTATTGTCTTACAAACGAAATACTGTGTGGTGTCACTCTATCCGCCGAAGAAAGAAGCGTAGTGTGTGCGATCCTAGGTGCGAGACCCTTCCAGGAAGGGCCTCCCTGCTCTTGCTCGGCCTAACTCTGGGAAAGGTGGGCCTCAGGGTGGTCAGGAACACATTCTGCAGCCTCCCCGGGGAACGCCTTGCAACATTTGGTGGCAGGCGACGGGATCCGAGCCAACACCTAGAGATCGTGCAGTAAACGACATACGCATTACCAAGAAGGATGGAGGGAGAAACTTCCCTAGGTGCCGCAGGCACCAACCCGAGCACGGCATTCCAAAAAGGGCAGTTAGAATCTTATACACACCAAGAACTGAAACAATTTTGCAAAGACTTTGGAATCGCTACCACCGGACTAAGCACGAAGGAGGACTTCCAGGGGGCATTAAAAACCTGGGTCGAGGCAGAAACTCCCCGGACACAAACAGAAGGAGAACCTCCCAACGAACCACGAAGCAACCCGGGGAGGAACGGCGCCCCCAAGAGGGGCCTATCCCCAGAGGAACTAGCGGACCGAAAAAGAGATCGCAACCACGAACTAGAACTAGCAAAATTAAAAATCGAAGGAGAGCTAAAGCTGGCTGAGAAAAAACTGGCGGTGGAACAGTTACGCCTACAAGGAGAACTAGAGGAAAAGAAACGACAGAGAGAACACGACGAGAAAAAACTCCAACTAGAGCACGAACGTAGCCTAAAAGAAATCGAGCTCAAGGCTAAGAAGGCGGAGGCCCGGCCCTCGGAAACCCAACCCATCTCCTCCACCGTGGAACCAAAGGTCCACATTCCCAAAGATATGGTGAAAGAATACTATAAGAACGACGATATTCAGCAATGGTTCAAGGCCTACGAAGTCGCCATGACCTCCCACCGAGTCCCGCAGAAGGACTGGGGGGCTGGGCTGTGGGGCCGTTTCCTGAGCGAGGGGAGAGATACCCTGCTGGACCTGCCCTCCACTGTGATGAACTCCTACAGCCACATGAAAGAGGCTCTAGTAGCAAGATATGGGTTCACCCCTGAAATGTACCGGCAACGGTTTAGAGACTGCAAAAAGATACCCGGTACCACTTGGGTGGAGTACGTGAACTTCTACAGCCGGGCCTTGGACGGATGGATCAAGGGCAGCAAGGTCTCCACCTTCGAGGAGCTGTTCGACCTAATCGCATGGGAACACTTGTCCGCGAATTGCTTCGTAGAGCTGCGCCAGCACCTCCTGGACAGCAAACTCACAGACCCTCGAAAACTGGCCGTCGAGGCTTACCGATGGGTGAACACCCGAGCCTCCCGGGGCCCCGTGGGGGACTACAGTCGCCACAGTCAGGGACCCCCCCGCCAGAGGGGCGGAGGGAATCAAGGCCGGCAAAGGGAGCTTCCGGGGGGATCCCCGCTCAGCCCTCCCAGAGGACCATCTCCGCCCTTTCCAGCTCCACCTCCGGCCAGCACCGGGCCACCAGGGAGGCCGGGGCCCGAGTGAGGATCACCTGCTTCCGCTGCCAATAGACCGGACACTATGCCAAAGACCCCCAGTGTCCCCTGTACCAGCGGTCCACCACGACGACCCCGCCGACTCGACAGATGGCCTCCGTAGCCCTGGGGGAAGAGACAGAAGACTCCGAAGAATGGGAACCAGCCGCCATGGCCTTGGTCTCCCTAGGGGATCGAGAGATGGTCCCCGGAACGTCCCTGCCCGCCAACACGAAGTACCGACAGCAGGTGACGGTCAACGGTCACCGCATTGAGGGCCTCCGGGACAAGGGGGCGAGTGTCACGGCGGTTCATCGTCACCTGGTCTCCGAGGACCAGATCCTGCCTGACGCCTTTTGCCCTGTCATCTCCTCAGACAACTCCGAGAGCCTCTGTCGGATGGCCCTAGTCCCCTTCGAATGGGGGGGAGTCACCGGCAAGTTAAAGGTGGCGGTCCGAACCTCCCAGCCCATGGACTGCCTCCTGGGCAATGACCTTGAGAACTCCCCGTGGGGACAAGTGGAACGAAGAGCCCACCTCGAGATGATGGGCCTCCCCGAGTGGGTATGCGCCACCACGCGCTCAATGACTCTCCGGGCGCCTCCCTCCGAGGGGGGAGAAGCCCTGCCGCTAAACACCACCACCATCCCCGAGATCCAGAATACACCACCAGAGGCCAACGACCCCCTTCTGGACGAACCAACCGCTCCCAACGAAGGGTCAGTGCCTTCCGACCCCGAAACCCTGACCAAACTCGAGGACTTGCCAGAACTGGCCCAGTGGCCCTGCAAAGGGGGCCCCTCCCGTGAAGAATTCTGCCAAGAACAATCCACCTGCCCGTCCCTCATCGGACCCCGACAACAGGCCGAGGCCCAAGCAGCAGGCGACCAGACGGGCACCCACTGGGTATACTGGGAGGACGGCCTCCTGTACAGCGAACAGAAGTCGGCCGAGTTGGGATCGGCCCGGGTACTAGTGGTACCCCTACGCTTCCGAAGTCTCCTCCTGGGCCTGGCCCATGATGTACCCCTGGCCGGACACTTAGGCCAAGATAAGACCTACCAACGGCTCGTCACCCACTTCTATTGGCCCAAGATGCGAGCAAATGTGGAGGCCCACTGCAAATCCTGCCCCATGTGCCCGGCCAGCGGAAAGAGTGGGGGCAAGCGCAAGGCTCCGCTACAGCCCTTCCCCGTCGTCAGTACCCCTTTTGAGCGGGTAGGAATCGACATTGTGGGACCGCTGGACCCCAAGACCGCCCAGGGCCACCGGTTCATCCTCGTCCTAGTGAATCATGCCACCCGTTACCCCAAGGCCATCCCTCTCCGCACCGTGACGGCCCCCGTGGTGGGCCGGGCCTTGATGGGGATCTTCTCCCGCATGGGGTTTCCCCGCGAAGTCGTGAGTGACCGGGGTACAAACTTTATCTCCCGTTATATGAAATCCCTCTGGCAGCAGTGCGGAGTATCGTACAAATTCACCACCCCGTACCACCCCCAAGGAAACGGATTAGTCGAGCGCTTTAACAAAACGCTGAAAGGAATGATCATGGGCCTCGAGGAACCCCTACGCCGGAGGTGGGACGTCCTCCTCCCATGTCTCCTGTTCGCCTACCGGGAGGTTCCCCAAAAATCCCTGGGGTTCAGCCCATTCGAACTATTATATGGACACCCCGTCCGAGGACCCCTGAGCCTGGTCAAGGAGGGGTGGGAGACAACCCCCCGGGGGACCCCTCCGGACATGTTCCGATACATCTTGGCGCTCCGCAACCAGACCCGAAAATTCCGAGAACTCGCAGAAGCAAACCTCGAGGCCAGTCAAGAAGAAATGAAGCGCTGGTATGACCAGAATGCTACGCTGGTCGAGTTTCAGCCGGGCCAACAAGTCTGGGTCATGGCCCCGGTGAGACCCTGCGCTCTCCAAGATAAATGGACTGGGCCCTTCAAGGTGGTCGAGCGGAAGAGCCAAGTCACCTACCTCATCGATGTACAGTCCCCGCGGAACCCCCTCCGGGTTCTCCACGTGAACCGCCTCAAGCCCCACTTTGTACGGACCGAATTAAGTCTACTCCTGGCCACCGACGAGGGGGCCGAAGAAGACACCGAGCCCCTTCCAGACCCCCTGGGGGCGAAGGAAACCGATGGATCCGTGGAGGGAGTGAGACTGTCGACCGCCCTCACAGCCCAACAGACCGACGACTGCCGCCAGCTACTAGGGCAGTTCGCGGATCTCTTCTCCCTGACCCCCGGGGTCACCAGCTGGTGTGTCCACGACGTAGACACCGGAGACAGCCCACCAGTGAGACATCGGGCCTACCGGGTCCCGGATCGGGTCCGGACCTGCATCCAGACCGAGGTGGCGAAGATGTTAGACCTCGGGGTGATTGAACCCTCCGACAGCCCCTGGGCCAGCCCGGTAGTCCTGGTTCCGAAAGCGACTACCCCGGGTGTTGCCCCCGAGCTGAGGTTTTGCGTGGACTACCGAGGCCTCAATGCGGTCACCCGAGCAGACGCTCACCCTATCCCCCGTGCCGACGAACTCATTGACCGCCTTGGGGCCGCCCGCTACCTCAGCACCTTCGACCTGACCAGTGGGTACTGGCAGATTGCCCTCACCGAGGGAGCCAAGGAGCGCTCCACCTTCTCCACCCCGGATGGGCACTACCGCTTCAGGGTGATGCCGTTCGGAATGAAAAATGCCCCGGCCACCTTCCAGCGGCTGGTGAACCGGGTCCTATCCAGACTAGAGGGGTTCAGCGCCGCATACCTCGACGACATAGCGGTCTTCAGCTCCCAATGGACCGAGCACCTCCAGCACCTCCGCCAAGTCCTGCTGGCTCTGCGCCGAGCCGGCCTCACCGTCAAAGCTAGCAAATGTCAAATTGGGCACGGCTCCGTAACCTATCTGGGGCACCAGGTGGGGGGTGGGCAGGTCGCCTCCCTCCAGCCGAAGATCGACGCCATCTTGTCCTGGGAACCCCCTGCAACCCAAACGGAAGTCCGGGCCTTCCTGGGCCTCACGGGCTACTACCGGAGGTTTATTAAAAACTATGACTGCATCGCAGGCCCTCTCACAGAACTAACCTCAAAAAAACACCCCAAGAAAATACACTGGACTCCCTCCTGCCAGAAGGCGTTCGATACCCTAAAGGCCGCGATGTGCGCGGCCCCAGTGCTCAAAGCACCCGACTACGCCCAGGAGTTTGTGGTCCAGCCGGACGCCTCGGAACACGGCATCGGGGCAGTCCTCTCACAGTACGACGACAAAGGTATAGATCAGCCCATAGCCTTCATCAGCCGAAGGTTACTGCCCCGGGAACAGCGGTGGAGCACAATTGAACGAGAGACGTTCGCAGTAGTCTGGGCCCTCAAAAAGCTACGGCCCTACCTGTTGGGAACACACTTCCGAGTACAAACCGATCATCGACCCCTGCGGTGGTTGATGCAGATGCGAGGGGAAAACCCCAAGCTGCTACGCTGGTCCATCTCTCTCCAGGGGATGGATTTCACTGTGGAACATCGCCCCGGGACTGACCACGCCAACGCGGACGGCCTGTCCCGATTCTTCCGCTTCAGCGAGGAGAACTCCCAAGTGGATGGGTAGTTCTCCCCGCCTTTCAGCTGGGGGGGGCACGTGTGAGACCGGCCTCGTGGCGTGGGCCCTCCCGACCAGCAAGTTACACTACAACCACGCCGAACCTCGTGGGCACGGCCTCCCGGCTTCCGTGGACCAACATCCCGAGGGCCGACCAGATCCCCAACGCGCATGCCCGGCCGAGGGAGAACGAACCCCCCCCCCAAACCAGACCGAGAGGCGCCGACCCTGTCACACCTCTGGTCTCTCCCCCGAGGGAGGTTTCGATCGACCACTAGGCCCCCGGTGAGCGGGCGCCTCCCCTGCTGGGTGTCTGGAGTCCCTCCCAGACCCACCTGAACAGATCAAGGGGCCGAGCGACAGGAAACGCTGACACACCGCCCCCAGGCACCAGACCCCTCTCCGCGAGGACTCCGGACTTCAAAGAGGAGGGGGAGTATCACAAGGGGTGCTGAAGGGACGAGAGGCAGAGAAGATCTGGACTGACGAGAGCCTGCGGACATGGTCGCGGCTCGATCGCTCCCCGAACAGAAGAGCGCTCCCCGAACTCTGAACCATCTGAGCCCTGCTGACGCTGTCGCGGCTCCCCGAACTCTGAACCATCTGAGCCCTGCTGACGCTGTCGCGGCTCCCCGAACTCTGAACCATCTGAGCCCTGCTGACGCTGTCGCGGCTCCCCGAACTCTGAACCATCTGAGCCCTGCTGACGCCGTCGCGGCTCCCCGAACTACGAACCTCCGGTGCCTGCTGAGTGACTCGCGGCCCGCTCCTCCAAGAGAACGGCAGAGATTGCCGAGAGAAGCAACATCCCCTCAGCTCGAGGATTGAGAGCCGTGCGCCGGATACCTCGCAGAGACACTGATTCAAAGACTGTCCCGCTACTCCTTTTCCCTCATCACGAGATCGCTGCTGCTTGCGGCCATAATTCTGCACCTGCCTTCCGGATCATAAAGATCCCTGACGACTACTGATAAAAGTCTATTGTCTTACAAACTAATTACTGTGTGGTGTCACTCTATCCGCCGAAGAAAGAAGCGTAGTGTGTGCGATCCTAGGTGCGAGACCCTTCCAGGAAGGGCCTCCCTGCTCTTGCTCGGCCTCACTCTGGGAAAGGTGGGCCTCAGGGTGGTCAGGAACACATTCCGCAGCCTCCCCGGGGAACGCCTTCCAACAAGGGGCAATCTCAGTCCAGCACTGTGCCTTCTGAGCCCACTGTCATAGGAGGGACGGTCTCAGTCCAGCACTGTGCCTTCTGACCACACTGACAGAGGAGGGATAGTCTCAGTCCAGCACTGTGCCTTCTGAGCACACTGTCAGAGGAGGGACGGTCTCAGTCCAGCACTGTGCCTTATCAGCACACTGTCAGAGGAGAGACGGTCTCAGTCCAGCACTGTGTATCTGAGCACACTGTCATAGGAGGGAGCGGTCTCAGTCCAGCACTGTGCCTTCTGAGCACACTGTTAGAGGAGGGACGGTCTCAGTCCAGCACTGTGCCTTATCAGCACACTGTCAGAGGAGAGACGGTCTCAGTCCAGCACTGTGTATCTGAGCACACTGTCATAGGAGGGACGGTTTCAGTCCCGCACTCTGCCTTCTGAGCACACTGTCAGAGGAGGGGCAATCTCAGTCCAGCACTGTGCCTTCTGAGCACACTGTCAGAGGAGGGACGGTCTCAGTCCAGCACTGTGCCTTATCAGCACACTGTCAGAGGAGGGACGGTCTCAGTCCAGCATTGTGCCTTCTGAGCACACTGTCAGAGGAGGGGCAGCGTCAGTCCAGCAATGTGCCTTCTGAGCACACTGTCAGAGGAGGGACGGTCTCAGTCCACCACTGTGCCTTCTGAGCATACTGTCAGAGGAGGGGCGGGGTCAGTCCAGTACTGAGCCTTCTGAGCACACTGTCAGAGAAAGGGCGGTCTCAGTCCAGCACTGTGCCTATCAGCACACTGTCAGAGAAGGGAGTGGTCTCAGTCCAGCACTGTGTATCTGAGCACACTGTCAGAGGAGGGAGCGGTCTCAGTCCAGGACTGTACCTTATCAGCACACTGTCAGAGGAGGGAGCGGTCTCAGTCCAGGACTGTGCCTTATCAGCACAATGTCAGAGGAGGGATGGTCTCAGTCCAGCACTGTGCCTTATCAGCACACTGTCAGAGGAGGGGGCGGTCTCAGTCCAGCACTGTGTATCTGAGCACACTGTCAGAGGAGGGAGCGGTCTCAGTCCAGGACTGTCTTCTGAGCACACTGTCAGAGGAGGGCTGTCTCAGTCCAGCACTGTGCCTTCTGAGCGCACTGTCAGAGGAGGGGCAATCTCAGTCCAGCACTGTGCCTTCTGAGCACACTGTCATAGGAGGGACGGTCTCAGTCCAGCACTGTGCCTTCTGACCACACTGACAGAGGAGGGATAGTCTCAGTCCAGCACTGTGCCTTCTGAGCACACTGTCAGAGGAGGGACGGTCTCAGTCCAGCACTGTGCCTTATCAGCACACTGTCAGAGGAGAGACGGTCTCAGTCCAGCACTGTGTATCTGAGCACACTGTCAGAGGAGGGAGCGGTCTCAGTCCAGCACTGTGCCTTCTGAGCACACTGTCAGAAGAGGGACGGTCTCAGTCCAGCACTGTGCCTTCTGAGCACACTGTCAGAGGAGGGGCAATCTCAGTCCAGCACTGTGCCTTCTGAGCACACTGTCAGAGGAGGGACGGTCTCAGTCCAGCACTGTGCCTTATCAGCACACTGTCAGAGGAGGGGGCGGTCTCAGTCCAGCACTGTGTATCTGAGCACACTGTCAGAGGAGGGAGCGGTCTCAGTCCAGGACTGTCTTCTGAGCACACTGTCAGAGGAGGGTGGTCTCAGTCCAGCACTGTGCCTTCTGAGCACACTGTCAGAGCAGGGGCGGTCTCAGTCCAGCACTGTGCCTTCTGAGCACACTGTCAGAGGAGGGTGGTCTCAGTCCAGCACTGTGCCTTATCAGCACACTGTTAGAGGAGGGGGTGGTCTCAGTCCAGCACTGTGCCTTCTGAGCACACTGTCAGAGCAGGGGCGGTCTCAGTCCAGCACTGTGCCTTCTGAGCACACAGTCAGAAGTGGGGTGGTCTCAGTCCAGCACTGTGCCTTCTGAGCACACTGTCAGAGCAGGGGCGGTCTCAGTCCAGCACTGTGCCTTCTGAGCACACAGTCAGAAGTGGGGTGGTCTCAGTCCAGCACTGTGCCTTCTGAGCACACTGTCAGAGCAGGGGCGGTCTCAGTCCAGCACTTAGCCTTCTGAGCACACTGTCAGAGGAGGGGCTGTCTCAGTCCAGCACTGTGCCTTCTGAGCACACAGTCAGAAGTGGGGTGGTCTCAGTCCAGCACTGTGCCTTCTGAGCACACAGTCAGAAGTGGGGTGGTCTCAGTCCAGCACTGTGCCTTCTGAGCACACTGTCAGAGCAGGGGCGGTCTCAGTCCAGCACTGTGCCTTCTGAGCACACAGTCAGAAGTGGGGTGGTCTCAGTCCAGCACTGTGCCTTCTGAGCACACTGTCAGAGCAGGGGCGGTCTCACTCCAGCACTGTGCCTTCTGAGCACACAGTCAGAAGTGGGGTGGTCTCAGTCCAGCACTGTGCCTTCTGAGCACACTGTCAGAGCAGGGGCGGTCTCAGTCCAGCACTGTGCCTTCTGAGCACACAGTCAGAAGTGGGGTGGTCTCAGTCCAGCACTGTGCCTTCTGAGCACACTGTCAGAGCAGGGGCGGTCTCAGTCCAGCACTGTGCCTTCTGAGCACACAGTGAGAAGTGTCGTGGTCTCAGTCCAGCACTACACCTTCTGGGCAGTGTGTCAAATGAGGGGCGGTGTCAGTTCAGCACTGCCTTTTCTAGCGCCCATTGTCACATGTTGAACGGCCTCAGTCCAGCAAAAGATTAGACGCCTTGCTGTACCTTTCAGGTGAGGTGCGGTCTTAGTCCAGCAAGAGGCTCTCATGGCCTTACTGCACCTCATGGCACACTATGAGGACAGGGGACTGTCTCTGTCCACTCCTCTAAGGGTCTGGAATGGTATAATGCAGAGGAGGGGCTGATCACTGCTGAAGCCCCTCTTCCTCCTACTCTATACACACAGTGTCCTGTTTCATTTCCAGAGCTGTCAATCTGGCATCTTTCACTTTCCCCAGAAAGCGCACACCGCAATTTGTACAGAAAAAGACCTTTAAAGGAAATTGCGGAAAGCTGAGACCTAAAGAACTGTTTCCTGCAATCAAACTTTCCCTACAATGTCATCTTGAGTGAATTTGCAACTTGTATATATGTAACTCTAACCATTAGTATCTGTAGTAGACGTATGTACTTACTACAATTCTTATGTGAGTTTAGAATTTATTTGTTTCGTGTTTATGTAATTCATGTACTCAGAAGTCCTTATGTAATGTAACTGATTCTATTGTAAAGCGCTCTGACACCTTTGGGTAGAGTTCGGGCTATATAAAAACGCATAAGTAAATAAATAACTAAACCTATGGAATAGACCATTTGCATTCTGGGGGAGCAGGAGTCGAACTGTTCCTACTGCTCTTTCCTGAGCATAGGAGAGTAGGGTGGTTTCCACTGACGCGGTAGGGTGGCTAACACTGCCCTGTCCAGAGCACAGGAGGGTAAGGCGACTGAAGTAGGAAGCCACTGGTTGCAGTTCAAAGAAGAAGTTTATTGTGAGATACAGAGAGCCGCCCCAAACACCGCAAAGGCAGAGGAGGCAACTGACGCTTTACCATTCAAAGACAGCTCGAGATAACATTCTTGGTGACATCATAATATACAGAGATTCTACAAACTAAACACATCACCACACCTCCCCCCTTTAACAAGACTTAAGAAGTAAGAAGGAAAAGAGAAAAAGAGAGACAAAGAACATGAGAATCAAAATAAACACAAGTTGAATGGATTTACATATATCAAGTTGAATGGATTTACATATAATCTTGCAACCTTCGTGGTCTAGCACAAATCCTAGAACTTTTCCTAACACTATCCTCCCCCACAGCTTTGGGTTTGACTTTACTGACTTCATGGGAAAAACAGGGATCCTTCGCAACACGCGAAGTACTCCACCAATTCCCATTGGACAATTTCACAGCATTCTTACGCATATCAACAATTTGTAACGAGTCAAGAAATTTTGAATAACCTTTTCTCACTGACACTGGATTCTTGATTCTAACCCAGTCTCCTACATTGAGCTTGTGTGTGTTACTAGTTGAGGAAAATTTACAAGATTTAGAAGAAACTTCATTCGAGGTTTTCCTCGCAGAATCCCACATACACCTCATGTTGCAACCCAGATGAAATGATTTAACCATCCAAAAAGGATAAACCTGAGAAGAGGCTTTTCTACCTCTCATCATTTCAAAAGGTGAAAAATTAGTTGCACTATGGGGTGAAATGCGGTAAGACCAAACTAGATCCTTAACAGCCTGAAAGACACATGATCTTGATCTAAAAGCAGCCTGTACACATTCCACTATTACTCTGTTGAACCTTTCTGCCTTCCCATTACTCTGAGGATGATAAAGTGGAGTTCTTGTGTGTTTGATGTTGCAAGAATCCAAAAACGAAGTCATTTCGTGAGAAACAAACTGAACACCGTTGTCAGTGAGAATTTCCTCCGGGTAACCTTCCCTACGAAAGATATTTTCTAAACAGTTGATGACACTTTTGGAATCTGGTACTGAAATGGGTTCAACCTCTACCCATCTAGATAAATGGTCAATAAGAACTAAAAAATACTTTGAATTTGAAGGAAAAATGTGAAAAGGCCCAAGAAAGTCCATACCCAACTTTTGCCAAGCCCTGCTAGGAGATTGCACAGGAGAATCCACTGCACCTTCAAGTACCAACACCTTGTCACTCGAGTTGCATCGTGAACACTGTTTCACTATCTCCTCAATTTGAGTGTCCATTCTGGGCCACCAAAAATCATCTCTGACCTTCCTCTTCGTAATGGTTGCACCAAGATGACCAGAATGTGCAGCGAGAATGATTTTTTCTCGGTAACAGGACGGTGGAATAAGTTTATCCCCTCTAACAACTTTCCCATCCTCTACCGATAATTCATCATTAACTTTCCAGTACGTTTGAAGATCAAGAGGAAGACACTTTTCCTTTGGCCAACCCTTCTTGATCAAGGAAATGACTTCCTTGAGAATAGCATCTTCGTTGATTTTCATGACCCAGTCGACTTCTGCAAAAGATAAATCTCCCTTATTGATTGCTGCAACGAAACACTCTTCTACTTCAATCTCCCATTCTTGGTCATCCATTTCAGGAACTGGGAGTCTCGACAGGCAATCTGCTCTGCAGTTTTTCCCCCCAGGAATGTATTCCACATTAAAGCTGTATTCCAATAACTTTGTAGACAAACGAGCTAGACGGGCTGTCGTGCGCTTGATTTTTCTTCCTGAAAGAATGTCAACCAAAGGACGATGGTCTGTTCTGAGAATGAAAGATCTGCCCCACACGTACTGTTTAAATTTTTCGATGCTCCAAACACAAGCAAGAAGTTCTTTTTCAATTACCGAATACTTTCTTTCAACAGGACGAAGCGTCCTGGAAACAAAACCCACAGTATCCTCTTTTTCACCAGAACGTTGAGAAAGAACAGCACCCAAACCATACTCGGAAGCATCAACGGTGACCACTGTTAGTTTACCCTCAACGAAGGCTTGTAAAGCAGGAGCTTGCACAATCTGATCTTTGATGGATTGAAAACCTTTCTGACATTCTTCAGACCAAATGAAAGTCGATCCTTTCTTTAACAGCACTCTAAAACACTCTGTTGTCTTCGCAAAATCTTTCAGGAATTTTGAGTAAAATTCGCATAATCCAAGAAAAGACATGAGTTGTTCTTTATTCAGAGGAGGAGGAGCATCAATTATACTTTTTATGAGACCTGGTCTGGGTCTGATGCCATGTTCGGAGATAACATGACCCAAATATTCAATTTCTTTAACTTTTAATGTGCACTTCTCCTTTTGTAAAGTGACTCCTCTATTTGCCAGAACACTAAACACTTGGTCAAGTACAGAATCATGCTCATCTTCAGTTTGAGTAAATATTAAAATATCATCCTGAAAAACAACAACGTTAGGATTATTTTCAAACATTTCAGTCATTAGTCTCTGGAATATGGCCGCAGCCGAAGCAAGCCCAAAGGGAAGTCGACAAAATTGAAATACCCCATCTGGAGTGACAAAAGCCGTGAGATGTCGGGACTGAGGATGTAGTTCAACTTGGTGGTAGGCTGCCTTAAGATCAAGTTTGGAGTACCATGAGGAGGAACCAACTTTAGCAATAAGATCTTCAATACGTGGTAAGGGAAATCCATCTACCCAAATGGCTTCATTAAGGCTCCTCAAGTCAACGCACATCCTCAAGTCCCCAGACCTCTTCTTGGCTAAAACAATAGGTGAAAGCCATAGGGTAGATTCCACTTTTTCAATAATGCCTTGACTGCATAATGACTCTAGATGTTTTGACAGATCACCTCTAATTGATAATGGAACATTTCTGAGTTTATGCTTGATGGGAGTAACGTTTTCTTTTACCTTAATAAAATGTTGAAAATTTGTAATTTTCCCTAGGCGATTTTCAAAAATGGTACTATATTTTTGTTCCCAGAAGGAAACAGGTCGAGAATCAGATAAAGAATTTACACTCTTATTAGAGAGAGAGTGACTATTGTCAATAAAAACTGGATTGGCTAAACCAGGTTTGATAGTGAGCCCAAACTCGGCTTGATGAATAAGGCCCAGAACATTAATCCCACGCCTGGCTACATACACTTTCCCCTTAATAGATTTCTCAAATACACTTATGGTCGCCCAGTAATACCCAATTAAGTCTATTCTACTGCCTTCGAAAGCCACCGTAAGAATGTCAGGAGGCAGTAAGCTCTTAGTGGACTTAAATTTCATGTACTTCTCATGAGAAATGATCGTTATACGAGCTCCAGTGTCCACCAGAAGTTGAATAACATTACCATCAATCAAGACGTCAACTTCAGGGTCAGGAATATGTGATGTGGTCCCCTTTTCCGAACAACTCCTGACAACTACGACATACTCTTGATTAACAATATCATCAGAGCATGGTTCTTCCAATTGTCCATTAGAATCATCAAGAACACAACTTACACCTCTTCTGTTCCCACTCATACACACTTTAGCAAAATGGCCCATTTTGCCGCACTGACCACATTGTTGACCCAAAGCAGGACAGTTTCTAAATGATGAAACATGAATATTAGACCCACATCTATAACAATTCACTCTGTAGTTGTACTGTCTATTAGTTGTGAAAGTTCTTCCTCCTCTATATGATCTCAAATTTCTTCCTCCCCTTGATATGGCAAACCCTCTAGAAGGAGTAGAAGAGAAAGGAAGAAAAGGAGGTTTGCTTGACACAGCACCAGAAATGGAAACATTCGATAAAGCAGATTCAAGTTGTTTGGCATCCTCCTTTGATCTTTCGATGCTTTTTGCAATATCCACGGCTTCATCCAAAGTAGGATCTTTACAGGCGAGTAATCTCTGTTGTATTTTCTTGCAATGACATCGCGCAACCAGTTGATCTCTAACAAGTTGAGATGTGAACTCTCCGAATTCACACTTCGCAGCTAAAACCTTTAGTGCCGGGATGAAAGTATTTATGCTTTCATTAGGTTTTTGTGTTTTAGTGAAAAAATTGTACCTGTGAACAACAATGTTTTTAGTCTTAGTAAAATACTTGTCCAACTGTAAAACTGCCAATTCAAATTCATCTGGATCTGCTCCTTCAGCTGGCTCAAAAGGTGGAAGGTGATCAAAAACATTTTGACCTTCAACGCCCAAGTGATAGTACATCAGGTTTTTTTTTCTTTCTGGTCTATATCTTAGACCATCGATAGCTCCTAAATATGCGTTGAATGATCTGATCCACAACTTCCATTCAAGTTGTGGTTCTCCAGGTTCCTGTAGGAATGGCGCTGGTGGTATAACACTCTGCATATTAGAAACTTGTAAATATTACGTTCTTTTTTTTTTGAAAAGACGATTTATTGAGTTCCTTAATTTTTTAGCAATTGCAGCAACTGTGTGTGCCAGTTTACGCTCCGAAAATGAATGACACACAACATCTGTTTGTGTTAGTACGAAACGAGTTCTCTACAGGTTTCTAAGCAACCAGCACGGCGTTTCAGCTCCAATTGTATCCTGTTGCTATGGCAACTTGATAAACACTGCCTGCGTATGACGAACGCTGTCTGCGTATGAAGTGCTGTGCGTGTCAGCGCTGCGTTCCAGCTGTCTTCACGTAGCTCGAGGATTGGATTCTGCTTGCGTCTTCTGGTTACGCCTCGAGACTAGGTAAATTGTTAACTTTTTGTTAAAATATACTAAAATGTCTTTTCCGTTATGAAGCCTTAAATCCCCAAGTCAGCTTTGCTCCGCGGTGTGCGATTCCTTAGATCGGGGTGGCTCGGGGAAAATGAAAACACGGGCACGGCTCTCTGTCTGTACGAATCTCACGGAGTATGTTAAAAAAAAAATACTCACAGTTGGCAGTCTCAGAGACACTTCTGTTCCGCTCACGAGGCCGAAAGGAAACAAGACGATACGGGAATTTTTGAAGTCTTGTTAGGGATTACATTCGGATCTTACAGCTTGGTGGTAGAGTTCGATATACAACGTGTAGACACGTATCCCGTCCTGTCGCCAATTGAAGTAGGAAGCCACTGGTTGCAGTTCAAAGAAGAAGTTTATTGTGAGATACAGAGAGCCGCCCCAAACACCGCAAAGGCAGAGGAGGCAACTGACGCTTTACCATTCAAAGACAGCTCGAGATAACATTCTTGGTGACATCATAATATACAGAGATTCTACAAACTAAACACATCACCACAGCGACTCACTAACGCTGTCCTTTCTAGCATAGAGAGTAGGGTGGCTTTCAGTCCTCTCACCTGAGCGGGGGAGAGCAGGGTGGCCAACGCTGCACACAGCCACCCCTGATGGCGAACACTGCTCTTTCCCGTGCGGAGGAGAGAAGGGTGGCTAACGCCACTCACTTTTGATTCCGAGAGGACAGGGTGTGTCCCACCGGTCATCTTGGGTGTGTGTACCAGTTTGGGTGCATTCCCAGGTCCACCGTTTATGGGAAATCTGTGAATGCATCAAACTCCATGGATTTTGCATGGGAACACCCACACTCTACCCCCGTAACGCCTTCCTGGGGCAGTGTAATGCAACTCAGCTAATTGGGCTACAATGGGAAATCTGTGAATGCATCAAACTCCATGGATTTTGCATGGGAACACCCACACTCTACCCCCGTAACGCTTTCCTGGGGCAGTGTAATGCAACTCAGCTAATTGTGCTACATTGAATTACTCTGCATTTATCAAGCCACCCAGGGCCACGCAAGGTGGCCTTGCGTGGCTTGATAAATTGCATCCTAAGGGTTGTGTCGCTTTTGCACCGAGGTGCAAAAGTGGCCCAACTCTATGATAAATATGGCGCTAAGTGTGAGGAGCCAGAGCGCATAAGCAGAGTGTGAGGAGCTGAGGCGCATGAACAAAAAGTGCGCAGACATAAGGGCCCACGGCACATGGACGGTGTGAGTAGCTTGAGGGACGTGGACACAGTGACGAGATGACACTGCTTTGGCCTGCAGGCTCCTTGTACCAGCACCTAACGTGGAACGTGGAATCAAAGTCAAAGCGCCTAGAGGTGATTCATCTCCTAACATGAGTTTGGTGGACAGTACGTTGTATAGAGTGTGTTTTTACCCACTCACCAGTGACATAAGATAGGCCCCAGCAGCCCCCACATTGTGGGGGGCCCAAACTCCAGGGTCCCCCTCAGCACAGTACCCTGACCCGAGAGCTGCTGATGATGAAGCCTGGAGGGAACCCCTCCATGTACCTTGCAGGAGGCCCCTCTCAAGTGTCTTTACAACACTGCCTCTGCTGTTCTCCTCGTTGATATCACGACCGCCATGTAAACCTCTGCAAATAAATAAATAAATAAATAAACATAAATAGAAGAGAAGAAGGGTGTGGGAGGAATTCCTGACCCCAACAAATACAATAAAGATGAGGCGCCCCTCACAGATCTGATGCGATCACAGTTCACGAAAGGAAAGGCCTCATAGTACACAAAGGGCAAATGAGCCATGCCCACCCAGCAGGAGAGCGGTAAGGGTTTAGTATGTAGCTGGCGTGGCATTACGGAGCACACTGTCACACATATACCTCTGAGGCATGGTGTGACAGCGCACTGTCATTTACAAACAGCACATTTCCATTGAAATTGCCATGAAAAATGCACAGATATATATATTTTTTTTGTACAGAGTTTTATATATCGCGAATTAGACCCGAATCGGGTATCAGAGCGCTTTACATAGCAGCAGTTGCATTACATGAGGACACGTTTATTTTTGGGGTTTCGTTTTTTTGTTAGGCACGGGGAGATTAAGTGATTTTGCCCAGAATCTCAGGATGTTGAGCGTCATTGCCAGGACTCGAACCCCAGTTCCCCAGATTCAAGGTCGACCACCCTAGCCGTTAGGCCAACTCCTCTCCCCAACTCCTCTTTCCAGATATATAGTTTTACTGACTAAACTATATAGAGCACAAATGATCAGGTTTGGAAATTCAGTTTCAGTGAATATTTGTCATTTGCGCATCACCAAATAAGGTGTCTTGATTTGATCCTATCAAAATCTTTGTTTCTATCACACTTCAGAATTTGGAATAAAGCGCTTCATTTGTGCTTATCTATCAATTTATTTAGAAATATTTGTACAGTTCAATTACAGGAATGTAAATGTTATTGTGTGTTAGAAGAAAACGACATCTTACTGCCTTTCCTTTCACACCAGTAAGATTGTCGCATAGTTCACTTTACAAAATCCTCACACTTTGCAACAAAGAAAGAAAAGTAAAAAGTAAATACCAGTCTCTGAGGTCAAAGATTAGGCAGCAGACTGTCATCAGACAAAGCCTGACATTTGACCTCTGTTTTTAAAAACACAGCAAATGTGACAAGATAAAAACAAAGGGGGAGATTTACAAGCCCCTTGCGCCACTTTTGCGTCACTTGGAAACATGGGAAAGTGACGCAAAAGTGACGCAAGGGGCTTGTAAATCTGCCCCAAAGTGTATAGTCATCTGTAATGCCCATTCACTTTCTCAACATCAGCAATAATATTTTGGAGGTGCTGCAATACGTCCCCCCCCCAACACACACACCCCCCACCACCACCTCCAGCGCCGATGCTAAACTGGAACTGTTCAAAAATATTGGGAAAAGGGGGCCAGGAGCACCCTTTCTAATCCGTGGGTCATCCCCGTTTCTTAGTTTCGTCCTCCGAGTTTGGGGGAGGGGGGGGGGGAGCGGTGACGTTGTGCTTTTGGCGAGGGTAAGTGTGGGGTGGGCAGCAGGCCTTTCTAGGTGTTTTGCCGCCCTAGGCGAGAATTGAAAAATGTCGCCCCCTCCCTTTTACTACCATCACTCTCTCCCCCTGTCATCCAAGCGAGAAGAATTAATGCATTAGATATTTCCAAACTCACGTTTTTGCCGCCCTCCCCCTTTTGTCGCCCTAGGCGGCCGCCTAGTCTTGCCTAATGGTAGAAACGTCCACAGAGAAAGGCTGGACGAAGGAGGTTGCATTACAGAGCCAAGGAGTGAGGGCAAAGGTGCATGAGAGAGGAAATGCCCCCACCGGCCGGCTGACCCCGCAGCTGCAAGACGCACAGGGAGGAGCCCGGAATTTCAGATGTGTTTATGCACGGCCATGACGTGTGTACTCACAGGCATACCCGGGAGCACAGAGCGGATCCCGGGAGCCGAGCTGGAATTTTCCAGCTCTGATTTAGGAGGAGGAAGGTCTGCTCTGTTCCTCTTCATTCGAGCCGGTACTTTGAAACTATCGCCTCCCTCTATTTCATATCACCTCCCCCAGCCCTTTCTGACTCTCACCTCCAACCTACCATCTCTACCCCCATCCCATCACTTCCAACCTGTCCACTGACTCGTTACCACCTATAAAACCCGTTACACGTGTCCCCATAACCTGCCCTCTCTACATCTCTCCTCCGACCTGTCCTCTCTGATTCCCACCGCCCCCAGCCTGCCCTTTTAATTCCCCATCACTTTCAAAGGGTATTTTTTACATCTCACCTCCAACCCGTCCTGTCGATTCTCCTTACTGTCCAGCGTCACTTTACCTTCTCTACTTCGTATCGACTGTCAGCTCTCTTAGTGCCAATATCGGCAACAGTTATCACAAAACACATAATTACATAAATAAAACACACGACACTGTAGTGTAAGTGGAGAAATATTGCTGCAGGTTTATTAGCATAACCAATATGCAAACATGGTGGGTTATCTTACGGGCGATCCCAGGGCAGGCCAGCCCCTATGCCGCCTGCCCGTCTGATAAGCCTAGAGTCACCATGGCAACGCCAAATGGTGTATACCAAATATTGGGAGGGGCCACCCCTCTCAACCGTGGACCCCCAGTCCACTTGCTTCACACGCCCCCCCCCCAGTGAGGGGTGGGCGGAGCATACATGGCAGCCCCCGGTTGCTCAGACCCACAACCGCCTGTCGGCTAACGGGGCGCCGTCGTTCTTCCAGGGGACAACGCTAAACATCCCTGGGTATCCTGGCTTAGCACCCCGCGGTGCTGCTGCATGATGTGCCCCTTGGTATGTGCAGACCCTGGATCGCCCTGTAACTCCTCCTGCAACACAAAGTAAAATTGTTAGAAGACCTGGCCTCCCCTTTGTCCCTCCGGACGCCGGGTAAGCGGAGGGGCGGCCAAGGCGAACAAGCGGACAAGAGAACGAGGAGGGGGCGGAGACAGTATATCTACCCCTGTCTCCTCCCCGCCCCCGCCGGAAGCAGCTATCTGCTGGGGTCTCCCTTGGAATAGCCCAGGGACTCGACCTCCCACCCCTGTGCCTTCCTGTGGCACTAAGGCGGCCGCCCTCTAAGGGGCGGGCCGCTACGCAACCCCCCCCCCCCCGGGCAGCCTTACATAGTGCCAATATCGGCAACAGTTATCACAAAACACATAATTACATAAATAAAACACACAACACTGTATTGTAAGTGGAGAAATATTGCTGCAGGTTTATTAGCATAACCAATATGCAAACATGGTGGGTTATCTTACGGGCGATCCCAGGGCAGGCCAGCCCCTATGCCGCCTGCCCGTCTGATAAGCCTAGAGTCACCATGGCAACGCCAAATGGTGTATACCAAATATTGGGAGGGGCTACCCCTCCCAACCGTGGACCCCCAGTCCACTTCCTTCACACGCCCCCCCCCCCAGTAAGGGGTGGGCGGAGCATACATGGCAGCCCCCGGTTGCTCAGATCCACAACCGCCTGTCGGCTAACGGGGCGCCGTCGTTCTTCCAGGGGACAACGCTAAACATCCCTGGGTATCCTGGCTTAGCACCCCGCGGTGCTGCTGCATGATATACCCCTTGGTATGTGCAGACCCTGGATCGCCCTGTAACTCCTCCACAGCCTTGGGAGTGGCCACCGTCACTACCAGGGCCCCCCACCAAGGTAGACCTATTTCCATACAACCTGCTGCAGCCAAAGCTTACCCTAGGTCCAGTAGGAAAAGATCCATGGCCGGCGTGCCCCGTGAGTGCTACGCCCCCGACCCCAGAACAGCCTCGAACCCCGGTCCCCAGTCCGCGGTCGAGAGCACTACCGTTTAACCAACTAAAAGCTATCATACCGGGAACTGGCCTCGACGACCGACCCCTCTCCCGAGCGAGCGCAAGCAGGTGAATGCCGGGAGGGCCTACAAGCGAGGTTGCCCGGGACCTCAAAGAGATCCACTGCAACAGGAACAATGCGATTGAAACTGTGACCGAAGTACGTTTCACAATATTAAACAGTGAGACAATAGTGACTCTCAGAGAATGCCCCCAACAACACGACACAGCCAGCCCTCATGCGCACGGACCCCCCCCCCGCCCGTGGTACACCGACCACAGGGCCCCGTCTCCTGGAACTGCCCAGGGACGAGGCCGGGGCGAGAGGAAGGTAGCCGGCAGAACTCACCGAGAAAGATGGAGAGGGATGAGCGCACGACGAATCCTACGACGGCGAACTGCTACCCAAGGCGAACGAGCGGACAAGAGGACGAGGAGGGGGCGGAGACAGTATATGTACCCCTGTCTCCTCCCCGCCCCCGCCGGAAGCAGCTATCTGCTGGGGTCTCCCCTGGAATAGCCCAGGGACTCGACCTCCCACCCCTGTGCCTTCCTGTGGCACTAAGGCGGCCGCCCTCTAAGGGGCGAGCCGCTACGCAACCCCCCCCGGGCAGCCTTACATTATGGCTGGCCAACTGCCACTCTGGCATTTGCGACGTAGGCTGCGGGCTGCTTTCAGGGCAAGGGGGCTGCCATGACGCACCGAGCCTTTCTAGTTGCAGCCTCCTGCACCGAGGGGATGCTTTGTGCATTTTCTGGTTTGTACATTTTCGCCAGGGCTGACTTGGGTGCTTGGCTTGCTTGGCTTTAGGGATACTTCTTGTCTTATGATATTGTCCAGCTCTTTATTTAATTGATTATTTCGGTGTTTTCCTTGGCTCCGAGGTCCCCTAATGCGACCTCAGAGCACTGAGATATAGAGAAAGGTAAGAACAGAAGAAAGCACAAGTGAATCTCACATTCTGCCATATGCAGAGGGTCCTTAACCAGCGCTAGTTTGGTGCTGCAACAGGTAAATGCCCCGCGAGTTGGCTTAACAACGGGCAATCGTTAAGCTACATTCACAAGAATTTGTAAAGCTCCGAACAGGGTGGTGATGGAGTGGACCAGGCCTTCAGGGCAAGTGGAAGGGGGCTACCATCCGATGTTATGGCCCGGTGGCGTAACGCCAAATGATGGCTCCTCCCTGCAGAATGTGAAGAGGGACCCTGTGGTCTCCCTTATATCACTTTGGCCTAGGGCTAAACGGCCCGTTCTCAAGGGTTAAGGGGCTCCTGCATAGTTGAGGGCCCCTGGTTCTACACGGGCTGTAGGGGCCTGCGTTACACCTGTAATGGCTGACAACAGTAGGGGTGGTAGCTTTCTAACGCCTTTTTTTGGAAACGGCATAAGTGGGTGCATCTGTTGCACTTCAGATGGTTTGCTGTGCCAAACCTGAGCTCCTTGCACACTTGGGCCCAGATTTACGAAACTGTCACACAACGCAGCGCAACACCCAAAGTTGCTGAGCTGCGTTGCGTGACAGGGAGAGAGCATGAAAGTGCCATATCTACAGAGATCTGGCGCTATCCTTCTCTCTTCCTAGAGCTGGTGCAGAACCATGCTGCCTAGCACCACACACACCCCTTTGCACCATAGTGCAAAGGCGTCTACGTGAGTCTAGAAGGACCTAATCACCTGGTGGACCAGGTCAAAACGGCAAATGGAACACAGCATCCGACCCAACCCCTTTTTCTTTTTTTTATCCTTTGGTCTGTTTTTCAGGAGCTCTACGTAGAGGATGTTTGTGAGAAGTTGGCCTGGCACATGCTGGTCACTAGTTATAGTGGCCATCTTGCACCAGTCTAATTCGACTCTTATGATGGATAGGTTTAAGACAACCTTTTAAAGAAAGCTATCCTAGTGGTAGCTGTGGAGAGCAGCCTTCAGGCTAAGTCTCGGAGGAATGTAAAGCAGCTTGTTTTACCTTATAATCTCTTGAATTACCAAATGAAAGGACACCACACAGGTATATATATCAAATGTATATGTATTTATTTCTAGACACACTCTACTAATCTCTTTATGAGATTAGGAGTCAAGGACATGCACAAATATCAACGTTTCACAATAAGTTAAGCACAAGTAAGGCTTCGGCCCTAGGGGCGTACCAGACCATATACTAAAAAAGAGGTTTAGGAAAGTCGACCTGCAAGGGGACAAGGCCTAGGGCCTGTAGAATCGCTGGGGCTTCACTAATCCACCCAAGGCATGTAAGTAAAAGTCCCACGGGAGACGCGTGCAGTGTGAGAACACAGCCGCGGGTTCCGTATTGATTTCAATGGAGCAAGGCGCGGTTCGATTTTTAAAGTTTTAGGGTACTTCGAGGAAGTCTACAAGCAAGCCACTTACAAGGTAAGTAATTCGAGGGCGAACACACACTGGAGCACCGGAGTGCACGAGTTACCGTACCCAGGGAAGCCGGGTGCATAGGTGTCTTTTGGTGTCGGGTCGCGTCATCGTTTTTTATGGAATCCGAAGAAGATTTGCTGCTTGTGAAGACTGAGGAAGTGTCCGGTGGAATCCAAGGCTGGTTTCAAGGTGAAGAAGGCCTGAAAGCAGAAGGGACAGTGTTCACAGTCACTTGCCAGTGACCCGGGGCCAGGAAGATGGATGCCCATGGAAGTCGGGTGATTTCAGGCAATCAAGGGTGTTTTGACTCTTCAGCCACGAGGTCCAGGAGGCATCGACGATGACCAGGAGATAGATTCAGACTGTCCCACAATGTCTGCAGCTTACTGAGGTGTCGGCAACCGGATTGGAGCCAACAAGTCTTGGCAACAGCAAGTCTTGTGGAAATTGAATAAAGTCAGCGGTGCAGACCAGAAAGGTCTGAGGGACTCACTCAGCGACGGTAAGTGAGGGCAGGCCTAGAGCAACCAGGGGAGTCCTTTGGCTTGATAAGAAATTCTTTGGGGGACCCACAAGCCAACGGGAAAGGGATCGCAAAGACGCCTCATGAGGATTCACTTCACAGGAGCCCACGGTCACTCGGGATGAGGTAGGCCTCTGATTTTCAAGGGAAATCCTGCTGGAGGCTTGAACCACAAATGGTCCAATGCACAAGTTCATAGAACGTCGTGAAGGGGTTGCACTTGACACTAGTGCACGGTACCCGGGTATTGCTGTTCCTCGTCACTCGTGGGGTCCACTCGCCTCAGCTTTGCTGGGGACTCACAATGGCAGGGACTTCGGACTCCAGTGGGAGCGGGAAAGTTTGCGACCGTTGATTAAAGTTTTTGGTGCCTGCCAAGCAGGGGAGTCACTCCTTGACTCCAAGGGAGATTCTTCTGTCTTCCAAAGGTAGTGGAACGTCGAAGGGCCAGGATTCTTCTTGTAAAGTGTCGTCCAGGGATATTTAACTTGCAATGGCAAGGTTTCCCTATCTTATACTAAAAGAGAGGGAGGGACTAGCTCTATGACCAGTCCACTGGGAGTTTCAGGGTAGGGGGTGGTTACACCCACTTCCCTTTGTCCAGTTTCGCGCCAGAGCAGGGATAGGTAGCCCCTGAACCGGTTTGAGCTGGCATATGCACAGAGGAGCCTACTGCTCCCCCAGTGCAGGACTTCAAAGCACTCTAGAAGTGCACCCACCCAGCCCCAATACACCAAATCCTGTCTGGAAGGTGGTGACACCTACCTGTGACAGGATGCCTATTGTTGGGCCTCCTCCACTGCAAGTTTCGGTCAGCAGCAGGAGGGCAGCCCAGTGTCTGTGCTGGTGGCATCCATTTTGTGATGCCAGGGCTCTTTCAGATTTCTACCGTGTTACCACAGTAGGTAGATGTCGTCCCCTCTAGAAGGGTGGGATCATACTCCCACACCAGTTATTGGTGTGGGGGTATGATTCCAAGTTGTTTGACACCAAACACGACATGTTTTCATGCAGACATTCCAAAGTTAGCATTTACCGGTAGGTTATAATGCACTTAAGAGTATATGGTTTAACCGCATTCACAAACAGCCACAGAAAATAGACTCTGCCAGCTGCAGAGGGGTCCTGCTCATGCAGAGGCACCCCCTCACATTGTAAACCAAGCACCCTGCCCTCAGGATTGATAGGGCCTGCCTTAGGGGTGACTGATAGGTTTATATGTGTGTGTATGGTGAGATATAGGGAACCTATACCTCAGTGAGGAGTGCTAACACTACCTCACCCAGGCTGCAGTAGCAGGCCTGTGGTGT
The DNA here is from genome assembly GCF_964204655.1 of Triturus cristatus. NCBI lineage: Eukaryota > Metazoa > Chordata > Amphibia > Caudata > Salamandridae > Triturus > Triturus cristatus. Next base: position 163,167,853 of record NC_140586.1, read on the forward strand.
CAGATTTAGTCTGCTTCCCAGGGGTGGCATAATACATGCTTCAGCACCTGGTAGGCCTGTTAAGTACCTATGCCCTTGGTACCTAGGGTACCATATACTAAGGGCTCATAAGGCACCACAGTATCCAATCACTAGTGCATCTAATATGCACTCCAAGTCATTTAAGGGAGAAATCAGATAGGCTGGGGTTCTGGATAGCAGGATCCCAGCCAGAATAGTCAAAAACCATCAAAACACCAGGAAAAAAGTGGGGGCAACCATGCAGTCAGATTCCACCTTCCTACAATGTTGTAATAAACAAGGCAAACCGATGCACAGATTTCCTGAAGAACAAACATTCTTGGTCCAGACTGCCCAGCCAGAGAACATAGAACCCCTCCATCTCAGCTTGATAAAACTATAACTATATATGTAACTCTTTACAGCTGAAACCCCGGACAGTGTTTTTTTCTTGCCCACGTTTCAAACACAAGTGTTTTGTGCTGTTTTCTTCACCGGTGATTATCATGGTCACTCAGTGCCCGAGAAGACGAACTGATAACTTAAGATAACAAAACTGTCAATGGTTTCAGCTGCAAAGAGGTACATATAATTATCCACTTTGTTCCACATTTACAGGCATCTTTCACAAATCGGACTACTATGGTAAGACCTATTCTTACCTTCAACACAGACTGAGTCCGGGCTATTAAACTATAGGGATCGTGTTAACCCTGAAGAAGGATCAGGACCCTTCTGGGTTTTATACAGGGCTGAAACATGCTGGTTAGAAGGATGGGGGCGACATAAGACCCCGGTTCATACATTCACTGTTTGAAAAATCTGCCCAGTGTACCCACTAATAAAGTGGTATTTTTCGAGTTTACACCACATTCGTGTTTTTTTATAAGTCTGGATCTATTGATTATCCAGAACAAAATAGGATCCCTCTCTTCTTGAGGTGGAGACCACCTTAGTGGTATTATCCGACCAAGGTAAGACGGAATTGCCAATGATGAAGCAAGCCACAAGAAGGTGGGTGAGGCTTGTCCATCCATTTTTATGAAGTTCTTGATAAGACTTTGGCACTGATTGAATTGATTTAGTTCCTGGCTCGCCACCATACCTTTTGTGTTCATAGTTGCTTAGCCTCTAGCATCACACATATGTCTGCTATGACTAACGGCTCCTCAAACGGGCGCATGACCCTGGTGCCTATAGACACCATTTCGGGCAGGGTGTCCTCTGGCCTTGTGTTAAACAAAACACTTTCCTAATGGGTTTCCTAAAGCTCAGGCACCTCCACAACAACTACTGCATTTAAAAAAAAAATACTTTATTGAGTTTTATCATATTGAAAAAGATACATGCCACATATTGAGTCCTTCACCATAATGTACATTTTTAGACATCCAAGGATATATACATATTAAACCCTGTGGCGGGCAGTTCAGTCGATGCATCTCATAACAGATATTACCGTAGACACAGGGGATATATTGAAGCTTTGTATCCCAATAGTGCTGAGATTATGCAACACAAGCAACTTACTTAAACCTTTCCCCCCGCCCAAACACCACCTAGACTCCTGCCATTTGTGGTTTTTAGTAATAGTGTTGTGGAGAGGGTCTTGGGGAGGGAGGGGGATGAGACCCTTAAGGCGAGGTCAACATAGAGTGCATGCCAGCTCAAAGACAATAGCATATACTGCCATTTCTCATTAGTGATGTGGAATGCCAGTTGGGGCATCAGCAATGTCTACAAGGTGGTGCCTCTCCATAACATGTCCTTAACTACCGTCCATGTGGGACTCAATGTTTCCAATAAATCAGCCCACACTAAGGCTATGGGCTGCCTTTGAAGCCCTCTATCCTCTTCTCTACACAGTGCTTGACCCTTGGCTGAACCCTAGTGTAAGACCTCCTTCCGCCAGCTGGCCGCAAGGGGGTCTTGGGTGGATTTCCAGCATCTGGTAATCTCACTTGGCGAGTGGAGGCGCCAAGTCAACAAATCGCAACGGGTTTTAGAGTTCTTGGAGAGTGGATACAAGCCCAAGAGAGAGTGTTCCACTGTGGTCCAGTGAGAGAACCCCGCCAGATCCGCCAAGGCTGAGTGGACATTGGCCCAGTAAGATTCAAGTAGGGACAGGCCCACAGCATGTGTAATAAGTCTGCGGGGGTCTACATGACATCTGGGGCAACTCGGGGGCACTGTGGGGAATGTTTTTTGAAATTTTTGAGGTGTAAAATAAGCTCTGTGTAGCATTGAGAATTGAATACATTTGACCGGGAATAGCGAGGAATCATGCTAGGATATTCAATGAGAAAACGCCATTCTTTATTGTGTAAGGCACGATCAAGGTCCTCCTCCCATCGAGCTAGAAGGGGTGCCCATGAAGTGAGTAGATGAGTGCGCAGGCCTTTATACAGGCATTTCACCAGGTGTTTACTGGTGCCCATTTCCTATGCCGCTTGGATTAAGGAGTGTTTCTCTGGTTCTGTCCCCGCTGGTGTCTAATGTGTGCAGATGTACCTGAAGGTGCTGGTGTGGGTTAAAAAGAGAGTTAGACAATCTGTGACCCTGAATAAAGTCCTGTTGTGGCATGAGTTCGTCCATGAACATGTCTCCTATCGTGTGAACCCCAGCAAATTCCCAAAGCCCTAACACAAGGGACATGAGTAAGCCCCCTGGTGTCGGCAGTCCTTGTATTGGTATATTAGGGTCATCATTTTGTGGGGCAACTGTGTATTTAAGACCTTTTTTCCAATATGTGCGTGCACTGCCCAGTAGTAATGGTGGCCGAAGAGGGGTGGGCGTGTCGCACCCGGTAATTACTAATATGCAGTTTGCCCAGTTGCAGCATTCACCCAGTTAAGTCTATCTCAGTTAAATGAAATCCTGCTAGCCAGTAAGACAGCCATTTTAACTGGCCTACATAACAGTAAGCACGGAAATCCGGGGCGCCCAGCTCTCCCTCATCAGGGGATAACTGTAGTTTGGGTAAGCTAACTTTGTGTCTTCCTGTGCCCCATATTGACTCTACGAGTAAAGTGTTGAGCAGTCTGAAATAGGCTCCAGGAAATACTCCAGATAAATTAACAAAAAAATATAATGGATGGGCTAGCATAACCATTCTAGAAAGTGCCAATCGTCCCGCCACTGAGAGGGGTAAAGTGATCCAAAAATGTATTTGTAAGCGCAGTGAAGTGATTGTCTTATTTTGGTTACCATCCAACAAATCAGTGGATGACTTATAAATCTGTATACCGAGGTATCAAAATGTATGTAAAGCCACCGGAACGTTATGAGTACCTATCTTTATAGTATCCCCTAAGATGCCCTCCTGAAAGAAAAATGTGTGGGACGTGGTGTGATTAATACGAAGACCAGAGAGACTTTCGAACACGTGAAGCAGGGTGGCGAAGGGCGTAAAATCCATGGTCAGGTCACGTATGTATATTATCATATCATCTGCATACATAGAAACGGCATGATGCTGTGGCCCCTGCGACATGCACCAGTCTTACGCCATCTGCCTGATGCACTGTGCCAGGGGCTACATTGCTAGAACAAAGAGGATTGGGGACAAGGGACATCCCTACCTAGTGCCACAGAATACTGAAAAAGCAGACAACATGTGTGGGCCCGTCCGTGTTCTCACAGTGAGATCTGTTCATAGGAGTATGATCCATCTAACATAGGCTGGGGGAATTCCAAATGTGGTTACTGTTGCAAACATATACTCCCACCCCAGTGTGCCGAATGCCTGTTGGAGGTGAAGAGAGAGACAGCCTGCGGTGGGGTTAATTGGCTCTAGCCGCCACCAATACCTGGTATAGACGTCTGATGTTTAAGGAGGTGCTGCGACATGGAACAAACCCAATCTAGTCGTTGTGGATCAAGTCTGGTAGTAAGGGGAGGAGTCTTTTCGCCAGCACTGCGCTTAATATTTTATATTCGGTTGTTAATAAAGATAAAGGTCTATAAGAGGATTTATCCTCTGAATTACGACCTGGTTTTAGCAGAGATGTGACTAATGCTTGGTGAGTGGTGGGTGGTAGGGAACCAGTCTCCAGAGATGCTTTATATAGTTTGTCTAAATGTGGCAGCAAATGGGTCATTAAGGTGGCGTAAAATTCAATTCAGTCTTATTGCGAGAGAGCTCGGTTATCGCACTGTTATCACATCTTGTGTCAGGGGGGCTCCCAACTCTGCTCTGAGGGGAAAAGGGTACCTGGGGCAGCTCTAAGCCATCAAGGAAGGCACTAATGTCAGCAGAGGATGGGGGAGGGCGAGGTCCATAGAGATGGGCATAGTAATCCCTAAACGCCATGTTTATATCCCCATGGGTGGTGCGGTGCGTGCCCTTAGGTGTGCGCACTGAGAGAATGGAAGTATGGGACAATTGTGGATGGATCATACGTGCTAATAGTGCTCCCGACTTGTCACCCTCGGTATGTAGCTTTTGTGTGTACGAGCTATAATCTATGACCCTAAGGCGTTCTAGTAGTTCTGCATATTGTAGATCAGCTGCTCAAGAATCCTCATAAGCTGTCTCGGGTTCCAGCTTCCCCAGACGTGTTTCTGTGTGTTTGATGTCGCATAAGACCAATAATCGTACCCCCGATATAGCAGATAAGGACACCCCACGTATAGTTACTTTGAATGCTTCCCACTTTATCAGAGGGGAGGTGGTAGAATCAGTGTTGTCTACAAAGTAATTAGTAATAGCAGTAGCCAGTGTATCTTTGAAGATGATGTCCTCTAACTGAAGAGGCTGACAATGCCATATGGGGCCTGGGATAGGGATTCTGCCCCAGGACATGGTAAGCTCTAGGGGGTTGTGGTAGGACAGGGCTTTATCCAAGTAAGTGGAGGCAGTGATGTTCACCAACCTATGGGAGGGTCGCAAAATACGATTCAGGCGAGAGTGTTACTTGTGGGATGGAGAGTAAAAAGAGTATTCTCTCATTCCTATGTTAAGCTCCCGCCATGTGTTTAATAACGACCATTCTAATGCCCAGTCTCGCAATGCCCTTGCTTGTATAAATGATGGAGCACTGGGGAGGGTAAGATGGGAGCGATCTAGGGGTGTGACCATAACCACCTTAACGTCTTCTCCAATCAGACAGGGAAGGTGTACCCAGTCAGACAAAACTGAGGAGAGGTGCAACAAAAAGACATGCAGTTCTGTATTAGGAGCAAAGACACTACCCAACACTAGTTGCCTATCGTCCAGGTTCCCATGGACAAATACATAAAGCCAATTTGGGCCTATTTTAGTCTCCAAAGCCTCAAACGGTGTTCCCGCCCACACTCAAACCACCACTCCTCGGGCAAAGGCAGAGTATGTAGAAGCAAACAGCTGTCCTCTCCACTTCATGTGCAGTTTGAGGGTTTCAGCAGCGGAGAGGTGTGTCTCTTGTAAATAGACAATGTGGGCTTTCCGGTGGCTGAGCTGGGACTGAAAATGGTGATGTTTGGGATCCGAGCCCATACCCATACCCCTACCCCTGACATTCCATGTTAAGATGTTAAAGGCCTTTGCAACTGTTGACATATAAAGAGTGAGTAGGGTGAACATATTTAGCAGTGCCTCCCATCAATCCTCCCTCTGCCCCTGAATTAGGAATACACAATGTATGGCAGAGGGAGAAGAACCAACAATCAACCCCCAATGCTCGGTCCAGAAAGGAACATTCGTTTGAGCACAAAAGCAAACGTATCTCTGCAGCGTATAAACTGGAGCAACTGCTATGGGGGTTGGCCAATTGGACTGGCAGTGTTGGACTACCCACAGTGATGGTGAATTAGAACACACCTTACTCTCTAACAGGGTGCTACAGGAAACAGGCCCATATATGCATAACATATCAAATACTTTACACTAGTCTGAATTGGCAAAGAATATCAGGATCGGAGAGGGCCACGCGGATTCGGTCATATCACATTGTCTGAAGTTTGCCATGTAACAGTGCGAAAGAGGGCCATGCTTGCATTAGAGCCAGAGTCCAAGTCTGCGCTGCTAGATGAGCTGGTCAGAGGTAGCTGGGATTGTTGTTGTCTGGCTTGATTCACAGAGGTTATTACTGCAAGTTGAGGTGAGAGGGCAGCTGTGGGTGGAGGCCAACGAGGAGTCCCATGCCGGCGATGTCAGGGGGCCGTCGTGAAGATCGATAGGATGTTTCTGGGGGTGGAGGGCAATGGACATTTGGGTATTGTGTCTCCAACCAGCCCTATACAGACTAAGGGACTTAAAAAAGCAGTGTTGTTGGGCATCTACTACCCTCTGGCCTGCTGGGAACATTATGGCACATGTTGAGGCCCTCTGATCTGAGTTGTTTCTTTGCAGCAAGAAATGAAGCATGTTTGTGTAGAACTGCTAAGGTGTAGTCAGGAAATAGTGCCACGTTAGAGTTGTCTAAGACAATCTGCTAATTTTTCCTGGCCTTTTGCAGCACAGTGTCTCAGTACCTGTAGTTTAGGATACGGGTAATGATGAGCCTGGGAGGCACCCCTGGTGGCGGACAGCGTGTGCTCTTTCTAATCCACGGTGAACAAGGCAGTGAGTCCCAGTGGAGCCAGTTTTTGATAAGCAGCATAGCATTGGGTCTCTCCATACCCCTCGAGCAGATAATCCGCATCTTCTGCCATGTCATGAAAGAGGCGCAATTAAGAGCATAGATCATCCAGTTCAGCTGTATTGGCCACCTGCTGTGGGGTCAGGGTCGCTATTTCTGTTACTTTTACCCTGTTTGATAATTTGCGGTGATCGTCACGGAGTAGGCCCAGGTCCGCGCCAATGTGCCAATGAGGTGTTCTATGGCGGCCCTTGAGTCTAGCATTACTTTCAGTATTACGTCTAGTTTGTCTGGTGAAGGGCCCAGCACTGTAGGTGGGATGTAGTCCACTTCTGTGCGAGCTGACAGATTGTGCATACCTCAATGGGGAACTTCCGTGACTTGACGTCAGGGCTGGTCTCATGCCCTTGGTGCAGCCCATGGAGTACTAGCTCCATTTGTGTAAGTAGCGTGAAGGGCGCAAGTAGGAGACAATATCCAGGGACGAGCAATATGCGAGAGAGTCAGTCAGCCGGCATCCTATGGCTGGGTCGTGTGTTAAGGGGTCAATAAGGCGTATTTCGGGGGGGAGTGCCCCGACTGTGTGCTGTGAGTAAGGAACAGGCTCCGGTTGATGGTGGAGGGAGAGGCTGTGTTAGGGACCTGTCATTGGTTGCTGGGGAATTCAGTAGACAGGCTGAGGAGGATCTGAGTAGGGAGCAGGAGGGCATTGCAGCAAAACCAAGACCTATGTGGAGCATCAAAGGAGATATGACAGTGGCGGTGGGGCCTGCAGGTTCTGAGGGGCCCCGGTGGTGAGCTGATGGTTCCCATCGTCTCAGTCCTGGGGTCATTGATCAAGCCAGCACTCTGTGCAATGGCTGTTGATTAAGCCGAGGTCCCTGCTGTACCTGTAGGACCAACTTCATAGTGAGAAGGAGCAGAAGGGCATGCAAGTGTTAAGGCCCCACGGATGGCCAGCTGTGGCCTAGTGCTGGGAATCAAGGTGTGTCCTGAATACAACAACAGTGTCTGCCCCAGGCCGCTATCCCCTGCTGTGGCTGCGTGGGCAACAATGTTGGGGTGTAATGACCCCAGATTCCGGCACTCCCTAATGCCAGCTGCTGCTCCCGACTGTCGACCCTGTTGATAGGATGGTCACAGAGGGCCGGAGTGTGCAGCGTCATTTGAAAGTTGAAAATCCCCCACGCCCGGCTTGCCACAGGGCCACCTCTCCCAAGGTCCGAAAGGATGGCTAGCAGGTGGCTGTATGCTCATAAGTCCTAGTTGCACCCACCCCAGCCACAGGCCAGCACCCATCTCAGACTCTTGGTATCATCTCAGTTGCTGCCGGCTTCGGGGGAACCAACATCGGGGCTGTCCTGCTCTGGCAACTCGGCCTGCCCCCGATTTGCCAGCGGCTCACAGATTGCGACTTCTCCACCACCCGGGGTAGTCACCTGGCCGGATGGGGGGGAGATCAGTTGTTTTGGGCCCAGTGAGCAGACTCATACTAGTCCACAGGGTCGAATTCCATCCACCGGAGGGGGAGGGTGGGATGACGCTAAACTGCCAGGGACAGGCTGCACCGCCAGCCTCGCTGTGCGCCTCTCCTCATGGCGACCTGCAGCCACACTGCATTGTTGAATGTATGACGTTACATCGCATACATTCACAACGCGGTATTTTACATCGTGTTCATTACAACGCAAGTCGTTACAACGACTTGCGCTGGAGGGCGCTGGACTTAGGAATAGTATGATTTACTATTCCAACTGCAGTCTACGTACAGTAGGGAAGGTGTTGGAATAGTAAATCATCCTATTCCTTAGGTTAGAGTGCCATCCAGCGCAAGTCGTTGTAACGACTTGCGTTGTAATGACCGCGATGTAAAGGCATTGAGATGCAATGCACGCGTTGTAACAGATGTCTCCCTGCATTGTTGCTTGCCGATATGGCAGCCTCCGAGGAGGGGGAAGTCTATGCCAACCTACCTGATGTATGCAGGTGATGTTTAGGACGATGATGGCGATGGATATTTGAGTTTCCTGGAGCACCCAGCAGGAGCTCTAAGTGAGTCCGCCCGCCCTCTTTGGTGGCTAGCCACACCTCCCAACAACTATTGTATTCTTACACATTTATGTCTTATGGCTGTTACATATAATACATTTAGAATTTTGGGGAAGTGACAAGTTACCTACACAAAACCCAAACTATACTGCTGAAGCTTGCATTGCCCTACACCATGCAGACCCTCTTCACCAGTCCAAAAGAGCCTTTTCTGGTGTTGGCCTATTACCGGCCCAGCAACAGTAATATAGTGACAATATATTGGACTGGATTGGTGGGAATTATCTTCATGTTTTGTTTGCGATAGAGATGTGGCTTCCTATTGATGCTGACCTTCTTTTAAACTCTTAGGACCTCATTTCAAAATCCAAAGGGAGGGGACGGGCAGGGCAAAAGAGGCCATTCTCGTTAAAGAGACCTCAACATTAGATGGAAGGCAACCACTGATATCACAGAGTCTGAATTACTCACTGTAACATGGCATATGTCACCTAAACATCCTATCAAATGCTAACTGATTATCCCACCTGCTGGGACACCAAATTTCAGGAATGCCCTTTTAAAAACAAACTTTGATTCGCACTGCCCTGGTGGTTACACCGGCTTTTGTTCCATAAGATTTCAATCTTCATGTAGACAAACCACCTTCTGGTCTGCTAACTTACTGGTAGAAATGCTGCCTTCTCCTGACTTTCTTCAAACTGTCACCTGTTCCACCCATTCGGTTTTAGATACATTGGATAGGTGCTGGACTGACCATTATGGACTTTTATTCATCTTTTTTTCTTTTTGAAAAAGAACTCCCCTACAATAACCTAATATGCTTCCCACAGAAGCTAAATTGCAGTCCATCAAATTCTTTCTCCAATTTCCAGTTGGATTCCTTTTCCAAAATCCATAGTAATGCCATCAGTAAAGCAGCTTCCACAGTGAAAGGTGTTCAAACTATTGTGGGAGGCTGGCTCACTGGTGAGATCAAAGACCGGATTCAAAAAGCAGGCAGCTGGAATCAAAAAGGAAAAGGAAATATAACATTTCAGATTTTAGGGGAATTTGAAAAATTATCACAGATAAATGTGCGTACATAAAAAACTATTCCGGTGTGTAAAGATTTTCTCCGCTCAAAAGGATCAAAGATTTTATGAGAGAAAGCATAACCTTTTCAACCCTCTCCCATCTCTTAACTGAATTGTTCCATCTCAACATTGTTGCCAATGTTTTCAACTCAAAGATCATTACTATAGGGATTTGGTTGGAACCACTAAATACATCAAAGGGGAAGCATAGAGTGCAAACTTTCTTGTAATTAAAGCATCAACCCATCTGCAAACTTAGCTCCTAGCTTTCATTTTTGTATACGCCAAAGTAGAAGAAGCCAGTCATATCCTCATCCAAACCAAATTCACAAATCATACAGGATCCTTAAAGCAGTGGTATGAGACCGCTGTCAACAGTTGGCCATAAATCTAGTATCAGAGTTCCAAGGGATGCTTAAGAACACCAAGCCCTTCATATATGCTTGTATAATGTATGTTATGTATGTATGTGTGTGGTATTCGTGTGGCATAAATCTAGCTGTAAGGCCACGGACTACTGCACCAGGTCGAAGGCAGAGCTACAATCAGAGAGTGAATCTAGGTGGGGTTACTATGTCGCTGTAGGAAATCTGCCATTTCTGCATGGTTACTCCAGCTTTTTCGCCTTTTTTCTGGACCCTACGTTTTTGATGGTTCTAGAACCATGTGCATTTTACCCCTGTTAACCAGTAGAAAGTGCCTGTGCTCCCTCTTTAAACATGGTCGAAATGGCATATTCCTACTTTATATATTTAACTGACCTATATCCCTAAAGTATGGTAGAAAGGGTAACCAGGGCCTGTAAGTTAAATGCCACTAGAAAACTACAGTACCTATTCTGCATTCCACTACAATGGCATTGCAAACATGGCTTCAGTGTAGCCTAACTGTAGTAGTGTGAATACTGCAATTTGACCTGTCAAAATTAACCCTTTTCACACAATAAATACTGACTTTTAAATCTTAAGAACCACCCCTATTTATACCTGGTGGTTCACAAGGCAGGGCTTATGATATTCAAGAGAAAGACATGTAGAAATGTAATATTAGCATCTTCTTGCAGTGAGTAGTGCCCAAACGTTATTTTTCACTGAGTAAGGCTGCTTTATGTAGAAAACCTGACTACAGATTAAAAATTCTAATACTGTATCTCGGGAATGGAACTAGCTCGAAAAATAATAAAACAACTATTTTTAATAATTATGAAAATTGAAATTCAATGGTAAGTTGGATTTTTAATACATATTAAGGAAAACAAACTTTTGAAAATTATCTTTTCTTGGCTGAAGTTCCTAAAGGCTACATTTGCATTTGCTCTCCCACGTCTGCTGGCCAGTAATTAACATTTGAGTGGAGTAGAAAAAAGTGCCAGAAGTGCCTCCAAGTAGCAAACAATAGGGTGATCTGAATAGGTAGAGATTACTCCTCTGAACATGACAGAATATGCAGGGTGGAGCTGTGAGCACCCTTTTGACATTAGTGTCAACTCCTGCTTGATAGGGCTTGAAAGGAAGGGATACAGGATGACAAAACAATTATTGTGTATCCACTTTGTGGTTCCTGGAAATCCCGACATTTGTTGCACCAGACTTCTGTCTCTGGGATTTACCTATAACAGTGGTGACCTACACTGGAAAGGATGTCAAAACAATTTGTGTGTATTCAGTGTCTGGTTGCTGGAAACGCCTGATTTTGTTCTACCAGACTTCTGTCTCTGGGTTTATTGTGAGTACAGTGAGTTCCCCAAACTGGATTTTAGTGTAATTTAGGAGAGGACCCTACAATTACCATAGGACACCCCCCCCCCCCCCCCACGCACACATAGTCTTCAGAGCCCAAGTTTAGTGTGGCCAAAGGCTTTGGCAAGCTTGAAAATGCCCAAAGAGGATAGGGCTGGCCCCTGGAACTTTTTCCCCATTTGTCAGGGCGTGCCCAAGAGTCATTCACACCCACTAGCTTGTACCAAGCATAAATGTGGCAACTCAAGGCACCCACTTGAGAACACTCCTGGACTTGAGGAACAGAAGAGGCCTGAACCTGCTCTCAGTGACCTGAGAGGAGCTATGAAAGGACTGGACCTGCTCCATCTTCTACCCACCACAAAGAAGTGAACTGCATGGGTCATAGAGCTGACCTGCTGTTAAATGTACAGGGAAACAACAAGCTACAAGAGGCCTTGGTCTGCAACTGCCTGGCTCACGAGTGGCAGCTGGACCTGACTGCGCCCTCCTGTTGGCCTCTGCATGCCACCCTGTGAGTCTCCAAGTGCCCCCTTTGAGGTCCTAAGAGGCTTTAGAAATGTACTTCCGTGGGGAACTGGGAATTAACAGGCTAAAGTCAGATGGTAAAACCTTTGACCAGACGTACTTGGTTGGTGCATCTGACCAACGTTTCACCGCGGTCAGTGTCAAATTGCACCTAGGTCCCAGTCTACAGCGACCATTGACTATCACTGGCTTTAATACTTCTTGGCGCTATTCTTAACTTAAAACCTTATAGATTCAAATCTCCAATTCCCCTTATTGGAGTTTTGTTAAATTGGTCACTTTGTGTATTACATTTCACTCCATTTTTCAAATTCAGTTTGGGATTTTTATTGTGTTGCATTTCAACTTTATTACTGTTTTGGTACCGCATAAATGCTTTTCATATTGCTCTAAGTTAAGCCTGTTTTCTATGTACCATAGCTACAAGGGGATTGTCCTCAGGTTAATTTAGTGACTTTAAGGGTTCACACTAATAAAGGTTGTGATTATTCTTTGAGGTAGGTAGTCACCAGCTCCAATTAATAATCCAGTTTCTTACAGTTGAAATGTAGTGTTGTTTAAAGAGGGGTGTCATAAGCTCTTTCCTAAGTTAGAGCATTGTTGTGGTGGTCCTGCTGGTTAAGGTGATTTATTTCCAGATTTTGCATGTGTACATGGAAAGGGCCAGTTGACTAGGTTTTTTTTACTTGGACCTCTTTGTCTCCAGTCTGATTTGTGCTGGCTTGCGGGTGTGCCAAGAGTCACTACAGATAGTGAGTTTGTCAGCCAGATAAACAGGGTGCTTGTGAAGGTGGCTTTGTAGTTCATGCATTTGGTCGGTAGGCCACAAAGGGAGCTGATGGAGTTCCATTAGGGTGAGGGTGATGCTGTTGTATCTTTAGGTCCTTGATGAGACATGCTTTAGTGTGTAGGATGCCCTAAAGTGGGTCCGGTAGAGTCTGTGAGGAAGTGGAGCAGGGACTATAACCATTCAGATACAAGAGTACCAGGGCTTGGATGGTCCTTCTGAAGTCACTTTCTGGACACAAAAAGTACATTCTCACGAACCTGATCTGAGGCTCTTGTGGTGGGCCCACTACAAACAACCAGAGTTATCAGATCTCTAAAGGTACCCCCCATCCTTCAAACTAAACTGTAAGGCCTACTGATCCTTTTCAACACTTATAAACACAAGAAACACAAGTCACTACAGTAGTCCATGATGCATATTCCCACATTCAGTCTGACTCAAGCCCTGCTGGCATGCCCACTGATAAGGGTGCCTGGAGGGTGGACAAAGACTACTAACTGGTGCCTAGACTGTACTTATTACCTCCATCAAGGCCATATGAAAATCATGCTCTGTTAGCTACAGGGCTTGAAATCCACCAGCCAGACAGATACCAGTACAGCAAAGAGAATGCATTCAGCAAACACAAATAAGGCTATTGTATCATGCAATCCAACCTTAAAGGTCAAGGGTGGGTTTTCCCTCAAGACCATTCAAATGACATTTTGTGGTTCTCGTTCTCTCTGCTCCATCCTAGGGTTTAGCAGGGGGTGCAGTAGAAATGCAGGGCCCGATTCCCAAAGGTAAACTTATACCTGAAGTCTAAGTGTAGACCTGAAGACTTGAGGTCTAAACTTAGACTTCAGGACTAAAGATAGACTTTAGGTCTAAACTTAGACTTCAGGTCTAAACTTAGACTTCAGGTCTAAAGCTAGACTTCAGGTCTAAACTTTAGACTTCAGGTCTAAACTGAGACTTCAGGTCTAAACTTAGACTTCAGGTCTAAAGCTAGACTTCAGGTCTAAACTTTAGACTTCAGGTCTAAACTTAGACTTCAGGTCTTAAGCTAGACTTCAGGCCTATACTTAAACTACAGGTCTGAGTTTACCTTTGTGAATCAGGCCCACTGCCACTAACATTTATAAAACACATAACCATCCTTAGGCTTTATCGGTGCTAGGCAAAAAAGGATACCTAGCAAGTTAGCAGGACCTAGAAACATTTGAAGTAACGCTATTTGGTTATTACCTGAAAGGCAAGAAATGCAGGATTTCCTCAACTGAAGAATAAGTGGGTTTGGTTCAGTCTCATGGCCAAACGTACCCAGACATGATTGATGCTCTGTTGAGATGGTGAATTGGGGTACATCCAAGTTGTCACCTCAAATGTTTTTTTTAGATATTGTTGTTTATGTCGCGGCCCACAGACGGCGCCGAAGAGCACTGCAGGTTACCGGAAGAAACACCTGTGGTAGACGGGAGTAAGGGGAACTACAGTTCCCAGGGCGCAATGCGGGCAGACGTTCATACGTCGGCGCGCTCGGCGCAACCAAGAACAAAAGGAACACCCGGCGGAACTCAGGTGCCGGTTATTTTGGTTTCCTGGTTCGGGCAAGACAGAGTGCGGCGTACTGGTAGGGGTGCTCTGCACCGTCTTACTTTATCTTCGCTGATTCGTGTGCTTGCGATACTTGAGCATTACCGGTCTGGCCATACACGGTAGTGATACGGACTTGGTCGATCCCGTTGGACGCCTTCCTAGGCATTGCGGGATCGAGAATTCTTTGGGTCCGCTTCCGGAAAGAACAGTGTCGATCCCGTTGGACGCCTTCCGAGGCGTTGCGGGGTCGCAAATTCATTGTGTTAGATTCTCGAGACAATTCTGGTGAGAGAGTCCTTAAGAGACCAGGCACAAGGCGGTTTCTTCTTTGTAGAGGCCCAGTGAGGGCTTTCAGAGCTATCAGTGCTTACTATCAGAACATTGTGGTAGCGAGACATCCTCGATAACTTGTGGGGGTCATATCTTGTTACTTGCTGGCACTGCGCCATATTCATTGGAGCAGTGCTAAGGGGCTCGTGTTTAACCCCTCACAGGGGTGCAGGAATTACCAGTGGTTCTAAACCCATCTGCACGTCATTTGTTTATTTTGTACTTCCTACAGGGGCGGTGAGGTGACTTCTGGCATAAGTCCTCCCCCCCCTGTACGGACAGAAACCCCGGATTGGTGGTAGGTACCTAAACCAAGGGAGCTAACGCGAGTGTGGGAGTAGAGAGGGTGTTGACACACATTCTAATTCGTGCCTTCTTTGTAGGACTCCCGAACACCAGCTTCGCGGGTATCCAAGTCTCCCAAGTCAGGAGCTCGTTATTTCCTTTACAGGTACTACCGGGGAGTTAGGGGATAGCAATGTGCCCAGGGACCTAGGGTTGTTCTAACCATAGCATCCTGTTTATTTCTCTTTCAGGTCTCCCTCCACGCAGTTCCCTTCCTTTCCTTCCCTCGCCTGATCGCCCTTCTGTGTCTGTCAGATTTTAATATCAGACCAAGGGGCTATCGGGAGGTGGACCCCTTACAGCATCGTGTGACCCCGAGGACAATTGGACGGCGAAAGTTTATTGCAATTGCAATGAATACATTTCTACATACATTTAGTGATAGTTTGTCTAATGTCTTCAACACTGTGATAGTTTTATATGTGTCCAATGTATTTCAAGTAATGTGTTTTACTTGACACCATGCCATACAGCTCCTCCTAAAAATGAAACATCAGGATATTGCCTTTGCGCTAGGGAGGTTTCTATGATTTTTTTTGTTTTTTACATATTTGCTAGTGATTTTAGAAGTTGACAGAAAGTACCATCAAAGAAACCATTGTGTTACATTAGGGTTGAGTCTAAAAAGTATTGCAAAAATGAGTATTCTGAGTCACAGAGCGTACGACAAATGGAATCCCCCATACCAGCAATGGAGGCAAGCTCTCTGAAGGTAGGCAATATGCAAACATATACCTATCACAAACTGGTTTCTATGATCAATCACTTGAATAGATTTTCACTAGGAACACAAGCAGGTGCATAGCTGAGCTCATGAGAAGATTTGCAGATGGAGGTCTTAAGTAACAACTGCGTAGAGGATTTTGACTTAGCAGGCTATTTTGCAAACTTTAGATTTCGAGCGCCAAGGCACATCTCGCCTCACAGATTGGCACCTCGGTTGAGCAGAGGTTGCATGACCAAAAAACATGGTTCTGAGTCACTATGGCATGCAGCATCAGTATTTTTAGTTACACAATCCCCCACTCTACTACCTACATCATCAAACAACTCAATGGTCATCAATTAAAACACTTTCTGTCCTTCTCCATCTTCTCTACTTTCTAAGGTATTTATCGTCAAGTTCAACCTCATCGTCATTATAAGCCATTAAGGGGGAAGTTGGGGCAGCTTCTTCGCCTCCTGTAAAACCTTTTATAAAAGCGATACACACTAAGAAGAGAATGTAATTCATCAACTGAACTATGGCAGTTATCAAGACAACCTTCAATACTTTTACCCTGCCATCTCCAAACACACTTACCAATCCGAACAGAGGTCTGACCACCCAACTTTGTTGTCAATAGTATGCAAGTCTTTAACACTTTTATGAATACTGCTAATCTGTTCATAGATCTCTATACAGGTGTCAGCAATACAAACACATATACTGGTATGGGGTTTGGCCCTTTCAGGTTTGAGAAGTTGGGGCCCAAGATAAACGTTTAAAAGAGACAAAGCGCTTTGCCCCACCACATGTAACACAATTTGATTTTATTAAAAGAACGAATACTACATAGATTTGATTCTAGAGGTGCCTAGTTGTTCTTTTAATAAAGATATTTAAACTAGCATTCAATATATTTTCCTTAGAAGAGGTCACATGCCTCAACGTGTTCCACTAAGATCAAGTCCATGTGTTGTCATTCTTCCCCACTCAAAAAAGAATTGGGCGATCTATGGCTGAGCAATGGGCTCTTTGTCTTTTACAGGAACATGAACACAGTATTTGACACCTGTAAAGACACAGATGCTGTCCTTAGACACTAGAATGACGTCAAGGGCCTGTTCTGTAAAATTACTGCAAATAGTGCCCACAACTAAGGAGTTGGCAGCTCAAGAGCATTCACACTCAAATTAGTCACTTCCTCCAGCACTTTAGCAACTCAACAGATCTTTTTGATGGATGTGTCTCTTTCATGAACCTCCAGACAATGCCCTGCTCCTTTATAGCATTCTTTCAGGTTCTTCTACGTGCTTGCTTGCTTGCTTTGTCTCTATTTTTCCATCTTTCTCTTCCTCCTTCTTTCCTCCTTTTGTGATTTTCTCTCTCTTGCTCTGGGCCAAAGTCTGAATAGGAAAAATAAGTGACGTTCCCCAAACTAAGCACTAGTAACCAGGGTAGAATGAACCGGACCAGTCTTTGTGGCTATTTACGAGTGGGTTTGTGTAATCCCCTGTTTGTGCACGGGTCGGAATTACAGGGAGGGAAGGTTGAGTTAAATACTTCAACCTTCATTAAATTTCGGCAGGTCAAAGCTGTTGAAAGTTATTAGGGAAATTGTGTATGTTTTTACCAGACCCTGCGGATTTTGGTGCGGTAAATACCAAAATCCACAAATTATTCCTGGAAAACTTGTAATAGGTGCTATTTATCGCACCCGATAACCAACTATTAATGAGGTGCAATAAATATCGTGTTGTTTTCTGACCCACTCGTAATCAGGTGCTATGACACATAGGCTTGGTTGCCACAAACATAGTAAGTCCCAGTTCGGTCACCACTTTAGGTGAACAAACACCAGAAGGAACAAGCTTTGGCAAAGCCAATAGGTATCGCCTATGCAAGAGCTATTGGCTGTGTCAATTTGTTTTAGTAATATTGTACACCAGCGTGACTGTTGTTCGGCATGGCTAAACGTTAGTGGCATAAAGGAGAGTACTGTGGAGTGGAAGGAGTGTTGTAAAGCGGAGTACAGTGGAGTGTTATGAAGTGGCGTAGAGAGTCATGGAGTGTCGCAGAGTTGTGTGTAGTGTCGTAGAGTGTCGTGGAGTGGTGTAGATTGTCACAGAGTGGAGTGGCATAGAGTGGAGTAGAGTGATGTAGAGTGGAGTGGCATAGAGCACCTTGGAGTAGCATACACCAGAGTGGCGTACAGAGTGCTGCAAAGAGTGGAGTACAGTATTTTAACGTAGAGTGGCGTGGAGCAGAGTAGATTGGTGTAGAGTGGAGTGGCAAAGAATGGAGTTGTGTAATAGAATGAAATGGCATGCAGTGGAGTAAAGTGTTGTAGAGTAGAGTGGCTTAAAACGGAGTAGAGTGTCGTAGAGTGGAGTGGAGTGGCACAGAGTGGAACGGAGTAGCATAGAGTGGCATGGAATGGAGTGGCGTGGAGTAGAGTAGAGTGGAGTAGTGTGTCATAGAATAGAGTGGAGTAAAGTGGAATGAAATGGTGTAGAGGGAGTTGCGTAGAGAGACGTAGAGTGGAGTTGTGTTGTAGAGTGGCATAGAGTCGAGTAGAGTGTTGTGGAGTGGAGTGGTATACAATGGAGTAGAGTGTCAGAGTGGAGTAGAGTTTAATGGAGCAGAACATCATAGAGTGAAGTATGGTGGAGTGCAGTGTCGTAGAGGGGAGCAGAGTGGCTTAGAGTGAATTGGCATAAAGTAAAGTTGTGATGACTAGATTGACGTAGAGTGCATTGGTTTTGAGCAATGTGGTATAGAGTGCCTTAGTTTTGTCCAAATTGAGGGGTCACTGTTCCTAAAGGAGAAGGAGGGGGAAGATCTAGGGTGTAGATAGGAAAGTCAGCGAGACTCTTACTTGTTGCCCTCACACATCCCAAGGGATGTCATGCTTCATCATAGGGCAGTTGCTCCTCGTCGGGCCGTCACTGCAATTCCCAACGGGTCCCCCGAAGGGTCCCTTTAGCAGATATCTTTTAATATTCTCACCATATGATGCGTCTGAGGGAGTGCTCATAGGGAAGTGAGCAAGTGTAAAATTGGCTAGAGGATATCGATGCCATGTTAATTTAATGTGTGGATTCCTCTGTAAAATTTAAAAACCAGATGGTTGGTGCTACTAGTGGGTTATAATGACCCTTGGTAGTCGAATGTGGATGTGAGTGAGAAACGTTTTGTAATTATTAGGTCAACATGTTTCGCGCCCCTATTGGTCTCAGATAGAGATCCCTGGCGCTTCTTCAGGATCAGAAAAAAAGTTGTATGTGAGTGGAGGAGTGCAGGCTCCTCACCTCCCTAGTAGGTTGGTCCTGCCTATTGGATCCTATATTGAGTAATACAACCTCTTCAGTATAGGTGTATTAGTGGGGCCGCACCTACCTGCTACTACCAAGTTCTATGCAAACAAGACCCTCAAGCTGCGATCTACTGAGACCATGGCAGCAGAATAGTTGGTAAAATTTGGCTACCATCCAAGGCTGACTATTAAGAAAAGAAGATCACAAACAAAACTGCCCCATACCAGAGAGAACTGTTAAGCCAGTACACTGAGAAGCCTAGACCTGATGCTTCGTGACAGAAACGGACAGACCTCCTACACATTGAGGATATTTGTGGAGCAGTTCTGTTAAGGTACCCAAACAAAGTCCTCTCTCAAACAGGTAAATGTGTAAACAGATTGAATCCTTCCTTTCACCCAGTTGTTTCTTGAAGAAGAAATTCCTGACCAAGCAGACACAAAGTTAGGGCTAGAATCCTACACATGCTGCCTGACCAAACAAGATGGAAAGAAAGTCAGTTTGATGACATCTACAGAGGTCCCTGCATAAGAGACAGGATTACGATCACAAATATTGATATGTAAATGATCTAATAACTAGAAAAAAGACCATTAGGTTTCCTCTACTTTACTAGGAGGACTTAAATTCTAGCTAATGGGCAGAGACATACAGATCATCCAGTTCTGCCAGACATTAATATATTGTAACCCTGAGCCACGATAAACTAGGCTGATGATCAGAAAATACAAAGGTATTGAATCAAGCTAGGATATTATCCTGTCATTCCTCAATGGCTCAATGACAAAACACTACATTAACTAAACCTGAGTTCCACACACTGGACCAGGATATGCTCATCAACCAGACTACAGAACAAATTCAAGAACTGAGATGCAAAAATAAAAAAAATCCAAATTAAAAATATCTTTCACTTTTTGAAAATCATTCTGAGAATCAAACTACCTCGAACTGAACCAGTTTAATGAACTACTTGGACGGACAAGTTTGCCCCATCAACATGGCAAATCTGAATGCAAAGAATTTAACAAAAGAAGACCCACATTCATTCATATTCAGCTAACAACCTCACCTTTCCAAGAATGCCATGAAGAGTTACAAACTCAAAACATGCAAAGAAAACCCAGAATTGCTCATTGTTGACCACTAATATTGTGTCCAGAAAGGTCAACAAAAAACACAACCATCTCTTTTTTACTCAGGACACCGATCTCTGGTCCCGGGCACTGCCTAACACCCTTTAGGCCTCCAAAATATCGAAAATCCCATATGGCAAAACACTTACCATATTTGTGTCTAATGCACTTCAGGCAGAGATGACAATTGCTATCTACAACTGTGGTAAAAAAATGATCCATATGTACACAAAGTAAGCTCCCCAAGAATTTTGAAATATATAGAGATATGTGATGTATCCCTCCCAACACTACTCAGTACAAGTGTTGGGCATACAAAAAAGTACCGGATTGTCCTCACACACCACCAGGTGTCATGCTTCATCATCGGACAATACTCACTCTCCAAAACCTTCGTTTGATAGAGAGCGGGCCTACACCTGGAGTCAGGGAGGCACTTCTAATTAATGAATGGATCAGTGATATAAGTGTGTTAAAAACCAACGTGGCATCTTAAAACAGGTTATTCGCTAGATATGACACTTGATGATTAAAATCAATTGTGGAAATAAGGGGAATTAGTTCCCCATCACCACTGTTACCGTTACCATGTTTTTGCCTTGTGGTTCAATTGAGTCCGTGGCTTTCATCAGGATGGGCACACAGAATTCTAATGAGGCAATGTGCTTTGCGTCCAAACCACAGTGACCTGTGTCTACTTCTTAACTAATCTCGCTTTCCAATACCCCAATGATGGGTTTTCTACGCCCCATGGAAGAAGGGCACAGGGACCCCTGTAGTCACGCATCTGCTCCTTCTTCCCGATGAATCTTATATACACCTGTAGTCTAAGAAACGGTTCCAGAGAACTTTAAAATAGGGTAATTCACCCTGCTTCTAAACACACAAGAGGGAGTGGACAATGATAACCTAAATAATTTTTATCCAGGCTCGGGTACTAGACAGCTGTGTGGAATCCCAGCTCAAACGCTCCATAAAGGAAAATAACCTATAATGTAAGCTATAGTCAGGCTTCAAAGCAGGATGCAGTACTGAAACCGCAACACTCAAAAACATTGATTACGCCCTGCGCATTCTGGACAGTGAAGGTTCTTACCTCCTCATCCTCTTTCTACTTGTTAGATGCCTTTACCACTGTGTACCCCAACTCACTCACAACAGCACTCAAAGAAAGGATATACACAACCGTTCTCAAATGGTCCATGTTATTCCTAAAAATAATGGCCAATTCACTAAAATAGCAAACGTCTATTCCAATCAGCCTTGTCTACCCCAAAGGGTCCCACAAGGCTCGATACTCTCACCCGTGCTGTTGAACATTGATAGGAAACCCGTGGCATCCGTTTTAAATCACTAAAGCTTCTCTTACCACTTCTACGCCAATTACACCCAACTGTACCTTAAAATCACATCTCTAAAAGACATCAAACACCTGAGCATGCAGGCGCACATTAACGCTGCGGCCAAAGGTGCACAGCTCCAGCTCCGAGCCATCAAACAATCCATACCCTATCAGGACTTCAAACAAGTAGTTCAGTCTGTAGTACTCTCAAGATTGGATTATAGGAACGCCCTTCTAGAAGGAATCACAGAATTTCAAACTTCCCGCCATAAAGAAGCCTAAATCACCGAAACAGTCCTTCTTGGTCTGGGCCTCCATCCCACTGAACATTATGACAATGCCATCATACAACTCTTTTAAATCTGAATTGAAGGATTACTTCCTCCGCTTTGGGACAGAGAGGGCACTGTGGTATTGGGGTAACTTTTCTACTGGGTACAATCGAATCTTAACAGGATTACTGGTCAGAATACAGTTTACATCGCTGACATGTTGATATCATGAAGACCCACGCTAAAAGATGAGATATTTCTTGAAAATAAATTAGCATTGTTGTAGTACAACACAGTTAAAACAGCTGCTATGTTTTCACCTGGAACATCCAAAAAGAAACCAGTACGCTGCACAAGACGGAAACGAAGAAAACCTTGAAATTTTCAAGGTGAGTTGACTAGCACCAGTATCAATTGGCATGAAGTGGGATTTCAGTTGATGACATATCGTAGATCCAGTCCTTTCTGGTCTACGGAGATCAAAGAATGCATGGAGCCATTGGCTCATCCCAGACTGTCCTAAAATGGCGGGTATGTGTATGGAAAAGGAAGAGTGGAGAAAGGTTTGGCTAATTGCGCAGATCATGGGTGCCCTGAGATTGATTTGTGCTGTCCTGTTTCCAATGTCCCAAGTGACCAACAACTTAAACAGGAGGTGTTATCAAATGGAGCAAATGCTTCTCACCCCACTCTTGTATCACAACATATACAAAGAATAGGCAAATAATTATGGTTATGGCTGGAAGGGCTTGGAAGCTTTGGAGAATAGAACTAGGACAATGAAACACACAAACAGTAGACCACATGTCAGTTTGCCTTCACAGATTCACTTCTAGTTAAGAGTGCACTTATAAGTGAGACTAGACAGAGCTAGTATTCAAGGGCAAAGCGAAATTGAAGAGATGCTGATAATGTGTCATTTGGGTGTTGTGCCTCTCCACTTGTTCAGCTTCCCCACCGGACCACTGAGTTTCACTACTTTTGTCATTTTTGCCTTTTTGGGATCCTTTGTGGCTTGGGCTCTCTCCTTTTCCCCTTATTCTTGCTATGTTTGCTACGTCATGGTCTCTCCTTTTCCCCTTATTCTTGCTATGTTTGCTACGTCATGGTACTTTGGATAGCTACTTACGTTTGGCAGTCTCAGCTTTGGTCTAGCTGGTACTGGCATCCTGGGTTCTCCGAATGGTATAGATATTTTTCGAATGCTTGTGATAGTGACTTCTGCTGATAAGACCTCTCATATCACTGCTTTTACTCTTGGCGGTATCTTGTATTAAGCCAATGTATAACTGCTTCATTGTAGCTGGTCACGTGGTCATTGATTTCAGTAAATTACCCCTTCTTGGGACAAATCTAAGGTTAATTTACTTACCCTTGCCTTAGACATACCAGTAGAAGGGCGATTCCGGTCCTTTGTTTCTCCTTTATCTGTTCTCTGTTTTGACTCTGGGAGGGATCGCAGGGGTGTTGAATGGGTCTCCCACTTAGAACCTGAAAAAATTGCTACTCCCAGTACTTCTGCCTTCTTACCCTCCTCTTGCTGTCCCTCTGACCGTTGGCTGAAAGGACTGCCTTTGCCAAGACATGGATTATCATTCAGTAGCTTCTTCCTTTCTTGGGCAACCAAACACTGACAAGACACAGAAACCAATATAGCAATTCTTACACTGTCAGTAACAACCCTGCAACATAAGCCATCGCCTCTTGTGCAGTTTCAGAAGCATTTACAATACTAGGATGACGGTCAAATATGTCCTTCAATCAATCCAGGAAATATGTGGGAAACTCATCCCGTTTAGTTCATAATTGTTGATTTGCATCCAGTCAGTTTTAGGAGGGTAAATCCCTTTTAATGGATTAAAGGAAGCCTCTCTAGGGGTGGCCAATGTTTCATTGTTCCTAGGAGTCTGTTGTGGCCAGTTGGCCTTAGTCACCAACCAGCCTCAGACTACTCCTGCTGGTCTGAAACCTTTAGTCAAATAGGCAAAGACCCTCAAGATGTCTAATAAAATTCACTCATCCTGAGAAAAGACCTCAATTGATCTCTGTCTTTGGGTGACAGGGCAGTCACAATACAATCAACGAACCCTGGCTTGGGTTTGAGAAGCAACCAGTCAGCAAATGCCCCAAATATTGAATTTCGGTGTTTCTAAAAATGAATTTAACCGTATGTATTGTTGCTCTCCTATCCCATAAAACCTTCAACATGCTCCCAGCAGTGACTTCATGTTACTGCAAAGTATCACCAAAGATCAGTAAATTATCTTGGAAAGCCACTACATTGGGTACGCCCTTTAACATTTCAGACATGACCTTTTGAAAAACAGATGCAGCAGAAGCCAAACCACCCGGGATGCAGCAGAATTGACAGGAACAGCTAGGCTTAACAAAGGCGATGTAATGTTTTGATTCAGGTTCTAAAAATATTCGATGATAGGGTGCTTTAATACCCAATTTTGTGAATCACTTAGCTTGACTAATGCTTGTTTACACGTCTTCTATCCTTGGAAGACGAAAACTTTCAACCCAGAAGGCTTTATTCAAACTCGTATGGTCCATAAAGGCACGCAACTCGCCCAATCTCTCATGAGACAAGAAAAAAGGGAACAATGATAAAGTGTCATCCGCAGGTTCGATTAAAGCTTCACTTAACATTTATTGACTCTACCTGTGTAGATCTTATCACACACTAAAAGATAGACTAAATTCTTTCTGTCTGATAGGGGAACAATTACTTTTAAACTTCATAATATGCATGTGTGCTTCAACAGTGTTGAGTCACTTACTGAAAACACTATTATATGTACTATATAAATATATACTGCACCTTAAAATCTTCCACAACCAAAACTGTAAATTTCTCATTCAGCCTCAAAACCTTTTTAAACCTGCCTGATGCACCGTCCTAAAACATTCAACCCGTGTATAGGTGCACTGTCCTAAAACATTCAACCCATTTTTAGCGACATAGACCGTACCCTTGACAGAAAGATTCTAAAAGGAAATTTCAATCCAAAAATTGCTAATAAAATCGATTTTTCTACGTTTGAAAGCTACTGTTGACACATCAGGAGGCAGTAGAATCTTGCTCAAAGTTTTCAATGGAAATAATAGTGATCTTTCATCCAGAGTCAAACCATAGATCAATAAGTGTTTTGTCAATAGTTACTTGAATGTAAGAACCTTGTTACCGAAATGTTGAGGTTGGAGGGCAGGATCTTGATGCAAGAGTCTGGAGCCACTCAGTTAGGAGGTACATTCTTTATTTCATGTTAGGCCCTTAGGTTACAGCAGGTAGGTCTTGTCTCCCTCCAAACTGTAACTCTCTCCTGGCTTCCACTCTAGATCACATACCAACAGTCTAATACATCATTCACTCTCAGCATTCCAGACACCAGTTCAGAGCTACAGGGAATGAGGACACACAGAATACTACAAACCTCTCTTTCTTACAAGCGACATAGAGCCATTCCTCTGCATATAAAATAAGAGTTTGCTTTTAAGGTTATTCAGGTGTTTAATATTTGGAAGGTGTTTTTTGAGGAAACATTTGCCTCTATCATCCTTATTGCTGTGAACTGTGTATCCTCCTTCTTTCCAAGAATAAAGGTTTAGTCAGCTTTCTAGTGCAACACCTCATCCCACTGGAGGGAAGAGGAAAGGTTCACAATAAGAGATAAGGGAACAGTCTAACAGCTTTCTCCACTAGGAGAGAGAATAGAAAGTGCACCCACGCTTTTTGCACTGCTTCCCTTGCAACTGCAACACTTAAGATCTTAACCAGTCGAGGTCCACACAAGGTTCAGGACGGCTGAAACAGTGTACCTCGTTCAACAGCAGACATCCAATAGGAGCTACATTACTTAGGGGCCTATAACTATGCCAGGCAGACTTGTGTCTGCCCGACACCGTCTCGGAAACGGAACCGACCACCTCATGATGTGACATTGCATGGTGCGATCGCAGTCTGACATTTCCCTTTGGGAGCTTGTGTTACGGCCGCAAACCAGCCATAGTACATGCTCCCATAGGTGAATGTGAGGTGGTGTTAATCCCTGCCCCCGTGACAGGCATATCAAGGTGTCTGCCACTGGGTGCAGGGATTAACAGGGGGCCCCATAGGTGCCCCCTTGGCCACTAACAGGAGGCTGCAAAGGAAAGGGGGCCCTGCTAGGGGCTTCCAAACACCCTTTCCGACAGGGTTTCCATGACGGAAAGGCCGGCATGGAAACCCTGCCGAAAACTGAGCATCGTAATCCGGAAAACGTAAACCGCCATCCATTTGGATTAAGGGCTGGTTCCAACTGTCCAACGGGCTCCTAGAGCCCATCGGAAGCCACCTGGAATGACCAGCCAGTTTCAATTCCGACCGTCGGAATCACAAATCAGCCAGTCGGAATTGAAACCTACGATGTCGATCGTGTGGGAGGCCTAACAACCGACATCGTAATAGGCCCCTTAGTATTTAATCAATAAACACAAATGGATTCCCATTTCAAAAATCGAAATTAGTAGGCTCTCTAACCTGGTTTGCAAAATGAGAACTTTGCGGTCGTACACACACATTTCTCTACAGAGAAACCTTCATCTTACCTTTAACCCTTAGGTTTGTTATGGGGAGGTCAAGCCCAGCTCCAGATGCAGCACAAGACATTGTGATTCCTGTTTTTTCGTGGCACTGGCACACAGAAACTGTTTCATAACCTGTCAAGACTAACAAGGATCTGTCTCCACAGTTAGACAGCAAAGCAGCAGTAAAAAACATGCAGAAGTCTTGAGGGGGTGCCAGAACAGATTTTTTTGGTACAAATCTTCTAACAATCTCCAAAAAGAGGTCTGGGCTCTACCCAGAGAATTTTAAATGGAATGCTGGCTTGAAGCGGCAGCCAATGAAGGCTTCTTAAAATAGGAAAGGCCTGACTGAAACACAGGGCATGCAGAACTCTGACGTTTAAAGAATTCCTTGAAGAGAGTACTAATTAGCACATGTGATTACATCACTGGAAATGATGTCACACAGTCTTTGACATGAATGGCACACTTGAAAGTTAAATTACAGTAAATATACTAAAGATGTAAAATTAAGAAAATTTAACAAACCCCTAGAAAAGCAGATTGATTCATGGCTTATGCGTACACTGAGTGAATACTATATGCAAGTGTCCTGACTAAAGGCTGGCTATATTATCCTAAAGTATTGAAGAATTGCAGTGGTGTTTGGCTACTCCCTTAAGCAAAAGGGTCTATTGGTGATTTGTCATTGTGGTGGACGACTAAATCTACCCTTGAGCTTAACACACGGCAGGGCTCTGAATGTGGGTGCACCTAAAAGTCAGGTTCTAACCCTTTTCCCAGGGTGTGACATTAAGCTTGGTGTTAGTGAGGCCTCAATCCAATCTCTATTTCGCTCGCAATGAGTGAAACTTTAGATCTCTGAGCATTTAACATCATTCTGGGCGTGTTATTTTGAAGCATCTGTAAAGGCTCTATAAAAGAGTTAGAGGCTTATTATAAGTCTGGCGGTCCACGGACAGCCAGACTCGTGGGGGCACGGCGGTGGCAGTCTTCCGACCACCCTATTATGACCAGGGTGGTCGGGCCACCCAGGGACCACTGCAATCATCAGGGATCAGATATCCCTGTCGGTGGCGCAGCGGTCTTGAGCCTGCAATATGTTTGGTGGTGCTGCTGTGGCCAGCCGAGCATATTACGAGTTTCTTCACGTTCACACTTTTCATGGCGGTGCAACCGCCATGAAAAGTGTGGCCGTGAGGAAACAAAGGGGCCCTACATGCCCCTCTTGTGCCTCTGGACCATGGGGTGCATGCAGGGAGGCACATGTTGCGGTCCCCTGTGTGCATGCACCCCAGTACCTGCACACCATGTCCTGCAACAGTCCATGCCTTGCAGGTACTGAGTTTGATGTTCCCATTGCAGTGTCTATTTCATAGGCACCGCCGTGGGAATGACAAAGAACTGCCCGCCAGACAGGCTGCGTAATCTGGCTGGCAGTTAAAAAGCATTGGTTTGGCGGGGTGGGCGATCCCGCCACACTCATAATGAGGCCCTTGGCCATTAATAGGTAGATAGTGTTGCTATAGTATGATATGAACCCAATGAAGATAAGCATTGCAGCACGTCAACCCTGCACTAAGCCCTACACCCAGTTCCATGAATCCAAGTTTTCTCCCTGGAAATGGGAATAATTACATGGGCACAGAGAGCATGGGTCATTTACAGCTGACATTTTCCACTTACTCTGAGCAGGTGGAAAGCATCAGCAGGAAGATTGGTACCGGGTGGCAGGCAGGGCAGGATTGGGTCTGTCCATTGTCTGCTCCCCTGAACCGCTACAGACCACAGGTGGGCACCAGGCAAAGAAAGGCTCCTGTGTTTCTGGGCCTGGAAATATCGGGCCAGGATCGGCGTACCCGATTATTCCAGGCCTGGAGACACTTGGGCACAGATTATGAGTAAGATGGAGAGGAATTAGTATATGGAATTCTGCTCTGTGTGACCATGAGTGGGTCGACGTTCTTGAAACGGGTTTTCTCAGGTGTTGAAACACCAGACCAATTTCACCGGGCAGTAAACCTCCTTTCCTTATTTCTTTTCTGGCAGGGTTAAGCATTTTGTGTTCCCATACTAGACCTTAACTGCCTCTTCCCTCCCCTACCCCTCACATCCCCCGTCTTACACCACCATCCTCCATAAAGGCCCCTGCAACCGCTAAATCCAGTCCCACACTATAATTCCCCATTCCATGGGGATTCAATCAGAAATGCATAGTACTGGCCCAGTGTTACCACACTGCATCGTTAATGCATTTGAATTTACCTCAGCAGCAGTACCAGGCAACCTGTAATCAGGGCCTTGGAATTGCAAGTTTATGTTTTCGCTTGGTGTTGTTGCCTTGAGTGAAATTTCGCAACATGTAATAAGGGCCATAGAGAGAAGGCATGATGTTACGTCATTTCCTCATCTGGAATGTGCAAACAGAGACTGCTGCAGAAACTAGTCATTAAACTGGAGTCCATTGTTGGTATATGGGTGCAGTCAGAGCAGTACACGGGAAATGGTAGAGCAAACTATCTGTTATGAACAGAATGCAGGTATGTATTATGACACAAGTGCTGCTATATGTGTGACCTTCCAAGTGCCTCTATCTCTCTCTAGCTATAATGTCACGTATGTCGCTGGAATCGGTGTTGAGTGTGTACCCTTGCACCGTCCAGTGTAGAGGGGGCCAGCCACTAATAGCTCGAG
Organism: Triturus cristatus; assembly: GCF_964204655.1. Classification (NCBI taxonomy): domain Eukaryota; kingdom Metazoa; phylum Chordata; class Amphibia; order Caudata; family Salamandridae; genus Triturus; species Triturus cristatus. The sequence goes on from NC_140586.1 coordinate 163,196,884, forward strand.
CCAGGCTCGAGCCTGAAGCCATGCTCATCTCGATTCCTTGCCAGGCTCATCTCGATGTCCTCGCCAGGCTCATCTCGATGTCCTCGCCAGGCTCATCTCGATGTCCTCGTCAGGCTCATCTCGATGTCCTCGCCAGGCTCATCTCGATGTCCTCGCCAGGCTCATCTCAATGTCCTCTTGGAATCTCGAGCCCATAACGAGCTGAGCTTTCATGTGGCTCCTGCCTGCCATCCTCCCTCTACCTAGGATGTGTCATTATGGCCAGAGCTGCCGACTTTGGAACTGGGGAGCCAGGTTTGAGTCCCTGCATCGGCTCAACATTCCGTGATTCTGGGCAAACCACTTAATCTGCCCATGCCTATAAACAATCAACGTGACCTTGTGTAAGGTAACTGATGGTCATGTAAAGCGCAAAATACCGTTGGGTTGAGTTCATGCTGTAAAACAACTGCAGAAAAGTGCACAAAGAGGCAAAAACAAAGCCTTAACATAAGATAAGACAACTAAGTACCCATTTACTATTTGCACAATGTGTAACCAGAACATCTGTCTAAATCGCAGCTTGCATGCTTAAATTGTGTGATTTTAGGCAAATATTTTTATTTCACCAAGACTACATTTTCTTCATTATAGCATAAGAAAACACTTTCAAGTATGTCAGTTCAGAATAACCTTTGGATGCAAACCTACTGTGTTTGATTTAACAGACTATAAAGTTGCTGTTAAATAATCTGGCAAAATATGGAAAAGGGCAATCCATTAACCCCTTGCGAGCTTCGGTATCAACTAGAATATGGGTAAATGGCTAACAAGGGAATCATTTATAGATGTATTTTCTTAAAAAACTAAAATAAATTACCTGTCCAAAGAGTGACAGAATTAAACCAATGATTGAAACATATATCAAAGAATTATATGAACGGATCACAGGCAAAACTCAAGAAACAGGTGTACTCAATGTTTAAATTGAAGAAGAACCTCTGTATTCAATATATACAATCAGGGACAGTGCCGGACTGGACAGACCAGGCATCGGTCTTTTCTCTGGGAGTTTGGAAGGGCTTTGCAGTGGTGGGGACCGGTTATATCAGCTCCCTGTAACAAAAGCAGCAAGCAGTGTTTCCAAACTCCTGGGGCCAGGCAGTGCTTCCACAGGGGCTGGTCCGAGAAAAATCACCAGGGCTACTTTGGGTTCCCAGTCCAGCCCTGAACAGGGGGTGCATGTCAAAAACATTCCATACAAACATTAACCTTGTCAATCAAAATCAAATTGAGCACCAATGTTATAAACTCAAAGGTCAATGTATATAGAGTCCACTCTTATTTAAATCAATGCCTATCCACCATGAAGACTGAATCATTTACAGGTGAAAATCCAATGATTCTCTGAGAAGAAGTGGTCTTGGCGTCAACATTTCGATCTCTATTATCCGTAGTATGCAAGACCATCCTCAGGACCAATACAATTAATTGGAAGCATAAAGACGACCCCACATGAACCAAAACAATATTTAAAACATAATCAATGTTATCTACACATGTATGCCTATATATATAAAGTTCCACAACATTCAGAATGCCGCAATAAGGAACCTAACCATAGGGGGAGCAGGGATTCCACGGACAATGTATGAAAAACCCTCTTTCAGAAAGAAAAATTCTTTTCTAGAGGCCCCTCACCCACCAGAGCTTCCCCTAGGTGGCATGCTTCATCATTGGGGTCCTCTCAATTCGCTGCGGATTGAGGCATCCTGCGACTTGGGGACTACGTAGGAGCACTTTAGTTGTTGAATTTATGTGTGGTGCAGTGATGTGGAGTGGAAAAATTAGTTAAAAATACCTAGCTAGTGAGCTAATGTTTTATTCCTGCTCCTAGTCTGTATGTTTTAAAATCAGGGGTTAATAAAAGGGAGAGACCTAACTATAATGAGTATGGTTTCCCAAGTATTGGGTCGACATGTTTCGAGCTGTCACCTACAAGCTCTTCTTCAGGACCACACGAGGACCAGCCCCGTGAGTACCACTCCTAATTAATCCTGTGACTTAGGAAATAGTGAGGTGCACACCAAATGTGTGTACACACGATACATACAGTTAATTCAATGATACGCCGTATTTCTGTTTAGGCAAACTACTGCCTCATGGTCTGCAGGGGTAGAGGGGCTTGTAGTCACACCTTCATCAAAGCTCTCCTCTCTGTATCGTACCTACTGCCATCCCCGGAGACGGCATATAGATAGATATATATATATATATATAACATATGGCGCCTGTGATATGTTAAATGTGCAGTCCACAAGTGTAACACTGACACAAACCAAGTGCTAAAGGGTAAAAAGACTGTGTGAAACAAATATAGGAAGTACTGAATACCAGGACAATCATTCTAAAGAGAAACAGGATTTCCAAGATTAGGCCCAAAAAAGAAGCAAGCAAAGAATTACTTATATCAGGCAGTAAGTGATAGACCTTCTAATCGTATAGTATGATCTATGAAATCTGGAAGTTGAAATCGGGATATTAATCATATACAAATTAACACTATGTTGACTGGAATGCAAGATAGGACTGTTCGATTCACCTAAAACATGAATTAATCAAAAATAACTTGAAGAACCAACACAGGACAGTAATGGGACGAATTTAAAGAATAAGCTGCAAAAATAATATCATCTTTATGAGTAAGTGTAAACTATTCTACTATGGTAATAGGCATAAACTGGAGGTTGCACTCACCTACATTGATTCAATCGAAAGAAGCAGGTGGTCTCTCCTATGTGTTATCAGCAAAAACGCCTGTGCCGCGTTCATGTCTCCATTTATAAACATGAAGCGGTGTCAAATTTGATCATAACAACTAGACTGCCACCACCGGCGGCTATATTGAGTCAAAAACAGTGTAACTGAGAAATCTGACAAAATTTGCAGGTTGTTCAATCAACCAAATTTCTCCTAAGATTTAAATGTAAAAAATTTGAATATCTCTGAAATATATGTGGTAAGCAATTGTTAAAACAATTATACCAAACATGTTTCACAGCATGGCACCTATTTATACAACAATTCCAAGATATTACTGGTCCTAAAAAATAGGCGGCTATCTTTAAAAAGATTGAAAATAAATCAATTATCTATATCAAGAACATAAAAGACATTATAATCACAGTAACATAAATATTACAGAGTAAATATTTGGCAATTCTGTAAAGAACGATAAAGTATATAATATTACCGAGTTTTTTTTTCAATTAAACTGTCAACCAAACACGGCCTGAATGATATTTTAACAGTTGTAAATGACCAATTATGTAAGAACAATCTCATAGAAAAAATCATAATGATATAATGATCAACATATAATAAATGAAAGCAAAATACTTCACCGTTCATATCAACAAAGGTACAATGTGTGAAGTGATCTGGTATTAAGCACAGCAATTACTTGAAAACTAAAGATACGTCAATTTTATACACCAGAAACAACAGCATTAGAAAAAGGGAACCCTCATAAACAAGATAACTGAATTATTCAAAAGGGCAAGATATCTATTTTATTGCTGAACACTCGAAATATAGATAAGACAAGTATGTCACAAAATATAAACATCCTCACAAAAAATATACAAAGGTTATAGAGAAGGACTGAGTATGTAGGTGAATGATTGAGATCCGTATAGGCATACGAAACAGAAAAGGCAAACATATAAAGATTTTTAAAAATTGCAAGGAATGGGGATAAATATCCAACAACTGGCAGATATGGAGATTATTTAAAGTGTGGCTAAACTTGGCCATTCCACACAGATGTTTAAGCCTCTTTTCACACTCTCGACTTTCCAAATCCATTTGTTCTGACAAACTGTTAATAGACCATTACTGTTATTGGGTCTAGTGGTCAGTTTTATCACATCAACCACCCACCATATCATGTTTCTAGTAGAATGATTCAATTTGACAGTGTTCAACTAGAGAGGCATGTTCCATTCTACATCTGATACATGACTAGTGTTGAAAAATGTGCTTGCTTATTGGTTGTGCGGACTTGCCAATGTAAGGTAGCCCACATGGGCAATGAATGCAATAAATTACATTTGCAGTATTACAGTTGGAAAATGTCTTAATCGTAAAGTTAATTTCATTGATGGTGACGGTCTTAAGTACCTTGCAGGTGTTGCAGGCCATGAAATTGCCACATCAATAAGGTCCAACGACTGGTGGTAGGTATAAACACTGTTGTAAGGTACATATCATAGGTTCTGTGTATGCTTTAGCAAGTCAGTCTTTGAAGTTGGCATTTCTCTTAAATGCAAATATGGGTTTATCATGAAAGATGAAATCATCATTTAGTAAGTTTCAATATTTATGAACAATTTTCTTAATTTTGTAGGCACAGTCCCAAAAGTAGAAACATATACCAGCCTGGAATCTTTTGGTCTGTATCTGATTTGTAAGAGAGTTTCTCTGTCATTGTACCAAACACAATTCAACAATCTCTTCAACCATTTAAAGGGATAGCCATGCGCTTTAAGTTATTAATATATCTTTTTAGCTTCTAGGAAGTAATAGTTTTTCTTGGTGCAAATATGTTGTAACTGTAAAGATTGCCCAAATGGGACATTATTCTTTAATGCTTGAGGGTGATGACTATCATATCTGAGCAAGGTATTGTTACCTGTAGGTTTGGTATATAAAATAGTATAGAGTTGATTGTACTCAAGTTTTATGGTTATGTTTGAAAAATTGAGATTGTTGGAGTTATATTCAAGGATAAACTGAAGAATCGTATTTAAGGTGTTCAACCATTCATTAAAAAGAATAAGTGAGTCAGTATTGCCATGCTAAACTAACAGGGCATTGTCAATACAACTTAGCTACTTGGTGATCTGAGACGGAAAGGGATTTGATGGGGCAAAAATGAACTTAGACTATAAATCTGCAACATAGATGTTGACTATATTTGGAGCAAAAATCATAGCCATCGCCACACCTTTGATCTGCTCAAAAAATTGCCCTTCAAAATTAAGAAGATTGCATATTTGGGCTAATTTGCCACTTTCCAAAATAAATGAAGTAGGAACTGAGTGAGGGCGAGTCCTGGTTTCTCACAGATCATTAATAAGGAGCAGTACTGCAGATTGAGGGATGTTAGTATAGAAACTTTGAATCAACAGAGGTGAGTTCCCCCTCCAATCTTTATTACTTTATTAGAACAGTTTACGCTTACTCATGAAGGTGATATTATTTTTGCACCTTGTTCTTTAAATGTGCCCCAATAGTTTCCTGTGGTGGGTCTTTAAGTTATTTTTGATTAATTCATGTTTCAGGTGAAGCGAACAGTCCTATCTTGAATTCCTTTCAACAATTGGTGATTTGTATACTAATTATAATCCCAATTTCGACTTCCAGATGTCAAATTCATACTATAAGATTAGAAGGCTATGACTTATTGCCTGATGTATGTAACTCTTGGCTTGCTTCTTTTTTTGAGTCTAAGCTCAGACATCCTGTTTCTCTTTAAAACGGTGGTTCTGGCATCAAGTGCTGCCTATAATTGTTTCATGACAGTCTTTCTAACCCTAGCACTATCGCACTTGGTTTGTTTACAGTGTTACACGTGTGGACTGCACATTTGTCATATCACAGGAACCATGTGTTATATATACAGGCATACTGTGTGGATAACATCTTTTATGGTTTTATATTTTTTTAGTTCATGTGGGGATTTGTATTCATGTTTCCAATTAATTGTTTAGGTCCTGAGGATGGTCTTGCATACTACAGACAATAGAAATCGAAACATCGACGTCAAGTCCACTTTTTCCCATAGAATCATTGGATCTTCACCTATAAATGATTCAGTCTTCATGGTGGATACACACGGATTTAAATAAGAGTGGGCTCTACATATACTAATCTTTGAGTTTATAACATTGATTCTCAATTTGATTTGGATTGATAAGGTTAATGTTTGTCTGGAATGTTTTTGATGGGCACCCGTTGAGCGTATATAATGAATACAAAGGTTCTCCTTCAATTTGAACAATGCGTGCACCAGTTTCTTGAGTTTTTCCTCAAATCCATTCATATAGTTAATTGATATATGTTTTAATTATTGGTTTAATTCTGTCACTCTTTGGCCAGGTAACTCATTTGAGTGTTTTTTAGAAAAAACATCTATAAATGATTCCCTTGTTGAATAATCTGGGACACTACAGGGTTTTCCTGACAGCTGTCTCGCCTCGTAGTTCACTGATGGTACATGTTTTAATAAGTCCTTCTCAGTGGTGTACTATAATGTGATGTATTCATGTCAAAGCTTCCACATGCTAAAGTAATATACTTTTTAATTTTTGAAGAGACATTTTCATACTTTACGTGATGTTGTTGTATGAATTACATAGCAAATGTTTTCAGGGCTCACCTTGTGCACAGGCTCTAAGAGTCGAGTCAGACCCTTGGCTCAGGTCTCCCTGTTACAACTCTGCCAAGTTGTCCTTTCCATGTATTTTAGTTGAATTATGGGACTTTCAGTCTTATTTATTCCATTATAAAACAGGACTACACGTTCATGAATTCAAAGGAAATAAAGTGGGCTCGAGCAATACATCACGCATGGGCCTTGGAAACTTGGCAGCTATGCTGTTAATTTGTAGGTTTGCCCAACTCTAGACCCTGTTCCGCTTGGGACAGACTTGCAGTTTTGTTCCCTGCCCTTCCTCTATTTCTATGCATGTTGGTCACAGTTTATGATAATTTGTTCTCTGGGTCCGCCCGGCTCCTCCAACCCACACAGATTCCTGCACGCTTTGGTGCTAATTGATGTTGGGAACAGATCATGCGTGCAGTTGTTCCCTGGGCGGGAGTTGGCTGCTATTTCAGCTCTGGGTCTTAGCTCACTGCCAAAGGACAACCTGCTGCGAGATCTGAGGTCTGTGGGTTTCGGCCCCCTGTTAATAAAATTGTGACTCTCGTACTGGGTTCCGAGCTTTCTTTGTTGTCTCTCTCTCCTTGTCTCTCCTAATTTTGTTTTGCGGAGTAAAAGGTACAATTTAGTTTCTTTACCTCATTTCCAACTTTGGAACTTTCCCAATGTTCTTGTGTCAGAGCCAGCTTATGCGGGTTCCACCAGACTATTTTCTAAGGTCCCATTAAAGCTATGTCTCTCAACATGACTATTAGTCTGTTCAGGGTCCAAACTGTGGGGCATATTATCAAGACAGGCGATAAAATTATCGCCGCTTTAGTGGCAGAAAACTGCAGCTAAAACGGCGATAATGGGCTTGATAATATGCTCTATGGAATTCCAATTGAAGCCCATATTAGATGTGAAGGACATCTAACCTGAGCTTCAATTGGAATTCCATAGAGCATATTATCAAGCCCATTATCGCCGTTTTAGCGGCAGTTTTCTGCCGCTAAAGCGTTGTCTTGATAATATGCCCCTCTGTCTCTTCTGGCTTCTAAATATGACTCCAGACTTTGCTGCTTCAAGTTTCAAAGTCTGAAACTCAGGATTTTCAGTTTCCAAAACTCAGTTCCAAACACAATCTCTTCTGGTTCCCTGTCCCTCCATTCTTAAAGCTCGGTCTCATCAGGTCCTGGACTTTTCGCTATGGATTCTGGGTTTTATTTCTCCATAGAGCTCCGCCCTTCATCATATCCCAGATTTTGGCTATCCACATGTCACCCGCTAAGTTTCTGCCCTTACTTCAAAACTCTCACTTTACTGTTTTTCATCTCTGAGTTTGGAGCACAGTTCTCTTCAGGTTTTGGACGCTTTATTGCAGTTTGACAACTTTTGCCTATTTTTCCAGTGTCTGCATTTTACAGATTCTCCTATTCTAGACCTCAAATTGGTGACCTCAGACTCCAACTTTTCTTCAAGTTGTGTATCAGGGTAACATGCGCATTGTTCCAGGTTCCCTTCTTCTAGACGTCAAGCACTATTATTAGCACTATTATTATATGGATATTCCACAGACTTTCTATTGTTTGGTCTGTGAATTCTCATTCACGTTTCTAAGCTTGCGTCCTAGATTACGACTCCTGTTTCTGTAATTTATGCATTTTCTCAAAGTTTAGAGCTATAGGCTCTGGGTCTATGTTCTCCTCTCTTTGCCTGTATCTCTCCATGCTCTCTCCAGGTTTTGTCTCGTCAGTTCTTCGTAGGCCACATTTTTCAAGCATCAGTCACAATCTCTTCAGGTTCTATCCTGTTTTGCGCAGTAGCGGTCTATGCCAGTTTGCTCGGTTATTTGATAGTTGGAATTTGTCAGCTTTTGTTTTCTTTCAGATTCTTGGCAGGGCAATTGTCTTTGGCACAAATTGTCTTTTATCCGCCAGAGGTTTTGTGTTTCTTCACACTGCAAAGGGTGCCTTAAAGAATTTTACACAGGACAGACACGTGTGAGGTAAAAACTAGTGTGTACTTGAAGCATCCACGGTGTCAAGTAGAAATCATTAGACTTCACCTTAGCAAGAGATTCTCATAATGTAAAGAAAATAAGACAATGTTGGGCTATTCCCATCCATACTAAATATTTAATTAAAATACTCTGCCACTCTGAGCCAAATTATTAAAATCCAGTATTCTGAACCAGACTGAGTTGAAATTTTGAGTTAAAATGTTTCATGCTCTTGGGCTGAAACGGGAAATGCCATGTGGCGATGAATTACTGAACTGCAATATTCATTTCTTGCTCTATTCAATTGGAGTAATGTTCATGCTAAATTGAATTGAAATACTGAGTTGAAATATTCCATGTTATGCTGACGTATTTTATGCTGTTGGGTTAAAAGATCAGGTTGAAATAATACATTCCATATTGAGTTACATTTTCTAATTGCAATATTACAAGCTCTATTAAATTGAAATACTGAATTGTAATATTACATTTTAAATTGAGTTTAAATATTCTGTACTGTGGTATTTAAATTATCTGCTGAAAGATTGCATGCTCTTGAAATATTCAATGCTGTTGGGTTGAAACACTGAAAAGAAATAGTCCATGCTATGTTAAATAGAACTATAGTTCAAATGTTCTGTGCTGTCGAGTTTCAATATTTGGTTGAAACGCTATGTTGGATTGAAGCATTTGGTGGAATTCATCTCTTTTAAACAACGCTCTCTCAAATAACCGCATTCTAACTTCCCTCAATACCACTGGACTGTTCTACTCATGCATCTCTAATAGGCTACCACAATACTATACACAGGGATCTATAACCCCCCAGTACATAACTAAATAGTCTATCCTATGAGGACAGGAAACCAGTACCTTTGACTGGACATATTTAACTGGCACATTAACCATCAAAATATTACAAACGCCGTCTGAGGTCAAAAGAAGAGTCACTAAAAATGTCGGACATCAGCAGAAATCAGTGGCTTGTAAACCTTTAATCTCTCATAAGGGATTTCCTTAGCTGTAATTGACTTAACATCAAATGGAGGCAATACAATGAAGGATGAAATATTGAGTTGACACATTTGATGTCATGTTGCAAAATATTGGGTTTTAACACTCAATGCTAGATTAAGTTGAAATCTTCAGTTGAAAAATTCCATGCCGGTTGACTTGAAATAGTTTGTTGAGTTGTTGAGCTGAAACAGTCCACACCCCAATGAATCGAGATATCGAACTGCAGTATTCCATGCTTCGTTGAGTTGAAATATACATTTGAAACACAGTGCACTATGCTACGGTCATTTTAAATATTGAAGAGAAATATTACATGCTGATGTTGGGATGGAAAGGGTCCCCTGAATCGTTCTCAAAGAGAGCATGTCCCTGCATTGAGTTCTCCCTGACAAGTTCCTGCTGGTTTTTTAATGTTTTTGCCCCAACGCACACAACTTTAGTGCATGTACGCTAAGGGTCTTCTATGGCACGGAATGTATCCCAAATCTGGGCTGTGAGCTCAAAAGGGGCACACACTGTGGGGTTCCCTTTACTGAGCATGGCTATCATCCTCTCACCAGAAAGCAGAGGTCTGAAAGTGGTGACAACAACAGATTATGGTGGCAGGGGAGGCCTTGTTACCTGCCGCCTGCCAGAGAGATTTGCCTATTTGCTTTTGCTGTTTTTTTAATTGATCTGTCAGTCTCTAGCAACCAGATCCTTGCTCTATCCATGTGGGACATAGATGACATTTGTGTGTGTTTATGTTATGTATGTGGGGAGTAGCTTGGGCCTGTCTTGAGGGAAAAGATTGCTGAGGAGTATTGGTAGAGATGCCCTTGCATGAAGAAGATGGTAACTAGTAAAGAAGGACTGAGTAAACAAGGTACAGTGCAATAGTGACATTGTTATGTTATGTTATGTTATGTTATCTTTAATTTGTACAGTGCGCAGCTACTCGAAAGTGTCCCGGCGCTAGCTCCGGAAAAGAGGAAGAAGAAAGGCAAACCAATCAAACTAAAAATGCAAAGTTTTTAGTTTTCTTTTAAACAAAAGAGGGTCCTGGGTAACCCGAAGCGCTACCGGCAGGCAGTTCCAGGCTAGGCCTGCTCTACGAACAAAGGAGTTCCCACCCAGTCTTTGGCGATTAAACCTGGGGGTCTGGACCAAAAGCTGAGCCGACGAACGCAGCGGTCTCCCTGGTGTGTAAAAGGCAAACCTCTTACGCAAATAAATAGGACCCAGACCATAAAGGTGGAGAGGACTAGGAACATTGGGACTATTTTATGCATTACAAAGTACCTAACTTTAACTAAATTTGGGATGAAGGTAGGCTGAATCCAGAGGGACATCAAGGGAACACTCACCACCCATTCCCTCCTATGGGCAAAGTCTTAAATTGCACTGGCTATATTTTCGTATCATACCTTACCACGGTCGAAGCCTCAGCTAAAACGGGCTGACCCCCCTTGCAGTCATTGATACTTTGACTATTGTGCATCTCCTTTCTACCCTTTGAGCTTTGTCTGTACAGAATTATGTTGTGTGCTGGAGGTAAAGTATAGTTTCTTATAAGTAAAACACAGACTGAACATTGGTATATTGACCACTGCCATGACCTCCATTGAATTCTGAGTCTCCGCCCAACTATACCTTCCTGGTAAGCTTTGATTTGCAACTTTTGAGGGTGAAGCACTAAAAAGGGTGTACATGGTCATTGACTTTGGGTCCAAGAGTAGGGTAAAGATCCCCCCCAGCACCAGAGGTAAGAAGAAATGATTGTTACAATGAGAGCCCACTAATCCCAAACTGCTCAGGCCCCTTGAAAATGTTCCCACATCTGATGAGTTGCAATAGTCTGTGCCAATGAGTCAAAGTACTAAACTGAAACATTTCATGTGGTTTCTTTTGAGCTGAAATATTAAATGGAAATAATTCACGCTATTGAGTTTAATTATTGGGCTGAATTATAATAAAATAAGCTGAAATACTGATGGTAAATGATCGATCCTATATTGAAATGTTAAGTTAAAATGTCCATGCTGGTAGGCTGAATCATTGAGCTGAAATGGTCTACGTTGTTGAGTTGAAAAAATGTGCTGAAAATACTGCACATTGTTGAGTAGAAATATTGAGTTGAAATATTTCATGCTCATGCTGTCCAAGGACCTCGACTCTGAAACCACCTCAGCCACAATCTGAGATCTGAACCCAACCATATGCAGTTCATTACACTTCTGGAAAGGGAACTATTCAGACTTGTTTTTACGTTAACTTAGTTTGGGACAGGGGCCATGACCGACAAATGTTGGCCATGGATATTTAGCTATTCAACCAGAATCTAACTTCATCTCCCTAACAATTACTGCATTTTTGTCTTCATACTGTTGAGATTTTATTTTATTTTTATAAAGCGCAACAATTACCCATAGCCATCAAAACGCTATAATCACAGCAGTTTGCTGCAAAACAGCGGCAGCTCATACCATTTACCAGGCAGTAGAGGCTGACTTAATAGTATAGAGCCAGGTCTATTTGAGTCTAGAAATAGGGCTTTGCTATGATCTATTTTGGACATGACTTGTGCCAGAGCACTTTAAAGTACCTGCAAAGAGATAAATAGCACTTTACAAAACTAACTAATAAATAAAATATTATTCTAGCTTGAGATACTGGCAATGATTACGATGTCAGTCGGAGTTGCCTCCGACCAACATCACTGCGGATGGGGAACTGACCGACCTCAGGATGGCTGTTCCGACACCGCAATTATGGTGCGGTCACAAACTTCCATTTTTCAATGGGAGCTTGTGTGGCCGGCCGAAACAGCCCACAGCACAGGCTCCCATTAAAAGATTTACGTTTTTACACATCCCTGCTCCGTGTGGCAGGCATTGTGCGGTGCAGGGATGTGAAAGAGGTAGCATAGGTGCCCCCCAGGGCCATATGCGGGGGCCAGGGGGCCCTGCTATGGGCCCCCAAAGACACTTTCCGACAGCAGGTCCATGTCGGAAAAGCTGACATGGAACTGCTGTCGAAAAAGGCCATCATACTCCTGATAGTGGAAACGCCATCCTTAAAGGATTATGAGGCCTTTCCTAAAGTCAGTTGGAACCGAGTCGGATTACCCAGCATGTTTGAACTCCGACCACCGTCATTTAATACGGCGGCCAGGTTTTTAAAACTACAATGTTGGTCGGAAAGCCTCCGACCAGTGGTCAGAGGCTTTCCTACCGACATTGTAATTAGACCCACTGTGTACAAAATGCCCATTATAGGTAGAGTTAAATTATTCCATGCTTTTGAACTGAATATAGTTGCTACTCTGAGTTGAATAGGGTTCAGCTAGTCCATACTAAGGGATTATGGTCCAGTTTGACAGCGCAGCTGCCGCCAGACAATTATGTGAGAGTCGACTGGAGAGGGGTTTTGGCTCCACCCACATGTTGGGAGCCAGGAGCATGTTTTGATTGAGCAAAAGTTGTGTGCTTCCAGACAAAAAGTGGTTGCCCTCTACAAAGCTGTGATCATTTTGTATATTTATCCAGCTCCCTGAGCTTCATCGTTCCTGAGCACACTCATGACATTGTAATGCTACTAAAGTGCCTTAAATAACTAGATATTTTATGGTGTTTTCTGTGGCAGCAGCACAGATGGGAGGAGGGCAGTCATGACCCTACATGGATGTTTAGGTCTGGTTTTATAGTGCATCCGTCACCTAACCTTTTAACCTACACCAATGCTTTTCTACAGTTCTTTGCTTCCATACATATACATATCCTTCCCCATGTTATCTACTTTTAATACTTCACATTACTATACAATATTTAAAGCATGCGTAGTGGCATTGCCAATGGTTGGTTAAGTTATTGAATCAACATATTCCATACTGTTGATTTGAAATACTGTGGTGACACATTCAGCGCTTTTTAAGTTAAAACATTACATGGCATTGAGTTTAGATACTGAGTTTAACACTCCTTGCTATACTGAGTTGAAATATTGAGTGTAAAGAGTACATGCTCTGTTTTGAGTTGAATCACTGAGTTCAAACAATCCATGCTATTTTCAGTTTGAATACCGAAGTGTAGATCTATTTTGGGGAGGGTAATTCTACTGCCCAAGGACTGACCCTCTGTCCCTCTGTCCTATAGCTTTCCAGATGTCTTGTGTTCTGCCAGGCCACAGCTGGTAGGTGTGCCCTGTTAGGATGCCCTGTTAGGATGAGCATTATGTGTAGCACCAACAGGTCTAATAGACCAATATATGTTTCTAGTAGCTAGATGCACACTTGATCACCATTTAGCCTGGGTTCAAGGTGCTGCTGGTCAGAGTCTGCACTACAACAGAAGAGGAGCTGAGGGGACACACACTCCTAGGTATATTAGGTCGAGCCTGGGAAGTACATGAACTGCTCTGCGAGGCATGCTGTATTCGATTATGGACTTGAAGCTCCGCCCACTCTCAGCCCATATTTTTCATTGGCTTGTGTCATCGTCCTTTGTAAATGCTGGCTTCAGATTCGTTAATAGGCTTGTTAGTCCCTCCTTAGTACCTCTTTGTCTTCATTTGTAAACTACCATGAGGAGTGTCCCTTTTACTTCTGTTGTTACACAGTATGTCTTATTTAGTCTGTAAGCACTATTTTCTTTAGTGAGTTTCTCCTACCGGAGGCACAAAATTATTTCCTGCAACATTTAGCGAGCCATGCGCACTTACACTTTCCAAGCAGCCCAAGACAATGGCAGCCGCTTCTTTGAAGTGAAATAGGTCTCTCATTTGCAAGAATTTGAGCTATTGGCATTGTAAATGACAATGCCTTTTATGTATGTATTAATTATCAAAACAGATAAATAAAAGGCATTGTCATTTACAATGCAATAGCATAAACTCTCGCAAATGCGAGACATACTGCATTGCAAATGTTAGCTTTCCAAAGTCATCCAGTTTGCGGGCCCGGGTAAGAGTGTGGTGTTACAGGCATTGAGAGCACCTCAGACACATTTGAGTGAAGGAGCACTAGGCCTTCCAGTGGCAGCTACACAGGTGTTAAGACTCCTGTGTGAGGTCCACATAAGGCAGGCCTCAGAGGGAAAATTAAATAAATAATACATTTTCCCTCTGCATCGTCCCTTGAAATCCCCCCTTACCCGGCCCCACCACTGTTACCTGCACGAACCGCGGCTGGACGGAAGTGTGGTCCATCACATCTGTCCGTATTCCATAGCGTAGCACACAGAAGGGGCTTGTGTTTGTTGAGTCTTTTCTCACTGCATGCTGTAACATGCAAAGGAAAGACTTGCAGCAGGTAATGTTGTTTACCACTGGAGTTTCAGGGACGCAAGTATGAATGAAGTATATTGGTTTCTCCCTTTGGCACTTGCTTCTCGAAAGATAGCGAGGACAAACAGTCAAGACCTAGTTAGGGAGGTGGCAGGGGTAAGAACGCAGATACTGTACACTAATGTCCAATCCGCCTAAAGTTTCCAAGGTGAATAGGTCTTTATTTAGAGGCAGATAAATGGATCAGCCTAACAAAACTCACAAACAAAAAATGAAATGGGTGAACACTTTCTGGAAAACCAAGTGTTTTTAGAACATTGGGCCTAGGGCCAATGTTATCTGAAGGGAGATCTTTAGGACTTACCAGGCTCTAGCTAGTACAAGGGGTTTTCATTGCAAAGGACACAGTTTTATTATAAGGATGCGGGTGGACGTGACTGAGATCAAGTCCTTAAAATGGTTCAGCTCCTGCACATCTGAGTCCTGGTCACCGCGCACAGTAGCTTGTGCTGGAGAGAGTACAGTTTCTCACAATTCAAAGGCCAGTTGAAGATCCACACTGGACCTACAATGTTTTTTAAAGTTTTCGCTTAGTACGATATGGTGCATTATCACCTACACGTTATTTCTCTGGGACCCCAAATGTCAAGGATATGAATCTTGTAATGGATGATTGTGGTCAGGATTTCCCCGTGGTGGAGCACCTATGGATTCGAAGGCACCCACTCAACCAAAAGCCTTCACCTGTTCCTACTGGGAAGTGGACTTTAGGAGTATGTAGGTTCCACCATGACTGTGATAAACGAAATAATCACAACTGTAAGGGTCAGAAAGGTAATTCCAACCGCTTCGCCATCAGAGTGGCCACCCTAGCAATGCCACAAACTTCAGAAGATGAAGGGGAAAAGCCTCCTAGCCCCTTCTGGGAACAGACGAGACTGGTACAGTACTCCTGATGGTCCATGGAGGTTTCAGAGATGTGACAAGTTCACTCTCTCAGTGTAGTAGCGTTAACGTTGATTCACAATCCCGAAGACATTGTTATTTCTTCTCCAGGCCAGCGGGCTGCAGGGATATCATGGTTCCTTTGTGGTTGAGGTCTGAGGAGCATCCGCATCTTCCATACGGATTCTTTAGTGAGGTGGACAGTGTACAGGCCTTCCTGGGGTCAAGACAGATATTCTGGCAGTCGCCGTCCAACACCTCTTTCAGGAAGGTGCACTCCCCTCCCCCACAAGACAAAGTAACAAGGTTTCAATCAGGAATCTCTCTCTGGGGGAGAGCAGAGGTGCAACATCAGGCCAAGAAACATGGTTGGTCTTCACCTCAACAACTAGCTTTAGATGGTCGGTATTTATCCTTCTCCGACGGCTATTGATGGGTGTGTGTCCACTGAACCTGTTGAAGAGTTCATGGTCCTCTCAGCTGCCCCAAGTACTGAGTGAGAGAATGGGGGGGGGGGGTCACAGCCCAGCGAGCCTGGCTCTTCCCACATTCTTCACCATGAAGACAGATGGGGCGCACCACACGTTCTCATGATGTCCAAGAATTCCAAAACTTTGGCAGAACGTTCTCTGGGGATAGCTGTTGGTCCTCGGGTACATAGCTTCGGGGGGGGGGGTGGAGGGGGGGGGGGTGTTACCCCCCCTAATGAATGTATATTCCAATAAATGGCTGGGCACAGGCGCTTTCATTTCGGTATGGTGAGATGTCTGTCGGATTTCACCAGGAATGTTTAACTACACAGACAAAAACACAGACGCGCGCTCTCCCTCTCAGTTTCTAAAGTCCTTTAAAATCTTGGTTATTTTACCAAATATTGTATTGTCTCTCACTGTACTCCCACCAATTCGCATTTCTCACCCTCTCCACTGCCCCTTAGGCCACTCCAATGCACCCTGCATCAAAAACCATCCCTCAAAGCCTCCATCTCTGGCGCGTCGCGGTGCCCGCTGGCAGATGGCACGGGTGCTTTCCCGAGGGCCAATGTTCCAGACTGCGAACATAGAACCGGAGGCGCTGCCCCTCCCAGGCGGGGCAGGCAGTCACTTGACGCCCACGGCCATTTTGGCGCGCGAGGCCTACTGGGGTTGGGCCACAGCTGGGCCTCATATTTGGAAAGACATGCGGTTGAAGGCCACTACAAAGCAAACAGAGTCTGCGACAGATTAATGCAGTGGCAGTGACGGGCCCTCGTGACGGGACCCGCCCACTTCCGCTTGCTTCCCTCTGCTTCTGTTACTCAGTGAAAGACTCCTGCGGGTCGGTGTGGGAAAGAGGGGTTACACTGAGGAACAAAAGGGAGGCTAGATGGGCCACACTGCGCATGCCTAGAGAGTTCCCTGCTGCCTCTGGCGGGGCTCAGTCTGGGACTTCTTAAGCAGCTGTTCTGCTCGGATTAGTGATTTCCTTATCAGATCACGCCTCATTTCTGCATTAGTGCTGCAGTGTTTATCTAACGTTTTATTACGTTCCGCCATTAATATGGTCTCTCAGCACCAGGGAGGTTCGGTACCTTCTCACATTGGTTTTGAATATCGGGATATATGAAGTTCTCTTTGGGGCTTCTCTTCTGGGACTTTCTCTCGTTGGGGTCTGAAAAGTCCAGGCTCATGGTGTTCACCTCACCCCATAGGGACACTGTTTGCAATCTTGGGCTTTTAAGTGGCAACCTAACTATTCTGGTTACTGTAGTCTTGGTTTACGTCTTTTGAGTTAATCAGACTAACATACGAGATGGATAAGATTTGCAGGTGAAAAATCTAGGATTTGAAACTGCGCCCGTAATGAGCACGGTGGGGCACAGAGCAGCCTCACACTGCCACATGACAACTTATTGTAAAAAAAAAAAACATACCCAAAAATGTAATCACAAAACTTTTTAAAAAACAAGAAGCATCAATAAGAGGCACTGAGTGGCCCCCACTGAAAATCACATTTGGAGCTCACATACACACACATGCAGACAGGTGCTTTGGGCCAGCCCTCTCCATCAGGCCATGTGCCCATCACAACATACAACAAGGTTAGACCAATTGAGCCATTGGCTCCTTTCACTGTGATTGGCAGCATTTCACTTGTGCACATGAGCACAAGCGCCTAAAATGCAGTGCATTACAGTGCTAGGAAAGGTGGACAAATCTGATTTTGTCTTATATTTTTTCGATTATTTGGAGTTGGACCATTCTTTACTTATTACTTATTTATTCAGCTGTTTATTTGTGTATGTATTCATTCATAATATAGCACCATTAGACAGCAGCTTCTTTTTTTCACTTTTTATGACTTTTAAAAGTTTCCAAGGTGAGACCTATTGGCTTTGCCAATCCTTAATAGTGCCGGCATTAACTGGAAATTGGCTTGCACTAGCAACATATGGCAGGGCCACAGCTAGTTCTGCCGGCAAAGCACAATTTTTTTAATGTGCATTGACTGTAGTATTTTACTGCTGTCACTCGGTGTTTCTGGGCTGTGAGCCCACAGAGCACGCCTAGCATAAAGCATAACGGCCCATATGAGAACTGGACCTCCAGCAAAGTTGGATTCACCGAATATCATGCTGGCAGCATGAGAAATGCAATTAAAACTTTTCTGAAAGGATTGTTGTTTTCGAAAACGACTTCTAACAAGTGTGCTCTACTCTTTGGAAGTTTAGTAATATCAGTGGCGTAGGAAGGGGGGTGCGGTGGGTGCGTGCCGCCCCGGGTGTCATCACTGAGGGGGGTGACAAAATGGCAAAAGTGCATATTTTTGCCATTTTGTCAAGCAGGGGGTGGCAAGAAATTTTCCGCACCGGGTACCACCTGACCTTGCTACGCCACTGAGTAAAATACTGAGTTTTGATAAAGATGAACATACGTGGAATTTCTGCACTCACTGCAGGGACTAGCATGCATAGCGGATTAAAAAAGTAATCTAAATACAGCTATGAATTTTAGGAAATGTCTACAGTGGATCTCTTCTTGTTATACCGATCATGGAGAACCACTACTTAGTTAGGCACGATGCATGTGCATAAGTGTCTTCCTAAAGATCAGAATGTGAAGCCTGCACTGCAGGAGAGCCGTCCTGCTGCTCTGGCACTCTGGGGTCAGAGGTCCTTGAAGTAGGTCTGTCAATAGGGGGAGATGAGCGGCAGGGTGGTTAGCTTGGCAGGCTGACTTCAGCCATCTTAGAAATCACAGGATGTGTGGTCTGAGGTTTGGGAAGCCAGACAGCAGATTCCCATGAAAGCTCCTCATGCGGCAAGGTAGACAAGCATTGGCATAGCCAATAGGTCTCGCCTTTGGGACCTTATAAGTGTTTAGCCATGCAACTGTTGCATAACTAAACACTTATAAGGTCCCAAAAGCGAGACCTATTGGCTATGCCAATGCTTGTTTTAACTGCTGCAATCTATTGAAGCCTCACGGAGAACATCAACGCGGCCGTGCGGCCGCAAAAGTGATCGCGATCAAACATCAAAGCGGCCGCGCGGCCGCGAAAGTGAAAGTAATCGCGGTAAAGCGCGCCGCGCGCGGCCGCGCACATGCACTGTGGCTCTAGGCTGGCCTGGTAGCACTTTTTGGAGCCCTCACAAAATGTCTCGCCAGACCAGCGCATGCGCTGGGTCAGGCGAGACCTAAAAAAGGCGAGTGGGTGACCAGCCAAGAAAACCGATTATTTATCGAGTTTGGGAACTCCGATGGCATGTCGAGCTGCTGAGCATGTCTGAGATGAATACCTTCCAGCGACGATGATGATTCTTCTTGCTTTCCAGTGCCCCTGCAGGACTGAAGATTGCTTATTGGCCTAGTCTGTATGTATGTATGTATGTATGCATGCATGCATGTATGTATGTATGTATGCATGCATGCATGCATGCATGCATGTATGTATGTATGTGGCATTTATATAACTCAAACCCAGGGCCGAACTGGGAACCCAAAGCAGTCATGGCAAGTTTCTTGAACCATACCCTGCCTGGCCCCCGGAGGCTGGAAACGCTTGCTTGCTGCTTTTGTTACTGGGGCCCGATATTGCAGCACCACACCAAAACCAGCCCCCCCGCTGCTACAAAACCGGCCTCCACCCTTCCAGCCTCCCAGGGAAACGTCCAATGCACAGTACGGCCAATCCAGCCCTGCTCCAACCTACTCGAAAAGGCAACAGAGAGCTGTCTGCTCATCCTATGACACATTTCCCAGGAAACGTAGGTATTCTGCTCATCCCCAGACCTCAGGCACTGGTGTGTTGTGAGAACAAGTGCCTGGAAGCCCGGAATAAACAAGATCTGCTAGCTGTCTGCCAGCCTCCAAGCTCACAAGGAAACTGAGTAGTCACCAATTCGGCCTCAAGGGACTCTTGGGAGAACCAGAAGAGGCCCTGAAAGCCTAGATCAGTGCCCTCCGAGCACAGCACCCAGTACACAGAAGGAGCTAGGCATTTGGGGGCATATTTACTATGGTTTTACGCAATGCAGCGCAACAAGGGAACTTTCTACATTGCCTTGCGTGAAAGGGGGAGAGAGCTAAAATGCTCCATATTTACAAAGATATGGAGCATTTCCCCTTTCTCGTCGTGCTGGCGCACTGTGTGCTGCCTAGCGCCAACGCAGGCACCGTTGCACCATAGTGCAAGGGTGACTCCATTACGGGCAGGTTCGGTTTTGTGAAGGAAGGGATACTTTCCTGAAAACAAAAATCATCCAAAGAAGCATTTTCCTCTTTCTACGCATGATGCAGAATGCAGCACACATCGAAAGAGGAAGTAACAAGGAGAAACAAAGATTTTTCTACTCGTTATGCCATCCTCTAGCAGGCGTACCAATTCAACCCAATCCCAAACATTTGTGAACCTGAAATTGCGTCATATCCAAAAGTGTACGTACAGTAAAGCCCATGCTCTACCCATGGACCATCTACGGGCTTGAAATGTAACGTAACATAGCTTTGTGTTATATTTCTTCACAAAGCCACTCAAGGCAGCTCAAATTGCCCCATCTGTGGCTTTGTAGATCTGATTGAAGGAATTGCGCTGCATTGCAACACCCTGCGAGACGCAAGGACAATGCGACTAATTAGTTAATCTGGCCCTTGGTTTCAAAGCGTTGGCACTAGGGTGAGTCAAATGCCTGAATGTTATCACATATTCTGTTTCTAAACACTGAGGATTTACTGCTTAGTGCCAAGAATTGTCTAAATCAAGTGCCAATGCAACTTTTCGTTTCCTCAAAGCGAAATCTGAAGCATGTTTGTTTTTCATCACCTCCAACCCAGAAGCACGTTTGTTTTTCATCACAGCACCACTCGAAGGAGAGAGAGAACCTCACCAGACAGAATCTGAGTGTAACAGGAATGTAACATGTAGCAGGGCCACCATTTTGCTGGCTCCCTAGCTCTCTGGCCTGTGGGATGATTCTGGCACACCGAGATGCTTGGGAGAGACACCAAGAAGGTGATGCAATACTCCAAGATTGTACTTACGAAGTATACCTGTGCAGCATTGGAAATGCATGTAAGTAAACGTCTACCAAGACTGTTCCCTAAAATACTGTAGGTCCTGTTTTCCCACAGAGTTGTGATCCATGATGTAATTGAAACAACTGATTGTCCGTTGAGGATGCACCTGCAAAAGGTACCCTGGACCTTATGTCCTCTATGCCACAAGGTGTCAGTTGTAGCTGGAAGCAGAAGACAGTCCATTATAGCTTCTAAAAAAGGACCAGGAATCCTGGTTCCCTGTATTGCAATGTGTAGTTCATGGAAAGGGCTCCCTTTTTGGGATCCTCTACCAAGGGTCCTTGTTTCCCTCCACCATGCGAGGTCAGGTCCATGTGATATCAGATCTAGTGGGAAGTAGTGTTTGGGTCTATCAAGCCTTTCTCGTCAGTTTTTTTTCCAATCTTCCTCCTTTGTACCACTGGGCGTGTGCGACACTGATTTGGTTCTTTACCCAGTTTCCTGTTCCCGGCTTCCATTTTGGCATGGCAATGGTCCACTTTGTCCTTGTGCCGCCAACTAAGTCCCATTCAAGGAAGTCACTGAGCTACAGTGCACAGCAGCATGGGCATTACACATGCCCATGCAGCCCCGGTGGTGCAGGGGAGGCCCCCACCCTTCAGAGAGTCCTCAATTCAGCCAAGTACTATGAACTGCTATGTGATATGGAAGTTTCAGAGCCCTCCCATCGCATTCTGCGGGGGAGGCTTCATTTGGCGTTACGCCGCTGCATAGGATGGGAAGCCCTTGTGTGCCTGTCCACGCGGCTTCCACAAGTTTGGCAGGTAGTGATGACCCCTTACATCAAGCGCTGCGATATTCGAATGGTAAGCTAGTGTACTCCTCTGCCTTTCTTACTTGAGCAACTTCATCTTCAAAGCAGGGTTGTCTAAAGTAACCTGCAAACATTTGAACAAGCTGAATACCAGTAAATACTGCAAAGAAGACTTAACCTCCTCCCTTCCTGAAACAAGTGGCCCTAATGCCACACGTTCAGCTACTGATTATAAAACAATTTTTTAAATTTAAGATCGAACTCAATACATACTTTTTAGTACTTCATAAACTAGTCACTATTTGAGACACAGTATGGTTACTCAAGGCTCTTTTAATGTCCGCGTTGATGATGTAAATGACATAATAGGACAAGATTTCCTCTGCGCACTAAGAGTGGAATTACACATCATGTCTTAGGACCAACATATTTGAAAAGCCACCCTTAGATCTTGTGTGGGCAAAAAGAGATGATTCACTTTAAATTGTCTCTTCCTCCTCCTGGTAGATCACTGTTTAATCTCATACCAATCAATTCACTGTCTAATAGATCCCATTAAATCAGCTCCTTACCAGAAAATCTTCTGTACAGGGAACAAAGTTCTCTGAACCTGATGCTCTTCTCTGATGTTAAATTTGAGGCAAATAAGGAAACATTCAAGAATTTCAGCAAAGTTATACAGGAAGAGATTCCATTAAAATGGGCAGATTGAAAAACATTGAATAACTGGTTTACTGATGGGTTTTAAAAAGCTGTGTTGCCTTGATAGAACATAAATGAAGAAGTAATTCCTTAAATGTAGAAGCCGCCAACTACAGTCATCAGTTAACAAGGATTAGGAAAAGTTAGTAAGTCAGGCTGCCAGCTTTTTAACATTGTCAATGCTTGTTTTGTTTTGTCATGGTTTTTGCAAAACCTTGTTGGGAAACTGCTGGACTCTCATAAATCTGCAAAAGTAACATTGGCTAAAAGAAAAAAAGACATATTAATTTCAAAAAGTACATATTGTAATAATAGTCCCTGGCACTTACCAGAACTACTTTTTGTGTGTGGATGTGCTCTTGTGAAAGGACACAATGCTATCACTCACAGTGAGGGTACCCAATGGCTGAAGTGGGCTTACCCAATTCTGTATGCTATAGTGAGCGTTAGAAATTACAGGTGCTTGGATGAAGAAGGCTGGCTGAAAATCCCTATAAGTGTGAGAGGGTGAGCCCCTGCCCCCCGTTACCGGTATGTCGCTGTGCCATCCTTACTGTCACCTCCCTCGGCATCGGGAAACCTGGAAAAGAAAGGGAAAAGGAGTTATAGCAGTAACCCAGATGATCACAGGCGGCTATGTCTTCAACCAGGAAGGCAGGATTAATAACAAAAGGAACCTATCCTGCAGAGGCTGGCGGGAAAAGGAAGTGGGGCAAGAGGAAGGGGCACCCAACACCAAGAACGCCGACAGCAAGGAAACCAAAGGAGCCCAAGAGAGGAGGGATACTCTTTGGATACAATGAAGAAGCAAAAGGCATCCACCTCCCAAAATTTAGGCGGAGAAGTCATTGGGCAGAGGAGCCAAGATGGACTTGCCCTATGGAGTGAAGAAGACGAGTCCTGGTTGGAAGAGTGGTGGACCGCCCTGGAGGACGCTGTAGAGCTGATGCAACTCTGGAGAGTTGCAGCGTAGCACGTGAGTACACTGGGCTGAAACACTGGGGTTTTTGCAAAAAGGGAGGAGGGATCGTTTCACTCCGGATGTTGGTGTTTAGGGTGACAATTCCTCTAAAATAGAATGTGTATACCACTGAAGGGCACTACATCTTCCAGAAGGCACTGGGGCAGATTTAGAAAAGGCGGACAATCATTTTTTTTCAGGCAAATAAATTGAGGAGCTCTCAGGATTCCCCAAGCAGTTGTTTGCGTTTCCCCTGAGTACCTAGATTCTGAGACATGCAGAGTTGCCATGAAAAACCCATAGGGGGGCAGTAAGTATAATTACTGAGAGAGAATAGAGAGGTCACCTATTCATCTCTCCCTCACTTCTATAAGACTCTTTCTGTGTTTCTTCCAGGTTATATCTTTTTACTCACCTTTTTGTTTTAACCTGAGCACCAAAGGAAATGGTAAGGGAGATTATTCCCTAAATAAATACTTATCACTACCTTTCTTTTTTTATCCGAGATTCTGTGATTCCTCCACATCCCTAGGACCTAGGAGGAAACAAAGAAGAAAATGAACATCCCGCCATCATTTCAAGAAGACTCCTCACAATCTTATATATATGTTTTAATGTGCAACAAACTACAAATAAATATACCACCGCGAAACAAGCCAAGCCTCCTCGCTTGTAAATCTGTCCCACTCTCTTACCGTAAGTATATTATACATATATATATTTTTAGTAGAATCAAAGCTCTTGGCTAATGCTAGACCAAAAAATATATTAAACGCTGATCCCAAAAACTCAAATCAGACTGCTTATGCAATCATATCTTTAAAGTATTTTATCTTTGCCCATGAACTGTTCTAGATAGTAAAGTCCTTTTCAAAGATCCAATGTGTCTTCTCTTATGCTCCTGCCTCACGTGAACTTTTTGAATATTTAGCATAGTTTTTATGTCCGAAATTCAGAAGATCTAGGTGTAAATAAACTTTGAATCACTTTCCACAATGACCCCCGTGGCATGTCCCAGCTGATGGATGGAGTTCACACTTCTAACACTCGGAAGGCTGTATTAAGATTATGGAAATCAAATGAGGCTCCCCAGATGATGTCTGATTCATCGCTTTTATTCACTTTTGCAGAACCACAATATTTACAATCATGATTAATGTGCTTTGGATCATGTATTCATTTAATGTATTCTCAATTATCGTTGCATATAATTTGTATTTTTGCTACTATTAAACTGTACTTTGTTATAGATCCAGATCTGGGTTTTCCATTCATTACTTTATCTGTTTGCCCATATTTTTAACAGTTTCCTAAGTATTCTGTATACATATGCTTACCATGTATACATCACATACATATTAATGTTGGCAGTTAACAATAAGATGGTTACATAGGAAGTCAGTATTTCTATTTACAGGTTTCAAAAATGATGACCTTTCCCTTGGCCCTGAAGAATCTGCCATGAGTCCTATGCAGCGAAACATGCTGCCTTCCATTTATTAAAACTCATTTTCAATACGTTTATAGGACAAAAAGGTATCATTAAATAGGCAAATGTTTGTCAGAAGCATCATATACTGTAGTAGAGGCAAATAACATTACGGCAATATGTGAAATATCAGAAAACAAAAGAGCGTATTAGTCAATTATTGGTTATTAGTCTGCTGTAAATAAAGTTGCCTATTGTTGAACAAACTCTACTATGTTCCTCTGTGTGGGGAATAAGACAAATGTACGAGGGAATAACTGTAGATGAACTGGGCTGGGAGGTGAGGGGGCTATTGTGTTTGGCATATCTGAAAATGTCTTGTGTTGTTATTAAGCAAGTGGGTGCTGGGTACTTAAAGTAAGGGAAATGTTAGGCTCGCAAGGAAGCGCTGAGGAGGTTAACGTATAGTGGGTTATCACGGCAGGTAAAGAGGGCAGTGATTTTTTATGTCTTGGAAAGGAAGTGTGATCTGCCCATTTGTGGTTTTACAGCATGACTGCTATAATGTCACAGTAGCATTCCAATGAAAGTAGCTGATGGAGGCCTTCCACAACTAAGGTCCAGACCTGTATTGTTGCTTTTAAGCATGTACTAAGTGGCATGTAAAGAAAAAGAACACATCACTTTCAACACATCTTTACTTTTGAGTGACTGGTAAAGCACCTCCATAACTTTTAGAGTCACCAGGCACTAGATGTCAAGTGGAACTGTACACATTAGGTGAGGATGAGCAAACTGAATAGGTGGGGTCACCACAGGAAGGGTGGTTGCATCGACGAGAAGGTTCCATGAGACACCTTCATTACAGAGGCACTCTGTCTTTAAACACCCCACCTGCACCTTATTGTAGGACACCAATGATGAAAAGACCAGGACACTGTATAGCAAAGATCAGTCGACCCACAGCCAGCTGCCGTGAGGTGCCGCCTATCCTTTTTAAAGAGTATTACCGCTGGGGTGCCACAGATCCTGGTATGGTAGCAGAAAGAACCCCCACAAGCACATGTCAGGCAGTAAATCAACATCAATAAACTGTTTGAAGCCTATGTATTCAGAAACATTCAGGATGTATAACCACCTTTGGGCACATAATGGTCTATGTCTAAATGAGGCGTTTATGTATAGTCATCTTGTCTGGGTGAACAGTGTCCGATTTAGTATCCCTCTAAACTCCTTATTTGTTTAGTCGTGTACTCCTTTTCATTTCTTGCTTTAGTCTGCCACCTATTCCCTCAGCGCCAAGATGTCCTAGTGGTAAACGAGTGCTTTATCGACTTAAATCAAGAGACTAAGAGACCTGGTTTCACTCCACTGGCCGCAGTGCTTAATTTGAGCCAGTGGTTTCCGGTCAACACTGGCGCTTGTGACAGTCTGCCACAAGGTGGCGCTGTCTGACTAATTTAGAGATGACCACAACAACAGGTAATTATGAATTCATTATACATTAAAAATGACTATTACCTGCCGCCCAAGCCATTCTTATAGCTTTGGGGGTCTGAAATAGTTCAAATTGTCACACTTGTAGGAGTGTGATGGCTAGTTGTTGTGTTACTATCATTGGCAGCATTGCAGGGGCAATTTGTGGTGCATATTGCAGTGGCCTACTGGCAAGAGCCCTGGCACTTTTTCATTTTTACAAATCAAGCACTGCCACTGTGTGATTTCAGGCATAGCTGGTAGTGACCCAAAGATGCTTTCACCATTTACAGAAGAGATTGAAAGTCCCGGTGTCTTCCCGCCACGGATTGTATTCCTGAATATCAACACCCAGATATCGTGGTACACGGATATCATGGATCGATTATCAAGACACAAAATATAAAAAGGTAAGTGCATATAGGGAAGTATAGATCTACCATTCTGAGCTCCACGTCTACGTGTCTTGAAGATATATATCTCACCATGGTACATATATATGTGGCGTTAGGTATAGAGGATCTAGACTTACATATCTGACGATATTTTATTTTCCATATTTTGTCCTTGATGTTGTGTGCCATCTATATTCTGGTGTTGGTATTCAGGGCGCACACCGTCTGCTCCTTGATATCAGATATAGCTAGAAGCGAGAGAGAGTTCATCGCACTTTCTGCAGGAGATACAGAGAGTTTTAGTCTCTGCCCAACATTTGATGTCAGATGTTGTGGAAGCGAGAGGTAGCTCATTGCAGTTTCTACAGAAGGGACCAAGAGTTCAGTTTCTTGCAGGCTTGTGTTGCAAAGGCAGATGAAGCAGCAACGAGCTGATCATTCTAAGCTCTGTAACAGGGGTCTTGGTTTCTGTCTAGTGTGCAGTGCAAGATGCAGCACCAGAGCCGGACTGGCCATATCAGGCACCGGGCGTTTCACCGGTGGGCCAGAAGAGTGGGGGCCGGTTTCCGACCTGTGGGGGAGGTTTTTGTTACCAGGGGCAGATTTTGCAGCAGTGCTGCGAAATTGGCCCCTTGTAACAAAAGCGCAGCAGCAGTGGCCAAGCGCCCCCTCTCTCCCCCGTAGGCTGATCGGACATAAATTTCAGGGCTGGTTTGATATCCCAGTACGACCCTGTATAGCACGAAGCAGGAAGTTTCCTTTGAGTTTCTACTGAAGAACCTGAGCGCACTGGTTTCTGTCCACCGCGTGATGTCAGATGTAGCTGGAAACGTCAGATAGCCTATTGTATCTGTCACATAAAGGACCGAGAGTCCTGGTTTCTCTCTGCCACGTATGTCAGATGTAGCTGGAAGCAAGAGACAGCTCACTGTATCTTCTACAGCAAGGACCAATGCTGCAAGGGTCCCCGCCCATTCCAGGTCCTGTCCCGGGGGTCCTGGTTTCTCCCTCACATGAAGCCAGATGTAGGTGAAAGAGGGAGAGGGTCCATTCCAGTTTCTTCTGAAGGGACTCGATGCCCTGCTCCACTCCTCTGTGCGATGTTACATTAGGGTGATCAAGCGTCCCGGGTTGGCAAGGACAGTCTCGGTTTGTCATCACCTGACAAACTTCGCTGAATATAGAAAGTGTCCAGGTTTTCTTACAGGATGGACTGAAAGCAGAGGGAGAACATGTTCACGTGTCGCAGTGCAGAGAAAGGATTAGCAGCCCATAGCAGAGAGCAATTTAGCTATCAGAGATGATATTTGTAAAAGTTGTTTTTAATTCTCTTAGTGCCACGTGATCGGTGCTATCCAGTGCTGTCAGTTAGGTCATCCTATGCCCCTCGGTCGATGCACAATTGTCGTCCTACTTCCACGTTTGTGGAATGTCCCGATATTTGGGTTTCCGAATCGGGTCACCCTATGCCAGATGTGCGTGAAACCAGAGATGGTTCCTTTCCGCTTTTACAGAAGGAGCTTCTCTCCTCTGTGTGATGGCAGATTCGAGTGTAAGTGAGGGATGGTGGGCCCTTCCGGTGTTTACAGCAGGGACTCAGGTCCCCTCTTCATTCTCCAGGTGTTGTCCTTTGTTGGTGAAAGCTGAGATGGCTCCTGTGGTGTCCCGGGCCCTAAGCCCACGTGCTACCTACGACGACACGGATGGTGGGCCTTTCCCGTGTTTACAGCAGGGACTCAGGTCCCGTCTTCATTCTCCAGGTGTTGTCCTTTGTTGGTGAAAGCTGAGATGGCTCCTGTGGTGTCCCGGGCCCTAAGCCCACGTGCTACGACGACACGCACACTAGTGTAATGAGTGCATAACTGGCCTCGAAAACGTGCGCCCGGCCCTTTTATTAGCAGTGTCGCCTGACTAGTGACCCTGTGTCAGATGGGTTTGGGTGGGTATTACGACTGCCCACATGGAGGGGGCTGTGCATGACGTGTCCAGCAGGACACTACAGTTCCTTCCGGTTCTGCAAAAAGGTCTCAGGCCCTGGCTTCTCTCCTTCGTGTGAGGTAACATGACCCCAGGATGGAGTCCATCGTACCCTACTGAAGGGATAGGAGGAGAGGTGTTGGGGATAGAGGCGCAACTAGAGCCAAATTTCGGGGGAGGGGGGGGGGGGCTGAACTTTAAGCAATAGGCAGAGTGGAGCTGCAGGGGCTTTTAGAGGGGGTGAAACAACAGCAAGGCCTCATTAACATGCAAATGGTCTTCTAAAGACCTGTGAAGTGCTCTGGTGCGGCTGCTTTTTTGCCCGGGAAGGTGTCTCATCCCGGGCTGCCACACACGAGGGGGTGGGGGGGGGGGCTGAAGCCCTTTGAGTCCAATGGGTGTTGCGCGCCTGGTCGGGGAGGACTAACAGACCAGGGGTCCGTTCTACTGGCGGACTGGCCTAGTGGCACAGTGACATCCTCCTCCACGCGCTTGTCACGAGCCAGGGCGAAGTCCCTCTCACGTCAGAAGCGCAGGCCTGCCCTAGGCCCCCCTGTCTTTGCTCTGACAGGAAACGCGGACTTGTCCGTGCTGTCCTCCACCGCGCAGGGCGGACCGCGCCAGTGGCCTCTGCCCCCGCCCCGCATGGGGTGGCGAGACAGGGTGGCTTTTGACGCACGGCCCCTCCACCCTGCCGCCGGATGGGGTCTGCGGTGAAGTGAGCGCATTGTTTACGGATTCCAGCCGGGCTGCGAGGCGCTGAGCGAGGACCAGCCCCTCGCGCACGACTCCGAGAATCTGAAATATTCCCCCAGCAACGGAATATCAACTGAGAGGCGCACAATGACAGCTTCATTGCGTTTTTTGGCTCGAAAAAACCGAAGCTTGTTCCATTGTGGTGTACATTTTACCACAAAAAATCATTTCTTCCATCTCCACCTCCTGCAGGCAGTTTCCAGCCAAAGCCCTCTCTACCCCTCATCGCTCCCTCCTGGAAGACCACGTCCTAAAAAAAAATCTTCGCCTTCATCAATGGCATTTTCAGAAGTTTCCACCAAAATCATCGCCCCGTAATCCACCCTCAACAGACTCTTCCCTCAAAAAATACCTCGATATACCGCTGCTTCCTGCAGGCCATCCCAACAATACACCACTGCCCCTTCCCACTGTCGTTTACTTTATCGTCAAAAGCCTTTGGACCCTTCCATCTCCCCCTCACAGGGTTTCCCTACATACAACCATCCTCCCGCTCTCTCCCCCTTCGAACCCGAGGCTGTCCAGAGTAGCGCGTGCAGGCAGCTTCGCCATCCATCTTCTACAGGCTGGTACCACAAGACACCCCTCTCATCCCCATTCCAACTAGCCCGCCCTCCTGCGAGTTATCACTACGAAGTTGAAACCCACGGGTTTTTATTAGCAAAAAGGCCAAGCCGTTTCATATACCCCTCATATCAGCCCCCCAACCCCCCCCCCCCCAAAAAAAAAATCCCTCTGGACCCTTTATCTACTTGTCAACAATTTTTCTATCCAGACCCCCTGTAATTCCGCCCGTCTGCAAGAACCCTCGCCTCCTCAACCCTATTTTACAGGTTCAAACCTCCCTCTCTGCCCCTTATCCACGCCCTCTTTCCACCCAAAAACCCTTAATGTCTGTCACCCAAACTTTCTTGTGCGCTCCCAGGCCCCCTTCCTACAGGCTTTCCCTTTCAGTCCGCTAGTTACACCCGCCCCCCCCCCCCCCCCCTCCCCGTACCCCACAACCGCAGTAGTGTCCACAGGCAGTCAGCGGGAGCCTGTGGTTTCTACATTTTCCATAGCCTGCAGTAATATGAAATACGCTCGTAAATCCCGAGGATTAGTGCCTTCCCTTTGGCCCTTGGGGGTTGCGGGCCCCGCACCCCCCTCTCGCCCGCTGCCCCTGCTCCACCCGGCAGGGGCCTCCCGGGGTCCCCACCTGTGCCGGGGAGCCGGCCCCTCCTGGCAGGGCCAGCGCTTGTTTTGGCTCAGGTCTGGTTATTATTAAATGGCTGTTGTGTGTCAACGAGGGCGGGCCGGAGGGATGGCGGGAGGAGGGGCGGACTCTCCGGGGCTGCCTTGGAAATCTCCAAGTTTCTAGGCGATCCAGACGCAGGGTGGCGGAGAAGGGGCGCCCCGACCAGGGCCGGTGAAGGGGGCACCCTATGGGCTGCACCGGGAGCTGGGAGCTCTGCAGCGGGTACGGGCCCAAGGAGAAGCCGCCTGCGGCCACCCCCAGGACAACCATGCGCCTGAGCAAGGTGGGTGCGCGCCTCTGAGCGATGTGAGAAGGCAGGGTGGGCCAGAGGTGGTGGTGGGCTGAGGAGAGGGCAGGGGGCTTGGAGGACTGGAGGTGAGGCGCTATGTTCAGAGGATGACACGAGCTGCTGTGCTCATGTCCCGGCGCATTTGTGGACAAGAGTGGGTGGGTAGTTGTTGCCAGGGGCAGTGGGACAGGCAGTTGTGGTATTAGATAAGCACGGCACCCTGTGGCCAGAGGGTCACCTTTGGCCAGGGTTGGGCTAGCTGTGGTCAGGAGTTGGACCATTTGTGGCATGAGCTGTGACAGCTTTCTAGAATGGCCTGTTGTGGTCAGAGACTGGGCGGCTGCGGCCAGGAGGGTGGCCAGCTGTGGTCAGGGATGGATTGCGCCCTCTGTGGTCCGAGGCGGGTCAGCGGCGGCCTGTGGACGGGGCAGTCGAGCATCATATTGGTGCCCCGTGAATGACACGCTGTAAATTTCCTTCTGACGCCGTAAACAGACTTCCCGAGAAGTGCGCGCGGCCAGCGGAGCCAGCCTGCTGGCGCAGCACCAACCATTATTACGCATGATTTATTCGTCCCGTGTGCGGCTGAAGCCAGGAGTTACGGGTATAGTTCTGCCCGCAGCTGCAGTGCAGCCCACAGTGGCAGACCCGGTGCTTTCCTGCCCCGGCGACTCTGTCAGGCCCTTCTCCAGGCCTGGGTGGGCAGTGTGCGTGCTGGGCTGCCCCATGGGCCTGCAGTGCTGTAACTTGCAAATGTCAGCCAAGCGTGCCTGAGTTTCATTGGCACTCCTGTGGTAGCTGTGGTTAGCAGTAAAGGCGCAGAGGAGTTGCAGTTGGGTAAATATGACGCCAAAACGAGTCACTCTTAATATTTGCGGTCAAAATTTAACTCAGCTATGTTTTTGGAGCAAACTTTAGCTGCATTCTTGAAAGGATTAAGTGAGTGTTAGTTATCTGCACTTCCAGACTAGACGCAGATCGATGGACAGATAGTCTTTCTTGGTACCAGGCAAGTACAGCACAGTATTAGTGTTCAGGATAGCTCAGCGGGTATGGCTTCTGCTGCTGAGTTTAGTGTTGAGGGCAGCTGAAGGAAAATGAAACACACATAGTCCAGAACCATCGAGTCTAGCATAGCATCCAGGAACTGTTCAGAATAGCTCAGCAGGTATAGTTTCTGCTGCTGAGTTTAAAGTTTAGGCCAGCTATAGGAAACATGGGACGCATGTAGTTCTGCATCATCAAAACATGCGATTTCAGAGGTCAGGCACTTTAAAAATAATGCCTAGGACTCTGGTAAATTTCTAGCACTGAAGGGAGCAGGGGCCCTCTTCCAATGGAAGTTATGTTTCCTTCAAAACCAGGCCACCTTGTTGCAGGTGAGGGCTAAATCACTAGCTTTTCTATTAACTAGTGCACGTGCAATGTTTTGACCGCGAAGGCGCACGTGCAATGGTTTGACCTGGAAGGCGCACGTGCAATGGTTTGGCCTTGAGGGCGCACGTGCAATGGTTTGGCCTTGAGGGCGCACGTGCAATGGTTTGACCTTGAGGGCGCGCGTGAAGTGAGTGGTTTTGCCTCAGCTGGTTGTTGATTCCAGCTCGCAGCCAAGCATCTGCAGAGAAACCTCTCCAGGCAGGACCATGGTGAATGGTGCAATGTCAGAAAGGCAAAGCAGCCTTCCCATAGGCTGTGAAGAAGTTCACACTCCCGGGTGGCTCTCCAGGGAGACAGCATGGCACCCCTGCCGTAACATACAGGGAATCACAAGGTAATAAAAAGCAAACAGTGTCAGGATGGTCCAGCTGCTGACTGATCGCTCTGAACGACCCCCCCCCCCGCCCCCTTACAAGCTGATAGTGACCGGGCCCTGTCTTCCGCCCCAGTAACACCCAGTGACTGACGTATCCCCCTTCAGGCCTCGTGTAGCCAATAGGAACAGGCTCAGCCGCCTTCATTCAGGCTGTTCTGTAGCGACAGCCATGCTTGCTTTCTGTCCCACTGTAGTAAACAGTGACTGGCTCTAGGGCCCTGTGCCCAATTGTAGACTACAGTGACAGGCTCCAGGGCCCTGTGGCCCAGTGTATCCCACAGTGACAGGCTCCAGGGCCCTGTGGCCCAGTGTAATCTACAGTGACGGGCTTCAGGGCCCTGTGGCCCAGTGTAATCTACAGTGACGGGCTCGAGGGCTCTGTGGCCCAGTGTAGCCTTTAGTGACTGACTCGAGGGCCCTGTGGCCCAGTGTAATCTACAGTGACGAGCTCGAGGGCTCTGTGGCCCAGTGTAGCCTTTAGTGACAGGCACGAAGGCCCTGTGGCCCAGTGTAGCCTTTAGTGACTGGCTCGAGGGCCCTGTGGCCCAGTGTAATCTACAATAACGGGCTCGAGGTCTCTGTGGCCCAGTGTAATCTACAGAGACTGGCTCGAGGGCCCTGTGGCCCAGTGTAGCCTTTAGTGACTGGCTCGAGGGCCCTGTGGCCCAGTGCAGCCTACAGTTACGAGCTCAAGGGCCCTGTGGCCCAGTGCACCCCACAGTGACAGGCTCGAGGGCGATGTGGCCCAGTGTATCCCACAGTGACAGGCTCGAGGGACTGTGGTCCAGTGTATCCCACAGTGACAGGCTCGAGGGCCCTGTGGCCCATTTTAGACTACAGTGACAGGCTCCAGGGCCCTGTGCCCCATTGTAGACTACAGTGACAGGCTCCAGGGCCCTGTGCCCCATTGTAGACTACAGTGACAGGCTCCAGGGGCCTGTGGCCCAGTGTATCCCACAGTGACAGGCTCGAGGGCCCCGTGGCCCAGTGTATCCGACAGTGACAGGCTCGAGGGCCCTGTGGTCCATTGTAGACTACAGTGACAGGCTCCAGGGCCCTATGGCCCATTGTAGACTACAGTGAGAGTCTCCAGGGCCCTGTGGCCCAGTGCATCCTACAGTGACAGGCTCGAGGGCCATGTGGCTCAGTGTATCCCACAGTGACAGGCTCCAGGGCCCTGTGGCCCAGTGCATCCCACAGTGACAGGCTCGAGGGCCATGCGGCCCAGTGTATCCCACAGTGAAAGGCTCGAGGGCACTGTGGCCCAGTGTTTTTCACAGTGACAGGCTCGAGGGCTCTGTGGCCCATTGTAGACTACAGTGACAGGCTCCAGGGCCCTGTGCCCCATTGTAGACTACAGTGACAGGCTCCAGGGCCCTGTGCCCAATTGTAGACTACAGTGACAGGCTCGAGGGCCCTGTGGCCCAGTGTATCCCACAGTGACAGGATCCAGGGCCCTGTGCCCCATTGTAGACTACAGTGACAGGCTCCAGGGCCCTGTGCCCAATTGTAGACTACAGTGACAGGCTCCAGGGCCCTGTGGCCCAGTGTATCCCACAGTGACAGGATCCAGGGCCCCGTGGCCCAGTGTATCCGACAGTGACAGGCTCGAGGGCCCTGTGGGCCATTGTAGACTACAGTGACAGGCTCCGGGGCCCTGTGGCCCATTGTATCCCACAGTGACAGGCTCGAGGGCCCTGTGGCCCATTTTAGACTACAGTGACAGGCTCGAGGGCCCTGCGGCCCATTGCGGACTACAGTGACAGGCTCAAGAGTCCTGTGGCCCAGTGTATCCCACAGTGACAGGCCCAAGGGCCCTGTGGCCCATTGTAACCTACAGTGACAGACTCAAGGGCCCTGCTGCGGCCCATTGCAGACTACAGTGACAGACTCGAGGGCTCTGTGGCCCAGTGTGTCCCACAGTGACAGGCTCCAGGGCCCTTTGGCCCATTGTAGCCTACAGTGACAGACTCAAGGGCCCTGCTGCCCATTGTAGAATACAGTGACAGGCTCGAGGGCCCTGTGGAACAGTGAAGCCTACAGTGACAGACTCAAGGGCCCTGAGGCCCATTGTAGACTACAGTAACAGGCTCGAGGGTCCTGTGGCCCAGTGAAGCCTACAGTGACAGACTCAAGGGCCCTGCGGTCCATTGTAGACTACTGTGACAGGGTCGAGGGCCCTGTGGCCCAGTGTATCCCACAGTAACAGGCTCAAGGGCCCTGTGGCCCATTGTAGACTACAGTGACAGGCTCAAGGGCCCTGCGGCCCAGTGTAGTCTTTAGTGACTGGCTCAACGGCCCTGCGGCTCAGTGTTGTCTATAGTGACAGGCTCAAGCGTCCGTGGTCGCCCGGTGTAGCCTACAGTGACAGGCTCAAGGGCCCTGTGGCCCAGTGTAGCCTACAGTGACAGGCTCAAGGGCCCTGTGGCCTGGTGTGGACTTTAGTGACAGGCTCAAGGGTCCTGTGGCTCGGTGTAGCCTTTAGTGACAGGCTCAAGGGCCCCGTGGCCACCCAGTGTAGCCTCCTGGGACAGGCTCAAGGGCCCCGTTGCCGCCCAGTGTAGCCTACAGTGATTGGCGCAAGGGTCAGTGTTAGCCCAGTGTAGACTACAGTGACTGGCGCAAAGGCCCTGTGGAGTCAACAGTAACTCACTCACCGCCTTGTGACTGAGTGTATAGAAACTCACCAGACTATCTTTTCAATGTAGTGACAGACTCACCTGCGTTTTGTCTGAGGGTGGTCTGTTTGTGTCTCGTGGCTCCGTGAAGTATTGCGCCCATTCCAGAGACTTGTGTTTAATTAAAGGGCCACAGGCTCAAATTCCAGGAAACCAACCCAGTAATTCATCCCTCCAAGGTTGAAAAACGATTACTGTAACAATAAACACCTGTTATCTGGCAATAGCGCAAAGAAACTCCTCAGGGGTCAAGGTCTTCAAATACACCTGTTATGTTACTGTGACACACTCACCCACCTACTCTCTCACTATAGCCTATAGTGAAAGGCTCGTCAGACTTTTGACCAGGGTCACTGGAATTAAACAGCTCTGGAGGTGTGGTCTCTTTCATTGGCTGCATAATCCATCATCAGCTTCATAATTTGCAGATTTTAACAAACAAGTTTGTTTCTAGCTCAAACGGATCAAAAATGGCTAAAAACGCAGCGACGCGTTGCAGTGCTGCGGAAGGCCCTTCGCAAAGGTTAAGTGGCCCCCTTTCCCTTGCTTATTGCTGTAAATGGGTGTTAAACGGCTACTAATGAGGTGAAGCCTATACCCAGTGTGAAGCTTCATAAAAATGACAAAATAAAGAAGTAAACCAATTGCACAATGTGTTGAATTATGCTACATAATTTGCCTTTTCGTGTTGCCTTATTGAGGCACAATTTGGCACTACTGTGCCGCATAATTCCAGGGACGCTGCTTTTGATTAACTGGAGTCCACATTGACAGAACTGCCTGACATCTTTATTAGAGTAGCGTGTAGTAATAGGTTTGACTCTCTACTGTCCTAGTGTTGTCTATATTTGATGCTCACCTGTCCCAATGCCGCGCTTAGTGACAACCTCGCCTGCCTTCTGTCCCAATATACAAGCAATGGCAGACTAGCTCGACTTCTTTCTCACTGTAGGCAATAGTGACAGACTTTTCTACATGTCTCAGTGTAGTCTATAGTTCCATTCTCGCCTGCATTATACAGCCAGGTACACCTGACCCAATCAGAAAAGAAAGGCTCACCGGCCTGGGTAGAAGTGACAGACTAACATGCGTCCTGTGCCTTCCCAGTCACATCCTGAATTAATGGCATTCACCATCGATATATTTTTGACTTTGGGGGATTGAGGTCCATTGTTAGAGATGCTTATGATTCCTATTACTGGACTATAAGGAGGTTCTGCGGGTCAAGACTGAGGTGCACTGTTGGGACGGAAAAGTCCTCTGCATGGTAAAGACGTGCACCCATGCCATGAGTGCCCATCGTTACTGTTGTCTGGATCTCTAAGGCTGACGTTTTTTTCATGGGCGAACACGGATCAGGTGTGTGTGCCATGACAAAGGCCAGTATCACTGCTTGTAGTCTTATTGGACTGGGAGGGATGCCAAAGGGCTCCCCTCATAGTGGTGGAAGGCTACCACCTTCATCAGGAGCTAAGCACCACAAGCGTGGTGGTGGCAGCATACCGTATGGTAATCAGTAGTAGTGAACAGGTCCTTTTTAGGTCGAGCCTGGGCAGCACATGCGCTGCATGCGAGGCATGCTGTGTTCAGTTATGAACTTGAAGCTCCGCCCATATTTTTCATTGGCTTGTGCCATTGTCCACTGTAAACTGTGTTTTTCAAATGATCAATAGGCTTAGTAGTCCCTCCTTAGTACCGCCTTGTCTTATTTTGTATCCTCCCATGAGGACCTCCTCTGTTTCGTGTGTTATTATTCGGTAGGCATTAATTACATCCTCTTATTTATCTGTTTTAAAAACAACACATAAATAGAAGGCATGGTAATTTACAATGCGAATAGCTCAAACCCTCGTAAATGCGAGACCTATTGCATTGCAAATGCTTGTTACCCTTTGTCACTGGAGTGAGGCCTACAGACTCACTCTCCTTTTGAAAGTTCCGCTGCTGTGTGCTTAACTCTCCCTTGGTCTACATCATGTAGATGCTGAGTGCTGCATAGCGCAGGAGCAGTGACTGCGTGGTTGTATGTGTACCTGGGAAGGATGTAGTACAGGGATAGAGCAGTACTGTTTAATACATGCGAAATTGGTGCATGTGTTGAGTGTATATATGTCTGTGAGGGATACATGACATCAAAGAAGTACTGCTGTGCAGTGAGTGCGCAATGAAAGCATGTGCTAGGTGTATGTGCGTGCAAGAAGTACAATACATGAAGGGTGAAGTGTTGTGCAGCACGCCGCACATGGTGAGTGTGGGTTTTAAAATGGCACACTCTTGTTGAATAGAGAAACGCTTCAGTGCTGAACAGTGCAAGCAGACTAGGTGTGTGTGTGCTGAGCGCATGTGTACATGTGAGGATACAATGTATACTAGTGCTGAACAGTAAGTGTGCTGTGAATGTACACTTAATAAATGTGCCTGCAATGGTACATTTATGGAGGATCCTGGGTTCCATTTTGGGAAGCCTGGGCATGCCTGGTGAAGACATAAGGAGGGGAGGAATCCCCCTATGCAGATTTGTGTATTGCTGCATTCCTATGAGCTGGGTGGGGCACACTAGAGGAAGGGACCTTCCATTTACACTTCAAAATGTTGCTCTTTGACTCAGTGATAAATCACAAGGAAGGGGCCTGGGCACACCCCGAGTTAGGAGACGGGGCTGATAAGGGAATCGTAAAGAGTAGGGCTGGGAGCCTGGGATTAACCCCTTCAGTGCCCATGACGAGCTGGACTCGTCATGGGCTGCGGTGGCGCTGTGCCCATGACGAGTCCAGCTCGTCATGAACTCCGCCCGCTAATACAAAGCGCGGCACTGGGCGGGGAAAGGGGCGGGCATGCAAGGGGTTAACATCACTGTAGCTGAAATCCATGTGTGAACTCTGGTCACTGCCATAGACTGCATTGTGGGACAATCAGCTTCGGAGTCTCTCCTGCTGTGACAGACCTCTTTTATGAGGAAAAGAAGAAAGAGAGAAGTGTCCTCTTCAAAAGAAGCTGAACCCCAACACAACAATTCAAAGACTCAGACCCTAAATCACATTTGGTATCTGGAAAAGGATTATAAGAATGGGCGGTTGAGTCCCCAAAAACGTGTCATCTGCCAAGCAGCCAGATAGGCTGTGTGAGAAGGGTAAGCTTTTCAAGACTGGTGCCTGTGATCAGGACTGGGGGCCCAGACCTCCTAGTTTCCATGCTGGGTGCGGGGACATCACCCAGGACATCAGGATCCCCTGCCCTGGAGCCCGGCGCACCATTGCCTGCCTGCCTGCCTCCTTACCAAGACCAGTTTGCCCTCTGAAGGAGAGGATACCGTTGGAGGGAGCAATGTTCAGTGGGGAGCCCTGCATGAGGGTTCCCCAAGCAAGGTATGAGGCTGTACACCAATCGAGCTGTAGCCCATGTGCAGTATCAGCTCTTCAACCCTCGTATGCCAGGAGAGGGCCACCCTGTTTTGAGCCGATGATTGGGAAGCACGGGGCTGCACCACCGTGCGGCTTCTGGTCCCATATGCCAAAGGGGGTCACCGGTGAACTGATTTTGCGCTGGTGCACAGTACTTATGACTGCCAAAACTGGCAACCTTGTATGCCAGGAGGGACCACCTTTCTTAGGGTTATTGCATCAGGAGAATCTGTGCTTGTATTGTGATTATCGCAACAACCCCATATACCAGTACGAGCTGCCAGTATTACTTTGGCCTAAGGTTCAGGTCGTCACCCGGATAGGATCAAGACTGCTGTGACCAGTGGGTCGAGCCTGCATGCTGTGATCTGCACCTGAAGAAGTCCGGTTTGGAGCTGAGGAACACACCAGCACCCCCCGTCAATAGGGGGAAGAGTAACTTACCTTTTATGTCATCCAGTTCTGATCACTGGAATAGACCGGTTGCACAGCTCGAAAGACAGAGGTTGCACCAATGGTGCTGCTGCATCCCTGCCAAATTGCCAAACTTCACCATACAACATTTAAACTCGTAGGCACCCAAGAAGAGGGCACTCGCTGCACTGCCAAACACTGCCATACCACCAGTGCGGGTAAGACTTTGGGGCCCCGGGGAACTTGCTGCTAATGGTTCTGCAGCACCATAGTCACTTTTGACTCATTCCTAAAGAGTCAAAGGGAGAACTCTTGAGTACGGTATTCCCTGGATGTGGCCACCAGTGAATAGAGAATAACCCAGAAAATGTTACTTGAAGGAGGAGAGTTGAACCAGGTTTTGCCTGATAAGTGCCCCGACATCAAGGAAGATTGTGTTATTGCTATTAAATGTTATATATCATCGCATGTGTAGAGTTAAAAATCATTTTTTCTTCTTCTATAAATGTGAATATTGTTCTGGAAATTGATTTATTTCTCATACTGTTTGTAATTTTAGTTATGAGGCGTGCTCACTGACCTGTATCTGCGTCCCCCACCTACGCCACGACTGCACGACCACAGACACCACTGAGAGTCATGTGCCCAAGGGGTACTAGGCCCAGTTGCTCAGATTCTATAGTAGGTCGGGTCCTGGGACATCAGGAGTAAAATGCCTCAACCACCACGGTCGGGCCCAGTATCCCCTGTGTGCCCCGTGGCCCTCTGGAAGGGTTCTGTTCAGTCATGCACTGATAGAGCTGTTTGGGACTCTCAGTTTTGGTATGAAGAAAAAGAGGTTTCTGCAGGTCAGGCTTGATTGAGATGTGCTGGCTGGGCTGGCTGAGATTATGACTTCTAGAGTATAAAGGGTTTATGCAAGTCACAACAAAGGCACATTGATAGAGCTGTTTTGGTCTTTTAAGTAGAGTACAAGGATTTTCTGGAGGGCACAATTGTGGATCTGATGCATCGCAGAACTTAGGCATATTGACAGAGCTCTGTGTGAAGTGCTCGTAGTGCCACATACAATCATTTATTGACACACCCACTGCGGGATTCATTGCCCTGAGCCAGTGCCAGCTCTCGGACTGTGCGACCGGTGCCACTGCACTGGGAACTGACTTCAGGGGGCGCCAGGTTTGCAAGTTTATTTTGCTGCCTCTTTCCTCGCCTCCAGCAATTCCCGGGCAACAATAAAAATGTCACGATAACTCTGGTGACTAATGTACTTCCTGAGAGGGATTGGAGTTTTGTCTAGTTGAGGTTTTGAATGATCATAAAATAGCACAGAGGGTTAATGTGCCTGCTGCAAATAATGTGTACCACAGAGATCACAAAGCACATATCATGTAAAAAGGTCAGTGGGTTACTTCTTTTCTAAGTGAAATCCTTTTGTTACTTGCAATTTATGAGTTAACATCCTAATATAGAACAGTGAATTGTTAATGGTCATCAGAGAACTACATATACACTCCAAAGTGTAGATTAGAGCATACATTCATTTAGCAAAAAGGGTTTAGTTGGGTAGAAATTGTTTCTTAATATGAAAATGTTCTGTTTTCAATTCTGAGTTTGCGCTTCTTCAGACCAAGCACTCTTAAACTATACTGTCTACCAGTATGGATGACATGTCACCAGCGGCATCCAGTGCAGGTAAGCGCGGTTGGGTGGGGGAAGTGGACAGACGACGGAATAGGAGAAATTAAATAAATAAAACCTATTCCGTCGTCTGTCGACTTCCCCACTGCCACGCCCCACTTCAACACCCCACCGCGCTTACCTGTACTGGCCGTAACTGTCTGTCACTCCAACACCTTGTACTCCTTCGGCTTATGTAACATTTCCTATACACTGATTTACACACGTGTGATTGATTGTCTCTGTGTAATGTGTGTGTAATTCAAAGTGCACTGAGACCCTACTCTGGTATGAGTAGCGCTATATAACTAATTAAATGCATCTGAGAGAGAGGGGTCATGGAGACTTGAGGGGCACTGTTAAAAAGGTGGTGGTGAGGGAATCCGTGGTGGAGGTGGTCACCACATCCACCATGGATGGGGATCGCCAACAAAGATTGTCACACTGGGCTCCACCAGCACTAAAGCCGGTCCTGCCCTGAGCATGAGTGAGAGGACCCTTCCAGAGACTCTACACTTTTCAGACGGGACGTCAGCAGATAATGTTGGCTCAGTCATCCCATGCTGGCTTGGCCCGCCCTCCTCAGCCCCCTCTGAACGTCCCTCCTTCACTTCCTGTATTTTCCCGCCTGCAGCCAGAGGGTGGAACAAGGCCCTGGTTCTCCCTTTTAGTGTTCTCTGCTTCTAATGGGCAAGCTGCCCTATGCTCTTTCTGCCAGCTCTCTGGTTTCTTCTCCTGTGCCCGGCTGAGTTTTTCTATATGCAAACGTTTACATTGGCCCGGCTGTAGCCACTTTTCCCTGACTCAAAGTGTGCAGTCTGTGAGGGATCATGCATCACTGCTTTACAAAACTCGCAATTCTGTCGCTGGCTGCTTACTTTTGCGCACAGGTAGTTGTCATATGATGCCAGTGCGAGACAGGGACACCTTCACAGCGCACCGAAGACCTCAGTCACACAGGCCCACACCAGACATGCCAAGAGACCCGAACCAGGCTGGAGAATCCCAGATTTTTAAAGCAGAAAATGGCTCTATTTTAGCTGCCTCCCGCCTTTTGGCATGGGTGCCACACCTACATACATGCCAACATTTTAGAACAGGAAAGTGGAACATTTGGGGAAAAATCGTGGAATGGATTTAAGGACTCTACGTGGTGGCAAAAGGATTGGATCAACTGCTTAATTTGTTATGTTATGTTATGTTAACAGAGCTTATAAAGCGCACGTACACCAAATGGTTTCATGGCGCTAGAGTCCAGGGCGTGCTGCAACAGTGAGGGGTTTGAACATCCATCTTCTTCTGTTCCTGTAAATGTCAAAGCTTCCTGCCCTAAGAACGTCTAAGTCTCATGAGCCTACCGTACATGGTGGCAAAATAAGCGTCTTTTTTTTGAATGAACATTGAGGTCCACACAGGGGACCACTCTGTGCTGTAGATGAATAAAATAAATGTCCACGCGTGCTTGCAATAGATAAAGTGCAGAGTTCCATAGACCTATCCTCAACACCTTTGAGATTCCAGGTAAAGACCCCTCAGGCCACAATCCAAGAACATCCAGTGGTAAAGGAAGATGTTTCTTTCTCCATTCGTGATACAGGCCTGCAGGTACAATTATGAGTCATCGCAGTGCTGCTAGGAAAGCATATTCATGACAGCAGAGGCGGCCATTGAGGAAGTGCTCGAAATGCGCAAGTGAACAGAGCGCATAGAGGCGCCAGGAGAAACACAATGTAAAATGGCAGACCAAGACAATAGAGAGGTTTCTGATCATTTAGGCCTTCATTGGGAGTAGCCCGGTATTGCAAATATTGTTCCACTCCTCTGGAATTGTCATTCCAGTACATCCAGGGAGATTAAAAGTAATTCCGAGACTTTCGGGAATAACATGCACGAATCAGACTTCCCATGCCAATTCTTACATGTTGTTTCAGCTAATATTTCACCCAGTGGCTTCACTTTCTTCCAGAAAGTTACACTTCCGGGTGAAATACATTGCACATCTGTGGTGTTCGTGTTCATCTGAGAGTTCTGAAGGGCCAGTAGCTCCTGTTACTGGCCCCTTTGGAACTATCGGCCCTTTCAGAAGCTCTTAGAAGCGTCAGATCCACTGCAAAGAAATACCAAACAGCAGGACCTGGTGTTGGAAGGCATCAAATGCCCCGAAACTGTCAACTGGCTTAGACGAGTAACACCCCAGAACCCCCCAGGACGTGCAATGAGTCATCTGGGTAGCCAATGCATTGTCTCTACCATGGTCAAAGAGATTTGAAATTATAGCCATTTTTGCTGGAAGTTCTATGCAAGAAGTGTCTGGTGTCTTTAAAAAACAAATGCCAGGGCAAGTTTTCTTTATTTTATGGGAGTGATTAGAGAGTTTAGTTATCAAAGTGGTACCTATGGATCCACAGTAGCTTGCTGTCAGTAGGATATCTTTCACATGAGATCTTTTGGGGATGACCATTGCTGAAAACTTTTTTTTGTAAAAAAAACAGATAATTTACTGACTTCCATTTGACCGTGAACATATTTGTGCCATCTTTAGGAAGGACTTAGCCCAATGTACAGCCTTTCAGCCTTTTGGAGTTTGGACTGGATTCCTGCTCTGGGGCCGGACGAGAAGTTCAGCTTCTGGTTTGAGGAGTAAACTTGCCTTCCAAGCCTAAAGCTTTTCTCTTATTGTCCCAGCCAGGTGGTGGTGCACGTATCTATGGAGGAATCAATAACATGTAAGGGTGGTCTCATTCCAACACCTTCTGAGAGTTAGAAGGAGAAAGGACTCCAAGCCACCTCCTTGTTGCAATAGAGTTTATGAAACAAAAGAGTATAGAGACATTGAGAACATCAGTTTTCTGACAGATCTTCAGGAACAGAGATGGTTCACAAACCAACCTATTTACCATCAAATACAACTCTAACGCTGCTCAATGGAAACGATATATGGGAGTAAAAATGACCAAGAGTTCCGTGGAGGATTCTTTCATCTGATCTAGGACACTGCATCCATTAGGTCGAGCCTGGGCAGCGCATGCGCTGCTCTGTGAGCCATGCTGTACTGGAGTATGGACTTGAACCCCCGCCCACTCTCCGCCCATATTTGTCATTGGCTTGTGTCACTGTCCTTCCTAAATGCTGGCTTCTGATTCATTAATAGGCTTGTTAGTCCTTTCTTAGTACCGCCTTGTCTTCATTTGTAACCTCCCATGAGCACTGGCCCTTTTACTTCGGTTGGCACACGGTACGTATTATTTGCTCTGTAAGCACTATTTCTTTAATGGTTTCTCCTATTGCAGGCACTTCATGCTTTCCTGCAACATTCAGCGCGCCATGCGCAATTTCACAGGGCGCTTCTACCCAACCAGCATTTGGAATGCAATAGGTCTCACATTTTCGAGAGTTTAAGTTATTAGAATTTTAAATGACAGTGCCATTTATTTATGTTTTAAAGACCAAAACATTAAAA
The DNA here is from genome assembly GCF_964204655.1 of Triturus cristatus. Lineage (NCBI taxonomy): Eukaryota > Metazoa > Chordata > Amphibia > Caudata > Salamandridae > Triturus > Triturus cristatus. The sequence goes on from NC_140586.1 coordinate 163,241,490, forward strand.
AAAAAGGCAATGTCATTTACAGTGCCAATAGCTCAAACTCGCATAAATGCGAGACCTATTGCAATGCAAATGCTTGTTTCACTTTATAGCCACTCCCAGGGTTTCAGCCTCTTCTCAAGTGGCTGCCGGAGTCTTATACCCCGGTTGGGCCAGCTAGACCTGTCAGGAGCCATAATCCTCAAACCTCCATTCGAAGCCTCACCTCCTGCCCTACAGCTCTCTACTAAAGGCGCGACCTAGCCACAAAATTGATCAAGCTAATGCAGATTATTCCTTTGTCAAAAGGTTGTGATGTCTTCTTATACTTAAGTTGACACTTTTTGACCTCAAACCTCATGCACTTCACCCAACACACCCCTAATAGGCCAAACTACAAGCAACACTATTTAAACTATGCACGCCGAAAGGTGTCCACGAACCAATGCAAATTTGAGAACGTCACAGCCTCACAGGTAGTATGGTGAAATATATAAATGATAAAGTAGGACACCTCAGAAAGTGTTTGTGCCTTGTAAAGCATAAGAAAGTGCTAAATAGATAATAAGTCGAAGAAAATACAATACAGTCATGGTACCATGGTACCAAAAGGAAAGGAGGAAGGGAGCACAATGCCTCACATCCCAGCACTCGTTTCGCCCAATGCCGTATGATAAATACAGTGCATGAGAACACTTGCTTCAGTGGCAGTCTTTAGTTGTCACCCTTGAGCTAATGAGCTGATGCGCTCTGGTTGATGCACCCGTGCTTGGTGAGTGGAACACAGATCTGAAAAGAGTCTGAGCAGCATTTCCAGCACCTCTCAAAATGACTTGTTACTCTCTACTGATGAAGGACAATTATACTGAAACAGATGTCTAGAGATACACAGGGACAAAAAATAGGACTGGGCACTGAAATAAAAGTGGCCCACGTTAGCGAACCAGATAGCTACTTAAGTGGCCCACATTTACAAATCAGGCCAGTTTTGAACTTTTAAAGGCACATTGTATGGGTATTTTGCAAGGTATGGGAGACTGCGTGAATTTGTGTATGCTGCAGGCAATGTTTGTTTTAATATCAGAGAAATCAACATTAAAAATCGTTCTACCTGGCCCCCAAACTGCTAGAAAAATGTCCCACGCACTAATTTGTGAGACCAGCCCATCGGGCACTGCCTGATTGCCCTATAGGCCAGTCCGACCCTGGAGATACACATCACTGGCTGCACCAAAACGGGTGAAAAATGACAACTGTCACTGAAGTAAGTGTTATCATGCACTGCATTTACCATAATGCATTGGGGGGAACTGAGTGCTGGGATGTGAGGCAGTGTGCCTCCTTTCTCCTTTTATAGTACCAAAAGGTTTAGTCTCCAAGATTCCAAAAATTTTGTTTTTTCGTACCAGGTCTTTTGGTAGGCTGGCACCCTCATACTAAAGAACCCCAACTTCAGTTTTAATGTCTAAAAATTCTAATAGGAGAGATGAGAAAACAACGAAACTGAAGGGACTCAAGCATGAGCCTTGTTAGTTCTGCATGCTTGCCACTCCGAGGAGGAGCCACCCGGCAAACTATGCACACACAAGTTGGAACACTTTCAGTGCTGTCTGCTCTCCTGTTCCTAGGGATGGACCCCTAGTACACTGGCCTCAATTCTCTGTTATTCAGAGGAAGCCCTCCAAACTGTTCCAATCCTGTGGGTGCAGTGCACCTCCATTTCCAAGGAGAGTCTCAAAGAGTAGAAACCCGTTATTTTATAACTCACCGACTAGGGGCAAACTCATAGCACGGGTTACTGCTCCAGGTATCACTATAGAGTCATGATCAGAGGCTTTTCAGACTTTGATCCTGGGAACCAAGGAATAGAAATCAGATATCCTGAAGTTCCAGGGAAATTTGCTATCCATGTGAGGCTGTTTCAACATAGACAGCCTCTTACCGTCATGGCGTCGGAAGCCGGTTTATTGAAGCCTTCTGCAGACCCTCAACATTTTCTGCTGTTACCAGTGGAGCAGAGACCTCTAGTCCATCATTTAGACAGGTGAATGCATTCGCCATTCTACCCAGGGTCCCAAATGCAATAACTCACAAATACCCTAACCTATAGAGTACTGACTGCCCAATTCAAGATTATGGACATGGCCGTAGGTATCTCAGTCTGGTCCCGGAGTTGGAGCATCAACTACAAAACAATTTAAAGGATGGATTGCTTGATTTAATCTCAGCCACTGGTGGTTGCTCAGGGCTTGTGTTTCAGTCCATCGTTTCTTGCCCACCATGTCACTTTACACCGAGACCTGCCTTGTGCAAATCAGTACGGACCCTGCTCCTTATGGGAACAGTCTATCCTAAACTGTCAGGTGAGGCCCCTTCCAGAAGGGAACACAAGACACCCCAAACAGGATTCAGCCTCTTTGGGCCTTGTCAGTTGGGTGCAGCTTGATTAGATGTCCAGCTACAACAAACAACAAAGAGATGAATGGAATGCTCAAATTAATCTCAGCCACTGGCGATCCCAAGGTCCACATTCCATTTCATTGTTTTTCACCCACCATGCCACTCTAGACAGAGGCCTGCCTTGTGTAAATCAGTTCTGCCCCTGCTCCTCATGGAAACAGTCCATCCCGAACTGCCAGACGAGTTTGGGATTGAATGTAGCCTGACCGAACCCCAGCGACTGAGACTGATTCAAGCATTCGGTCCCTCGCCATGTTGTTTGTAGGAGTTGGAGAGGACATTGCTTATCCTTACAGTGAGTGTGTTAGGCCAATTGTATGGGGTGTTCTTTACTCCCCGGTAAAAGTTAACCAACAGGCACAGCCATATGCTCCACTACCGTGTCCAACTGAGTTTCCGCTCCCTCTTATTGTTCATCGCCTTCTTTCTTCATTGCTCTCTCTCCATCAAAGCACCGTGCTGCGGTCCCAGATCGCGCTGACCTGTACTCTGAAGCAGGAAGCTGGCTGCGGGCCCAGTGTTCCTTGGACAGGAAGGGGTGTGCCTCCCCGCCAGTGTATCCTCTTCCTGCTTCAGAAGTCCTGAGCGGCCTTACAGAGTTGGTGGGAAATTTCTGACATTTACACCCTGAATGAGCTAAGGCTGGCCCAGCTCTGGGTAGACAGATAATCCTTCCCTACAAGGTACGGTCCTACACAGTAACAACCGACAGAAGAGCTTGGAACCATCACAAGACCCACAAGAACCCCAACTAAGACCAGGGGGACCCCTGGTAGACAGTGTGTGAACACGGAGCCTCAATTTCTCAACTAGACGTCTGCAAGCAAACAAACACTGGCACCTGGAAGCAGCAGGGTTTGTGCAGGTAGAACCCACAGCCTCTCTTCAGTGTGCCCACTCTAGTCTGGACGGAGAGTTGGACAGAGGCCCAGGTGCCCCAGCATGACATGTTTGTGAGCTGGTAGGGCATCACTTACCCAAGCACAAGTGGATGATCATTTCAAAATAAAGGTCCCATAATCAGATCTACCACCTGTTTCCCCAGCCGGGGTCTGTGACCAGAGAGAGCATTACTGCAGCAACCAGAAGTCTGTGACTAAACAGAGCACCAGCTCCAAAAACAGGAGTTTGGGACCAAGCACAGCCTTGGTTAAAACAACCAACAATTTGTGACCAAACATGGCCTGGGCTCCAACAGCAAGGATTCTGGGAACAAAGAGATTCCTGACTTCAGCAACCTGACTAGACACAGGCCCATATTCTCCTACCAATGGTGGCTGATCAGACAAAGCATGGCTCCAACAATCAGCTGCCTATGACCATTTAAAAGCCCAACTTTAGTACCCAAGGCTTTGTGGCCTAGCAGAGCTTCATCTTTCTAGAGCATGTGAGTAGACTGAGCCCCTCAGGTATCCTCTGACCTGCAGACTGGACATGAAACCTACCAAGACTCTGTAAACATTGAGCCGTGTCTCCAGCTCCAAAGTTGTTTGACCTGACGACGCCAAGTATCCAACAACCAGATGCCTACAACCAGAAAGAGCCCAGGCCCCAGCCGCCCAGTGTCTGAACAGTATCTGATCTCTAATCCCACTAGCACAGGTAGTGTATGGCCCACTGCCCGCGGCGAGTAGTTGCTAAATACTGTAGGAAGCCTTGACACAACAATCCAAGGTTCACCTTGATACATGTGTCCTCCCAAGCACCATAAGCCAGAGGTCAGACCTTGGCAGGGGACAAATACACCTTTTTGAATACAAGTGAACAATTCTGCAGGCAGCAGATGAGGGCCAGTGGTCTAAGCTGATTATCCGTGCCTTCTGTGCTTCCTTGCGCACTGTTGACCACGCTACTGACGTGTGATGTCTCCAAGATATAAGAGTATGAAGGCTCTTTTGACTTAATTCCTTTAGCTGCAGCTGGTCAATGTGTGTTAAATGGGGTACCTTCTTGTGGTCTTCTTCTAACCATCTTGCATGTGGGGCCATAGGATTCCCCTTATTCCACACCATTTTTAATGTCACACCCCTTGTAGAGATAGTAAGGAACTGGAGGCACACTTTCCAGTCCTATGTTGACAATGCCCACACAACTACGGTGACCGTACTTTAAATTTAAGAGTGGATGTGACTTCGCTGACTCCAACTTGGTGTGAGTGTAAGCCCAGAAGAAAACACTACATGTTTCCTCCCATACCTACATATTTCAGACAAGAAACTATACGTTTGATTGCAGTCAAAAAACAAGGCGGCCTTTCTTTTTTTGTGGATAAAGTATTTTATTGGCATTTCAAACTGTATAGCACAACGCACTACCAAATTGTGCAAACAACAGGTATACCCGTATGCTACCTTAAGTCACCTCTAGTCACACGCACATACGCACATGCACCACTTTAAGACCTGCAAACTCCTAACACCGGCCCCACCCCCACCCCACCCCCTTTAACTCAGGGAACTAGCCTGTTCTCAATATTGCTCCTGGAAACAAACCTCCGGGCCCTCTTCACCTCAAGCCATAGTCCTCAGGTCACGCAATATTGTGGTCATGGGGACAAAATTCGCTGGTATTTCATTGGACATCATCTGGCCTTGTGGACAGTTTTCTCCTCCAGTGCACTTCCGTCCATGCCATGCCCATTTTCCACCGGCCTAGGGTCAGAGGAGTTGTGGCTTGCCAATGCTTTGCGATGGCCTATTTGACGATCAAGTATCCTAGTCCGACAAATAGACAGGCACTGAAGCCATCCTCCTAGCCAGCCATAATTCCCAGCAGTGCCACTCAGGGTTTCAGTGTGAAGTCATACCCCAGTACCCTCTCCAGGTGTGAGAGTATTGTACGGCAAAATGAGGCAATAACTGGGCATTCCCATACAGCACGCAGGCAACTGCACTCTGTAGCACTGCAATGCCAGCATGCAGCTGGTGGGGTATGGTCTGGTACGGCCTATCGCCCCCTTCTCCCCCCATTGAGACAAAACCAATATAACCTTTTGTTTGGAATAGGGGGTCGTTGACCCCCGATCCTATTTATTAACAAACACACAAGACTATATACACATACAATAACGCAGAAATGCCAAGACAGAATTCGGTACATTTGTTTCATTCCTAGCTTTAACAAAACTCTAATACATAAATGTTCCTATCCTAGTCTAAACACAATGGTAATCACATTTCTGCGTATTCCTTTGGGCCTACGGCAAGGTCAAAAGCTGGCCCCTCCCCCTTTAACCCAGATTGTCCCGCACACCCCAACCGGAGTGCGCATGCGCAGGGGGCCCAGCTGACCCGGAAGTACTTACCCCCAGGCAAACCCCATACGTTCAAGACTTACTCCATAAAGGGGCCATGCTGACAGCGCAGCTTACTTACGCCCGCGTGCGGGGTGGCCAACCAGCCAATGGAAAGCATAACCCCCCCTTTGTCCCCGCACCATTCCAACCAACCGGTTGTAACTGCCCCTGGAGTCTGGTGAGAGCCACATGTCCCTCCCCTCTGGGAGCCCCACTTCATAAGGCGCCCCAAAAGATTAGTCAATTTAGCCTGTCCAACCTATGACCTTACCGCACAGGCCTGCATAGTAGACCGACTATCAGGCCCCCCCCAAAACCCAAGGTCATACTTACCAGTGAGCTCCCTCAAGCCACGCTAAAATGTTGCCCAAGAATATCTCATTGCCCAGACGCGACAGGTGCACCCCATCCTGGACATAGCATGAGTCCCCCCTAATGCACCCATGGGCAATTACCTGCAATCTGGGGGTCCTAAACAGTTTGTCTATCTTATTATTAATCCTCTGGGCTGAGTGATTGAGCGCTTTCACCGATACCCCTCCCCGCCACTGAAGCCTTGATATCATGTGTGACCACACAATGACCGAACCAGGGCAGCGCCTGGCCAGCCATGCCGCCTCTGACAGCACCGTTTCCAGTAGGACCCTCCTATTCAGGTGCACCAAGTCGTTACCCCCCAGGTGTAAAATGATAGCATCGGGAGGGGTGTCCAAAGAAGTGAGCATGTGACCTATCCGTTCCCTGAACCTGTCAAAACGCAGCCCCCCATGTCCAAAAAAGGAGACCCTGACACCCAACTGTTGTGCGCGCGCTGCCCCATTACCTGCCCTGAAAAAACTCCCTAAACGAGAAACATATGAATGACCAAAAACACACACTTGACAGTCCAATTTTCCATCCGGGGAAACTGCTGTTGTCTTGCCTGTGTCCCGCTCTCGGCGAGGCGTCGCTGTCTCTCTTCCTGCGTGGCAGGCCGAGGGAACTGGCGGTAGAACAAGAAAAATACACCGCCAGTACTATTGTCGCCAGAAGTCATAACATATCAACTCGCACGTAGCGCCTGAAACAGTTGGAGGCCCACCGCCCAATCCTCCGCACATCCTCTTCCCCAAGACCCTGTGCGAACGCCTCGGTGGCGGCACCTATTCTGAAAGAATGTGTCCCAAAACTACTGGGGTACAGTCCAGCCTCGCCTATTGCCGTATCTAAGACTCGTTTAAATTGGAACTTCGTCAATGGATCCCCCCCGCATGCATTAATAATGGCCCCACCCTATCACTCGGTCTGTAGGGCAGGAAAGCCTCCATATGAAGAACCGGGCAGCAGGGGTTGCCCGGTGCCCGTCTGAGAAACACCACTTGCCCCCTCCCTTCCTGATCTGTCTTTGATCGCCGAATTGTAACCTGCAACGCCCCGTTATGGAAGTGTATGTCACTAAGCTGCAAGCCACCCCCCAAGTCCCTTTTGTTCTTAGCCACCAATTCCCCTATTCGAAAGGCCCCATAAAAGGCCAAGCTAAAGGCTGCCCTGAATAATAAAGCTTCCGTTACACTGGCGCAAATCTGCTCTAACGCTGCCAGGACTGATGCCAAGGTAGTCAACCATTTTGGGCGCCTAGTGTCAGGCGCAGAACCCTGTAACCGCTGCCAACCCTTCAATGCCTTGCGCACTACGAATGCCTGAGTAGGATCCCGCCTGCCGCCCATCTGTGCAAAAAATGAAATGGCTGCCATGTGTCTCCTAGCCGACCCTACTGACTTCCCTTCATCCCGCAGGGCTTGCAAGTACGAGCACACCCCGGCCGAATCGGCCCAATGCGTCCCACCCTGGACTTTCAAGAAATTACAGTATGCCCCAAACGCCCCTTCATATGCCTTTCTTGTTCCTGGCGCTAGGCTTGCTACCACCAAGTCCGGTAAGTGGGGGCACCAATCTGCCAGAGCTGTTCGGGGAAGGGCGTTGGGCGTGGTGTTGCTCCCGGGAGATGAGTTCTGAAAACCTGCATCTTGAAACGAGACAGAGCGTCAGCAGCGTGGTTCAACACCCCTGGGACATGTTTCGCCCTAAACTGAAGATTCAACTGCAGGCATCTCAAAACTATCTCCTTAATTAAACGCAAGATCATCCTACATTTTGCTGACTGGTTGTTTATGCAGTCCGCCACTGCCATGTTGTCAGACCAGAAAACCACTGCTTTGTTACGCAGTTGCTCAGGCCAGACGCACAATGCCACCCAAATGGGGAACAATTCCAGGAAACCAATGTTAGTGGTGAGACCATTGTCTACCCACCACGTCGGCCAACGCTGTGCCACCCACTGCGTGCCCAGAATGGCGCCAAACCCCTCACTGCCCGCGGAGTCCGTCAATAAACCCAACTCTGCGCAGGAAGTGACTGGTCTGGGCCACAGGACAGAGCCATTGAAATCCCGCAGAATGCCAACCAAATACGCATGTCCTGCTTGACCTCACTGCTCAATCTGGTGTGGTGGTGTTTTTGCTTAAGGCCTGACATTGCCTGAGCAATGGATCTTGGAAAGGGGCGCGCCATTGGTATAATGCGTAATGCAAAATTTAACTGCGCTACCACCTGTTGTAGCTGGTGCAACGTTACCCTTTTAGCTTCCAGACATTGCCTCAGCGCATCCCCAAACCTCATCACTTTGTCAGCGGGAAGCCGTGAGCAACCCGCGACTGAGTCCAGCTCGATACCTAGGAACTCTATAACCGGGGATGGTCCCACGGTTTTTCCTTGAGCTAGCGGTACACCAAAACTCTTCATCAGCGCACAGAAGTGCTCAAGCGCCTGCCTACACCCCATGGTCCCAGAAAGAGGAAGTCATCTAGGTAATGCAGCACATGCCTATGCCCCGTCACTTGTCTGAAAGCCCACTCTAAGAAAGTACTAAACATTTCAAAATAGGCGCATGACACCGAACACCCCATTGGCATGCACATGTCCATGAAAAACTTGCCCTCGAACTGGAACCCCAGGAGGTGAAAATCGCTCGGGTGAACGGGCAGCAGCCTGAAAGCAGACTCTATGTCAGATTTCGCCATCAATGCCCCCGGGCCCAGGCCCTTCAACATCTCAATTGCCTGGTCAATAGATGCATAACGCACAGAGCAGAAAGTCTCATCAATGGAATCATTCACTGACTGCCCACTTGGTGCTGATAAATTCTGAATTAGCCTGAATTCCCCTGGTTCCTTCTTAGGAACTACCCCCAGGGGGGAACACACAAAGTTACGCACGGGAGTTTTGTCAAAAGGCCCCGCCACTCTGCCCAATCTGCACTCTTTCTCAATCTTGGCAGCCGCCACCCCAGCATTCTGACTGACTGACAATTGGTTCTTACAAAACGAAGGACCTACAAAATCTGCCACTGGGATTCTAAACCCCTCACTGAACCCCCTCATTAACGTCCTTGCTGCGGTCTTACACTTATATCTGTTTAACCAGGGTATCATTGCGTGGAGGAGAATAGGTGACCTAGCTCCTTCAATCTGACTTCTTGGCCCCCCTATCCCTCTGCTTTTTAAGGCATTTCGCCTCGCCATGCCTTGAGTTACCACAGAAACTGCACGCGTGCCTAAATCTGCATGTCCCTGGTGCTCTACCACAGGTGCGCCTGTTGAAATCCCAGCAGCATCCCTTCTTCCCTGCCCCCCCACCTGGTGAAGCTGAGGGGAACGACCGAAAGGGCTGCGGCTTCGGCGGGTCACTCACAGCCTCTGCTGTAAGACCGCCCACATGATCCAACCAAGAAATCCCCTCTACCTGATTCCATTTTAGCGTTGGATCAGATGACCTGATGCGCCTACATTTTTTATCATAATCTAACCACCCTGAGCCTCCCTTAGTGCTGATCCTAGACATATAACAGGCCATTGCGGGCGCTTCCTCTGGAAAACGCTCCGTCCTCACCACCATGTAAATATTGTAGGCCAGCATCCAATGCCTGATGTTCTCTTCCACCCTGTACCTCAACATCTCAGTCGCCCATTCACGCGCAGGCATATAATCCTTCTTCCTTCTCATCTCCTCCCTCTCAACCTCATCTATCAGGAGTGAAAATATGTCAATGTATGTCCCCTTCCATATCCTCTCCTTCACCTCCTGCGACAAATGGCGTGAGAGAGATTCGTAAGATGTGCGCGCCTCGCCCATGCCCAACAATGGCAATGTCTGTTGCTTACCATGCGCAGGTCCCGCGGTGTCCTTGGGGGCCCCGACCGCCGGCACTTCTTTAGGCTTGGTTTGATCGATAAGCTGCCTCGCCTTTTCCAACGCGTCCGCCCCGACCATACCCGCTGCACTCACATTCAATCCCATGCCCCGAGCCAGGGAAGTACGGCTGCTAAGCTGGAGACAAAATCGGCGGGAAGCGTTGGTACCCCCCCGGTTGCGGGCAGAACAGGTAACGGAACATTAGGCACCCCTGGCCCTGGCAGCGCCAGTGCGGGATATGATTTGCAGGGACTGGTGGTGAAAGACCGGGCACCGCAGGGACCACCGGCACCGCCGGTGCTGGTACCGGATCCACAGGTGCCGGAGGTATGATACCGGGCGTTGGCGGGACCAAAGGAACAGACCCCCCCACTGGTTCTAAAGGAGCAGGTTTGCCTCCCGGTGTGTTGGGAGCTGCGGGTACCGCCGGCAAAATTGGGGGGCCCCCATTCCCAGGAACCACCTGCAGCGCTTTTTTCGCCCTACTCTTTTTTGGCAGGGGAGGGAAAGTCTCTCTGGGGGGTAATGCGTCCCTGCGTGACCTCCCTGATGGACCCTCCTGTGCGTCCAGCCTCTCTGCCAGCTGCGCCATGGTATTATCCATTTCCCCTATCTTCCGCATCAGGGCATCTAACACGCTTGCGATACCCGGGCGCCGCTCGCCGCGCTTAGCTTTAGGTGGCATCACTACCTAACCTGTCAGTACTGTTACCGTGGATTTTGTTGGAGGAATTCACGACCGGCCACAGCACCCACGCTACCGGAGCCTCAAATACTGGCTAGTCCAGCAAGGCAGGTGAGCACAGGCTCTAAACCGCTTGGCTCCCAGCAGCGCCGGAATGCAGGCCCCAGTCGAGTCCTCAGGCACCCTCTGAGTCGTCGAAGGCCCCTCACAAGCGTTGCTGTAAGCCCTCCAAGTACTCGTGATGATTGATGCCAAACGCTGCAACCTGCTACACAAAACTCCTCCAGGGCGCGTCGATTTCCAGCGCTTGTAGTCGCCACAGCAACGGCCCCTTCCGCGACGTGTGCACCGCTCCTGAAATAGAAATCAAGAACAAGGTAAAATGAGGCCCCCGCGGGCGGAAGTGCTGCAGAGCAGATCCGATCTCTTCGGTGCCCGGAGCTCGTCAATTTCACGAGCGCGTCGGTCAAAAGCGCGCCCCAGTCCCGCTGCTCTCCGGCCGCTCAAGACAAGGTGCGGGGCTGCAAAAGAGAAGGCAGAGATGAAAACCGCTCCGTATCCTCCCCCCTCGCGACCTCCAGGAAAGCGTGGGCCGAAATCCGCAATCGACGACAGGCAAGGTTCCCCTTCGCAACGCCGCACTAAAAAGGGGGAAAAACAAAAAAGAATTAGTTGTCCTCCCGATGGAGAAGGCACACGCGACTGGTGTGCTGCCGGGGGGAGCAAGAGACCGCCCTTCGCGCTCCCCCCAGCTTTAAAGGATCTGGAGAGGCTCCCATGCCCCGGAAGTGATCCGATCACTTCCGGGGCGCGGGAGAGCCCCATCCGACCCGGAAGCGATTCAATCGCTTCCGGGGCACGAGCGGGATACGGGGGCACGGCCGACCGCCATAATGGCGGCGGGGCCAATGCTGGCCCCACCTTCCTCTTCTGCTCATCCGCCACAGCCTAGTAGCATGAGCGTGGTAAGTACTTGAGCGGATTGAAATGGAGTTCCTTGTGATGGCCAAGAGCCTAGGGATATTCTGGCCACACAAGATGGTGTTTGATTGACAAGTGGTTTAGACCCGAGTTTGCTCAAGACACTAATATGTTTTGTCAGGGTTCCAGCCTTTAATCTTTCCAGCCGTTCCACCTTCTCTCAGACATATGCAGCATAATCATGTCTTTAATAGATTACGCCAATGTACTATCTGGGCCTTGCTACTTAATTCCGAGGTAGGGTTAAAAAAATACACCTTATTTTATCTTAAAAACGAACTTCAGAAATTGGCCTGGATACCTTCCACCCAATCTACAGGTGAACTGATGTTCTCTGCCACCTTCTGCTCATTACTGTCTGGAATAGAACACTGTATTCTAATTGTATTTATTTGGCGCTTCATACCCCAGAAGCGGCTCAGAAGTGCATTACTGGGATACACGTACTCAACAGAGATTTATACTCCACAGTTTGTAGGGGGTTATCCTAGTCACGGGCTCAGGGCAGTATCATGGATGGTCACACATTTCCCACTCTGGGTTCTCGGTTATGTAATACTCATGCTGGCTTTCGGGTGAAAACTTCCATTCAAACTCCATCTACTTACTCTGGTCCCAGGTATAATCTGTGTTGGTTATTGGCGAGCAGGCCCTCACAGCTCTGTTGGTGTATTTGTGTTTGTGCAAGTGTGTAGATTTTGGTGTATTTGTAGCTGCCTGATTGTATGTGTTTTTAGGTCTAGCCTGCGACAGCGCCTGCGCTGCAAACGCTCGCTGGTAAGGGATATTGTTTACAATAAAGAGCTTGGAGCCCACCCATTGCTTACAATTTGTTGTTTTCATTGTCTCTTTTCTTTGCTGCCTCCTAATTGGCCAGCACCTCCAAGCATCACTTCCTTTCTTTTCTGTTGAGCATGGATCAAATACATATTTATTCAACTTTATTAGTACCCATCAACTCCTCGTGCTGTGATGAGGTACTATATCTTCTCGCCCTTGTGTGTGGTGGTTCTTTCCCCTCACAGCCCTTTGTGTTGCTGCCCCCTTTTCTGGTGCTCCCTCAATCCTCCACCGCACCTCCCTCGTTTTGCTTTCCCCACACCTCCCCTCCTCCTGATGTCCTTTGTTGCTGCTCCCTCCCTCCACACATCCCTAGTGTTTCTTTTCCTCTCTCCCGTTGTTGCGGTTTCCACCCTATTCCCCCATGCCTCCCTCATGTTGCTTCCCCCTCTCACTTCTCACTGTCCATTGTTGATGCTCCCTCCCTCCTCCTCCGCACCTACGTATGGCTTGCCCACACAGTACTTTATAAACACGTTGCACAGTAGTGCGGGCTGCTGTGCAACAAGGCTTAGAAAAAAGAACTACGATGTTGTTATTGCTACTCTTGTCATAACGCTTTTTAGGTCGCACCCGGTTTGCTAAAGGCATCTTGGGGACATTCAGAAAGCTGACCTCTATGCTCCTCCACTCCACACCACTAACCCCACTCCTCTCAACCCCACTGCAATCTACCGCACTCCACTTCAATTTACCCCAATCTATCCCACTCCACTGCGCTAAAATCTACCCCAATCTACTCCACTCCCCTCTACCCCACTCCACTGCAATCTACCCCACCCCACTCCAATCCACCCCCACTTCAGTCTATCTCGCTCTATCCCAATATACCTGACTCCACTCCTATCTACCCCAATCTAATCCACTACGACCCAGTCTACCCCACAACTATCTACCCCACTCCACTCTACCCCAATCTACCCCACTCCACTACAGTCTACCCCTCTCCACCCCAATCTACCGCACTCCACTCAAATCTACCCCACTCTGCTCCAATCTACCCAGTCTACCCACTACAATCTACCCGAGTCCACCCGACTCCAGTGTACCCCAATCCAACATACTCCACTCCACTCTACCCCAGTCCAATTTACCCCACTCCATTCCAATTTACCCCACTCCACTGCAATCTATTCAACTCCTCTCCACTCTAATCTACCCCACTTCACTCTAACCCAGCCCACTCCATCATAATCTACCCCACTCCAATCCACATCAAGCTACCCCACTCCAGTCTACCACAATCTACCTCACTGCACTCCAGTCTACCACACTCCATTCCAATCTAAAACATTCCTCAAATCCACCACTTTCCACTCTAATCTAACCCAATCAACCCCAATTTACCCCGTCCAAGCTACCCTACACCACTCCACCCCAGTCTAACCCTCCCAAATCTTCCCCACCCAAATCTACCCCCACCAATCCACCTCATCCACTTCACCCCACTCCACCCCATTGCAATCTACCCCACCCATTCTAACCCACTCCAATCCATCCCACTTCACTCCATTCTACCTCAATCCACTCCAGTCTACCCCACTCCCACCTTCCCCACTCCAATATCCCTCTTCAATCTACCCCACTCTGTTTCAATCTACCCTACTCTAATCCACCCAATCTACCCCATATCACTCCTTCCTAATCTATCTACACCACTACACTTCAATCCACCTCACCCACCCTTCCCCAGTCTATCTCACTCCACTCCAATCTATCCAGCTCCACCACACTCCAATCTTCCCCGCTCCACTCTACCCCAATCTACCCCACTCCAATCTACCCACTCCAATCCACACAATGTACCCCACTCTACTCTATTCCAATCCACTACACTCTATTCCACTCTACCCAATCTGCCCCACTCCATTCCAATATACGCCACTCCAGTCCAATCTAAACCACACCACCCCACTCCAATCTATCACACCTCACTCTACCCCAAACTATCCTACTCTAATTTACCCCACTCAAAAGTAGCCCAATCTACCCCCACTCCAAACAGTTGCACCCTACTGTAATCCACCAATTGACCCCATTCCGCTCAGCTCCACTCCAATCTACACCAATCCACCCCACTCCACTCTTCTCCAATCCATCCCACTCTACTCTTCCCCAATCTACCCCACTCCACCCCAATTAGGCCATTATATCCCCTCCACCCCAATATATCCCACTAAACTCTACCCCAATATATCCCACTCCTCTCTACCCCAGTGTACCTCAATCTACCCTGTCCCATCTACTGTACTCCAATCTACACCACTCTAACCTACCCCAATCTACTCCAGTCTACCCCGCTCCACCTCAATCTAACCCACTCCATCCAATCTACCCCAATTCAATCTACCCCACTCCAGTCTACCATGCTAATCTATCCAACTCCCCCACTTCTATCTACCACAATCTACCCCATTTCAAACTATCTCAATTCACCCCACTCCATTCTAACCCAATCTACCCCCATTCCCCTCTATGCCAATTTACCACAATGTATCCCATTTCAGTCTACCCCACCCCATATCATGGCCCTAACTTTTAACCATGCTGAACACCAGCCACAATGGTGTACAACATGTCTAAAAAATCTTGCCAAAGCCAATAGCTCTCGCATAGGCAAGACCTATTGGCTTTGTCAATGCTTATTTTTCTTGACTTTAAGCCATGTTGGCCAGCAGCTCACGCTGTTGTGCAGCATGTCTAAAAACACATTGACAAAGTCGATAGAATCTTGCATAACGAGACCTATTGGCTTTGCCAATGCTTGTTTGCCCTTGTGTCTGCATGAGTATGTTTGCTTTTGTCTGTACATATCTAGCTACACACACACACATATAAATGCATATATATATATACGTGTGTGTGCGCGCGCGTGTATGTGATCTGTATGTCTGTATTTGTGTTTTAGTGGTTCTTGTGTGTGTTTCTACGTGCCCTCATGAGTCTCTGCTTCTCTACATGCCTCTACTCTTTATTTTCGTGACTTGGTCGATGTATGGCTATCATTGCACCTATACGTGAATCCTTTAGTTTGCGTAGCGCGCTCCTGTTTAAATTGACATGCGAGGAAATGTGTGCGTCTGCATGTCTATCTGGCTGCGTGTGCGTTTTGTCCCCGTCTGGTGCTCACACGGTGCCGGATCCTGCTCATTTTCGCCACGTGTACGTTGTTACTCTTCACCTGTAGCTGTGAGTGCCCGTGTGTGTTTTTGCTGCTCTTCTTGTCGTGTGCTGTGCTTGTTCATATCTTCAAGTGTCTGGATGCGTCAGGATGTTTTCCTTCGTTAGCCTGGCAGTGGCCCACTCGCTGTGTGCTGCTGTCTGTCCTTGTGTGTTTGTGTGCCGCTTTTTTTTGCCTTCATGTGACAACTGCATGTGTGTGTGCGTGCGCGCGCGCGTGTGTACGCAGTTCTAAGGTCCTTGCTTGGAGTTTGGGTTTGACATTGCCATTAGCACTGCTTTTGTCTCGGTTTGTCCGTGTGTCTTTGTGTTTTACGCTGCTGTGTTTATCGTCGTGTTTGTGGGCCTCTGCTTGTCTTGCGTTTGTCGTCGTCTGTCTGTGTGCACGTGATAGTGTGTTTACAGTGCCCGGCCTGTCCGTGTCTGTTGGTCGTGCCCGCTTCGCTAATGAGAAGGGGGGCAGATGAGGGAGGGGCCGGGCCATAAATTGGGCGGAGGGTGTGGACAAGAGTCCCGGCCGAGCTCACGAGTGAGAGAAGCCAGACTCAGATCCTGTCAGTACGGCAGCTGAGGCCTCGGTGTGACCGGGGGAGCCCGTCACCCTGCAGAAGAGGGAGCCCTGGGGACTATGTGCGGACTCGGGCGGTGGAGAGCCTTGGGCACGAGCCAGCAGAGATGACCAAGGTATCGGAAACCCCGAGCTCTGCATCCCGGGGGCAGTGATGTGGGGACTTGTCAGATGCTGTGTGTTTGGGAGTGTGTAGGTGCAGTACTCTCTTGTGTGATGTACGTTGTCGTTGTTGGATACTATCTGCGTTAAGTTTGGCGAGCCCATGTTTGCATGTAATGCCTGTGTATGTAAAGGTGCACACACCTCTGGGTACACACCTCTGTGGGTACACACATCTCTGGGTACACACATCTCTGGGTACACACCAGTATAGGTACACCTCTGGGGACATACATATCTGGGTACATACATCTCTGGGTACACATATCTTTGGGACACACATCTCTGGGTACATGCATCTCTGGGCACACACATCGTTGGGCACACACACCTTTAGATACATGTTTATCTTTGGGTACATACATCCCTGGGTACACACACCTCTGGATACACTCCTTTGTGTACATACATATCTGGGTACATACATCTCTGGGTACACACCTCTAGGTACACACATATCTAGGTACATACCTTTGGGTACATACATCTCTGGGTACACACATCTCTGGTACACACATCTCTGGGTACATACATCTCTGGGCACACACCTCAGGGTATACATACAGCTGGGTACACACATCTTTGAGTACACACATCTGTGGGTACACATATCTCTGAGTACACACATCTCTAAGTACACACATCTGTGGGTACACACACCTCTTGATACATACATCTCTGGGTACATACATCTCTGGGTACACACCTGGGTACACATATCTCTGGGTAAAAACATCTGGATACATGCATCTCATGTATTGTGTTGGAAATATTTAAACCAGTAAGTAAGGACGTGCACCCGCGGCGGGTGGATAGCGTGTTATTGAGTAAAATATCGAGTCCTTAACTCCACATCTATGTAACTTGAAGATATATATCATCAAGGCACCTGTATGTGCAGTTACGCAAACGTTTATGTATCAACCTTCACAATGTTTTGGTTCTCGATCACTAGGTCTCAACATTTTGGCCCTACTTTTTCTAGTTTCAATTCTGGTGCGGTCCCTGTGGGGTCTGGGTAGGCTTAATGGTATATAGCTGTCTGGGCGTTTTCTGGCGGGGTTATAAATACATACCTATGCCGGGGCTTGTTGTGTTTGGTATGAATGCATACATCTGTAGCTACTGCGTGTGTTTGGAATATATATCCGTGAGTGAGCCTATCACAGTACAAAGTGCTTTAAATGGGCAGGTACTTCCTGGTACTAAGTACCTGCACGTGGAGGGCGCTTGCACTTCTCAGCACTGCTGCAGTACATTTAATAGGATAATACTGGGACTTTTCAGGAGCAAACAGGGACCGCACCTCTCTATTTCCATATAAAGCTCTGCCTTGCACACAGCTATTGTTCAGGGTCCTATCCTTAGACATTCGTTCTCAGCCTGAGAGTACATACATTGCTTAGTTTAGAACCCTCACCCACTCTTGCAGTGGCATGCTTCATCATCGGGTTCACCCCGACCCCTCAAAGTCAGGGTGGGCTCATCTGTGGTCCTGGGAGTTTATTCACCCCTCTGTACAGTAGTCTGCTTTGGAGTTACCTGTATTCGTTGGTACTCTCTCTGGTGGGAGTTTGTTCATCTGTAAGCACTCTGTTTTGAGTTGTGATTTCACAGTGAACGAAACCAATGCTCGTTTTGTTTTTATCCTTAATAATTTTTGCATAACAAGTTAAGATGCCCCTTCCACTTTTCGCAGACAAGTTATATCTATTTGGCTCTTTTTCTGCGCAGTACATACATTAGTAACCTAAATGTAACTTTGCTGCTAGTTGCGGTTGTGTGTCTCCTTCCTGGAAACATTGCGCTTTATTCGCCAGTGATATGGAAGACGATGGTCATAAGTTTCTTGAATCCGCCCTCTATGCTGTTTTGGAAAGTCGCTTGGACTAACTGTAAACCCTCAGAGGTGTACTACTCACCTGTTTGGGCTGTAATTTACAACTGCGCATGTGTAGGAGGAAGGCATATCAGCAATCTAATGAAGGAAACGTCTTTTACAATTGGTATTGTATTTATATAAATGTAACGTATCACATGCACTTTGGGAACTTGCAGCTTGCCAATCTTATGATGAGTTATTGTATGGCTTTACTGTAAAGCTAAAACAAGAAATAAAACTGAGTTGGGATTTCGTTCATCCTTCGGTTCCGTCTGCATTGGCATCCATGGGTATTCTCTCTGTCAGGTGTTAGTTTTTGCCGCCGGCACTCTCTGTGTTTGGGAGTTTCTGTTGAGCAGTTTGTTTTTATCTGTTGGGAGTCAGTGTTGGGGTAGAAGTGTGCACGCTTGTCTGTTCTCTCGTAGATACAGTGTACCTGGGGGACCCTCGCCGTCAGACCTCTCTCTACAGGAACAAGCAGTGCATGTTCACCCTTCTGCAGGCCTTGCGTGTCCAGTAGTGTTGTCTCTTTCAGGTGGTGCTTCGTGTATTGTTGGCTGTATCGGTCTTTTGACTGAGACCCTGGACAGAGTTTATTCACAAGTAGATCTCCCGGGGCGCCTGCGTGGTGGCTTCTCGCACCCCTTCCATTCCAGCACGTGGGTTTTCATCGAGCGCTACACTTAGACCTCAGCCCTGGCCCCTGGTTAAGAAAGCACTGCTTCTGTTTCAGAACAGGAGGATGGGGGGCACAGAGAGCGCGAGAGCTGGAGCCTGAGGGCATCCCATAGCCTCACGTGCCACGAGCACGTGCCGTTCTGGCACCGTGGCCCACGCGCAGCTCTCCCACTGTCTCTCAGTGCTGACTTGCAGCTTCCTTACCCGGCACGGCTTGTGGCTCGGGTGCGCCTCCCCCTAAGTTCCTCAGTGCTGGCCTGCAGCACCCCGTGCTACTCCAGGAATGGAGTCGAAAGCGCCTCTCTTATGTGCCCGAGCAGTGCCCGCACTGGCACGCACAGGCTTCTTCCCCAGCGCCCCTCCAGCTGCCCTGCAGCACCCCCCCCCCCCCCACCCTGCTAGACCCGCGCTCTGGCCCACAGGCAGCTCGCTCAGTTGTCGCTATGCATGCCCTGCAGCACCCTAGCTAACCCAGCGCTGCCGCCCACGTGCAGCACCCCACTGTAGCCCCGCACTGCAGCCCACGTGCAGCTCCCCACTGTAGCCCCGCACTGCAGCCCACGTGCAGCGCCCCACTGTTGCTCCGCACTGCCGCCCGCGTGCAGCGCCCCACTGTAGCGCCGCACTGCAGCCCACGCGCAGCGTCCCACTGTAGCCCCGCACTGCAGCCCACGTGCAGCGCCCCACTGTTGCTCCGCACTGCCGCCCGCGTGCAGCGCCCCACTGTAGCCCTGCATGCTCTGCAGCCCACGTGCAGCGCCCCACTGTAGCCCTGCATGCACTGCAGCCCACGTGCAGTACCCCACTGTAGCCCCGCATGCTCTGCAGCCCACGTGCAGCTCTCGGAATGACCTTAACCCGACCTGCAGTACTCTTAGTCCGGCACCCCTGCTTCCAGCTCAGTTTTTGGAGGGCAGGTGGGGCCGCGGGAGGGAGTGGCGGGGCTGTGGGCCGTGTGACGAGGCCGGCTTTGACGTGCGGGGACTCATTATCGGGTCATAAGACTGGCGGGGAGGTTGGCTTGGCCCCAGCGCTCCCTCCACTGCCAAGATCACGTGCGGCGGAGGCACTTCGAGATATAGGGGTGGGCCGGGCGCATGCCCAGCCTTGTGTACAGCCTCCCAGCGAATGCCCGCTTTCACAGACTGGCATCGGCCAAACTGCCTGACCCTGCAGCACCGGGTGGCATCAGTGAAGGTCCCATTTCCAGCATAGAGCGCCATCCCTTAACTGTATCACTAATGGACATTGTCCAGTGTTCTTTCACCTCTTATGATGCGCTGGCATCAGCCATCGCTAGCCACCCATCGTGCCATAGGAAAGGGTCGGGATGTTACCATGCCTGGCACTGACCTGCTTCCTCGCCCTGGAATCTGCTTCCGTTGGATTTTAGTGCCTGTCCCGCCTCCCGTGGGCATGAGGGGGGGGGGGGGGGCACTGAAAGACCGGCTTCGGTATAACATAATTTGGTGTCTGCAGATCCTACCCCCGCTCGCTACCTCCATCAGCGGAAACGGGGGGGGGGGGGGGGGGGGGCATACCTTTTTTAATGCCTTTCACTCATTGGGGATTCAGGGTCTTACACTTTTTGGAACACGCTGTTGGGGCCTAAATTCCATGGACTACTGAACCCTGTGCAGAGAAGCTCTGTAATGTAGCAGGAAGCTTAGAACCACGGAATTCCCTATCAAGATCAGATTGTAGAAAGGAGGGTGTGTGGGGCATAACATTCGAAACGTATAGTTGAGAAGCATTTTTACATTTACTATTTTATACAAGGGATATAAGCGTACGTGCGCAGAATCACACGATTTTCAGTCAAGAGATGGAGCTGGGACTAAAACCCAGGATGGGATTTAAGCTCCAAGCTGAGAAGCGTTGCACCAGCGCCTAGTTCACAGCTCCTTCTCCTCGGTTTGCGAGCTCCATCGCTCCCTCTTTACCACCTCTCCGTCTTCTTCCCTCCTCCGCTCTCGTTTTCCCACCACTCCCTCCCTCCCCTCCTTGTTTCCCACCCTCAGTCGCTTCCTCCCCAGCTGTCATGGCGCGGGGCAGGCGGCAGCATTCCTCGGATGTCAGGGGAGCGCGGCGGATTCCAAGCTGTACTTTCTCTTCATTAGGAGGAGAAAGTGAGGTCCGGGGTGTGGGGGTCACCGAGCGCACAGGTGCAGCATCTTGCACGGTGGGAGGGGGTCGGGGACCACAGAGCCTGAGGTGCAGGGGGCAGACATTTCCACCCCAGGACCACGCCTCCATATAAACAGAGACGCCCCCGCAGGCGGGTTCGTTCCAGATTTAGGAGTAGGGCGGGCCCGGGCGTTGCAGGCCGGGCCGCATTTAGACGTATCCCCCATCCCAGCCGAGCCCGAAGGCCTTCGGTCCTTCGGTCCTTCAGCGGGGTTGTTTGTCACGCCTTTGTTTCACCTTACCTGCTCTCTCTCTCTCTCTCGCAGGTGCCTACTCTCGAACATGCACCACTGTTCCCCAGCAGGTGCACTTGCATTTACACCACCAAAGCTTCCATCAGCACCATCACCGCACCTGGGCCCATGGTACCAGCACCACACCCTCTTCCACTGGCAGCAGCACCACACCCTCACCCAGTGGCATCACCATCGCACACTCACCCAGTGGCATCACCA